>NC_087516.1:68076391-68676391 GCF_963921805.1 Phalacrocorax carbo | reverse complement strand
GGGAAGACTCTGTTCTGTGGAGCGGCCCGTGTCACATAAGAAGCATTGCCCCGGTGACGGAGGAAAGGTGTTAGGAAGCATTTACTTGGCTTGGAGGTTTTGTTTGATTTGATGTGTGTATTTTATTGCCATGGATATTTATGCAAGCACTTTTTTAAAACAAGTGTGTGTGTGGAAAAAGTATGAACTTCTAAAATTGCTGAAGCCAGCAGGACGGTTGCTATAAAAATAGCAACAAAAAGTGCAACCATGGAAGATGGAATAGAATCTTCCAGGTTGTCCTAGCCTATACTTCAAAACGTGTGAGTTTATTGTACAGTTCAGCTGCTTTAAAGGAAAACATCAACATCTGTAACACACTGTAAAATAAAGGAGTTTCTGTCAGTAAAGTTGCACTGAGCTTTGCCTGCCTTTACACTGTCTAGTTCATGAGCTCATGCTCAGCAGTTTGGTGCCGCACAGTGCCTCTGCGTCGGCCCTCCTGGGCATCTTCCACGATAAGGGCTGCACCCAAGACTGTGTGTGTGTGCACCTCTGCTTGCCTGGGGAGAGCCAGGCTGGCAAATGCCCAGCCCCAGCACCTCTGACAACAAACCTTCAGAGGCCTCAAGCAGACAGCGTGAAGAGGAAGTAGTAAGTCCTACGAGCAAAGAGGTGTTTTGTTTTGGGTTTTTTTTCGTGTTTGTTTTTTTTTTTAGCAGCATGTGTGTTACTGAGGCTTGCTGTCATAGTCATATCAATTGCGGGTGTGATTTGTACTTTTAACAGACCTGGTTACTTAGGTAAGATAAGTAAATAGAGCACAAAGCTAATTTATTATGGTCCTCCTCAGCTTTCCCATGATGTGGAGATCATAGGACGCTTGTTGATAGTGCCAAGAGAACTATAAGAGCATCTTACCATTCCTGTGAGTGTTTTATCACAATGTCAGTAATGTAATATACTCCGTTTTTATGGACTGTGTTTTAAAGTTATATTTCTCAATGGAATGTGTCATTTTGATTACTCTGGACAAGAAATTTTACAATGCAACCAGATAAGCCTCTTCTAATTAAAACAGAAAATTTTATTTCAAAAACTTTCAACAGATTGGGCTTTGGTTTTTCCCTTTTGCCTCCCTTTTTAACATTGCATGCAGTGGAATGGAAAAAAGCTTCTCCATGCAACATTTTCTTTTTCATAATTTAATCCATAATATAAAATTTTCTTAACTGTTTTAACTTTCAAAAGCTGACCATAGGATAATTACAATTTATTTTCTTTTTTTGTCCACACTAACTCTTTGAATGTCAAGATAGTTTTGACAAACAAAAAGAATTCTAGACAGAGAAAAAGAAAAACAAAAATCAGGTGTGCAGGGGGGAAGAGACCCAGGACCCTTTCAAGTCAGCAGAAGCAAATGTTCAGAAATAATTTACAGATATTAAAAAAAAAACTTAAGACCCCTGGAACAGAAGCAAACATGGCATTTTAAAATTATTGAAGCTGTTGGGTATCCACTTTCTAGAAGGACATGTTGCGGGTGCATTGCATAAGTTTCATCCGTAGCTCTCTAGAGCTTCAACATTGCATGAAGGTATCAAGAGATGTTTGCTGGAAATGGGAAATGCAAGAATTTCCCACAAACCTGTGGATTGGTGGTAGGATTCTTTTACACTTGGTTCTAGTGGCTAGCTCATCCCATCAAATTTATTAAGCTAAAATCCTCTAGTCTGAGAATCAAGAAGCGGCGGCCAGCTATTTTGGGGCAGAAGGACAGCATCCAGTACAGGTCAGTGAGCCAAATGACCTGGACCCTGTCATTTACTTGGAGCAGAGGTGTGATCCCAGCTCCCTGTGCCTCGGAGACTGCAACTGCTCTGGTACACAGCGTGGCATCTCTTTAGTGGTGCAGAGAGGAGCTGCCTGTCAGGTTGTGAGACAAAGTGATGTCTTTCTGCTCTGCAAGTACGTCAGGGAAATTTAGGTAGGCCAGAGGTCATTTTCCAAATCATTTTGAGGAGAAAAGCTACTGTCCTCATTTTTTAGTTAAAAAATACCTCTTTAAATCAGAGAGGAGAAAAACCCACTGTGTAAGCATGATACCATTCCAGCTTTATATTGCAGTCTCCCCTGTGCTCTGATTACTGCTTTGATATTATAATGGTGTTATTTCTTGTAACATGGGGCTACTATGGGACTCATTAGTCATAAACTTTACCCTTGGAAAATGTAAAAGTCAACATCAACCGTCACTAATAATGTATTTCACCTACTGTTATTGAAAGTATGTGAACACAGTCAGAATCTGCTCAGTGCCTGCTTATGTTGTCCTTTGGAAATATCATTTTGCAGAGTCTCTTCCTCTGCTAAGCACAGGGTCCACTGAACATATTTATTTCACATTTTCAAATATTTTTCTACTTATAAAATGAAGCAATTGATCTAGAGGATTGCTGTAAGGTTTTTTCTCCTTAGGAGGAAATAAAATTTGGGTGTGGACCTGAGGGGAGATACCCACCCCACCATTCCTTCTTGTGAATTTTAAAAAATCCTTGTTTTGAAGTGCAGGATCTGTTAAATGGAGCATATTCTCTTCAGAGATTTGTATATTTAACAGGTGAGCTGGAAAGTAGCCTCAATGCCATATCAGCGCTGTTTGTGATACATAGGTTGTCAACTTCTTTGGAAAAACTCGGCTTTCTCCTCATCACCAAGGTTGTGAACCAACTGCAGATAGCATCTTCCCATCTTCCCCACCTGTAATGCAACTCATTAAAACCAATTACAGCATTACAATGAATGACCAGGTAAAGCAGCAGTAAGAGCCCTTGTGCTTCTGTATGGGTGGCTTATTGACTTTCAAAGAGATTTAAGGGAGAAATGAAAGAATACTGTGTTATACCTCTGAGCTTACCCAGAAGTAGAAACTGACAGGAACAAAAAAAAATCCCAACCTTATCCAGCCCTGTTAGAAGTACTCAAAATGTGGATTAGCACCACCTGCAAATTTGGCTGGGCTTCTGATCCCATGTGTGATGAAGCAGCTGTCATGTGCTTCTGACAAGGAGTAAGGCAGAAGACTATATCTGGCCACCATTAACATGGCTGTGGGAAGAGAAGATGGCAAAAGCCAGGGATCTTGGTGTCAGGTCACTCATGCCTGCCTTACATTTTTGTTTAGCTAGTGCAGTAACTGCTGTGGCTAGGGTTGGCCAAATATTTTCACCAGGTCGTTGGTGTAATTAAGTAACACAAAAAACATCAGCCAGTGAGTTTCTGCGATAAATCAAATGAAAATATTCTATAGTTCCCATGTGCTGCATCACATCAAAAGAGAAATACATCTTTCAGTCACATTTCCCTTTGTTACTGGTCGTTTAACTTTGGTTTTCTATGTATAGATATATATTTTTAAATCTTCTCAATTGAAATAGTTGTGGATAGATTGATTGTGAACTGATTTATGATCCATATTGCGCTAGAGAAGTAATTTTATGCATATAGCTTCTTTTACAATTACCTCCACAATGATTTCAAAGGATTTCACTGCTTGTGGGAGGCCGTCAATAAGTGGCACTTGCATATTCATCCATTTCAATCTGAGATTTTTAAAGACCTGAGGGAATAGAACAGAGCCACTGGAAATTAATTTTTTCAGCAAGTTTGCTTTTTCTTTTTTTTTTTTTAGGGATAACCATGCTTCAGTGAAAGCTTTTTAAAAATGAAAGTATTCCTAAATTCACAAATGCTGAAAGCTAAAGATTTCCACCAAAACATAGCAATTCTTTTCAGTATCCTTTGTCATTTAGCTGAATGTAAATCTTGCATTGGGCTTTTGTAGATATTTCTTTTCTATTAAATATGCACTATTCCCAAGTGAATGAAACTACTCAGAAATGAGTTTGTTCTTTGACTAGAAAATCAGCTTTCCCAATTTCTTGGATTATTTATTTAACAGAACTATGCTTTTAAAATTGCCAGCTTAAAGCTCTCGCTGCTGCAGCAACAGAGTATCTGAGGGTCAGTTTCCCACCAACTTTATTTCTCTCCTTTGCATTCAAAAGGCCAAATTCTGCTCCCATCTGACAGCAAATGAGCAGAGAAACAAACCTGCTCTTGTTCCAGGGTTAGATGATAACACCCAGTCCCTGCTGCTAGATTGACAGGTTAGCATCAGGAGCTGCAAGGAAACAAGCAGATTTCCAGCAAGTTGTTGTAGGAAACAAATGTCCTGGGAGCATCACACAAGGGGTGTCTGTGCCATGCAGCCACATGCACTGTTGAGCTTCCCGAAGAGTTTGGTACATCACCACATGGAGGTATTTGCTCAGGTCTCATTAGCATGTTCATGGTGCTCAGGCTAATAATTCCTGCCTTTAAGCCAACTGTACTAGCTTAGGCATCACACGCATTTGGTATGATGCTCCCAGTTCTGCAGTTGCTTTGGCTAGTGGCAAATCAGGTTATGTCTCCACTGCAGTACATTCCATGATGGCACCTTAGCCATGGGCAGTGATAGTAAGTGTATAGCATGCTGGTATTTCACCCAGTCACTGGTGTGATGGGAACCAGATGAGGCAAACCACCAGGTTTTTTGAGTTGTTCAAATGGGTCCTGCTGACTTCTTCCATAAGTACTTCTGTTCCCCACTCAAACACAGCAAATACTGTCCAGACATTAATTATCAATGGCATTTGTTTTAATGCAAGAGGAATGCTGCCTTTGTGAAGCCATGATATCCATTTCTCTGTGCTGACACCAATAGCCCAGCCCTTAGGGTTAATCACTAGCAGTGGAGAAAGATTTTGGGGGGAACCTGTGTTCAAATATTGACAACATATCACCACAGTTTTGCAGTCTCAAGCTATATATAAACACTAGCATGAGCTGAAAAAAAAAAAACTTCCAAAATTCCTTTTTAATTTGTAATAAATCTATTTTGGAATTTACTAAGGCCAGCACCAGATGGCCTGGAGCATGTTCACATTCATATTTCAAAACAGAAAAACCTTTCTCAGAATCTGCAAGCTATGTCTTTTTCATGGGGATGATTTCTGTTGAGCAAGGAAAACTCAGGTTAATTAGGCCAAATAAGCTGATGCAGTCAGAGGCAGAGATGCAGAGGTTGCAAGATTGAAATCCATCAAGACACCGTGTCGACAGATGCCCTCTTAACTTGTTTGTATTTGCTAGGAGGGTTGGCCACATAATCATATAGAAATATATTGCTTTTTTATTACAATAAATACACTGATCTAAAAGGTCTTAATTCAGTAGAGTTACAAGGTGCAGCCAGACAAAACTGCACTTTATGAAGTCTACAAGGAAACTACACTAACGTAACGGGGATATTGAAAAGTTCCATCTCAGTATTGTAGACTGCTGTAAAAATATCCTCGACTATATAGAAATGAACACTCTAAGTGGTTTTGGGGGAACTAGAAGGGAGGTCCAGAGCAGAGGAGCCCCCACGGTTCCTTCCCACCTAGCCATGTGCCTATAATTCTGTGATTTGAACTCAGAGTGACAGAAAGCTGGACACCAAACTGAGCAGAAGTACTTTAGGAGGTGGAATGGAGCAACATGCCGTACCAAGAGGTGGGACCTTAGGCTGAGACTTTGACCATCTGAGAGAAAGAAGAGATGAACACTGATAGCCAACAATCTTACGGGCACCTCTAAACTGTGGGTTTAGCTGCACTCCCCACAGGAGCAGCGGAGGTGTATCCAATGCCAACCAAATCCCAGGGAGGGGAGTGGGTGTCATGGAGCCGTCCAGGTGTGACTCCCATAAGCAGGGTCTGCAGGGACATCTCTGATGCACTGAGAATCGGTACCAGTCAGCTCTTTCAAGGCAATTAGGTGGGTTAAGGATCCATTTCCAAAATTTTTTCCAGTACTGGACATGTGAAATATTCTCTCCTCTCCTTAAGGATGGAAACCATTTTTTTCTTTTTTTCTTTTCTTTTGTCCTGATATCCTTTCTGAAATTTTACCTCTTATGAAGTCCCTGAAATAGACAAAATCCCCTGAACTGATTACCGCACCTGCAGTTTTCCCCCATGTGATTTGTACCCACAGTCTGTAAGGAATGGAAAAGTGTGGCTGGGAGGGGGCAGGCACACTCATCTTGCACATGCTGCCCTTGCCTGCATGCTGCAGAGCTAGTGTCCATCCCTAGCATGAGGGAGAATGCCGCATCTTGCTCTCTCTGGTTTCAAGATGTTTGACTGCCAATGGAGAGCAAATTATTCACCTGAAGAATAGGCAGATTCCAGTATCTGCAGAGAAAGAGAGACAAAGATTTAAACCTAAACTCTGCAGGTTATTGGGGTTCAGCTGCTTAGGACTTAAGTCACTTCTCACTGCCTGCATCTCCAGGAGCCTTTAGCTCTAGGGACATTTTCCTTGAACCCTGGGTGTTTTATAACTTCCAAAAGTAAATGGAGAGATAGACAGCTGGAAAGATTTAGAATTGCCTTAAATCTGACCAGCAATTCATCTTTTCCAGTGTTAGCAGCGGCCAACACCAGATATTTTTAAGGAAGAAGCAAGAATTTCAGCAAGCTCTACAGAGCACCATTGTACCGTAAATAGGATTTTGCCCCTAATTTTTGTAACTTTTGGGAAACAGCCACCTGCATGATTCACAACTATCATCCGGGGCCAGGTTTAGACAGCAAATTTTTCTAAACGTCATCTTATACAGGCTGGAGGCAGAAAGACAAATCTTTGTCCAGGTTGTTTCTGTCATTGTGGGACATAGCGCTGTGGAGTTGTTTTGCTGCCCGCCAGCAGTCTGTCTGTGTCAGTGCCCATACAGGTAATTCTGGGCTCTACACCCATCCCAGGCCTTTTCTGAAGTGTTTGTCAGGAGGGTTTGGCTGTAGTCAAAGCAGGGATGGATATCTGCCTGCCATGGCTCTCTGGGCCCTTACTGCCATCCTTGGTCACTCTAAGAGTGCTCTGGCTCCATCGACAAATCCCATCACCGACAACGTGCGTGTCAAACACACATCTTCCCCATTTCTGATTGAGTTATCGATCTGCATTCAGAGAGCATGACCTGGATTTATCCCTACACACTGTGCAGGTCTCTGGGCCAGAGAAAATGAAAGTTAATCAGAGAAGGATCCTAGCCAGTTTCAAGAAATAAATACCATCTAACTCAGGTTTAGCACAGGGCTGGGTAGCTCTTTGAAAAAAGCATCTCCCATCATGGTGCCCTTGAACTACATTAAGTGCAGTAGTTCCCTGTGTCTGCCTTCACTCAAAACTGAGGCATATTGAAAATCCAGCACTGCTTCTTTAAAATAAGTCCAAAATTATGTTTTCCATTTTGGCTGTGTGGTTGCCCCTTGCTCCTCTCTGTGGAAGGGGATGAGAAGCAGGAGGGTGCTGAGTTAAAGGCATTGGGACGGGACTCGGGAAGGACTGGCCACAGGCTGCGTTCATGACTTTGGATAAGTCAGCAGCTTCTTTGTGCCTCTGTTTAGATATATGTGGACATGTCTTGATCTTTCTGCACATCTGGATCTTCCTTTCCACGATGCTCAGCCTTCACTGTTTGGAAGGGAAGTGCCTGCATGCTGCCAAGCACAGTGGACACCCAGCCTCCAGGGAATACTGTTGTACCTAGGTAAGGCTGCTGTTCACAAAGCTAGGTAGCAGCGTTGTACAAAATATGAATAAATTCTGTCTTGCCCAGTCTTTTAGCAAGCAGTAACTTAGCTTTGTTAGAGACCTACCTAACAGAACCTGATTAATTCTTAAGAGTATCTTGATGTGCCTGTGCAGAAGGTACTTTTGGGCCCTAACAAAAATGCTTCTACCTTCTTACTTTCAGTATTTCAGAGGGATCATGGCCAGGACACTGGAAATCCTAGGTTTTATATTCAGCCTGACCACAGGCTTGCCAAGTGAGGAGGTGGCTTCATCATACTGCACCTCTTTCCTGTATTTCTTTTCCTCCCCTTGTGTTTGATTAAGTGGCAGCTCCTTGGGACAGTGACAGATGCCAGACCCCCAGGCACACTCAGCTCCACTGCCTGGCCAGGTGGCCTGCGGCTGTATTTGCTGCTCCTAAAAATTATTGAAGTTAAAAATAAAGGCTAATCCCCCACTCCAGGCTCACTGCTAGACCTCCTTCCTGTAGTCAGTAGTACACTGGAATGGTGACGCTCATGGACAGTGTGGTGCATACATGTGCACGCCCACACACTTATGTTCATGTCCTCGCTCGCTCTCTCTGATTAATGTCTGCTCAGTGCTGACAGCATCTCCTTCAATAAATGCTCATACAGTGCTCCTGTAATAGGGTAGAAAGGCTAGAACGAGAGAGGGACTGATCTTTGTTTTTATTTGTCAGTTTTGTGGTGAGTACTGTGGTTGGTACATAGCATAAGATGTTACAGGGTGGGAGAATTTTAAATATAATTACAAGTCACTGCTCTCTGCAGCCAGCTCTGTAGCTTATGCAAGGGATGGAGAGAGCATTTTTCCCACAGTGTCAGGGGAGCACAGACAATGTTTTACCATTTAGAGCCTTTGGTGCACATTACAGCACCTTGCCGATGTTTCCATTTCAAGCTCACTGCAAAGGAGACTACTTTTTGTGCTCGCAGAGCTTCCAGGATTAATTTTTTTTTAAAACAAATAGGTAGCTTTCAGAAGCACCATGAGTGCACAAAGAGCAGAGTTGAAAACATTTATTTGTAATTAAGGTTCAGGATGCATTGGGAAGGAAGGCAGAAAATGCACAGTAAAGTAAAGACTAATAAATTCCAGTACTTCAAAGAAAATGCTTGAGCTTGGTAGCAGTTTGGTAATGTTGGCCTACTTGTTATGTAGTCTTCCACGCATGTAAGCCTCTTCCCAGGAAGTCTGTTACGTTTCAGAAAAAGCAGAAAAACTTTCAGGTACAAAAGTTGTTCTTCAGCTTATCCTTAAACCTTTTGTGAGCAAAGACTTTTTTTCTGTTTTGTTTTGTTTCCCACAGACACATCTGTTCGGGTTCCTACAAACCTTGCCTTATGTATACTCAGGTAAGACAGTGCCATGTCCTAAGACGCTCTTATGACTCCCCTGTTATTTATTTAGTGGTCTTACACACATGAGGGAAGATACTCTCTCCCTGCAGATGATTTTGTATTAAGAATGTTACGGTCAATGTTTTTTTAATTCTGGCTATGAAAAATTTGGCTCCTGAAGAACAGAGTTGCATACACTTGAGTGTTAGATAGTTAGTTCCAATAGTCAGTATATATCACCATGGTTGCATTCATGTTTTTTAGCACGACCACAAAATCTCACCCAGGTACTAAATAAAGAAGGTGGTTTTCCTGAATTCTTGAAAATCCTGACAACAAACAGTTATTTAGATTAAATTGAAGTAAATGGGGGTGCTTTCCTTTAGAGGCTTGAACCTTCTTAAAGTCTCGCTTTGGTTATTTGTGTAAAAAAAATGTTGGCACATGGTTTTATTTCTGCTCAGGCTTCTCTGTTTCACAGGGGAAAACAAAGATAAATTGGTTGGGGTCAAAACTCTCTTCTCACATGTGCCTGCTAAATCTGAAATAATTTCATACCACTTTCAGTTCAGCTGAGGTAAATCTGGGATCACAGCAGTGAATCTAGCAGGCTGGCTGTATTCATACTGCTGTGACAAGGTGCTGAGATACTACGGTGCTGAGTGCTGCAGAAAAAGCTTCAGGTTAATTTTTTTAAAAAAACTGAAAACAGTGAGCATGTACTGTGATTTAAAACTCTGATAGGTTCCAGTGCATCTCTAGAAACAGAGGGAGAGAGAAGCAGCACTTCCAGATGGGAAGCTGCATTAGAATTGTGGAGTGTCTATCTGAAAAGAGACACCTGGGTAAGTGAAGATACTAATAAATAAGCATCCTGGGCTTTAAGCCTTGTGAGTGCTTGTAAGACAACAGTTGGAAAGCCTTAAGTGAGGGTGTCTTTCTTGTACACAGCTGACCAAGTGTGTTGCTTACAGTTACCATGTGTCAAGATGTTTCTTGCTCATTAGTTTTACACTGATGGAAAGCAACTTTAAATCACTCTTTAGAGGAATCCACCGTGAGGCATGCCAGCTGTGTGCCAGATGAAGGAGTTGTAAAGTCATGTTGGACAGGCAAGAATATACCAGAGAGAGAGATTTAAAGTCATGAGAAAGATAATTACTTTGCACTCAGAGATTAGCCATAGGAAAGGAAAGGGAAGAATTATACTCTGCATTTGTTAGAAGCTTTCTCGCTATTTCTCCATCCCACTCACACATGCATACACATGCACAGAGCTGAATTTACTGTCACAATGTCAGGTTAGCCAGGACTGCCAGCATGGGAGAAATCCTTATGGGAAGATTTCTCAGCAAGCAGGGACTCACTCTTTTCTTTCTTGTTGTATTTGCTTTTAACTACAAACTGCAGAAGTTGCCCCAGACAGGATGGGTTTAGATGCTTTGCTTGCTATGAGTGTTTGAAAACATTCCACCTCTCTCATGACTATTTCTAAAATGTAGGACTGGAGCTGAGGCAGGCAGTGAGCAGCATGTCTCTGGTGGTCGTGAGGAAGGCAATGGTGCAGGGTCCTGCTCAGGCCAGAAGAAAGCATGACTGAGCAACCAAGAATGGACCAGGTCATCCCAACCACATGCTGAGGGCAAGTTCAGTGCATACACCAACAGCTCTTTGCATTTCTGCACCAGTCTATCTTACCAGCACTGGCAAGGTAGAGGTACTAAGCCATCCTCTTCATCAGAGACTACTCAAAGTGTCTCATGGCTATTGTCCAGTGCTCTCTCCCTTCACAACCATCTCATCTTCTTTCCTGGATCTTTCAGCTTTTCTGGGTTTTCCTTATCCTCCCATTTCAGTGCTGTTATTCTTTCTTTCAGACCAAATAATTAATCTTTTAAGGTGCTAGCATTGTGCTTGCAGGGCTTTTGGAGCGTGTTGGCTATGTGGGAGGTTATATACCAGTGAGCTGGGGACGTTCTCTGCCTTCCAGGGCAGAGCTGACATGCTGCAAGCCCTGACCTTGCTGAGCACATCCCCCAGCTTGCGCAGCCAGAAATTTGGGAATTGGTCAGATGTTGCCTAGTAAACAGAGTTGACTTGGAGGGTTCTCAGCCTTGGTCACTCGGTCACTGTTTGTATTACAGTAGTACCTTTGGGCACTGTCTCAGGTGAAAGCCTGACATGAACACTGTCAAAAGAATGAAAAAGAAATAAAATTGCTTTTAATGTCCAAAAGATCTGTTATACATACCATCTAATTTTCTCTTAAGTGACACAGCACCCCAAGTTTGTTCACTGGATATATCAGGAAAATGCTATCAATTAAATATTTCTGCTTAAAATAATAGGGCATTGTTTTTTCTAATGTAAATCTTTTGAACCCCTTCTAAAAGGCCACCAGCAGATGCCCTGACATTGACACCCTGCTCCCAGAAAGGCAGCAGATGAGTTGTAAGATTTGCACTGCATGTAATCGCTCTTAGGGTAATGAAACTCTCCTTTTGTTAATTGATTTGAGTTTGGTTTTTTAGGTCATTCTATCTAAATGGAAGTATCTTTACAGGAAATTTCTTTCTGTCCATTTGTCAGGACCTTAACCACTGCAGCTGCAAACATTGCTGCTGCCTCCAGATGGGAATTACAGCCCTATGAAATCTCTATAACATGACCCTATTACCTGCCCCCCCTTCCTCCCTTTTATATAGCTTTGTGCATGGATAGACCTTTTGGAAAGTTATAATTTGGATGTGAAACAATTACCCTAAAACAGTTAGCCAGAGCAGAGTGGACATACAAATTTATCTTCTCTCTCTCTCTTTTGGTGAAGAACATCTATCTTCCGTGACCTCTTGATTACTGAAGCTTTCAAAATATATTCTTTGGTCTGTGACACTGTGTTCAGTGCAGGGCTGAGCATTAAATATCACCCTCTGTGATTAATTGGAAGTTAATTAAATCTATCACTGAAACAATGAGAAGGCAATGATCTATGTAATCATTGAAATAGTAAATGAAATGATGTAAAGGCCCTCCATTTCACTTATTGACAGTGATGGAGGGGTGCCTAAGCCCTGCTGCTCAGCTGTGTTTTCTGCCTGACCACACAGGCCTGCTCAGGCAGACACAAACTTTCCAATGAACCAAGTGGCGAAGCAGAGCTAATGGTGGTCTACTAGATGCTGCTATTCCTTTTCCACCTTTAGATGCTGCTCAAAAGGCCTCTAAGGTAACTCTGGTATTTTGGGTGTGCAGTGCAAGTGGCGTACCTGAAATGGCAATCCCCATGGACAAAACCTTTCAGTACGGTGCATGGATCATTTTGCTGTTTTCAGCTTGAATTAGAATGTTGCTGCTTTGATTGTTTAGTAAGCAATAACATGACTTTCATTATTTTGCATTGTAAAAGTACTTCTAATGTGAAACTATAGTTTTTTGATAGTTCTGAAACTGATGTTGTTCATCCCATCCTGGCAAGAGATGTTGAGCACATGATGATTTCCTCCTTGTTTCTCACTGGTTGTTAAAACACTCTAAGCAGCAAAGAATCCTAGAATACATGAAAGTATAGCTGGAGAGCATGCCATATGTTGTAGCCAGTACCCAACCAATTTCTCTAGGTGTATTTTGGGGGAGAATGAAGATATTATTTGCTTCCCTTTTAAATTACATTGTGATAAATTTTCCTTTTGGATGCTACTCCACAGCATGAAAATAGGACTGGTTTTTAAAGTAATAGGAAATTCTTTGTAATATTAATTTCATATTTCAGATGCATGATGATAACAGCAGGTATATGCTCAGACACCACTCTCAATAAATTCTCTTTTACTCTGGAAACAGAACAATGTCAATCGTGAAGGAAAGGTCAGGAACTCGTCTGTTCTCTTTCTTTCCTTCCACCTTGCTTTTTTCCTGTGGCTATTCCTGGGCACATGTGCACCCCTGGAAGGACACAAGCCTGTGTGTTACACTTTGACAGGATGGTCTCAGTTCTTTGCCTTGGTCCCATGTGCTCTCAAAGCGCACCCAAAAGCTCAACAGACTCGCATAATTAAAGGAGGTTCCCTTATCTTGCCCATTGGTTTAGTTGTAATTCACTCTTTAACCAGGAGACATTATCACTTCTTGGTGCACTTCTTACTCCTTCATGCCTGCCTTTCTACTCCAGATGTGTGATTCCGCTCATCCTGTAGCAGACATGGTTCCCATCTCTTCTGGGCCAGCTCTGAGGGCAATGGAGTAACCCTTGGCTTTACCATGGCAGGCTTTAGTCTTTCAGAAGCAGAAAGCAGCTCCCCACTGAAGACCAGGTCCATTAAGCCATGTACTGTAAAATGTAGCACAGAGAAATCATCTGCTACCCAAAGAGTTTGTGACCAAAGTAGTGTAAGGTTCTCGTCTCCCCAGGAGTAGCTTGAGACCATCTGTGTCGCACTCTGATCCGCAGTCCTCATCTTTTTCATGGGTAGAATGTTTTATTCTCTCCAGCAATGTTTTCCACAGCAAAAAACAGTGGCAATGCATGCAATGATGGGTGAAAATGCCTTTCTGGACACCCTTGACTCATTTGGGAAGAAAAATATATCATAATTTTCTTTCCTCACCCTCCTGACCCTGCATCTTCCAGTTTCTGTATTCTTTTCTTACAGATAACCAGAGGTGATGTCCAATTTGTTTAATTAAATGAAAACTAAACCCATCACTAAGCAATAGTTACTGACTAAGCAGGAGGGAACCATTATTTATCATTAGAGCTGTAAGAGAGTCTTTTCTATGTGGCCTCCTCGCTAACAGCAATAAATTAGTAACCTCATGGTATCCTGATAACTAAATGAGGTTCCAGGCACCTGCTCAAACCACTGTGGTCAGGAGATAGTACTTCAATGTTTTATCTTGTCTTTCTTTAACTGGTACAGGAATTATTTCTGAGATGATCAAAGGGAAATAGTCTCTGTTCCAGGAATATCTGAAATTCTTAGTCCTCATTTAAGAAAATCATGGCCTTTTTTCTCTGTAGCTGATTAAAGGGCGTGAGATCTGGGTTTTACGCTGCAAATCAGCTTTACTAATTTTATTTGCTTGCCAGAACCCATCAGATTGGTTTGGCCTAGGGTTCTGAAAGCTACCTTGTGGGAAGCTGCTTTTCCTGCCCCACATGAGCTCACCTGTAAGGCACCTGTAAGGCACCTGCTGTCCAAAAAGGTAGCTGGGGACTCTCTGGGTGAAGTGGGCAGCGGTGGACTGTCTGAGCTGGCATGCCTGCCCAGCCACTGGGACAAGCAGTGCTGTCCACCTGCTTCTGTCAGCAAAGAAAACAGCTGGGACTCAAAATCAAACCCAGCCCAGCCAGAAGGCAGGGTTAGCTTCACTTTTCTGTCACAGCTGCACCTCAGTCCCCAAGATAAAGCTTCTGGGGAAAATGAACCCGAATTCCTGGGTGAAGAATTGTTCAGATCACGTTTAATATTCAAGGTCAAGTTCTTACCATTTATTATTTATTGAGCTCTGTGAGCTTGCTCAGCAGCGCACAATACATAAAGACACAGACTCTATCATAATGGATTTGCAATCTAAATTTCACAGTGTAAGATAGATATTGGTACATATTATACCTGGTGGCTAGGTCACCGTCCGGTCTCAGAACAATGCAGAGATTTTTTTAAAAGCTTCTTCCATTAGTAGTCCATTAGAGTGGCATAAACTTTTTAGATTCGAACAATTAATCCCCCTAAAAATATTCAAATGGAATCATTGAATATTTTAAATACATTTAGTACATGTGGAAACTGCTGACCTGACATAACTATGTATCTATGTCCTCCTAGCCACAGAACAGTAACAGAAGGGAGTCTAAAGAAGTGGTTTCACATTTTCTGTAGCAGTGCAATCAGTTTAAAACCATTGCCACACACCATTCCCAGCCCTTGCTGCAGTATGGTGTCAGAGCCAGAGCAAGTGGTTAGGATAAGAGGTTGGTGCCACTGGCATGGGGCAAGTAGGCTTTGCGGGGCTCTCTGTGAGGCCAGCTTTGCACACACCCCACAGGCATATATTTCCAGAAGAAATCTGTGATGTCACAGGTTAATCACTGCTCTCATGAGGGGACTCCAAATGTAACAACCCCCAGCCCCTGTAAATATGACCATATCCATGGAAAGCAATGGAAATATGGCAAGGGGGGAGGGGGGGTGTGCTGAAGGAAGCTGTGCTGGTAGCTTTTTTGGTAGGATGAGAAAGCAAAGAGAAGCTCAGTTTAGCAAAGCAGCTGACATCAGTGCAGGAAGCCATGAATGACGAAAAGTCCTGGACAGCTGAATTGCAGCCCTCAGAGGAGAAACCTGCCACAAGACTTTCTTGAAGAGTAAAATGAAGCAACCCAGGTGGGTCTGGAAAAGAAATAATCATCTGGAAAATGGAAAATCAGGGAGAGAACGTTTTTGAAAATGCAGTAAATCAGTAATACCACCAGATGTAGTTTATCTGTACAGGAAGCAATCAGAATAGCCCCTGTCGCCATGCAAGGGACTCTTCTTAATGCTATGCAGTGCATGTGCAGCTTCAGGGAGCTCCCTCATTTATCCTTTCACGGGATGGCAAACACGAATGCTTTATTGTACTGATATTTCTCTGGGTAAATAGACTGTTATTTGATTTTTGGTTCCAAGAGCAAGCTTTTGATTTCCTCTTCTACCATTAGTGTCTGTTAGAGCTGCATGCTTGCAAGGGGTGTGTTTCTGCACTTACTTCTGTGCAAGTGTGCATCTGAGGGACAGTTATGTGCCTCTGTACTAGTGAAGCTGTGCTTTGTTTTCCCTTTTTCACCCCCTTCAGTGCCCTGAAGACTGGTCATGGAAGCTGTTCCTACTAAGTCACAACCCAAATCACAATGGGGAAACCTGGCGTTTCCTAATATGTACTTTGCACTTTTTGAATAGCAGATTACTTCTTAATTTCCCCCCAATCCTTCTGCCTGCAGAGCTCCCTCTGTGCTCTTGCAAGAAGCCAGCGCAATTAGGGACATTGCTAGTAAACTCACAGAATAGATGCATGGGGCTGAGGACAGAATAATAGCTGAAGGTGTCACTTCTACTGTACGAGGAGCTTGGACATAATTTCTCAGTGCTGGATTTTTTCTGGTAAGTTAGCTTCCCAATGACTTTATAGTGGAATGTTGAGTATACCCTTCACACTTACTCTGAGTTGAGGTAGGGGTTTGGTAGGAGCTATGTTTTCCTTTTCACTCAGTGCCATGTTCTGTTCTCCATGTTAAGCACTGCTCATCTGTACTCTTGGTCCCTGGCAAAGGCAGAAAGGTTTCAGTGGGGCTTGGGTTTATCATTAAAAACAAGTCTCTCAGAGGCTTTCATAAATATGAGTGACATTTGGGGAATCCTCTGAGTGTACTCTGGGATACTGCCAGGACATTACATGGAAATTTAGAACTCTCCTACTAAAACTAGGGGGAGAGCTAGTTACTTTAACAGAGCAATAGATGCACGCATAATCTTAATACATAAGATAAATAGCAAAAAAACTGAAACCCAGATCTGCATTTGGTGGTATTTCTGTTTCTCAGCTATATACTGCATGAGAGAAAGACTTTCTATTCTCTAGGGTTTTCTGTGTGTTTGAAGGGCTTTTTGTGTAGAGAGCAACTCTGAGGGGATGTTTCCCACATCGCTAGCAGTGGGAACTACCACAACTGCTAAGGAACATTTTAGCAGCAGTATCGTTCCCTTGACAACAAAACACTACAACGAGAATTTACTACAATTAAGCTGCTCTGGTAGAAGAAACTTGAAACATTTAAGGAAGAGACGAGATAGCAGAACACAATTTTGCCTTTTGCGCCTCCCCCAATGCCTGAAAATGTTTTGCCAATTTTTCTGAAGATATATCCATCACCAGCCCTGCAGACCTGCTGAATACTTTGTGGGCTTAAAAAAAAAAAAGACCTCATGATTCCCATAGGCCCTCCAACCCTTTCTTCTTTCTAATTTCAAAGGCCCTTTTGAGTGGGAAACAAAAGGTTAATTTTCTCCAGCTTGCCCAGGCTGACTTAATGTAACAGAAGGCAGCAAATTGTATTGATTTAGTGACATGCAACTGTCCAGAAAGAGCTATTTATACATTATTCAGGACAAACACTGTCATAATGGACAAACAGCAGCAGCATCTGGGATGTTAATGTCTACAAATAAGATTATTCTTTGAAAGGATTAGGACGAAGCATTTTGTGTAATTAGATTTCTCAGTTTCAGGAATGAATTGCCTTTTAGCAGTAAAAGCTGTCACTGAGGGAGCCATTAGCTCCTTATAACTGAATTAAATGCATAATTAGTGACATGATCGCATTAGGATTTGTTTCATTTTTGACTAATCCAGGGTGCAGGGGGGTGGTCTTTCCAGGTCGCCGCGGCCCACCTCGGCAGCGACCGGCCTCAGCTGGCGTGCTGGAGTCGGTAAAAGTCAGACGCGTGTGAACGGGAGCTGGGGCCTCGCCACGGCGCTCGCGGGGCTATTCATCACTGGGTGGTGGGTGACAGTGACTGATGGGCTCGGCCCGGGCCTGGCACTTCACCAGTGCAAGAATCATACGAGCCAGGGAGCAGAATGACAGCTGGAGCGCCGTGTCAAGTGATGTAGAGACCAGAGCTATTAATAATCTGTGCCACATGATCTGCACCGCCAGAAAACAATGATTTAGACATTGGTTAGAATAAAGATTTCACATTTAGTATGGAGGGACTAGCCTAGGACCAGAGGAATAAATCGCTATTCAATCAGCATGTATGAAAATAAGGCAATGAATACATTAAGGGTTAGTAAAAAGGAGGGGAGTGCCTATGCCCCGATCCAGGAAGAATACTGTTAATCAGTATTTCCTCAGGCTTCAGTGAAGCCTGCAAGTGATGGCATTAAGTGGTGCTGGAAGAGCTGCTCTTAAAGCTCTCTGGCCTATTGCAAGTAGAAACAGCAAGGAAATCATGTAGTTCCCTGTTCTC
Organism: Phalacrocorax carbo; assembly: GCF_963921805.1. Classification (NCBI taxonomy): domain Eukaryota; kingdom Metazoa; phylum Chordata; class Aves; order Suliformes; family Phalacrocoracidae; genus Phalacrocorax; species Phalacrocorax carbo. Next base: position 68,658,375 of record NC_087516.1, on the reverse strand, counting down.
CTGGTCCTGATAAGCCCTCACACATGCTGCAGCTGTGTCAGTCCGTACCCTTCCCATCTCAAAAAGCACAGCAGATGCCTTTTGCCGAGGAAGCCCTTCCTGTGCCGATTCTCTTGGAGAAACAGGCTGCTTGGACAGAGGTACTCTTCATTGGGTAAAAAACTGGCTGAATGGCTGGGCCTTAAGAGTTGTAGTGAATGGAGTTAAATCCAGTTGTCAGATGGTCACAAGTGGTGTTCCCCAAGGGCTTAGTATTTGGGCTGGTTCTGCTTAATATCTTTATCAGTGATCTGGATTGCGTGCACCCTCAGTAGGCTTGCAGGTGACACCTGTGGGAGTGGGCAGGAGTGTTGATCTGCTTGAGGGTAGGAAGGCTCTGCAGAGGGATCTGGACAGGCTGGATCAATGGGCCGAAGCCAATGGTATGAGCTTCAACAAGGCCAAGCGCCCAGTCCTACAGCTGGATCATAACAACCCCATGCAACACTACAGCCTTGGGGAAGAGTGGATGGAAAACTTCCCAGCGGAAAAGGACATGGGAGTGTGCGTACACAGCCGCCTGAACATGAGTCAGCGGTGTGCCCAGGTGGCCAAGAAGGCCAACAGCATCCTGGCTTGGATCAGGAATAGTGTGGCCAGCAGGAGCAGGGAGGTGACAGTGCCCCTGTACTCGGCACTGGTGAGGCCGCACCTTGAATCCTGTGTTTAGTTTTAGGCCCCTCAGTACAGGAGGGACATTGAGGTACTGGAGCGTGCCCAGAGAAGAGCTACGAAGCTGGTGAAGGGTCTAGAGGACAAGCCTTATGAGGAGCAGCTGAGGGAACTGGGGTTGTTTAGTCTGGAGAAGAGGAGGCTGAGGGGAGACCTTATCGCTTTCTACAACTACTTGAGAAGCGGTTGTAGCGAGGTGGGTGTCAGTCTCTTCTCCCAAGTAATAAGCAATAGGACAAGAGGAAACAGCCTCAAGTTGTGCCAGGGGAGGTTTAGATTGGATATTAGGAAAAATTTCTTCACCAAAAGGGTTATCAAGCACTGGAACAGGCTACCCAGGGAAGTGGTTGAGTCACCATCCCTGGAGGTATTTAAAAGATGTGTAGATGTGACACTTACGGACATGGTTTAGTGGTGGACTTGGCAGTGTTAGGTTAACAGTTGGACTTTATGATCTTAAAGGTCTTTTCCAACCTAAATCATTCTATGATTCTATAGCCTTCTCCATCCTCTACTACGTCAAAGGGGAAAAAACAAAATAGCATGCACCAGTACATGCCAACCCCAATGACAGTGTGGACCTGGGAGGGTCTGTAGCTTGCTCTCCAGAAAAGGCACAGAGGGCAAATTCATCCTTAGCCTTTCCACAGCACATAGCATAAGGTTCAGCCATGAAAGTAGGGAGGCTTGGCAGAGAGTTTGCAGCCACCAAATTTTTGTTTCTGTAGTTCTGCTTCAGTGGGTTTTGTAATAGTTCAAACCGTGGTATAAAGCATAATTTCTGAATGGCTTTTCTGGTGGTTTTGTCCTCAGTTCTGGCCCTTCTGTCACTTAAATACCAATAGTGAGACTGTTTTACCCGTTGCACATTTTAACTGTGCTCTTTGATGTTCACAAGCTTCCTCCAAACACTAGGTTTTGCCAGGATAATTTAGATACTCCTTATTACCTGATGGTCACATGGATAGCTGAGATTGACAGAATGAGGATCAGAGCTCAAATTCCCCGAGAAGTTCTGATGCAGGTACCAGCTGAAATACTGCCGCTCCTTTCAGAGAGGTGTGTTTTCATTATTTAGCTTTACTTTTATGTGGAGTCATTCTGATTTGGCTCAGCTAATCATCATCTGAATTCCTATGTTACACTGTGTTACCACTGGTGTATGATAAGATCTTACTGAGGACCAGGTTTCGGCTATCCCAGATGCTGACTGCTACAAAGAATACAGTGTCTTATTCCCTTGCATACCTTATCATTTGTCAGGAAGTGTGATTTTAGGAGTGTAGTACACATATGAAAATTGATGGGGTGTAACCAAAAATCAGTCCCACAGTATGAAAATGGGAGGTCAGAGTAAGCCTCAGAGTGCAAAGTAGTTGAGGAGAAGCAGAGGAGCACTTGGGAAGGCTGGCAGGTGTAGGGACACCTCAGCTGCTCCTGCTCCCCATGTTTGGCTGTCACTAAGGGCCTTTCAGTATCCCATGTGCTTTGGCTTCTTTTTTTTTTTTTTCTTCTTCTTGCAACTGCTTTCACCAGCTCTGAATCAAACACTTAAGTGAGTGATAATAACTCATCCTTTGTGGGTAGTTTTTTGCTGTTTGTGTTTTGTACAATTATAAATTGTATAATCTGAGCTCTCACAGCCAGAGCTTAATATATTTGACTTTATTGCTTTTCGTTTTATGGAAATAAATTACTGCTCACATTCTGACATTTAAATTAAAGGAGCTGCACTAAATCTTGTGTGCCACAATAAGAAATTAAGAGAGCGTTCCTTGCTAAATAAGCAGAGACAGAAGCTCCAGTATGTCAAGCACTCTGTCCATTTAAACCAGTTTACAAAGGGGACAACGTATTCAGTCCATTCTGTGTTTCAACACCAGTCAGCAGACATTGCTAACCCAGGCAGACGGGGCCCTGGATGTCTAAGGAGATGAGCCTTCCCAGCCCAGAGGAGGTCAGCTGGGCAGGCTTGCTGTGTCTACTAGCATGTGCCACACTGGTTTCTGGGGGACCTAAGTTCCCACTTGCTTTTCAACAGGTTCATGAACAGAAATATTTGCATCATTCATATGCAAAGTCACAAGACAGGTGGTCCCTACTTGGATCTGCAGCTCCAAGCCTTGCGCAAGCAGAGATCAAAGCAATATGAAGCTGGTTTAGAAATGGCAAGCTTTTCAGAAATCACAAATTGGGAAGTGGAGAAAGGGCCTTTTGGTTTTGAAGCTGTTCCTGTGCCTGGGGGTGGTGATTTCAAGCTTCTCTGTGCTGTGTGAAGGACTGAGATATTCTGGCTTGCTCTTCCATGGAAAACCTGAGGCATTTGTGCAGTCCAGCCTCTGCTGGACTATTTCACTAACTAGAGTATTTAATGAAACTCACAGTAAAATGTTGAGGGCTGGCAGGACTGCAGTTCCAGTGACATTAAGTGACACTTTTTCTTTTTTTTTCCCTCCTTTGTTTTTTTCTTACACATTTTAACCTTCTATATGCTTTATTTTAACAAGCCAGGGACCTTTTTACCTAAACAAGAGCAGCATTGATAATCAGTTTGTTCCCAAAAGTGGGTTTCAGTGGCTACAGGCAAATCCCAGCTGTTGGAGAGAAATCCCAGAAGGAGTAGCCCCATTGTGAAGGCTCTCAGGACCAGGTTTTTCTCTGCACCCGGCTGCCCTAAAGCAACTTTTCTGTGTTAGATGCCTGAATACTGTGTGAAGTTTCAACCTAAACAGATTGTACATTTCTAATGGAAAGGTGAGTGAAATATATATTTTGTTCAGTAAATAGAAAATCAGGTTTCATTGTGGTATCTGTCCTTCCTGGGCTTGAGTCCAAGACTAAATGTAAACAAAACTAAGAGCAAAGCTTTCCCTTTACCTGCTATTCCCATCTGGGCACAGCAACCTGGAGCAGGTAACGTACATCCCCTGTGCATTTGGTGCCTTCAGTGCCCCATGACTTCTGTGAGGGAGGGACAAGGGAAGCAGCAGACAGAAACAAGAATCTGGAGTTGAAGAGACTGAGACTGCAAGAAGGAGCAAGAGGAGGTGGTTGGTAGCAGGGCATGAACTGCTCAGGCAAGGGAGTGAGCGGGAGCCAAGACAGGGAGGTGGACAGTGGGTTCCTGGGAGCCACCAAGAAAAAGAAAAAAGAAAAAAAAAAAGGATCTGTGACCTGAGATGGGATGTAATGCTTCTGATAGAATTGCCCTACTTTTTCCAGTAAGTTCTGGAAAAAAACAAGCAGAAATATTTCAAATTGATAAAAAAAAAAAAATGAAAGGGTGAGTAGTCTTCATCTGAATCTCCCGGTGCCTGTTTCCTATGTATTAAATGAGTGCACTAAAACTACAGCTTTTCATGAGGACTTTACAGAACTGAATTCAGTAATACTTGTGAAGGTCTCAGGTAGTGATGATGGTTAAAGGTTGTATCAGAATTTGTCTGTGCAGCTTTAAAACCAAAACTTCCTCTCTCAGGAATGACAGGCTTTGCAGTCCCTGCTTTTGTGTGTGTTATATAATAAATTGTATTGCAACTTGATATAAAACAAGCAATGCAGCGTCCTTAAAGTTTGATGCCAAGCTACAGCCATAATTTCCGAGTCCCAAGAGAAAGTGGATCTTTGGGTTACACAAGATGACACAATTAAACATGCCCTGGGGTGTTGGCAGTCACAGAGGCCAGTGGTGAGGAACAGCTTGCAGCTTTGCTTGTAAATCCTCTTAGCTTCCAGGGCAGGGTGAAGCACACACATTGCTTATTGTGAGTGATCCCAGGTATGGACATGCACCCTCTGGAATTGTGTCTGAGCATCTTTAAAGAAGGTGCTGATTGGCATGGGCCAAAATTTTGTCAGGGAAAGGCGTAGCTGTTTGTTGGGGCCGACAACTGCATTGCCATGCCCAGGACTGTGTCCTCTCACTGCTTAATGCACTTATCTTGATGTAACCTTGATGTCTGATTGACCCCGGTCCTGGTTGTCTGGCCAGGCAGTCATCCTTTGGGGTGAGTGAAGATGTTGCATTTCTTTGGTTTACTTAGTTAGTATAAAGTTATTGTCTGGAAAGGCCTTTCCATGTTCTTATGTGGCTTCTATTGATGCTAATTAGTGGCACAGTTAGGGCAAAATATAAAATAGCCATTAAAAATCGTACTGGACCTGAGATATGGTGTCAGGTAGTTAGCACCTCCAAATGGCTTTGATATATTCTCATAAACCTATGAGTAGTTTATATTTATGCATTTCAAGTAATGGCATGCAGCTACAGGTACTCACTTGACCTTGTTTTTACCCCACAGTGAATTCTGACCTCTTGAGATAGTTTAATCTCCTCCTCCTCCCTAAGGGGGAAAGAAATAGCGAATATCTGTGACTGGAAAAAAAGCACGCCCAGAATTAAACCTTTTCCTTCCTGGCCATTCCCATACAGCAGTCTGAAGATGACCTTGCTGAATTGCCTGCCTCTCCAGCTCCATCTGCCCCGGCTGCCTAAGCACTCCCTTGGAAGCTGCAGCCCAGCAAACCTGGCAGCAGTACTGCCTTGGCCGCTGGAGGGCATCAGAAAGAAACGCAACACCAAAGCTGGTCCAGGAGCGCCTCTGGGCTGCCGGTGTTTGTGCGAGGCCACAGGCGCGCTCTGCGGCGTGCGGTGGGGCTCTGCGGGAGGGGACCGGGGCCCATACCCCGCCCAACTGCATTATCGTCGCACGGAGGATTACATATTCCAAATCAAATTCCCAATATAAATGGATTTTAGGGACGTAATTCTCTTGTTTCCAAACAGAAAATACCGGAAAAAGTGATGAAAATTTGGGTTTACTTTCAAATGTTAAGATACTTAACAGTAATAATGTTTAAAAATCTGGATTCTAACATGAAAACAGAATCAAAAAGGCAGCGTGTTTCCCCTCCAACCATATGCTTTTGAACATTTAGAAAAAGTTTTTGTTCTGAGTTTCTCCTTCAACCACTTTTGTAGATTGAAGCAGATTTCCATGGCTGTGAAACCGAGGCAAAGGACATGCTGACCTTAGTGTGTGCTCCCCTCCCCGAGGGTGACTCCCCAAGCGCTGGCTGGCTGAGGCAGACCCAAACCACTGCCTTCCCTCCAGCTGCAGCAGCTCACAGTCTACAGACAGAGCTCAAGCCTTGGGTCTGGTGCCTCAGTGGTCAGCCAGCCCACCTACCGAAGCAGTGGCGGCTGCAGCCAACCCCACGCCAAGGGCTTGGAGTGCATCCAGAGCCTCCCCAAAAGTGCAAACCCGAGGAACCAGGAGTGGCATTAGGGATCAGTGGTGATAGTCCCTCATCCCTGCAGAGAGAGGAGGGTGGAGGGAAGGGGTTGGGGACTTTATGACTTTCTCATACCAGGATACAATATCTTCTCTCTTTCCAAGACTGGAACAGTTTTTTTTTTTCCTAGTTTTGGTAATTGATACTGTGTTGAAAAGAATAGAAAGTTGAGGCATGCTACGCCTTTTCTTCAGAGCAAGTGATCTAGATCTAATCCCCTCTGTTTCATCTGAAAAAACCCACTTAGGTATCCGAACATAAGAGTAAATTAGCATGTGCCTATGAATACTAATGTCGCATAAACTCCACTTTAAGCCTCTAAAAATGAATAGTACCAAGATAACTAAATGGGAAGAGGCAAATTCAGAAGAGCATTAGTATTGTCTTTAGGAGCTTTGAAGAAAAATGTTTAACTTTGTATCAAAAACATTCAAATAAGAGGCTTTGCAAGCTGGAAAATAACTAGAAAGTTATTTTCTTTGTCTAGGCTAAACAGCTAGGCAACCTGACTAGAATCTAGGTTGCTAGTTCAAGACCCAAGTTTCCAGTGCCAGAAAATAGATATCAAAGATGCAATTGCATGTGCAGCTGTGTGTGGAGGTTAATATTTTATGCTGTTTAACCTGATCCAGCCAAAGAAAGGTTTTGGGTTTTTTTAAGAAAAGCAGAAAGGGGGAGATGAAGCGTTCAATATAGTGAGTACTGCTTTCACATTTCTTTGCAGATCTCTTGTGGGTGGGCTCAGTAGCCATGCAGCAACTCCATATATATAGGAAACAAGCTTTCACCTACCTCTTTTCAAAACAGACCTGGAGGTGAAGGATGGATTGCAAGAGTGGCCATGGGCAGAAAGGCACTGGTTTAGTCATGCAACCTTGGTTCTACCTCCAGACCCTAAAAGTAATGAGTCTTTTTTATCCTTTGGAGGCCTGCTTAGGTAAAATTAGAGCAATGCTTTTGTTCCCAATGTGAATCATGACTACAGAGAAGTTTCAGAGCAAATAAGGAGGTAAAACAGCATAGGAAATGCCACTGCCCCACACTCCTGAGAGGAAGAATATCTAGAAATACCTGGATCAGGATGGAAGTTTTACTGGGCTTGTAGAATCCATGCTCTTACCAATACTGACTGCCCTTGCATTTTAAGTAGAGAAACGGTATGGAGGGCAAGAGGGGAATGGGAGCACAGAGCAGTGATGTCCCTTCCCTTCCCCCCCACGCTTTGTTCCTTGCACATCTTGTGCTTTGTGCTCCATGCACATGGAATATTTGTGATCCATGTTGTAATAAGTTTGCCATTTTGGGTAGGGTCATGCAAGAAAATTTTCTCATCTTGGATGTCAGCAAGTATATCACCAAATACTTTGCGGTTCATCAAAGAGGGCAGTTTCTTCTGTGAAAGACTGGGGGGCTAGTGTTATCAGAGGCTGTTTGTGGGCAGGGAGAAAGGCACGTTGGCTGTGTGAGCAGCTGGCTTGCTGTGCTGCCTGCCCACACCAGGCACAGGTCAGGATTTTGCAATTAGTGCCATTTCTCCTAGTGCAAGGATAAGCCGTGCCCACAGCTGCTTGCTGTCTTGCTCAGGGCTGTAACCCTGCTGGAGGTGTCCTCAGAGCAGCATCCTCTGGCACTGGCCTTCTCGCAACGTTCACTTTCTTATTCAGTGTGGAAGCAAGTACCTCGTGAGTGAGTGAGGCTTTCATCTCCTCTGGGCTGGTCCCACACACCCAGCCGTGCTTCCATGCTGGGGTCTCCCTATCCTGTATGTTTGTGGTGGTTGGTGTCTGCATGCTTATGGGACTGAGGAAAACCAAGCTCACCAGGCCTTTTAGCTGGATGTCATCGTTAACTGAGGAGAATGGCAGCGTCTCTGTCACTGCAGAGGAGAATTGCACATCGCTGAGGTCAGGAGCCGTGTGAGTCGAATTTCAATGATCTGTAGTAAATGCTGAAATAGATGAAGAAGCCCATTCAGAAAACCATAGTGCAAACAGCTGGGTTCTCAAATGTATTGTAGGAAAGGAGGAAAAGAATGAATGTGTGTAGGAGCACAGAGTTGTGACATTACAAGCTGCAATGTTTCGTGCTCTGTCGGTACCTGTGACACGAAGCAGCCTTACTGGTAGGGTTTATTACTGGGGCCTGATTGTCCAGATGGAGAAAATCTGTCCTTAGAAGGAAAGGAGAAAAGAGGTGTCTCTTCTCCTCTCCTTCCTGAGGGCTTTCCAAACAAGTCTAACAAGATCAGTCCCCTGCCAATAAAACCAGTCCTCATCAATACACCGGCTTGCCTGTCTTAAACTGCCCCTGAGACACTTAACCTGCTGGATTGCCTTTCTTCAGACACCTGCCTGAGCAGCAGACTAAACAAACAGGGATTCTCAACTGCACAAAACTTGGCCCCTTTCAGCAGGGCTCCCATCTGTTAAAAAGCCATTGTCTGAGCAAGTGTTCAGCTAGCTGGGGAGGCAGTGCTCTTGCATATTGAGCTGCCCCCGTCCCCCATAAAAGTCCTCTTTAGCATTTTCTTTTCTCCCCTGTTTCCATCGCTTGATTTATTCATTGGTTTCACCTCTTCTCCCCTCCCCCTATGGTTCATAAGGAGGGCCTCGTTGTCTTCTGTACCTCGGGGGTCATGTCTTTTCAGTCACTGGGACAATACCCGCTGCTGGCATCTGCTTCCAGATCCAATCAGCCATATTGTGATCACATCCTGCCAGAGAATTGTTCCTTCTTTTGCTCGGCTTTGTTGCCAATTTCATGCCATGTATTGCTCCATGTTTTGTGCTTCATGAAGCTGTCACTGGCATAAAAGTGGCCTGACCAGGGTCGTAGTAAAAGGGGTGGGAATGAAACATCCACCAAAATGTTGAGCAGGCCACCCACCGGCCACACGCACACACACACAGGCAGGCATGCAGGCATGCAGACATACAGAAACACACACGGCATCCGCTGAGCTTAATTGGCACCCCACTGAGCTGCTTTGTGCTGTGTTGAAGGAGTGAAAACTTTGACAGTGAGCTGTGGCATTTGTTTCCCCTAGTAAAGATCAAAAGCACGTAATTTTCTTGACATTTCTGGAGGATCTTGTCTGCCTTATATCCGATAAGCTTTACTTAGCCCTGAGCGTGAAAGATGGAACTGGTTACTTGGACAATTGAAAATAAGTCTGAGTTGCTAGTGGGTGTCAGAGGGGAAAAAATACCCGTTAAAAAGAAATCTCATGGGCAAATTGCATCAGTGACACCTGTCACTCCAGGCTTTTGGTTGCCATGCTGAAATCCCCTCTAGAAGTTACAGCAAGGTCTGCTGTGAATCATGACCATGCTCTTTGGTCTGGACTTATGTGTAATTTACTGGAGACTGAGTTTTATGCTGCTTTTAATGTCCATAAGGCACAAGCCCAAATCACTGAGCAGAAGAAGTTGGGCCACCTCTGAGAAAACAGAATTATGCTTCCTTGATGGCAGAGAATTTGGCCTAATATTCCCTACAGCAGAATTATTGCTTTCCGTGCAAAATACCTTGAAGTTAAACAGGAGTGAATCATGTGGTTCTTTAGACATAAGAAAATGGAAAGCAGAAACCTCTCTGTTTTGTTATTGGTTTTGATGGTTTTTTGCATGTTATTTTATTGTAGATGGTTTTTGTGATGTGACAAACTCATTTGATGCTCTCCTGTGTCTCCCCAGCCTCCATTTGCTGAGCACTGGGAAAGTTTATCATGGTTTACTTCCTGCCTGTTGGAGCAGCCAGTACATGTTGGGGAATGCCTTCATCCCTTCCAGAATACAAAGTCCAAGCAGGGTCAGGGGACTTCTCGCCTCTCTTTCTGAGGGGAGCCAATTCCCCATTTCCTTTCTTTTGGCTCACTGCTGTCACTTGCATTCACACTGGGCACCACCTTCCCATGCTAATAACCCAATGGCAATCAATAGAGCTGTTCATGGAAGGCAGAGAAAGGAGAGGGATATGCTCACCCCCTCTTGCTTTATGCCACGGTGCTTGACAAGCAGGTTGGGGAACAGGGATGGACCCATGCTCCCTGCACAGAGCTGCGGAGAACTCCTCTTTGCATGCCCTACACTTAGTCCTTCTCTGAGGGTCTGTTTCTCTTGGCCCAGTTTATACAGGCAGTAATTCCACTGAGGGCACACCCTGTTCTCCTCAGAGGAGGAACACCTCATGTGAAGATTTTGTAGACCCTGTGATCCTAATCCTCTGCCATGGAAGTCAATGGCAGGAAGATTATGCCTCATGAGTTTCTTCTCTGGAAGTGAGGGTCCTGAGGTAAAACCCTGGTGGTTTTGAAAATCCAGCGAGAACTTCAACATCACCCACAAGCTTCCTATCTTCAGGAGATCTGCAAGAAGGGAGTGTGCGGGAGAGGAGAGGAGCCAATGCCCCCTCTCAGCACGCTCAGAGGAGCTGGCTTTGTGATTCTCACAACCTCTCTGGAAAGTTTGCTGGCAGAGCATGATTCCTGCAGCAACCTGTCATCCTCACCATGCACTCGCAATTTCTTCTGCAGTACCCAGGTTTTATTTCTACTTAAAACTGACACTGACCATGCAGTGAGGGACACAGCAAAAAGTAGGAGGCCAAGAGACAGCTTTGTGAGGGGTGGGTGTGTGGGTGTGTGGGGGTGTGTGTGTGGTGTGTGCATGCGTGCGTGTGTTAAACAATTTCATGGACATCTGTCATGCACAGTTAACTTTGCATTGCTGCATTTTAAGTTGTAGGCCGTCAGTGATAAAGTAGCTGGCAGTTTTCAAAAAGCCACTGGATAACAGAGCATGAATCATAAAACACACTACTGTGTAGCAATATCCAAGTTCATTCAATGCAATGAAACCGTGCAGAGGACCTTTATTCCCAGCTAATTATGTGGAAACGCCTAAGACAATAAAGCATCTGGTGGTCTTTCTTCCCCATTTCAATTTTTCTCAATATTGTGACAGGGGAAAGCATTGTCCCTTTCCCAGGGTAGTTGCTGTGAAGAGGAGTAAAAGCAAGGGTCAGGGAAGAGCAAATAGATGAATTTATAACTTTCTTTTTATTTATTCCTTTCCCATTGTTTCTCTGGAGACTCTTCCTTCAGGGCTGTATTTTCAAACCACTATTCTCACTACACTCTGCCTGAATACTTTTTTTTTAATACCACCCAAACTGCCAGGCCCCTCTCTGTTCTTTTTTTTTTTTTCTCTTCCCCAGATGCATCCAAGAGTTGAAATCCAAGTCTCTGATACCCACTGAAATCCTAGGTATTTTCTAAAAAAAATAAATAATGTAGAAGCAGAGAAATAAGTAGCATTTCACTGAACAGGGAGAGAAAGGGTTTGGTTTGGAGGGGTTCCTTGTAACAGATGCTCCACAACTCTGTCAGGCTCATTTTCTGGATATGAAATGTTGATAAATTGGCTAATTCAACAGTGAACACCCAGTAATCTTAAAATAACCTCACAGCAAATGATTTCTGCATTGCAGATTATTTCTAGGCCATCGAATGACAACACCCTTTAAACTGTTTCTCCCTTGGCTCTCAGGCCACAGTTGCCATAAGTGAATATTTACAAAAACTCTCCTAATTCTTTATTTCCAAACAAAGCACAGAAACTTGATTTTCACTGGAACACTCTCCTTGATCAGGCTATAGAGTATTTTTTTTTCCTTTCTGGCCTAAGGCTGTGTGGACAAAAGGGAGCAAATGAACAGGGTTCAGAGTATGCTAAGCAGTATAAAGGACGGGGGGGATAGGTTTTGGGAAAAGAATAAAATAATTATTTCCCTTGTTGCTAATGAGGTGTCTGGCTAAAAGTAATACCTTGTAAGTGTTAAAACAGGTTTTGTCTGTTTGCTGCAAATTACTGTCCTCCTGTGACAAAAGCTGCAGGGAGAGTCTGATTTGGATCTTTGCTCTGGTAAGGCTTCATCTGCCTTGGCCAGACATGGTGAGCCTACCTGGAGCTCCCTATACATGGAATGTCAGGTCTAAAATGTTTAGTAAATGTTAACAAGCAGGTGCTCCAGGAGGCAGCCCATACCATACCAAGGCAAGTCTTCACCTTCTTCCAAGGTGAAGAGTGTAGAACCTGAAAGTTCAGCTTAGACTCACTTTTTTTTTTTTTTTTTTTGCACTGCAATATTGTAGAGATGCAACAACCCAGTGTTAAACAAGTGTAAAGCAAAGAAAAAATTAAATCGGAAAGAGAGAAAAGTCAACTGTTTCCCAAATTGGTTAATACCTGGGATCTTTCTTCAAGAGTAAATACTTCACATGTTTTCAGACTGTATTGTCTGTTTTGGGCATTCTCAGCTGCCATCATGATATTTGAGGACTGTGCACCAATCAGCAGTTTTGCCTCAAAATACACACAGAAGTATTTTTCATCCTCATACTTTAAGTAGTTGCAATTTGTACAACACAGAACGAGGCTCAGCTTCACTGTGAGGAATTCAACACTAAGGAATGAGTCATGCTAGCAGAGACCAAAAATACCATGAGATGCAGGCACGAGAATATTTGGACTAGGAAGATTTGTATGTACCATGGACTTGGGGGAAGTAGAGGTGGAAGTGTCAAAGAGGAACTCCTGATAGACCAAGTGCATGGCAATCTTGTAGGAGGAAGCAGGAATGAGTGAGAGAAAGTTTATCTGATGGGTGAAGCTCAAGGCTGAATTTCAGCTACTGCCACAGTAAGGAAAAATTCCCGTGGTGGTAGGGTATTCTTAACTCCTGAAAGGACCTGGCTACATCAAAACTCATACTTCTAGGATATATTTTAAGCAGTATCTAAATTTTAAATAGGAACCTTGGGTCAGGGAGGGGCTTCAGTGTAGCTAAAATTGCCAATTAACTGAGCACTGCCCTCAAATTTCTACCACTTGACCCTCTGCATTAAGTGTAGGTCAAATAACTCTGTCCTTTCCTACTTTTTAGGTTTCCAGTAAACGAAATAATAATTACGGCCCCAGCTTTGACACCTAATGGTGAATGTTATCATTAATTTGCTTCTAATAGTTCAGTTGCTTTGTTCAATGAAAGAGTTAGTGATTGACAAATATGCAGTCCTGTTATTAGCCTGACTCTCCTTCACACGTAGCACCCAACCAAAAAGAGACTTGAAACATGAAGCAGAGAGAAACATAAAAAATAAAAAAGGGCAAGGGAAACAACAAGCAAAAGCAGGAGGAAATATGCAGAAATAATCAGGTAAAGTCCAACTCTGCAGGCAAATCAGGCTTCTTTTCTTCCTCTCAGGAATCCACATAAACATCAACCATCTCATCCACTCCCCTTAGCTCGTCAGAGTGACAGTAGTGGACTTTCGATTAGACCACAGGCCCACGTGACATCTGTCTTGGCTTTGTTAGTGAGAGCAAGCACTTGTGCAGGAATAAAGGTCTGTAGTTTACCAAAAGGCAAAAATCAAATATGCTGTCTTCAATACAATATTCAGTATTGCCTTTCACAGTAAGGTTTACAGGCACCTGAAACTGTGGTGAATGTTTTAAAACCTTGAGCACACATAAAGCTGTGCAGATCATAATCTAGAATAGTCTGAGAAAAGAAGGTTGGAAAAAGAAAAAAAGTAAATTTTTTGAGAGCTGAGCATGTGCAGATAAGAATGGAAAAGAAGGGAAAGGAAGATAGCTACCCACATAAATATTCAATTTTAAATTGGTGTGGTAATATCGTGGAATTGCTAGAATTTCTCAGCTGGCTACAGCATGGTGGAATGTGTCTATCTGAAAAGGTCACATTTCCCAGTTGTGCTGTGGAAAAATACTCACAAATATCTATGTTACGTTACAGGAATTTCAGCGTTTCAAGAGTGTACAACAGATGCATGCTCAGAAATACCAGTGTATGCTCAGAAATTTTTTTCTGACGTGCTAGAATTAGGAATAGCATATCAGGAGGCTGTGACTGCAAAAGACAATTGTGCACTGAAAAATGCAGGTGCACCAGGTTCTGTATGGTTTCAGCAGCATGCTGAGTGGGAGTGCATTTCTGCTAACAAACCAGTTACAGTCTCCCTTGAGAACTGAATCCTAAATGTGTTTCTGTTTCTGCTCTTATCCTCCCACCGCCCTCTCTGAACGGTTAAAGGATTCAATTTATTCAACCTCTCCCTTTGTCTCCTGATCCACATCCTTCCCAGTGAGCAATTACTATTCGTTACTATATAATTTTTTGTCTCACAGATTGTTATCCTAATTACAGTCCCTGCCTGGGAGACTCAGGTGTAAGAATTGGTTTGTTTGCTGGGGTTATCCTCAGGTGATTTTTTCAGTGCAATGCATTTATAAGGCTTTTTGAAGCTACACCAAAGGGAAATGAAAACTCCCCAACCCTGAGCCAAATTACATTATCTTCTTTCAGTGGGCTGAAGAGGCAGGTTAGTCTTAATTATTTATGACTGAATGCATAGAATACGTCTCTGGTGATTATACACATCTCATTTCCACACTCAGTGACAGGCAGTATCACACGGAGTCTCATTTACAGCTACATGGCACTATATTCACTTACACCATGTTATGTGGCTAAGATTCACATTAGAGTTAACTCCTCCATAACACTGGGCAAATAAATGGCAAAAGAGGGTGGGAAACCTGATGAATGTCCGTATCTTTTGACATAAAGGAGGCTGAGATTTCCTGCAGATGGGGTGGTCCCACTCTCACTAGCACTTGCTTTCTCTTGTGTTGTTGCAATGGAGCAATATTCAGGTCAGCCAATAAGCTAAACATCTGCTTTAAAGCTTGTTGCAGACCCTGGAAAGCCTCCAGACCGAAACCACTTTGCCTTCCCTTTTGTTGTTTACATTTTTGAATGCTGGATGGCATTGAAAAGTAACTGACCTGGTAGCTTTTGTAGAAGTGGAAAGGGCCATATGACAGAACTATTATTCTTAATCAGTGAAACATGTACAAAAGAGAACAGGACTCACCATGGAACCACGGAGAAGGTACGCTAAAAATGCAAGTGCCTCTTCGTGATCCAGATCCCCTGCCTGAGGTGGAGGTGCTGCAAGTGACCACAGAACATGTGCAGAGTGCACGGCATGACAGACCCAGCCACAGTAATAGTCCCTGCCTAGGCTGCTCATGGCAGTACAGTGCGGAGAGTTGATCTGCTCTCAAAGTGAGGTCTTCATCCATCAGTTTGAAAGAACTGATTCAGGTGCAACTCAGAAGACAATAGGTCTTCCATAAATTCCATGGGAAAAAAAGAGGATCTTCCAGGGGCAACTGAGAGCCCAAGAATTTAGATACTAGCCATCACTTCCAGTGTACAGTATTAAGATGCTTAGTATGCCAAGCTCTGACCTTTGCCACTGTTTTGGTTCCAGTCTCCAGGTTAGAGTTCTTTACAGAGTTGGTTTGGGTGTCAGTAAAATGTGGTAAATGTTGTCAGTGCAGTTTCCATCTACCCCCTGACTGAGAAGTGCTTGAATTATGCCTGAACTTATGAAGTCTACAAACATTCAATTGTATTGATCAGTTTGATTTTGGCACCATGCACAGCCTGAGTAGCCTTCCAGTAATCTGCAGAAACCCACCCGGTTCTGGAGGCCACTGAAACAGGACTGTAGGTTACTGAAATTTTGTTTCAAGTATTTTGTTAACCTCAGGTCATGAGCTAAATTTATAGAGGGGGGTTTCAGATCTGCAACGTTTATAATAGCACTGCCAGAGGTTAGCAGCTCCTGCAGTCCTACAAACAAAGGGGAATGGGCATTTTTAAAAGCAAAGAATTTTCAAGTTAATTTCTCTAATTGATGATTTTGGATTACATACTTAGTCCTTCCAGAAGTTTGCCAAAAGGAAACTAAGGCATCTGAAATGTCTTGATCGTGATCCTCTGACACATAACATATTTTGGCAAAAAATAAGTTTAAACTGATAGAAACTCGACATAGTGGTTTTGAGACAGAGGAATTAGAACTATAAGAGGGTCTTATGATTTCAGAAAGCTTCCTGGTATGGTGGAATAGCACTTTATGTTAGTATAACATCCAGATGCTTCATAAATGTACTGAGAAAAATAGCACCGTGAATTATTAGGTGTTTGAAGTTATTTGATGGAGATTTCTGTTGACTTTTTTTAAGGCTACAAAACTCTGGTAGTTCCTTCCCTCTTTTAGGGGACTTCTGTTGAAGTTCCTATACAAAATCAGCACAGCTGTAGGAGTTTTGAAGGAAGATTGCTATCATCTCAGCAGACAGGCTGCTGGCATGGATTAATTAACACAGCTGCCATCTATGACATGATCTAGTCCCCATGGCCATCAAAAAAGAACCGTTTCAGTTTGTTAACATATTACATGAACAAGTGACTAAAATGCCATAATGATGTTTAAACAGCGGACAGTTTTCCAGATTCTGACTTTTTATAAGTAATTCATTATTGCTTTTGTATTGTTGGTCTAACTTGCTTGATTCCACCTTAATGTTTTGTTTTTATCTGGGCTTCAACAACTCTGCTGGATGCTACTCTTCTGTTTAGAAATGGGATTCCATACTACATCAGCCCTGTGATCCTGCTGCTCGTGTACTACTTGTGGGTGGAGACACAAATATGCTTTCAATCCAGCATTTTATTTACAAGGAAATTGGGCCAAATTCCTCTGCTATGAACTGAAAAAAATCCCTCTAAACTGTTCGGGGGGGAAAAGTGAAAAAAGACACCATGTTTTTTACATTGCTGTACATTTTGCTCACAGTTTTGGAAAAAAGCAATCCCATGAAATCAAAGTGAGGGGGGAAAAAAAGAAGGCACTCTAGTATCTTTGCTTTCCAGCAATGAGAAATCTCCATCCTCAACAACAGGCAGCACATTGCATGCACAGATGGATGGCGGCATGGCCCAGTAGCATGGTCCTTTGTAAAGCAAAAAATCTGCCAACTCCTGGGCCAAAAATCCCCTACAGGGTACCCGACAAGGCAAATTTCCAATGGCAAGCAATAAGAATGCCGGCAACAAAGACCTTGGCAGGGCCGGGTGCTAGCTGCTCCTTGTGGCTCTTCCAGGGTTGCTCAGTTTCCCAGTACAGTGCCAGCAGGGGCAATTGATGCCACACAGATCTGTGCTGGCAGACTCTAAGCATTCACCCAGGCCATGCAAACAGCAGTCTGACTCCAGATCACAGAATAGCCGCAACAGTGACACTTAATGGCAGAGATGTTTAGCCCTGCTTTTCTTCCCAGCTGTAAGAAACGAGGAACTGAGGTGAGTATGTCTGCTGCTGCTCCAGAGATCAAACAGGAACATTTTTATGGGGTGACTGAGGAGGGTTCATTTGCAGTGCTGTCAAGCAAGGCAATCCAAACACAGATACTCCCTTCCAGTACCCACAGCAGGATGATGGCTGGAGATAGTGAAGCAGAACCACCCTAAGGAAGAAGGTAACTGCAGCGCCAGGTCTCAGTTTCATTTAGACTATCCACATCCACTGTGTCCATGTCATATGTCCTCTAGATTGTATAACAGCTTGGCAAGCAGGAGAATCAGAATTTAGCCAAGTACTTTTGCATTATCTTATTACCTGGTGTGAACACTCTTGTATTAGTAACGCAGCAGAAACAATGTCAGTGTCAACAAACCAGGGGAGGGTTTGAATGACCGTTGCTCTAGAAGTCCTGGAAACAAGAACTGATTCCTCCCTTCTGATTTACAAAAGCAACAGCAGAAGCACACAAACCAAATTGTGTTCCGCAGGGGAAGCATTTAAACATAGGGTCTCATCTGTAGTGGTGGACCTGTGTCACCCAAATCTGGAAACTCAGATATCCCTAGCAAGATGCTGCAACACCTCCTTGAAGCAGACTTGCAGCAGCATTGGTTTTTGCCTGTTCTCCTAAAAATTCCTCCCACCCTTCCCTGTGTAGCCTTTTCCACAAAAGTGCTACTTTAGCCTGCAACTGAAATTTGGGACAGCAAAAATAATGTGAGCACTCATCAGAGAGGGCCAGACAGATCCCCACCTGGGCTGGCATGCCCCACTTTGTGGTTAGCCGTACCCAGCCAATGCTGCTGTACCAGGGGACAAGGGCACAAGCTGCAGCTGTGTCTTGTGCTGGGGACCAGCCCCCCCTCTCCCCTGGTCACAGCTGGGGGTCATTGCTGCCTCACCAGCTCATCACAAGCATCTGGTCCACCTGGCATGCCCTAAGGGAGGGTGCTTGTCTGGGGCTGGTCCTCGAAGTTATTTCACCAGTGCTCCAGAAGTGGGAGAGGCCTGGGTGGTAAGGTAAGGTGACCTGATCTGCCTCCAAGAGGACTTAGGCTTCTGGCAGGCTGTGGGGTCCTGCTGTGCAAGATGGGGCTGCCCAACAAGAGATGTGTTTGTGTCCAGGCTTCCTGTTTTTTTTCCCCCACCAGGATGACAACAAACTTAAGTGGGAGTGACCAGGGTGGTGATATCAGGTGATGAGGACACCCGAAGACTATGTTGGTACCTCTTTGGTCTGGCATGGCTGATGTGCAAGTGTGGTTTGTTTAAGTGTGTGCTATGTTGCTCCTGTATTGTTTCAAACACAGTTGGATTTGCTTTGTGCTTTTTTTTCGGTTGGCCTTTTTACCCTGGGTAGCACAGCCTTATTCCCAGTGTTTCTGTGTGGCAGAGAGAGTTGCTGCTGATCAAGGGTTTGAGGATAAGGTGAGTGGAAAAGGGCCTAGATGTGTGACCCTAACCCTGTACCCCAACAGACAGCGCCTAGTGCAGGGGTTGATCAGAGCCCTTTGTAGGGTCTCTGGGGCAGCAGAGATGCCTGGTCTGCCTGGCCATGCTCCCCCCACAAAGCCTTGGGGCTGGGACCGTCCTGTGCTTTGCAGCAGCTGCTGCATTGCTTCTGCCTTCAGTCAAAGGGATAATCCGAAGTGAAACATCGCAACATTGCAGTTAGGGGAGATGACTGTATGTTGGAGAGAAAAGCATCGGGGAGAAGGTGTGTAATTTGGTGGGAAAGTTTTTGGCTGTAGTCTGTAACATTAAAATATTTGTTCATGTTGCTGCTAAAATGCAGCTCCCTGAAGTATCTCAGCTGACATAACAGTCTTTGTGTAATTGTGAGGCATTGCTCTCGCGTTTCTCTCATGTCTTCATTCTCTGCTGCTTAACCTCTTCACCCTCGCCCTCATCCTCGCCTTCTTCAGGCTCGCCTCCTGCTGCGTTGCTGCTAGAAATCACTCTGCTCTCACTCTGTCAGCTACTTACTTATTTCTAAATCACTTCCTTTATTTTACTTCTCAGATTCCTCCACTTGTACAGTAATATATCTGTCTGTGTGTGCTCTTCTGTTACATTTTTCCCTCCTGCTGGTTCTTTGACAATATTTGTGTCAGAGGCTCAGGGATTATTTTATCTCATGTTCTCTGTTACCCCCTATAACAGATTTTGCATGGTCATTTTCTGTTGTATGCATGACGTCTTTGCTGCCCTTCTCTGTCACGTTTTGCAGTCTTGATAAGGCTTTCAAAGAACAGCCCTCGATTTGAAGAAAACTTTCACATAGCCTTCTCTATGAAACTGTTTATTATTAAACTGCTTCAAACATTCTGTTAAGGAGGTGTTTAAGTATTTAATTCTTGCTGACCTGGAGCCCAGCACAGAGGCTGCTCCCAAATCCCATTTTCTTGGTGGCTGTTTCTGCATTGCTAGTCCAGTGCTAGCACTGACACTAAGAACACAGGTCATGAGGACACCAGAAGTGCTAGGAGAGATAAGGCTAGCTGATGTGGCACAATACTGAAAGCGCTCACTGCTAGCATTGTGAGATTTAGGAGGATCACATCTGTGCTGTGGTCTCTATTAGAAATGTAAAGAAAAATGTCATGTGACTTGCCAAGTGTTCCTCTAGAGTTATTTTCTCTGCTCAGTGTGATGACGGAGATGCAAGCTGGAGCCTGTGTGTTAGTGCCTCACTGTGGGAGATGCTTCAGCACAAGCTGGCTTGCCTGCAGCAGGGGTGGAAGCAAGGCAGATGTTCCCAGAGCAGGGGCTTGGACCTGAGGGGAGGCCCCAAGCTACTGAATTGAGCACACAGGGTTGAGGTGAGGGATGGGAAGTTGCCAGCTCCCACAGCTGGTTTGAAGGAGTGCTTGATGAGCTGCTGAGGGGAGGGATGCCTAGCTATATCATCTCACAGCGTAACCCAGCCGGCACTTCATTTCTACCTTGATTTCAAAGGACAAGGCTCAGAAGGAGATTTGCATTCTCTGCCACCCAAAGGTATAGCGGGAGAGGAGTGCAGCAGCAGAAAACTGCAGGTATATATGTACTGAATTGACCTTTAAACATTGGAGCCCATCCTCTGTTCCCTTTTCTGAGTGGTGTCTGGATGATCAGTACTTTGGTAGCCCATGGAGCCTAAGCTCCAGTTAGAGTCTGGTTGTGTTAAACGATAGGAGAACCTTCAGTGAGAGGAGGTGTCTGCCCCCAGAAACTAAGGTCTGGGTCTGTGCACGTGTTTGGATGCCCTCGAGGAGGCAAAACCTTAGCTAGAGAGGGCTGTCCTCAACCATTTTGAGGGTGCAAGTGTATGGCTTTGAAAGTGTGAAAGTACGGGCTTGACCAGATACAGGTTCCATGCAGGTTTGTGCAGGATGGGGCCTGAGACACAGCTGACCCCTGAGACCAGAGCTTCCCATCTGTGGGAGATCCACACCGGGCGACCCTCTGGGCCAGAGCGGTGTTGCCCCCTCTCATTGCCCGACCCTGTTCTCTTGGACTGGGTGTCAGTGGTTCTGGGGCAGAAGGGGAGGGTGGCCGGGGCGGGGAAGGAAGCTGAGAAATGAAATGAGGCACGAAGGCTGTACCGAGAGTCTTTTATCAGGTACATCTTCGTTTTTCAAGTGCCTATCATATCACGCAAACTGCTCTTGAAGAGCCCTCCATTTACCCTCTCCCCTAATTAAATGTGCACTTCATTAATGTAAATTGGGGGTTTAATGCTCTTGTTGAAATTCTGAAGAAAGTGCTATGGCCTTGCGAAATGCTTAAGCATCATTGCAAATTAGATTAGGGACCAAGAAAGGCAGTAAAATTAGAATGATAATGGTTGATGTGGCTTCCTGACAGGCGTGACTATTCAGGGATCAATGGGATGGAGAACAGTTTCCCCCAGCCTAAAGCGAAAGGCAGGGACAGACGTCAGCCTACAGATGTGGCTTTTGGAAGCTCTTTCAATTAGTTTAATTTGGTAAATGGTGGGGATTTAGAGGCTCTTAGCCAGTCATACAAGACAAGAATACATTGAAATGTTTTTCGCTTTTTAACATAAAATAGGATTGGCCGCATTTGCATTTCTTAACGCCGGGGTGGAGAGGCGGAGGGGGAGGAGGGGGCTGGTGGGGGGGGGTGGTGTGTGTTTAACCAACTCGGGGCTTTAAAATGGAAATGCCGGCGCCGGAGCCCGGTGCCGGCCGCAGTCCGGCAGGCGCTGCCCGGCCCCGCCGCCCCTCCCGGCAGCCGGAGCCCCCGGGGCGGGGGGACCCCGCCGACCACCGGGAAGGTCCCCCGGAGCTCGGCTCGGGAAGCGCCGGGGCGGGGAGGGGACAAGCAAAAGAGGCCCTTAAACGAGGCGGGGGGCGGATGGGGGCCCGCTGAATGCAGCCGAGTGACCCCCATCTCTCTCGAGGGGGTCTGAATCCAAACGATGCCCGCTTTTCGCCGTTGTGCTTTCCGCCTCGTACTTTTTTAGTTGTACTCTTTAGCTCTGCGAAGTCGGTAACGGAGAGGCAGCTGGAATATGCAAATAGAGCTCTTCTTTGTGTGTCTGCCTGAGCCAGAAGTTGGAGCTTGTTTTTTAATCCCCTTGCTGGATAGGTAATTGTAGTTAATGATGTGGAAAACAAGTTCAACAGATATCAAGTGGCGCTAAGACTTGGCTGAGTTTATGCGAGGAAGAGGTAAGAGGAGGGAACTCCTGACTGAGGATTTCTTTACTATAAATGCGCAAATAAAAAGGAACAGGAACGTAAGCTTTTATGGAAAGCTAATGCCTCAGAAACAAATCAAATCCCGCAAAGAGGTGCAGTGGTGCGTAGGGTGACTGAGTGTGCCAACAGCAGCCCTCTTGAAGTAGGGAGGACCTAACCCGTAAAGCTGAGCTTTCACTGGGAGCCTGGCCAGTTAACTGGTCTCAAGTAACATTCCCTAATCCTCTCTGGACAGAAAATAATTCATGTGCCGTGAGGGTGTTTGCTAGAGGGAGAGACTGCTCACCAGGAGAGAGTTGTTTGGGATCAGTAGGGTTTGGCTTGGAGGTGCTGCCTGCTGAGATGGGGCAGTTCCTGGGTAGGGTTAGCCTTGTGCAGGGCCACAGGAGTAGGAGTAGAACAGCGCTGTAAATGGGATGGCTTCCCTTGTGGCTTCCTGTGTCTTCCTTTGTGGCTTCAGGTACCTGCTCGGCCTCAGGAAAGCATCCCTGTTTGACTACAGCAGTTCATAGGTTAGTTTTCAGGTGTTGACTGAACCCTGGATGATGCACTGGCCTCCTTTCCTTTTCAGGTAGTCCTACAGAAATGCAGTGCTGAATGGCAAGAGCTCTACCTCTTGAACACCCAAGTGCCAGGTTAAAGTACGACACATTTTGTAACTCCTTCTCTACTGTGACTCCCAGTAGTGTAATGTGTATCTTTGCTCAGTGCTGGGCAGCTTGCCTTAAGTAGCCTGTTAAAAGACTGGTTTTCTATTGCTGTGTATTCAAAAACTAAAAAAAAAAGTGACTTTTCTAGAGGGGTTGAGGGCTGGGACTTGAGCAACCAATTTTATACAGCTCAGGATCTAGATACCCTCTCGGCAGCTAAGGGGAAACTCCTGCAGAGCCTGGCAGGCCCGTGCCTTTTATGAGCTATTGCTACTGGTCTTTCAATTTCATTAGCACTAAATTCACCTTTACAAAAATTTAATTTTTGAAAACTGCTTGACTTGGCAAGGGCACCAGCTGAAAGATCAAGTTACTGTTTGTAAATGCCAGACATGAATTAATTTAGCAGTGCACTCATCCTGACTTTATGAAAACATATCCCAAATATTGACTTTTTTTTCTTCAGTAAAACCTCTTTTCCTTTGTCGGGTGAGGCCTCTGTCTGGTACAGTGAGCTGGTATTTTGAATCAAAGCTTTTCCAACATGCTGCCCATTTGGATGTGTGGACATGAAGTTGCTGGGTCTCTGATGCTGCCTGGAGAGTTAGGTGAGATCATTTAATAGCTGCTTTTGGGAGCTGGGTACTACCAGTACCATTAGGGCAAGCCTGCAAAAGTGAGAGCTATGTTACCCTTTAAACAGAGAGAGGGTAGCATCATCAATTTTGAAAGAAAACTGGGAATAAGATCTGGCTGCCAATTACTGTGTAACATTTTGCTGTGGAAGAGAGGAATGGACAGCTGTGCCTTGTTAACCTTAAATGGAAAAAAAGGTTGTTAAAAAGAGGTGTGTCATTTTTAAAAAACAAGACAAGCAGATGAACTCACAAGTCAGAGGTGGGAAGTATCTGAGGGTGCTTTTCTGTATACTAGTTCATATATACAGAGCCAGAAAGAAGCCCGACAAGACAAACAAGCACACAATAGATGAAGGTAAAAAAGCAACCAGCAGGCAGAGCAGATGGGAGAATAACAGAGAAGGGGCTAGTTAACCTCAAGTCGTCTTTAATAATTTGCCCTTGTAGGTTTCCCTGTGCCCCTGTGGACACCTAGCTCTGGGAAGCAGAGGTCTTCCCTGCTGTAAGGGCATGATTAGGTGTGGCCCTGTGGATCACTCACTTATTCAGCTGTTAAAGCAGCTTAAACCCTTATAAGAACATTAACATTTGGGTGCCAATACCAGCTTGACCTTTATTCATAAAGTGCAAAGAGTTGGAAGTAGAACAGATTGGTTGCCAGCGATTGCCTTTTATGTGCAGTTTAGAGGCTTTGATTTCTCTCCCCTTTCTTCCTTTAATCTGACATGGCTGGCTTGAATATGTTTGTGCTCTAAGTAAACAGGGCCAGTGCAGGCCTCCCTTTTTGAAGAACTGTGTGAGTGTGAGGTGACCTTAAGAAAGAAAGAAAAAGTTTGTCTTTGGAATTAGAGGGCTTAAGAATAGATGGAGGACACCAGGGCTGAATGGAGCTGTGCACAGATCTCCAAGCTGAGCTCCACATCAGTCCTTAGGAGCCACAGCTATTGATTCCAAATTGCGGTGTACAAGGGGAATGAGAATGTAAGGATTTATATTAACTCTCCTGGACTTTTAACTTGATGACATACACAAGAGAAACTTGGAATGAAGCACAACAAAGGTGAAGTGTTTGAAATGGTCACATGGCCTTGTCTGCTGGCCATCTGGGAGCCCCTTGAGTCCTTGCGTTAACCCTGAAGTAGAAGAGATGCCCGACACTGGGTATGGTTTTCTTCTGGTGGCATATTTATGCTTGTGGTCTGTGATTATTCTGTTCTTTACTCAATCTGCACAGTGACGGAGTCCAGTCATGGCTGACCCTTTTCCAGAAGCATGGAGGCGAACCCGAGTGGAGGAGGGTAATTGCAGAATAGAAGGAAATGACATCTAATGTCTCAGCACAATGAACCAACAGCATTATTGGCTGACACTGTCAAAGCCACCATACAATTGGGGCACCCTGGCCCTAATTTCTCAGAGGTAGCATCTTCCTAATAGCCTTGGTAAAGGTAGACTTCAGTGCTTACAGGTTTCACTGTTATTTAGGCACTTTGCTGTGTCTTTGATGCTCCTTTTAAGCCTTTAATACTTATTAAAATAGCTTTTTGGTATCTTTGTTTATAGGACACTTGTCTTCCATAGATCCTGCAGCCCTTTGTCAAAGTATGCTTGTTAGGACAGCAGATTTCCAACAACTCTGTTTATGCATAATAAATTGTAGAACCTACAGAACTGCATTTACAAAAAAAAAAAAGCCAAACACTGGCCATCGAGGTGATCCAGCTATGTCTGCAATGAGCCTGATAACTTGTTTTTGATGCAAACATCTTCTAAATCTAGGTTGTCCTTCCATCTTAATGTGAAAGCATCAAGAGCTGGAGACTGCCTTGGCTTACTGCTTAGATTGATCCTGCAGCAAATCAATCTTTTCTATTCTTCTTCCCCCAGCAATGGAGTTACTCTTGATTTCTCCAGATATTTGTGTATCTCTGTTACTGTGTAACTGTCATCAGACTTTACTTCTGACTTAAACCAGCAGTTCTGCCCAGTCCACTTGTCCTGCATGTCAGCCTACCCCAAGCCTTCTTGCCTCCTGCAGGATTTCAACCAAATCACTGCCCAAAGCATTTCTTTTAGTGAAAGTGCTTTTTTGTGCTGACAAAATATATCTATATAGCAGAGGGAAGGCTTGAATGAACACTTCAAGTCTTACCTGTCACAAGCCATTAGCTGAATTGCTTAAAGAAATCCCCTGACAAGTGTAATTGCTGGTTTTGTGTTACAGAGCTTCATGATATTGCCCACAGGAAGAAATTCTTTTACAAAAGCTCCTTCTGTTTAATAAAGTAATTTGTTCCAGTAACAGTGATAATAAAATTGCTGAAATGAAACAGGATTGTTCAATGAGGACCTGAATCCAATTTGCTCTACTAGTACGATTACATTTTTATCTCTGTGTTTACTCATTTGTAGAATTGCTACCAGACTTTTTATGTGCAATTAATAGGATTAATGGTTCCCAGGACAGGCAAGATAGCACCCAGGAGCATAGCACCTTATTTTGTGTGTCAGTGACACATCAACCTTATGTGGGGTGTTGCCTTAGGGTGCAATGTAGAGTAACAGGCTGGTTTCCCCTCTGTTCTTTGCAACAGGTGAGGGGATCTCATGATATTTTGTTTGTTGGCCCAAAGCAAGGTTAACTACTACATCTGTACTGCTGTAAGGTCAGAAGAGTTGCTTCTGGTTTGCTGCTAAGAACCAAAGTTTGCCTGTTTCCTGTGGTGCATTTCCAGGAGGTGAGGGGGGGGATGACCCCTGTCCTTTGAGTTGAAAACAACTATGAAACACTTGTTTACTAATGCTTTTTTCTTCTTTACACATCTGGAAATAACTTATGCAAGACTTATGAGCCACAGAAAAGCATAATCTTTGCTTCACGGTGACTGAGGGAGTGCTTGTACAGACAGATCTAGCCTAAGTTTTGTCTGTTAGGAATCACAGAGAGGAAGGTGGAGAAGTGCTATAGTGTGCTGATGTGACTGAGGGCTGCTTATACTGGTGCCTCTGAACCCAATGTTGCATGATCTCTCTAACTTCAGCTAAGAAAGATCAAATCTCACTAATTCAAGGCTAGCAGGCTAGTTAGCTTCACAGCTCACAAATCCAAATAACATGTGCCAGCTTCTGTTCCACTGTTTTCCGGCACTCTTTAGTAATTCCAAGGCTATAGGACCAATATTTGAGCTTCAAAAACTGGCAATATTGGGGGCTTGAGTAAAGAAAGTGACCAATGATAAAGTAAGCAGAGAAATGGTAGTTTATTTGCTCCTTAAAGCTTGCCATGAGATGACGTTAGGTGCAAGACTTAAATATTCCATCAGTCACTTCAATTCAAGCACAAACATATTTAGCCTGTAGTGAGGGAATGCAGGCATACTCTGTGTAGTTATTAATATTTGCTTGTGCCCTAGTGGTACCAGTGCTGTGCTTGCTACTGCCCGCACACATAGCCAGGACAAGCGCTGCTCCAAAGAGCTGATAATGTAAGCAAAAACATATAGCCTATGGATTTGCAACCCTGGAGATAAACAGAAAGCCCCTCTGACTTATAACTTGGCATATAAGTGTATTTCACTACAAGCTTACCAGATTTACTTGATAGGTTGATAGGTTTCATTAAATGCCTAGATTAGGGGAAGAACTTACCAGCTTCCTTTTGGACCCCAGCCAGGGCAGGATTTTTCAAGGGCCAGTAGGCAGCTCCCAGCTCTGGGGCTGTGAGGCTGGTTTCTGTGCTTGCAGTTCACAGCTGATGGTAGCCCAGCAAGGTTTGTGTGTGTGTCAGGCTATTTGAAAAAACTTGCTTTTCAGAAGGTAAGTGCACCTTGCAGCTAGTAAGGGACAACCACTGGCCTGTATTTTATGCTGATTTAAAAAATGCAGCGATAATTAGGCAACTTCTAAAACATATCTTAACACAGAAACAACAAATGGTCTGGTGGTGCAGTAGTAGAGAATACTAGTAGTAGAAAATACTAAGAAAGCAGGGAAATCATTTACATGATGCCTATTTTATCGCACATTTAATCAGATGAACTTTTAGAGTCTAAGTTGCTGGCATTTTCACTTGATGGAGATTTGAGGTCCTTTAAAACCAGTAGGACCCCATAGCTACAGGGGCTGCCTGGAATGCCTGCTCATGCTGGAGTCGTACAAGGGTGTGCTACAGGAGAAATACGTTTATATTTTGTTCAAGGGTGAATAAAAAGATCAGAAATAACGTTAACCAAATGAGGTTGGGAAAAATTCAGCAAGTCATTAGAGGACAGACAGAGGGTAAAAGAAGGGAGGGAAAGAAACAGAAAACCATTCTTTCCATTTCAGCTCACAAGTATTCCGTTCTGAAAGACCTTTCCTTCTCCCCTTCCAGCTGCAGGTTGACCACTCTGGCTCTACTGATATAAACAAACTTTTATTATTTGGTTGACCAGTAAAATATAAATGTTTTACTTTCATTAAAACCAAAAAAAAGAGACACTCTGAGGTGGTTGACCTAATATTCTGAAACAGCCAAAAAGTAACATGTGCTGGTAAACAAAATATGTAAGATGTTACTTTACCTCTAAGAAAAAAAACTTCCTCCATACACTTTCCTTTTAAATATAAGAGGAGAAAATGCATAGACTTGTGAATTTAAGAGTATGTCTGGAGGTGTACGATACTTATGTCCTGTTCAGTAATTGTTCTTTTTAATATAGAGGTAGTGTATGTGTGAGGAAGAGTGGGACTATATTTAATGCACAGAACTGCAACTCAGAATAAATGTATTAAATTTTTGTCTCCCACATTCCGGTGTGACATTGGGCAATAGTCTCTGGACCTCATTTCTCTGTGTAAAAATGAAAATCCTTCAATGCCAGATGGGTTTTCCCTCTGCTTTTCATCTGCAAAGACCCTCACTCAGTCTCCTGTAGGGTTTGTGCATGTTACCAGTGCCAGGTTCTCTGACTTCAGTGGCTAAGCCCTAGATGATGGGGAGGATTATCCTGCCAGTACAGTAACCCAGTTTCCAAACAGCTAATAATGGCTTTGAGTTGGGAGCTGTTCAAGTTAGCTTTCAGTTAAGAGCATCACTGGTAATTTTGGGGGTAAACAAGGAACCTCAGTCTGAAGCTTTAGTTGGCAGGTAGAAGAACTAGGTATGTTGTTGCTTATGACAGAGGATTTGACCTGTAGGAAGGGTATCTGGAGCAGAAATGCCAAGTTTTCTTGTAGGTCCTGTTGTGTTGTATCTCCAGTGGAGTTCAGACCTGGCTTGTAACAGGGGATCACTGCCTGCTGGAGGGGATGACTCTGCCTGGCAGGTCAGGGAGACTGAGGGTGGAAGTCTGAGGGTGGCTTGAGTAACATCTGCTCCAGTCCCACAGAGTTTTCCCCTATGCAGTCATTATGTGTTCCCCTATGCATTATGCCAGGGACACCCCTGGGATGCTTGAGAGTGGACTGCTTGGAGATGCCTGTCAGTTGCCTAATTTCTCAATATACTGCTCTAACCATTTGGCAGCAATTATCAAACACATACACACCCACGCACACGCTGCTATCAAGGTCCCTTTCAGCATCTTATGAAATCTGTCATGTGGGCACAAACGTCTACTTTCTCTTCCTAAAACCTCAAGCTGCCTTTTCGTCTTGGGGACAAGCTGAGGAGGGTGAGCAGTGACAGGGACTGACTGTGGTTTCTGTTCTCCACCTCCTCCTGTAACCCAAGGATGCCTCTCCGATGTGTGGAACAGTTTTCCAGTGCAGAATGTAGGTACCTCTTCTGAACCCCTGGGGATTTCCAGTTTCCACAGCATTATGCCATTCTGGTCTTTCCATGGGAACTCTCTCCCCAAAAGTCCTTACTGCCTTGCAAAGATCTTTTGGAACTGATTAAGCTGGTAACAGAATAAATAATAAATGCTAGCCTAGCTCTCTGCTGCCAGACTTCTTAACCGTCTTTGGACTGCAGTCAACTTACAAACCCTAGAACAATAGATTTTTCACCATAAACTGTAATGTCTTCTGTACCTTGGCACTTTGCAAGGACCCTTACACAGCCTGTCTCAATCACTTTCAGTGTCCCAATCAAAGAAGATTTCTGACTTATTGGAGAGAACTACCAATATTTTTTCCTTTAGTGCTGTAGCAGTGTCAGCTTTGAGTGTTGATACAATGCTGGTCTGTTTGCCAATGTGCCCATATATCATGCAGCTTCACCATTGAAATAAGGTGAATTTAGTCTTAAGAGGACTGTTGAATTTTATGTATGGCCTAATCCAGACCCCTGCAATGTGTTAAAAGGGAGAGGGGTGGGGGAGGAGAGGTTTTGTGGACTTCTATGTCCTGTGAATTCAGCCATCTAAAAGGTGGGGTTTGTTAGTAATACTGCTGATAATTCTCTTGCAGTTCCCAGACCTCTGTACCCTATGCTGACAGCTCAAAACACCCCCCAGAACTGAAATGTTTCTGGCAGTGGAGCAAGACCTGGCAGAAAGTGGCTGGCAGAAGACAGCCACCACCTCTGGGAGAACCACACAAGGCTTGGGGTTTATACCAGTCTATCAGGCTGTGTTTCCATAGAAATCACCCTCAGAGGAGCTTGCATCCTTCTGTAGGTGACATGGGTATCTAAGGGATGCTGGCTGTCTCCTCAGCCATGGTATGGATACCTTTATACTTCAGATAGTTTCCTACCCATTAGTTTCTGTATTTCTAGAAAGGACTACATGGAAGAGATGGAAATGGGTTTGGTCCTGGTACTGGATGAGGGTGCTAGGGCTGCACACTTAAAAGCTTCTGTAAAGGGACATCAGGCCCAGTCTTGGGAGAACAGTGTGGTTAGGGCATAGGGGGCTAGGCTGGGCACTTGCTAACTGTTTTATTCTCTCTGCGAC
The DNA here is from genome assembly GCF_963921805.1 of Phalacrocorax carbo. Lineage (NCBI taxonomy): Eukaryota > Metazoa > Chordata > Aves > Suliformes > Phalacrocoracidae > Phalacrocorax > Phalacrocorax carbo. The sequence continues at coordinate 68,628,246 of NC_087516.1, read as the reverse complement.
CACAATGAAATAAGGTTATGTTGTACCTATTGTTGTTTGTACAGAGGCTCTAACAGACACCAGGGCTCTGCTGTGCTCAGAGCTCTGTAAAATGCAGTAATATAGGTTTGGAGGTTTTTGAGGAAATTTATGTCCTTTTTAAGATCAGACAACTAGTGAGACAAGAAACAGAGCTGAGGAGGACACATCCCGTCAGGCACAGCTCAGTGGGAGTAATGTGGATAGCTATGAACTCTCTTGATCCCAGCCCTAGTTTTATACACACTACACCGTGCCTCCTTCATGGTGAATGGGATAAACAAGTATAACACCCCTTTTCAGTGATATTTCTTCTTCACTGGTATATTCACACCGTCAAAATGACTTTGAGGTTAAAAAGTGATGGAAGCTAAAAGTGACTGGACTTTTGCACATCAAATCTGGAGGGCTTTGCTTCTGCTGTTAAGCAAAAATGCTCTGCTTGTACACAGATCTTCAGCAATCATGTGCATTCATACTTGAGGCCAAAATCCCAGTGTCCCTCCTGCCGCACCCAGAGTAGGCCTTCTCCTTGCTGCCTCGTGCAAATTCCTTTGTCACCCTTGGGCACTTTGAAGAGCAAGACATGGTGGTGCACCCAAAGCCCAGGTATATAAGAAGCATGATCAGGCTATAGCACTGGACTACATTAGGGAGCTGGACCCAGTTGCCAAGAATTAAGAGCATTTATTTTGGGTATTTTGTTGTCTCAATTGTTTTATCTCCTAAGCTGTTGGGGACCCTCCTTGGCCCCTTTAAGACTGCCCTCACCATGGAGCTCCTGGTCCCTTTGGCCAGACGTGGCAGGAATGGATGGGCCGTGCATAGCAGAATCAATTGTAAAAAGTGGAATTAGTCATTCTAAATCATGCAGCTGTGGTCGAAGGGAGCTCTTCTAAAAATCATTAAACAATCATGTATTCCTATTGATTTATTCAAAATACCTTGAGGGAAAGCAGATTAAACACAAGGTAAAAGTAAACTAATGCAGATTAAATGGATGAAGGATGGGCCGATAGTTCCCTAGGTAGTTTTTGTACTAATGAGAGGAAAATTATATGTACACTATTACCAGGATAAAAGGGTCTATTAGAGGTCTTTTGCTTGACATATTTATGTATTTCAAACACTAAGTAGCACAGTGAATTAGGTTTACTCTGGACATTTGTTATTTTTATTGCATCTCCAAGTGATAAACAGGGCTTTCTGTTGAGGGCAGCATGCTGCTTTGCTCAGAAGGCACAACCCTATCTGCATAGCAAAACGCTGAGATGACAATTCCATTTGGAATGCCATTTATTAGCAATCCAAGTGTAGTTTTACACCCACTTCTGAGAATCACAGCCAGTGTTCAAAATGAGGGGTACAGGTATATGTCAGTATTTGTACCCACCATCATCCCATCTTCTTTCCACTTCATCTTCCTGTGGTGCTCATCTCAAATGGCATTCATCCAAAAGCTGTGTGACGACGGGGGTGATATGGTCACCATGCCATTTCCCCCCAGTCTGTCATGCACTTGCAGCATTGCCCCGAACACAGCGCACTGCAAGGAAGACGACATTGTTAAAATACAATGGAGCTGTCATCTCGGGTGTGCTTGCCCTAACTGCTGCTTGTGTTCAAGACGGGTGGGTCTTGGAGACAGCTGTACCAAACACAATTGGAAACAGGGCAATCGTATTTGATGCAATCAAATTCCAGCTTTAATTTAGGCAAGTACCCTCACTTTTGGTTTATAAAAGTGCCTGAATGTGGTAGAATCAGCTACATGGGTAATTGGCAAGGATATTAAATGCCAAGAGTCACTTTATAATTTTGCAGGAACTCTGAGTCGGAAGCCGTAAAGCTGCTTTGTCCTGCAGAAAAGGACGGGGCTGCTGACTACAGCCTCATCATGTTACACAGACTGCTTCTGGGGTTTTTGCAGAGATCCCAATAAGTACCACTGCAACAGTTTAAAAAGGAGGTGTCTCAGAGGATATTAATACTGTATAGGAAACAATGTTGCCATGTTTAGACACGACTACAAAGCCAAATTAACATTACTAGAAAAAAATTTAAATACATGACCTTTATTAGAGTGTATGGTAGATCAAGTATTTGCTATATATATGCAGAATGGCATATGAAGCAATCATAATTAAGTGGATTAGTTTTATACCTCATCTACTCTGTAATTATTGCTTTCGTTGAATAATGTATCTAATCTAACCTACAAAACAAAACCTTGTTGTGACAGCTGGATGAAAAGTCCAAAAACCACACTGATGGGTAATTTCATTATATGTTACACTTGATTAAAATATAGCTAATAAACTGCAGGTATTAATTACAGAATTTAAGGTTTAATATGTAGTTTGTAAGATGTGCATAAACCATGAATTACAGGCACTGTTACGGTCTTGTGAGTCAGTATAGAAGTATTTGCCTAATAGTTACTGAAGGAAGAGTACAACACAAGGTGGCCTGAAGATAGGACACAAAAGGTCAACTCACTCAAAGAGCGGAAACATTTTAGACAGCAAAGATTTCATTAAGTATTGATTACTCACCAAGTTACTCACCAGCACTGTTCTGATAATGTGGTGGTACAAATGGTGGCCTTTGTGTGCTTGGGAAGGGTCTCTGCCTTGGCCGAGCTGGCTAGCCTGGGTATGGTATGCAGGAAAATCTGGGGCTGTGAAAGTCAGTGGGAATCCCGTAAGTATTTCTCTGCCCTCTGACAAGTGTTGTCCTGTGTAGCTGGACAGATGGTTTTGTGAGAAATGCGTTTGTGAATTTCAGTGAGAGACCCTGCAGAAAGCTTTCACAGTTTGAAGTATCATTGCACATGTTGTTTCTAGGGTTTGTTTTTGTGCTGAAAATTGATTATACTTTGTAAGCTAGTCTTCAAAGCAAGTACCTTTGGCTTTGAACACAGTGTCTGCTTCGTAGTAAATATTGTTTTCATAAATCATATGTAGATATCAGTGTCAAGCATTGCTAAGGGTATGTAGTAAGTTGGTGTGTTCTTAGGAGTGAATGGCAATGGAGAAACAAGATGACACTAAATTCAACCCAGCAGCAAAAGAGGAGTCATCTCTGCATACCCATACTGGAAGTTGCCACTTCTGTTGACAGGTACCTGTGCACACAGGGCAGTGCAGTGAGAGCAGGATACAGCAGCTTTTGCTGGTCTCCTTGCTGCCGTGGCTTGCATTTTTCCCACATCTGAACGAGTACGTCTGCAGGTATTTTGAGTATCACTGCCATGACCCAATTCCAGTGCACGAGTTCTGGGAGGTCTAGGCTGTGCTCAGCCACATCAGCCAAGGCACTGCTGCTTCAGTGATCAAGCGATGTGGGGGTGAAACCCAGGCATATGAGCAGAGGAGGGATCCTTGCCAGTCCTAGCAGGTTACACCAGTGGCTTTGACTTTGCAGCTAAGCTGTGACTTCCTCATGCCTTTGTGGACAAGAGCGTCTCTGTATGAAGCTGGATTTCTTTTTGGCTGCATAGAATAGAGGAACAGGAGGAGAAGAAAAGAGGTTTCCCATTCTCCCTGGACTTTCTCAGAGCTCTCTGAGCTGGGTCTGGGGAAGAAGTGTTGGCCATTTGCCTGTTGGTGGTCCCTTGGAGCAAGCAGGGAGGAGGTGCTGTGGGCATTATTGGGTACTGGCAGGGCAGATCCCCAGGTTTGACTTACAATTGTTTCACAATATGGGTTGGCATAACCCATTCCCCAGAGGCATAATGCAACATCTTCTGCTTGCAGAGCAGAGGGGTGGCAAGGAAAGCATGTGATTTGGAGTTCTCATGTGCCTGTGGTCCTGGATTAAATGCAGGTGATTCAAATGCTGCTACCCACAGGGGAAGGGAGAGGTTGCCACCACACAGACCACCACATGGTTGGACCCCTGTCTGACCTGATGCAGCAGCTCAGAAGCCACTTCTCCAGCTTATGGGCTATTGTGTTATGCCAAACCCATGCTAATCACTTAAAACTTGAAGATTAACCTGGACACTTAGGAGCTGTTTCATGACTGTTCAGTCATTTTTGTTGTGCAGGGTTGTCAGACAGACAGTCTGACACCCACTTTAGTCAACTAGTTTAATTTGTGCATGTCATTTACTTGTTCTTTGCTCACTTCCCAGGGCAGCATAGCCAAGTCCTGCTCCTTAGTCAGGACAGACTGAAGGGTCAATCTAGGTTTCCTGTTTATTATTTTTTCACCCTGAAAATTTGTTTCTTCAAAATCATGTTGTCCATAAGGAGATCTGTACCTTGTTAACAACACAGAGGTTTCATTTCTGTTAGTTTCCAAGTATAAGGCCTATCTAGCAGCAGTACCTAGAAGCACATATTGAAAACCAGTTTTTGTTTATGCATGCAAATGTTTGGTGTTTCTGAGCATTTAATGGACTGCAAAACATAATGAGTCTCTCTTTCCTTGTACCTATGAGCGCCTGTGGCAGACTTGGTATGGGAGGGGGAGCAGTAGCGGCAGTGAGATGTAATGCCAAAATACCTCACGGTTTAAAACAAGCATTCAGATAGCTACGGGTATTGCCAGATGACAGAAACAGAAGGGTAATAGCAATACTGTGCAATTGCAAGCAGTAAGCTGGCCAATAGGCTCTAGGTCCACCCCATTTTGAAGAAAAAAAACAAACCAATTGAGTGCATAGGTCCAGGTTTTCAGCCGGGTGCAGCCCTCCCTGTCGGCCCACAGAGAATCAGCCCTATTCACCACTGTTCCTTTTCAGAGCTGTACTGTTCACCTTCCCCTGGAAGATCTCAGAGTTGAAGAATGAACTCTTTCAAATTTCTTTTCTTAGAGTTGATCCAACATTACATTGGAAAAAAAAAATAACTTTCTATGTTGAGAAATTAAATTCTGTGTTGAGAACAGCAGAATTTAGTTCAAAACATTTTCAGGTTTTGCTAGCTGTCACTTTCTATCAAGCCCTGTCACTAGGATCTTGACATCTTAAACTCAATAGATATCGCTGGATGTATTCATTTTTTTGAAATTAAAAGCTTTGCACAGGGAAATTGAGACAGTGGACTGCAGCAACTTACTCAGCTACAAGATGTAATTCCCTGAAGATGACAGGACAAGCATTGATGAGAATGGGCATCGCAATCATCCATAGTAGAGCTCCTGAACCTAGTTCAAGCTGTGCTCAGCCCAGCAAGGAAGGAGTGACCTCTCAGAAACATCAACAGCAAGTAAAGTATAGTGGCAGGCAGAAAGAGACAGGAGTTGTTCAGTGAACAGCCTCATCAAATGGGGAAAAAAATGGCTTTCCCAATAGAGAGGGAGGAGGTTCCTTGCATTGTAACACACTGCCAGAGAAAAAACAGTTGCACCTGGCATAGGAAAGTCTACTTGTGAGCCAAAATAAACAGCAGAATATTTCAAATTATTGACTTTATTAACATTTTTCAAGAGGTAATTTAGTCTGATTTTTTTAAAATAATCTATTGCTGTATCAATAACTGGAGAGGTGTTTTTTTCCCTTGGCTGTTTCAGGAAGCTGTTTTGACTGCCAGTATCAGTTCAGCCTGGGTTTCTGTTCTGCAGGAAGATAAAACTGTAGAAATTTGTCAGACTTGATCAGAGCAGGCAGCTCATCTGATCAACTATGCTGTCACCATTTTACTTGATAAATAAAGGAAGGGTGGGGTATTTTTTTCCTTTCTCTGCTCTTTAGCATCTTCAGAGCCTCTCTGCTCTACATCTTACCTTGCTGTTCAGGCTGCCTCTAGCCAGAGCAGAGGGAGAAAAGTGTCTCCAGAAAACCAGTTTAACCTACCTTTGTTAAATATCTGTTCTTGGATGGGAATTCAGTCCCAAAACCTGGCTTTAGAAGCATAGCTCCAAATAATGATGGTTACATTATAGGAATCCAGGAGTAAATGTCAATGAGAGCTTGCCAAGTAACACTAAACAGAAAATAAATACCAGTTTGAGAGTGAGGAGGGAAAAAAGCTTCTACAGTCAGAGCTTTATATCTTGTACAGTGGTGTGTCTCGAACAATTTCTGTACAGACATGAAATATAACTTGTCATCATGTCTGACCCACAAACTATCTTTCCTTTCACCCATCCATTTTGTGGAAAAAAGACCTGCATTTTTTCCCCTCTCCTTTTGTATATATGGCACCATTTCTGTTCTTTATTGGCATTGTGGTAATGCAGCCTGTAAACAAAGCCTGTGAAGAGATGGAAATATCATCTGTAAGTGAAGCTGTTGCAAGGCAGTTCCCAACAGGTACGTACTGAAAGTAGAGAGGAGCTTGAGGAGTCATAAGCAGCACAAATGTTTACCTACTTAACCTCACAACTGAGGAAGACACAGAAGAATAGGATGGCTTTTTTAATGAGTTGATAGTAATCCACTGGGTTTATGTGATGTGCACACTTTCACAATGCACCATGAGAAGCATCAGCAAAAAACTGAACCCAGCAAACACCTGCTGCCAGGAGAGCAACTGTTGCTAATTCCATGCTTGCTACGTGTGCCCAGAGCATCCTTCTGACACTCAGAAGGCCTGAGAGCCCTGCACTTCTTTAGGCACAGTGTAGCGGTTTTTGCATTGTAACAAGCTACCATGCCATGCTGCATCATACTGAAGTTCTCAGTTCTTGGCTCAGTGATAGGAAAATAATAGGCAGAGTTAGTCACAGACTGACTGTCCAAGTGCCCCTTTGGACCATTCTTTGTCTGCTTGCAAGGCTTGCTATGAATCAAGATCTTAACAACTGCTGGGTATCCATATAAGAAACAAAATAAACATTTAATATTATCAGTATCAGATGTGTTTTTATGCCAAACACTTCCAAGCACTACTGCTGGCTTCTCTGGCTTAGCATACAGTCACTGGAAGAAATGTCGCTACATGGTGAATTATTAGGATACCTGGAAAGCGAGACTTGATATGTGAGGGCTTATGTTATTCAGCATTAGGCAAGCAATAATTCTGTATGCCCATAAGCTGTCAGCCCTGGTCCTTCCCTGAAAAATTGTCAAGCAAAGCTCAGATTCATATTTTGATGACATGAAATGTTTTGTCCCTTTTTGCCTGAGGCCTGATGTTTGTCATGGCCTAGACAGAAGTGACAAAAAACATGAGGCATGAGATTTTCATAGAGTGGTGGTATTTGTCAGTCCCAGGGACCCACGATATTTTTAATGGTTTTAACCCTGCTCAGTTGATGTGCTAGAGCAGGTTAGTTTGATGCCTTTAAACTATTAAACATAGATTAATAATCTCTTGCAAAATATGACAGGTTTACCTGACTCAGTTTTTCAAGTTGGGCATCTAGATATTAAGCAGAGGGACATAGGTCATTATTTTCCCTGTTGGAAAAAACTGTAACTATTGCCTCTTTAAATTTTGTTATGGCCAAGCCATGATTTTTTGCTTTTTATGAGAAATAAGCAGACTTGTGTAAAATAACCACTGTCAATGGACTATATCATCCGGCAACACTGAACATACTCAATGGATTAAAACTGAAAGACTGACACGATCTGTGTGACTCTGAAAATATCTCACTTCCTGCTCTTGGCTCTTCTCGATACACTAGAAATCCCAGTACTATTGCTGGATTGTTCTTCAAGCTGGGAAATTGTCCCACAACACCAATACCCAAGAGCTGTGTTTGGCAGACACTGTTCAGCACTCCACCTTCCTTGGGGGCAAAAAAAAGATGAAACATAATGCAAGATCTGTTTAGCCACAGAACTTGTAAAATAAGACTCATTGACACAAATCGTGACCCAGAACTCTTGAGTGTGCAAGGATGTTCTCAACCGATTTTGAGTTTTGGATAAGGCCATCATGAGCTGTATGATTTTAACTGTGCTGCAAGTTGTTACCTACATTTGTGATTATGTAAGCTTTTTCCCTTCCACAAAGTCTATCTTTTCATCCTGCTTTTAGTAGTCTTTGTTTCAGAATCAGCTTCCTAGGTTCTTGTTCATTTTATAGTTTAAGAATGATGTTGTGTGTACAGTTAAAGGTCTCACTTGAGTTGTAAGCCACAAAACCAAATCTGATCTACGTGAAAAACAAAACTCCTATTTGGACACAAACACCTTCAACAATGACAAAGAAAATACTGAAAAATTACTGGTGAAGCAAATTGCTTCTTGGATTAAGTGCTCTTGCTTGAAAACTTCTCCTGGCACGAAAATCCTTTTCCAAATTCATCTCATGCCTCATGTCTGAAGCAAGGACGAGCATGGAAGAGGTCTTCCTATTTGACAGAAAAAAAATTCTTGAAGCTTACCTTCAGTTTTCATAATATCTTTAATTTTTCTGCCTTTGACATCAATTCAGCTTTCAAAGTTTGTCATGCAGATGCAATACAAACCACTGCAGCAGAGATTGAGCCAAGCAAAAGCTCCAGCCAGAATGAAGTTACATTCCTAGTACTAAGTAGCAGAACTGTACAGAAAAACCCTGCAAAACCACTCTGGCTCTGCCAGGTGAGCTGTGACTGATCTAATTTCACCAGCTGAAGTTGTTACTGCCCTCTCACCAGGAGCATCTGCCCAAGTTGAGTTGCTAGAAGCAGACTTGAGCCCCAGCCCATGCTCTGGGGACAGGACTTGCAGGGAGGTGAAGATGGATCATGCTAGAATGCCTGATTGTGGAGCTGTACTTGTGTTGGGCTCTAGCTGAGCTTCCTGTGGAGCTGCAGCCCCTTCCAGGATGTAGAAAGAAATGCTTGCAAGGGCAGCCAGAAGCTGCAGCTGTTTGTTCTGTGGACAGGCAGAGCAAGGGAAAGGGCAGAGAGATACTCTGCAAGGTTGGATGTTTCCTGGGTGGAAGCAGTACCAGCTTATTTTACCACATAGATACAGAAAGCTACAACAAGTTTCTTCTATGAAAAAAAGCTATTACATTGGTTTGCTCCCCTTTTGCGGTGGGACTTCTGGAAGTAATAAAAGTTCCTGTTCCTCTTATTAAAACTACCGGCAGCTGATAAGACAAGGGAGTTAGGGGGTTCTGTGCAACTACGAAGTCTACAGCCTCAGTGTGTAGTCTGAATGTCACACAGGCCCTGGCCCACCTCTCATTCATGTGGGCGTGGAAACTTCATGTACTGGCCGTGATTTAGCATACAACCTGACTGGTCTGCATATTCACAGAATCATAGAATATGTCATGTTGGAAGGGACCCATAAGGGTCAGCAAGTCCAACTCCCTGCTCCTTGCATGACTACCCAAAACTAAACCATATGACTAAGAGCATTGTCCAGACACTCCTTGAACTCTGACAGGCTTGGTGCTGTGACTACTTTCCTGAGGAACCTGTTCCAGTGACCAACCACCCTCTCAGTGAAGAGTCTTTTCCTAATGTCCAATCTGAACTTCCCCTGGCACAGCTTAATTCCATTTCCTCGTGTCCTATTGCTGGTCACTAGAGGGAGGACATCAGCACCTCCCCCTCCGCTGCCCCCCTTGAAGAAGTTGTAGGCTGCGACGTCATCACCCCTCAACCTCCTCTTCTCCAAGCTGAACAAGCCAAGTGACCTCAGCTGTTGCTCCTAAGTCTTGCCCTCGAGGCCTTACACCATCTTGTTCGCCCTCCTCTGGGCACACTCTAATAGTTTGATGTCCTTCTATATTGAGGCACCCAAAACTGCACACAGGTGCACCAGTGTGTGAGGTGAGGCCGCACCAGTGCGGTGTAGAGTGGGACAGTCACCTCCCTTGACTGACTAGCTATGCTGTGCTTGATGTACCCCAGGACACAGCTAGCCCTTTTGGCTGCTAGGGCACACAGTCAACTCATACTCAACTTGCCGTCAGCCCAGACTCCCAGATCCCTTTCCATGGGGCTGCTCTCCAGCCTCTCATCTCCCAGTTTCTATGTATAAGCAGGATTACCCCATCCCAGGTGGAGAATCTCTATATTGCTCAGTAAAATACTGGTTGTTGTTGCAGTTGCTTCTGGAGGTCCAGTTAATGGCGTTACCTGATGCTTTGAAGGGTAATAGCTATACAGATTTTTAGAGAATCTCAATGCCTTTCCTGGTTTCCCTCTTCTTACAGTGGAAAGAATGCAAACGTGGCCTATACTAAGAACACACTCATTTATTTGTACTGCTACTACTTAACAATATAGATTTCCTGCAGCAGGGCTGGTGGAGATAAAGCCCTGCTCATTCCCCTTTTTCTCTGCCCACATGCAAGCTGTTCCCGTGAGCACAGATTTATAGGTCATTTGAAGAGAGGAACATCTCACATCTCTTTATTCTCCTCTGTGTTGTGCTGGCCAACTCCTTTCCTTAAAAGTCAAGACAAGTAATTGCTATAAGCTGTCACAGGCTGTTCTCCTCACCTACATCATATTCAAACAGGAGAACAACTTTCATCATCTTTCCAGCACAGGAAAAATGATATGGATGCTTCCAAGTGATTAAAAATCAGAAGAGGGAATGCTGAAGACTGTAGCCAGCTCAAGAAAGTTCAGCTCTGTTTAAGCCAGGCTATATATTTTTATGTTCATTAGGTTTTAACACCTCCCAGTCTCACCTCAGCAAATTTAACTTTCTTGGAATAAATTCTTAGCATTTGTGTAAATTTGACACGATTACTTTGGAGGGTCTCTGAGAGAGGGTTTTCCTTCAGACCTCCAACACCATTCAAGTGAATTTTTGGTTCCAAGGATGGTTTTGTTGGTTTGGTTTGGTTTCATTTAGTTTGGTTTCGTTTGGTTTTTTTTGAACGTGCCTGTCAAGACCTCTGGTTTCCTGTACAAAAACAAAATGACGAGACAGGCTAGCTTTCTAAATCTGCAGTATCCTCACCATCATCCAACTGACACTCCTAAGAAGGGGCATCTGATCATTGCATATTCACATGCAGAAAACAGTCTGAAAAATAAAACTGGACAAAGCTTAGGTAGTTCTTCACTAAAAAATTTTGTCTTGTTATTGTTTCTTTCTCTGCCTCTTGCCCTTACCAACCCTTCTTTGTTAGTTGCTCTGGACGTTAGCTTGAATGTTTCAGCTGAATGCTCATCTAGTGGTAGCACATAGAAAGTGCTTGGCTTTGGAAAAGCCCACATGCTACATCAGTTAGAACTTTTCCAAGTGAAATCCACTATCATTTGGCCACAGAAACAATGTGGGAGACAGAGGATGGAGTACAGAGATTATTTTTTGCTCTGAGAGAAAAAGAAGCCATGTTCTTTGTTATGTGTGAATTTAGTTCCTTGAGTCACTGAAAAAAAGTAGCTCTTTGAATCTGTACATTGGTTTATCAAAATATGTGGTTCTGTGGGATGTTATAGGAAACAAAATGGCACCTTCCATTTCCTATTGGAAAGGGACCAACACCAACAGGATTTCTTCTGGGCGATCACCCTAGAGAGGTCAGAGGTGGGAAGAAAGCACCAAAGTTCACTCCTCCATGTTGTCCAAATGAAAAAAAGAACAGAAGAGAGATAAGATGGCATGAATAAACTGTCATGTCTGTTATGCCTCCAGATAAATGGTAACAAACTGAAAACACAGTGAAAATTAGTTGGATCCAGATGAAAATGCAGTAGTACCCCTGGTGCTGAGCAAGTACCTCTAGAATGAATGGGTTGTTGAGCAGCGTTGCTTGAAGCCAGCCTGATAGGCAATGGTTTAGATGGTCCAAGCTGTCAGGGGCTTTGTGGCTTTGTTCTTTCCTATTTACTCTGATTACCCACTCGTTCTTTTCCTTATTCTGGTAATCATGCAGCCACCCATTACTTGCCTCCTGCACTGAAAAACACTTTCAGACTCCTTTCTTCCAAGCAGCATATAAGCCCATTCCCTGCCTTCTCTCCCAGGCTCAGCTTCCTGCAGGGTCTGGGACAACCTGGTTGCAGACCAAGGTAATACAGTACTGCTGTTACAAGGAAACCTCAAAGCCTGGCTTTGGCTCTCTTCCTTGCCTTTCATTTCTTCCTCTCTTTTACATGTATATAAAAAAGCAGCCTCTTAGCTCTTTGTGACAAGGATTAGGTATAATAATACCTCTTAACTGTTTAACAGTACACTAGAAGAACAGAGCACGGTGTTGGAGTCCTTAAACTACACAAAGATGATGCTGATTAATAGTAGTGCCCTAATTGACTTAATCTGGGTTTGTGTTTCCTGACACTGGTATATTAAAAATCATTTAAAGACACTCTGGTGGTTTTATCAGTAGTATTATTTTCATTATATGCCACCTATATTATTATAGGATTTTTAGATATCTAGCCAAAATCTAGCTGTGCTCTCAATGGAATCAAGACTTCCCCAGCACTTATAACAAAGTCAATTTTCAGTGTGGTTCTCCCAGTAGGGACCGTTTAAAATTTAAAAATCAGTGGCAGGTCTAAGTTGTACTTTTCTTCATGAATTGGTGGTCCTAACCCTTTGTGTGTGTGTGACTGTTTAATGGCCTCAGCCACATACAGCGAGTAACTGACTTTGCCTCACCAGCTCAAATGGCAGCAACTCCAACCTGAGGAGTACCAAAAGTAGCATGAAGTAGCAGAATGCACTTTTGGATGTCATCTAATGGGTTCTCTAAGTGGCGGCTCTATTGTCCTTGTCTGTGTGTCTATCTGGAACTGTATTGCTACCAGCTGGATACAATGTGAGGTGAAACAAGTCTTGGTGTGCTTTCTGACTGAGTGTATATAAGAAAAGCAGAAGTGTGACAAAAAGCTGAGTTACTAGTACAGTCATTTCCTAATGGAAAACATATTCTTAAAATTATTTTCATAGACAAAAATTGAAAATATGGTGCAATAGTCCACAGTAGTTATAAATGTGAATGCTTATTGGAATAAAAGGAGCTTCACAGGCTACAAAATTCCTGCTCATGCATTCAGTACAGTTACGGTCCTAGCACACACACTCACACACACATCTGCAGGCAGAAAAGATGCGATACGTCAGGGAAGCTCTTGCTGTTTGCCAGAGGTCTTAAGGGGATCTTCTATTTCATTCGGTAGTAATGCCCTTTTTGTTGACAAAAGTAAATTGATGACAGGCAAGAGGGAAGCATTTGGTGGAAAAATTCTGTTGACCCTTCTCAGATTGAATTTGACCACAGAACAGGATACCAGCAGTTGCAGAAATGATAGATTATTGTAATGACCGGCAGAATGGCCCTTTGGCATGTTTAAATGGCAATAAATTTCACTAGGAAGAGGGCAATTTAACTACTTTAGGGCAGTGAGGATACTCTTTGTTTGAGGTGTAAATAAATTGCGGTTCATTAACAGTGCACATATTACGTTCATGGTGCAACTCTAAAGCAGGGGATGTTAATATTTAATTTAATTTAAGCAGGTATGCTTTGCCTATTTGAGGTTTGAGTTGTTTTTTTTTCTACTCAAGACTTTGGTAACTTTGGATGGCAATTTTTCAGGGACCCTTTCACCTCCTAAGACCCATGTGGGCACAGCTCCAGAAATCCCAGATAAACCAAGGTGTACAACAGACGATAACTGCTGGGGTTGACTTTTCCAGCCAGTATAAATAACTGTGCCAGTTGGTACCACTTTACACAAGCAAAGCCTCCAGCTTTTGCTATGTGGTGTTAAGTACTAATTGATTAGTCATGAGAAATGCATGGAGCCAAAGCTTTATCAGTTACACCGGTGCAAAACTGAAGGAAAAGCACAGAATTACGCAGGTGGTGGCAGAACCACAGTGATGTTACTGCTGGCAGAATTTATTTCTCATCTTTTACCTTGACTCTGAAATTCCCCCTGTCCCTCGGTCATTATTTTGGCACAGTTCCTTGCTGAACTCTGCTGTTCGGGGAAGAGAAGGGGGGCAGGGAGGAGACGTACCCAATGCAGTTTGACATTTCCTCAAAAAGATTATATTAAAATCCACTTACATTTAGAGCGCACTCTCATTTTGGAATGCTAATAAGGCCTCGTTTCATCAAGGTAAAGGGAGCAAAATCTAATCAAGCCAAAGACCGGCTCGCCTTGCTGTTGACTGTGTTGCTGAAACATCATTTTAAAAGGTTGCTTTTAAGCATAGCTAAAAATGACAGACTTAACAAAAGTTTATAAATAACGGTATCACTTGGCTACTTACCTCTGTCTGTAATAAGTGAGCCTTATTTCCTTTTTAAAGATTTTTGGGGCTGGCTGTGAGCTCATATCCATGCTGCTGTTTACACTGGTGGGCAACCATTCCCCCAGGATCACGTTCAAGTGACAGCAAGGCAAGAAGATTTATCCAACTCTTGACCACTATCTCCAGTAACAGGAGCTTAGCCATGGCTTCTCTTCTGGCATTGAAAAACCAAACCTCAGTGGAGGAGTCATTTAAAAATCTAGTTGTTGTAAAGCCAAACAAATTAAGAAGTGGTCCCAACTAGATGTCATTCAAGAGCCAGGTTTATTAAAGAAATTACTAAGGACTTGTTTATGGGGAAAAAAGTCTCAGGATAATGTGGACAAACCTTTCAACAACACAAGTAAAATAAAAATTGTACTTCCAAAACCAAATAACAAAAGTAAAGTATTCGACTCCAGGCAGCTCAGGGATCACTGAGGAAGAAATCAGCAATGTCACGGCAGGTGTGTGTGGCAGGTGGGCCAGCACACTGGCATCTTGAGATGGCAGCTTAGTGGGGAAATAGGGCAGGCCTGTGCACAGGACTTGGAAAGCGGAGATTAAGTGCTTTAACCCTGACATAGCAAAAAAGGGACACAAGAAGGGAAGTGCCAAAAAAGATGTGTAGGGCTCATAGAGCTGGTTGAAATTGGCATGACAGGGATTACTGTTCTGCAGAGAATATTTTTAACACAGCACCCAAGCGCCTTGTAGTGCTGCATTAAACAGTGTGACTGATGTGCTGCTGGCTGCTTTACTGCCACTGGTGTGAGAAAGCCTGCTAGCAAGGAGGGACAGGGGCGCCATGGCAGAATTTGCTCCTAAGCAGGGCAGTTCTCATCTGAATTCAGTCATGGCTTTGATTAATAGGCTTTGAGCAGCTACTTTAGACAAGGCATCTCCCTGAGAAAGTCTCCATCTGCACTGCAGTCTCCCAACAACCATCTACTGTTCACAAATATGTTCAGGTTGGTAGGGGGACCAGAAGATTGGCCAAGATAACAAATGGGTTCAAAGGCCCAGGCATAATGGGGTAATTAAGGTATGGCACGGTAAGGTGTGACACAGCAGGTTACCTAGATAAGATAAATCCAGGAGGCTAAGGTATCCCATAAACAGGGAGCAAAAGTGAAATTCTTGATGGGAATATTCTACATTTTCCTACATACAGGCACCTACACAGTCTTAGGGCAACCAGTCAAGCTCTCCAACACTTCCACCAGTGTCCTGCAGATTGCTTGTCAAGATGCCCAGTTAATGCTGAGCACCAGTTTAAGGAAAGAGCGCCTCCAGAAAGTTTCCCGAGGGTGATGCTGGTTTCTGTGCACACTAGGGGTGAGAGAGTTTTCTGGGGGACCGTGTTACATCAGTCCCCTCAGGTTGCAGTGGTGAAACTGATTTTTGCCACTGTGATCCAGCACTGCATGACTGGTTGTGCGCAACATTTCTGCTGGGTTTTGCTGTCTTCATCAATGCTAAATTGTTTCTTATTAAAGCTTGTAACGTAGCGAAACAAGACAGGCATCAGGAATTTTCTGTTCCTATTATACTGCTGGAAAAAGAGATTTAGAGAGTTGAGTGACTTGCTCCCTCTCTCGTGTAAGACTCATACCAAACCCAGAGGGTGCATCTGCACCTCTCATGTCCCCATCCAGCTCAGGCTTTTAACCAGAGGATCATTTTTCTCTCTTGTTTTCTTTCTTTGTTTTCTCTTTGGAAGATTTCTCACCCATTCAAAATATTTAATATTTTAAATAAATTTTTTACATGTGCAACCAATAAAACTATTTTAGCATTTTTTTCCCAGTGATTAAAGTCTGAGGCTGAAGATTGCATTTAAGCAAACTGCAATTACAGATGGCTCACGCAAGCTCCTTCCTTTCAGTTCCAGGGAAGAAAATAACATTATTGGCAATACATTCTTCTGATTCATTCCTTTTGTGCCCATGACCCATTTAAGGTTTGTACCCTCCAGAGGTCGATTGCTATTTTTTATTACAATAGCATATTGTTGAAGTGCTATCAACGCATGTTTAAAGGCAAAGAAGCACAGCATACTGCATTGTTCTGGTTTTGATAGCAGAGAATAACAGTATCAGCTCTGAAAGCTTTTTGAGAGAACGAGGAGGAGGAAGGAAAATCATTCGGTAGTTGATGCCTGTCCTGATTCTATCACTTCACTCTCTTGAGCTTAGATTTTATTATTTGTATTAATGATTATTTGTATTCACTATCATTTATATTTATTGTTTATTTATGGTTATAACACACTCATCATACAATATTAACCAACCTATAACACTGCCATTGATGGCTGTTTTTTCATTATTCTTCATGAATATTTTAGTGTAGTCTGCTCAATCCTTCTATTTTAGAAAAGTGTTAAAAAGTGCTATGTTGTGAAGACCTATGAATACTAAGCTATACATCCAAATGCTGTTCGTTACATCTCCTCAGGCTTATTTAGACCTGTGTTATGACAAATGTATCCCAATAGGAAGAATCAGCCGTACATCTATAACGATGGCGTTATTGAGTAGCCTATAGTATAATTACCTCCTAGTTGAGTACAGTTACCTCCTAGTTGGGAAATTAAAATCTGACAGTTGAAGTTTGCCTTTTTTTTTTTTTTTTTAATTTTAGGAAGAGGATGGAGGCTTTGGTTTTACAATTTAATTTCCTAGACAGTTCCATATCTTAAATTATCTGGTGTTCACTATTGCACTTCCTTCACCCTCAGGGACAGAAGAAAGGCTTTGCTGGAACAAACTTACTGGGTGTGGTATCTTGACAATGCAAGAATAGAGGAAAAAACTATGCTGTGGGCAGTTTAGAGATGTGCTAACTCCTTTCTGTTAGAAGCTGAATAGTGCCTGAGGCAGGAGAGTTTGTCTCTTCCAGAACCATTAAACCCTCATCCAGCATCAGGTGCAGAGTAATTTCTGTCCCAGTGCACAGCAATATGGTGAGATGACTGTAGCGGCCACAGGTATAAGCACACTGCAGTGCAATTCTGCTTTATCAAGCTACAGGTTATTAAAATATCTTCTTAACCAAAAGGCTGTTAGTCTAGTCAATAGTTGGAGGAGAAGGAGGAAGGTTGTTAAAAGGTTTCTTTTTCCTCACTGAAACCACTCCTGTGCCTGTTGCAACATGAAGAACCCCCTAAATTGCCCAAACTTTTCCCAGCTAGAAACTCTTTTTCCCTGCTGCTCTCATATAGAGCTGTCATCCCACAGGGTGTGAGTTTTCAAGCAGGGACCATGGTCAAGACAGGCTTAACTCTCTCTTGGGGGATTTCTAACCCTAAACCTG
This sequence comes from Phalacrocorax carbo, assembly GCF_963921805.1. NCBI lineage: Eukaryota > Metazoa > Chordata > Aves > Suliformes > Phalacrocoracidae > Phalacrocorax > Phalacrocorax carbo. The sequence goes on along the minus strand of NC_087516.1, from coordinate 68,610,800 downwards.
GGATACCCTTTTCTGATGTTACTTATCCTGTATGGGGAATTTTCCCTTCTTCTTATCTGAGGATACCTCCTGAGAGCTGTAGCAGCCTATGTAATGATTAAGCTTCTGTCCCCGGTAAAATACTGTGCTTCCATTATCATGGCACCATAAGCTACCATTGGGGATGGGATCCTGTGGGGAGCTGGGGCTCTGTCCTCCTGCTCTTCACATCAATGCTCAGATGGACCTTGCTGGGAGGAGGGTTTCAGCTGCTGGGGAAACAAGGGGGAGGAGCGCAGCACTATTCTCAGGGCCCTTTGAAAACATGCCATGGTCAAAACGTGCCAGGCGAGTCGGCACGATAGACCAGATGTGTGTTTTGCAAATTAATGAAATGCTTTTTGAAATGCTTTTAAGTAAATGAGAGTTAAATTCACCCTAATTACATTAGCCTCTATGGAAAGCAGTGTCTATTCAGGGTCATGTTGGTCTGGTTTTCAGACACATTTGGCACCCTGCAAACCAGGGTCCTTTGTATGGAGAGGAGGGAGGGCAGACTAAGCGCGCCCGAGGAGCATCCCTATCCTGCAAGGTGCAGAGGGAGAGTGCCGGGCACCTACTGGAGTAAATGAGAGGTCACCTTTTCCTGCTGGGAGCTTAGAGTCATGTGGGAGTGGAGCGGGGACAGGGGCTGGACACATGGGATGGTCGGTGTGCTGTTGGGGGCCCAGCAGGACTCCCCGGCAGTGGGTGGGGACAGGAGGTGGGGGTGCCAGATGGATAGTACTAAGCATCCTCTGGGACCCACCGCCTGCAGACCTCGTGGGGACAGAGAGCCAGGCAGGGAGGCAGGGAGAGTGAAGGCAAAGTGCTAGATGGCTTCTCCATCACCAGGGCTGCCACCTTCATCTTCGTCATGGTTCGCTTTCTTTTTTCAGATGGCACTTTGACAGAAGATTAATTCAAGTCAGCTGCTGAAAATAATTATTGCATTATGGGAGCAGTAATCATTATTTAGAACATGATTAAATATGTCTGCGTCTATTGACTCTGCCTATGATTTATGTATTTGTTTAGTCAATAGTCTAATGTAAATGATGTAATTAATTATAGATGGTGGTGTCAGGTCATTGGTAAAAACAATCTGATGAGAACAAGGGCTCTGTTTTTTCCTGACAGATGCAGAGGGAGAGCGGGAGGGATGGGCAGAGTTGAGGGAATTCCAGGGGAACTTTTTCATGTGTGAATGGCGGCTGGGATCTCAATTTGCATGTTGTCTTTCTCTTGTTCAGCATTCGTTTAGAAATTGAAATAACTTGTTAAGCAAAGGGGAAGGGAACACATGATTGCAAAGAGGACACCTGGGAGTAGTGACGGCGAACAGCTAAAGAGCCAGCTGCTCCCTAACACGAGAGAGCGTGCCACTATCATTTACCGCTTCATAAAATTAAATGTTTTCCAAATTAAATCAGTAGGCAGCATGCAGGAAGACCTACTATCTCTAATAACAATTTTTCAATCAATATTGGGGGCCCGGCTGATCTGGAATCAGAGCAGAGGAGTCTGGGATTGGCTGGGGGGGAGCGGGGAGACAGGGAGAGGAGGAGGTGGGGGAGGATGCTTGAGTACCGCAGCTTTCAATCAAAGCAAAAGTTAAAAAAAATATATATGCATGGTGGATTCTCCATCACTGTGAGTCTATTCCCCATAGATTTTTCTCTTAACTGATAATTCGGTCAGTCACATTCCTCAGAGGGAGGTCACAGGTCACCCCAGCCCCTGTCAGGCCTCAGAGAAACCATTTCCATTTTAATGCCACAGCTATAATCTATCAAAGATGTGATGTACAAGATACAATGAATTTAAGTGGTCTTCATATATCACTGAGCTTTCATGCCTTCACCTGGGTAATAGTCTGAATTACTCTCCCTACCTCACAATCTGTCACCCCCAGTAAAATAACTGCCACACGGGTGTTAATGGCAGGTTTGTCCAAATTGGGGCCGTGGTAGCCCAAGGCATTACACATCATAAACTTTAGCATTCAGTGCTTAGCCTGGCGGTGTCAGCAATTGAAAATTATTCTGTAAATACTTCCACGGCACTGTTCCGCTCATGTTTTTATTTATGGCATCTAAAATAAGCATAGCGGGATGGCACAGAGCATAGCTGCTCGTGCAATTGCACACCTCCTCATGCAGCTTGCCGTGCCTGCACACACACACACAGACCCTGTGACACAGCTATGGTTTCCCAACACGGTTGAAATTTTGCGGCTGCACCCACTAAGCACTGATGGCCATAGGCGTAGGTGGGCTGATAGTTTCCATAGCAGTTAGACTACTAATGCTTCTACTGACAGCAAATCAGGTTATTTACTGGTGCCCAGTGGCACAGTTGTCTGTGTCCGTATCAGCTAATGCCTGGAGGTTAAATGGAACATTTGCAGTTGCCCTTCCATAAGGAAATACATTGAGTATAACCCTGGAGTTCCTGGGTTGCCCAGTTTCCTCTGCGACTGTGTACAAAGTCACAAGCCCCAAGTTCGTTCTTGTGTGCCCAGGTCTCATGAAGGTGCCCCAAGCCAGAACTGTGGTAATGGTTGTAATGCTGGTGTAATTATGTTTGTAACAATATGGATTTCTTGCTTTGCGTTAAATGAGCTCCTGTGCTGAAGTGTAGTTCCAGCTTAGCAAGCTTATTTCACCACCCCAGGCTGCATGTGGACTGTTTGTTTGAAAGTCAGGAGATGCCTACTCACTGCCAATAAACAAACAAACAAATAAATAAATAAAATCCATCCTATTAAACTATGTGAGGCCAAACTAGGCGTATAAATCAGAGCAGCCGTGGGGGAAGGAGTGGGAGAGGAGGTCTGAAGAAACACAGCGTCCTGGAGAGGTTTCCCAAAGTTGTTCTGCTGCTAAAGCCATCCTGCGGTGAAAGCTTTGATGGTACTTCGTTTGGGGAGAACAATTAGAGGAAGAGACCAGCTGAGCCCCTGGGGCTGGGCAAGAGGTGGTGCAGGTCCCTGACAGCTGGGGAAATGCCTCTGCCATGTCTCTGCACAAACACCTTGCTTGAATCACCTCTCTAGTAATACCTGGGACAGAGGACAGACCCAAGTCCCATCACATGAGAGCATCCAGTTTGGAGAATGGACATATGATTTTTTTTATCTTGCTTTGTAGCCCTTTATTGTATAAAGCTCAGAAACTAGTGTAGGGAAGATACTTGCATGTTAGATACATTGATTACTGCAGTGGTGCTCTCATCTGTCCTGTACAATGAATACAGGCTGTTTTTCTCTAATGTGCTGCAGGGGAAGATGCAGTCACGTGTGATCCTTCCTTGCCAATCTAAGCCTGGTGCAGATATTGCCTCTCCCATCCTATTCAGCTCTATGACTGTCAAGCAGTGTTAAAGGGAGAGGGTATATTATTTGGAGGAGAACCTGCTGTGATAGGGAGACGGTAGCCAATGGCTATATATTGGTCCAACTGAAAAACCGGTGGGTGTGAATCACACCCTTTGCTGCTGCCTCAGAGGTGGTGAAAAGATTTGTAGATTTTAAAGTTTTTTGTGTGTGTGCTGTGGGAAGCTGCTCTAAGTCAGTCATATCCATTCACCTTCATCCACTAACCATGTCATCCTGGAAAACATGACCCCACAGCTCAGTCTTGCCTGACAAGAGAAGGCTGCCTGCAACTTGTTTGTTTCCTGAAATCCAGTGTCAAATTATGTGCTCCATCCTGGGCTTGGGTATTATGTAGAGGTAGAAAAACTATTTCCTTCTTCAGTTATCTTCTTTTTGTAAATTAAAATAATGTTGCTGTTTGCTGATAAACTGTTATGAATTCCCTGTCCTGAGGCAGTTATATCAAATCCTATTTATTTCTATGGCAGATGTAGCTGGTTTGGTATATGCAGTTAGTAGTAGACTCCCTTTAAGTTACAGATGCTGTCCATAGTCTTATCATTGTATTTGTTTACAAATAGCAGGTTAAAAGTTGCTGTGTGCTCTGGGTAGCTGTTGTTTTTAATTGGAGACTTTCACCAGAATCTTCCACACTGTCAGTCCCCCAACAGATATGTGATATAGCTGAAGTGATACAACACACTGTGAAGATTGTACTCTGCATTTTCCACACTAAATACCCAGGTTGACAAGGATGACGTGCACAGTGATGGAGTGCGAAACTTCCAGGCAAAATTTTTCCTGTGGGAAAAAACCCTTACCTTGTAAAAACTAACACAATGACCACGGTTCTTCTGTGACCTCGGTGTTTGCTCAGTTCAGAAGGCACAAAGCTCTCCTCAACCTTTCAGGGTCAAATCAGGCAATAAAAACCTGACTACACACTGGGGTTTTAGCCCCGCTCCTTGTGCGTGTTGCAGCCCTACAACCCGTCTCCTACTATCCTGATGTTAATGCAGCCCAGAAAATATTTGCAAAGTTCCTTTTGTCCTAGAGGTTTCCAGAATATTTTACAAGGAGGATGAAATGCCATACTATCTCCATTAACGTAACGTGCACAGCGATAAGTCAACACCAAAGAATTGTCTAAATAAAAGGTATTTTCTGTAATCTTTTTAATGGAAGAAAACAATTATATCCTTTAGCCTCAGTAAGACTTAAGTGTATGCTTCATTTTTAAGCACATCTTGGAGTACTTTCCTAAATCAGGATCTTGATTTCTAGAATTGTGCTTTTTTCTAACTCAGATATCATTTACAACAAATTGAACTCTCTTCTCTTTTGATGTATTATGCTGATCTATGGCTTGGCTTTCAATTTATCCTGTTAACTAGAAACCCACTTCATCATGAAATATGTCCCTCATACTTCCTCCTACATAGTAAGAAAAACATTGATAAACATCAAGTGCTAGCTATTTCTCAAAAGCTTCATACAGATCTCACACAAGGAGAAGGAAAATAAATACTAAGCAAGCGCTATTTGTTAAACTATAAGCTGACTATAGAAAGAAGTAGATGGGAGTGGACATTAGAGCAGACAGACTGCAGCAAGCCATGCCTCTGCCTGTCTTACATCCAGCATGTAGGGGCCATGGAAAAAATCAGTTGACTTCAGTTTAGGTGGAGATGGAATAAAGCGCTGATGTCTGTCATGTCTAACCATATTATGTTGTTTGAAGTGTGGGGCTTCAGATGAAAAGCAACAAGCACTAATGACCTTTCCCCAGCACTCCTGAGGATAAGCTATGGCCTTGTTAGAGTCTGTTGTTGCACTGATGTTGAACTTAAAATTTCCCTCAGAATTTCAGGTGAAACATTTTTCCTTGGGGGCTTTTAGGAAATAGACCTAAGACAGCCTTAGTCAAGTTATAAGGCATCATCTGGTAACATGGTCTAACAGTCATAATAGTACAGCAAACCAGATCTGTCTGTTTCTGTAACCTCTGAATCTGCTGCAGTTGGCCCCTGCCTAATCCTTATGCAACCCAAATGTTGGGTTGAGAGACACTGAAATTTGCTGCCCATTACACAATGGAGAAGCTGTTTGAGCTAAAGAACAATATTGGCAGAGGAACAAATGGCTTTGAACTGACCGTGAATAAATTTAAGCAATTACATTATTTCTAACCAGCAGAGGAACAAGACTCTGGAAGAGCCTTCTAATATGAAAAGAAGGAACTGAGCCCTGGCCAGGTTTAAGATGAAGCTTAATGGGTTTATGAAGATAATTATATGACAGAGTCCTCCATAGTCCCCTCGATAGCTGCAGGCTGGGTTCATGGGCCCGGCTGCCTCTTCCAGCCCAAAGTGCACCCACAGGGAAACTTAGTTTTGATGGAGTCAGTGAGGTGTGAAATTCCTGTTGGTGTTCCCAGGGGCTCTCACAAGAGGGCTGCAGGAAAGCTTTGCTGGCACCCCCATTTCTCTCAGCCTGCTTTCACTTTCCCCTTTCTTGCTGGGGAGATGAACCTACTGGATTCTTTAGAGACAGTTTGCAGATGGGCACAGACGTCAGTGGACAAACACACAGGCAGCCATGGCTTGCAGGCATGCTCCTGTTAACCCAGGACCCTCGTCTCTGCCATCCTCAGAAGATGGGGAGACGCCTACCGCTCTGGACATGCAAAGTGATCCTGACACTGTGATTTCTGACAAAGGGGGCAAAAGAGTCTGGCACCCCTGCCTGTGGCAATTGAAAAAATCCTGCTGCAGGAGGAGGCAGGTGGACAGGGATGCCAGAGGTCCTGGCCCTGGCTCCTTCCCCAGGCAGGGCCAGTCAGAGCCCGTCTGGAGGGGTTTGTACCACCATGAGAGGCATGGTTTCCTACTGTGGGACTCAAACTTTAAGTCAAGGTAGCTTTATTCCTCTGTTTTTCTTCATCCCAGCCTTTTTTGTTGGGCAAGCAGGGCCACTTGTGCTTTCTGAAAGAACGACAGCTGCACTGGAAGCTGGAGTTCGTAGTTTGGGCTTGCACTTGCAATTATGTGCCTGGAGGCTGATGGGCCCCTGCTGCCATCGCTGGCAGCAGTCGCAAGGGATCAGACCATGCCTGCATTTCTGTCCCTAATGATAGAAAGTTTTGTAACTTGGGAGAGATCCATGAGATACGATCGCTACAGGGAGTGAATAGGTGATAGCAGTACTGTGACTTGCCCTGAGGTATCGGGCACCCCAAATTCTGGGTTCCAGCATTAAATCTGTTCTAAGAAGGATGCTGTATGCTTATTTACCTTGCAGGTGCTACAATTCCTGCTCCTCATCACAACATGTGTTTTACAGTGTGTACACATGCCTGTGGGGCTCCAAGACCCTGTGCTTTACAAAAGCTTAATGCACACTGCGAGCAGCAGAAGTCACCGTTGCCTTTCTCCCAGTCTGGCTCTGCTGAGATGCATGTCAGCACCACAGAATAAGCCTGGGAGAGATCAGAAATGATGAGGCAGCAAAAATTAGACCAAGCTACTGGTAAAGAAACAAATTTAGTTTTCCCCAACTCAGAGACATTTTTATTAGGAATTTAGTACTTTGATACGGTGCAGATATACAGCGTATATGCTCTTTCCCAGAATTTCACCCTCAATTCAGATGAGAATTTGCCCATAAAGCTCCAGTAATGTTTTTCTTTTAGTAGTGACACTTAACAAAATAATTAGGCAATTAATTGCCTAACTCCACTAGGAGCAGCAATTATTTCTTTTACTTAAAACATGTAAAAAGCTGTGTCATTTATTGATAGAAAGTCGCATAATATTCCGTGGCAGAACGGCCCTCTGGAGACATTACTCTATATGCTGCGAATGCATTTTGAGAATAATAAACAAAACTCAGCTAAATCTTAAATGGGCTCACTCCAGTATTTAAAAAATACTGCCATTCATTACACTTATTTATTGTTTATCAGTGCACAGATGACTGCAGCCCAGCAAGAGCAACCTGGCCTGTACCCCCAGGAATTTACAGCTGCAAACTGAGTTCTCATACCAATACCTGAGCAGCTGCACTCACACGAGCTCAGATTCAGCAAAGGGCGTGAGCATGTGCCTGGCTTTCAGGAGGGCAGTACGCTCCCAGAAGCCCAAGCTTAGAGCAGGCACACTTTTGAGGAGCTTGCTCAGTCCAGGTCTTGACTACTTCCCCAGATACAGATGAGAGAATATGTGGACAACAGTCCTCCCAGCCAGTAAAGGTGGTCACAGGTGCCTAACTATTTAATACAGAGCTCTAACTACAGTATTAATGCCCATTTTCAGACCAAGAGTTTGGCAAAGGTGCAAGTGAAGGTGGTGCCAGTACCATCAGTGTGCTTATCTTCAAGTAGCATATCTGATTGCTAGGTGCTCAGGTGCTAAGTCTTCATTTATACAGCAGGTGCTATCCTGGTTTTGCTGTTGCAAGTAGATGGACATAAACTCCTTGTAAACTACATATACCAATTTAAAGTCCCTGTAAGACTTAATGTTATATTTCAATGGTACATTCTCTGTTTTTTGCTGCTTAATTTAGTCTATACATTCTTTACGCTCTCAGTAGCTGAGCATCAAACCTTTTGGGTTAAGGTAGTGGCATTATCAATATATTCAAAGTACTGCACTGATGGGAAACTCATTCAAGATCAAATGAAAGCAATCTACAATCTGAAAAAGACTTGGACTTACCACTTCCCAGAAAGGGAGAAATGCCATCACTGTAGGCCTGTGTGTGTTCCTGAGGTGCCAGATGCACATGTAAGAGAGATATAAAATCCCAAACTCCTGGCTGGTGGCAAATCTGAAAATCGGAGCTGGGTGGAAGAGGCACTGCAGTGGAAGTGTTGCTGCTGAGCTGAGCAGCTAGCAGGCTTGGAAGCAATTTAATTATCGGCTGATTTTTGCTTTGTAAGAAAACCACCAGAAAGCCCACTGTTGTCATAATGTGCCTCTGCGATGTTCTTCACATGCTGCATTTTCATATTTCATTTGAATTTTCATATTTCATTTGAATTTTCATATTTTATTTGAAGAGTTTCAAATTAAACTCTTGGGGGTTTTTCTTATTTTATTTTAACATGCTTTATCATATGATACTGAGCTTTTAAAATGCAAGTTGGAACTTTCCTCAGTGTGCTGATCGAAATGTCAGTTTGTCAGAAATTAAACATTTTGATTACATCATCTTTAAAATAATTATTCTGGAGCTATATTTTCCAAATAATTTGGCAGCACTTCCTCCTATGTGAAGCAAAACTAAATATTGAAACCCAGAACCTCTGCAAACTGTACATCTGTCTCCATACAACTCCAACAGATACATAGCTATTCTCTTTCCTTTCTCTCCAGATAAAGAGGAATTTTATTTTAAATGTGGGGTTTTTAATGCCTGAGAAAATAGGGCAGTCACAGAGCCATGGCTTTAAACAAACTTTATTTGGGCGCTTGACTGACTGGCAATTGTGGGCAATCATTTTAGCTGTCACAAAGCCCAGAGAAATGTGGGAGAGCTCTTCCATGAAATGTTTATATTTCATAAACAAAATGATGTGCTTAACAGTCAGAGTGATGGGAGGGTTCCGGCTAATGCATTTTCCAATGTGTGAGGCAGATTATTAATGCGCTCCAGTAGCTGTTAATTTCAGTTTGCCGGAATGATTTATGGGGAGGTAAAGGAGAGAGACATAATCTAATTGAGATCAGAATCGCTATTCTGGTAGAGGAGCACCAGCATGGACCCCGGCCGCAGCAAAATGATTAATATCTAATAAGCAAATAATCCGTTAAATTATTATAAACATTACTTTTGACAACTCTTTTGTTGCCGGGGAAGAAAGCAAAACAAGCAAACAAGATTAACAAAACCCTGGGTACATTTTTCAGGTATATCTCTTCTGTTACATAAAGATAAAGGTTAGATGCCGAGGAGAAAGAAAACACCGGGTTAGGAGGGAGTGCACGCCTGATCAATTGTAAGTCAGCGGGAGAAGCATTGATGCTGTAATATGAACAACAATTGAATGATCAGAAGAAAATCAATCTTGAAAAGGAAGAGAGAGACAGGGAAAACTCCTGCGTTGTCGGTGTGATCCACGGCTGGGTTGGCAGCCGGCGGCTCCCTGGTCATTACTGCCCTCGTTAGTATGTCCCGCCTGCGCCCCTGCCCGCACCGCCCTTTGTCTTAGTGACGGGGGATGTGAGCACTCGGCATCTCTTTATGGCACGCTCCCGAAAGGTGTTGATGGCCGTGCTAATCTCGCTTCTTTCCAACACCCTGCCATAATTTTTTGCGTTTGTCAGGTTGTTTGCATTTAGTTTTCTTTACCCAGCAGGTGGCTCGGATTTAGTCCTTTCCCAGCTTCGCACAAGAAGCCAGTGTAAATTATTTTGGCTGTGTGAAGGGTGTTGGTGGTGCATATGTAGCTATGTGCAGGTACCCCTGCAAGCAGTTCAAGCTCATGTTAAAAAATAATTCAAGAAAGCCCAATGAATCTGACATAGTACAACACAAAGCTTTGGGCAAAATACTTCTCTTTTCAGCCTCTCTTCCAGAAGAGCTGTTTGCAGGAATAAAAGTTCTAGATAAACTATGCACCTAGCCTTCCTTCAATTCCCCTGCACTGTAGAGTATTATAACTGTATTTTGGATTAGTCAAAAATAAAGGTACTTTTTTTTCCAGCAGGTGAAAAAATATCCATCAAAAGTCCTGTGGGATTGAATAGAATGTTTTTCTGGACCAAAAATTAAATATTTAATTCATTATTAGGCTTTTTGTAATCAAATTAAATATGTTTTAAAGAAATAAATATTTCCAACTAAAAAAAAGTGAGCATCTTGAAAAATATTAACCAAATGTTAACCAAAATTTTTCTGCGATCTTGACATGGATTCAGGATATATGGCTGGAATCAGGGAACAATCTAGCTAAAGGAATATTTGGGGGTCATCTGTTCGAGCCCTGTGCTCAGAGCGAGGCTACCATCCCAGTCAGGCTGAGCTGCTCAGGGCCTCATCCTATTCAGTAGCCTCTCCATGGGTGGAGATCTCCCAGCCTCTCCAGGCCCCGCTTCCCACATTTGACCCTGACCATTGTGAAACATTTTCTTCTTATACCTAATAGGGATTGCCCTTGCTGCTACCTATGTCTGTCACTTCTGATCTGTTCACAGGGGCTCCCCAAAATCTGCTTTGGTCTAGTGAAGGAAATTCCTCTTGTGTCTGTCTGAACCTGGTTTAAGAGCTGCCCTGTCTCTGGGATGCCTCGCTGGGTTGCCTTCTGTTCTCTCTCTGCCTTGGATTGGCTTCCCAGTCCCTGTCCTAGACTAAGTTCCCCACCGATGTGGTGAGTCAAAAGAGCTTTGCTGCACTCCCCAACACTGCACCACCTCGCACTAGGGAAGGGTCCAGCTCCCTGTTTTCACTCTTGCAGAATCCTTCTGATTCCTCTAATTCAGGACGGACATTGATTTCAATAGGATTTGGCTTTATTTGGATATCTTTGCCTTTTCTGCTTCATCTCACCCCATTTTCCTATGGCCTTGGCAAAGAAAGCATACGTGTGGAGAGCACGTGAACAGAATTAGCAAGCCTGTGTCCAGGGTTGTGGTCTTTGCTCTCCAACACATGAGGCAAGCCCTGGGAGGAGCGGAGGAGGAGGCAGTATGTGGATATAGTTGAAATCTGTGAAGTGTTTCCCCTTCCACCATATCACGGGGTGGTTTTGAAAAATCAGGTACCCTATCCTGCTGAGAGCTTTCCATGGAGTCCTTTAAAGTCCTTGTGCAACTCTACTGGTCACATCCAGATGAAATTATACAGGCCCTTCCATGAGAGTTAGCAAGCCCAATATGGAAGCAAATGCTGTTCGTGCCCAATAAGGTTGGGAAAACTATTTAAGAATAGTTTGTCTGCTGAAAGTATGGTCCTTGCAACACTGCCAAGATTAGGGTGTGCTAGGATGTGATCACGCAACTGTTTAATTGATGGCCACAAAAATTAAAATTTCTTTCAGGCTGGTAGTGGAGCAGAGGTGTACCCCTCCTCAGTATAGGTAAGGGAATGACTGGAGCAACTTTACCTTGTACCCTGAAGTTGTGCATCTGGGAGACTTTCAGAGATGAGCCTTGTAGCTACTGTGAATTGTCATTGCTTCTCTACAGAAGAATGGCAGCTTAAACCATCACAGGACTTGTCCAATAGAGTCATGCATCCTACCCTAGGTTGGACTTCTGAGAGGAAGCAGTCTTACATCACTTGTTTGTTTGTTTAAATCATGCAAAAGCCCTAAAATAGGATCTGGAGTAAGATCAGTAAAGAGCCTAAAACAATCAGCAAAAGAGCAAGTATCATGAATCCAATGTCAGAAAAAAGACCTAATCCCCAAACAAAGGATAACAACATAAGGACCAAAACTTTGGCTTTTGGCTCATACTTTTCTAAACAAAAGTCTGCTTTATGTTAACCAGATGAATACATCCAAAGAATGAGCCACAGGCTTTGAACTGGAGTGCAGGAATTCTTGTTTTGAGCTGATGATATTAATCTCATTTGCAAGGAACTTCCTTTCCCTTGCTAATCCCCCTATTCTCACTGTTAATGATTACAAAGTAATAATCATCATTAATATTAATGATTATAAAATAATCATTATGATTATAAAGTAATGATTATAAAATCATCGTTATGATTATAAAACCCATGCAAAGTCTTTTCAGCTGGCTTGGAGAGACAAAACCATAGTATATCTCATTTTCTTGCTCGAAGGGAAGCCTCTCTGAGATGAACCCACAAACAAAAGTTGGTTCAGCATCCATTGGGTGCAGAAAGAAATCTCCTGGTGACACAGAGACAGCACCTCTGCTGTCTCTTCTCTGTGTTTCAAAGCAAGTGCCTCTGAAGAAAGGAGAGAAGGGTTGAAAAGGGTCTTTCTAGGTCTGGTTGTTTTTCTGACCAGCTTCCTCTTCTTGAAAGAAACCTTTCATGGCAATGAAAGGTAATTTCTTCTCATGTTCTTACTATCTGGCAAGCAGAACCAGGGCTGAATTTTTTAGGGCTGCAGGTCAAAGCAGAAGGGTAAGGACCCAGCTGTGTCCCACCCCATTTGCCAACCAGACCCTGCAGCCCAGCAGGTAATCCTATAATGGTGCTTTTTCCCAGAGTCTGGCACTGTAAGCATGGGGCTAGTGAGCAAACAGCACCTTTTGTCATCAAACTGGGCTAATACAAAGTTCACCAAAGTCAAAGGAGAATCTGGCTCTCCCCTTTGCCTCAAGGTTTAAACTTTTTAATGAGCAACATGGTTAAACATGCAAAAATAAGTACATAAATGGCAAGAACATACATATTTTCCCCTGAACAGCAGGGGACATTCAGCTGGAGTCAGGCACTGGAAAAGTTATTTAAAATCCTACCCCATTCTTTCTGGGTTAATTGACCCTGTGACCCAGCGTGCTGCTCATCCTAATATTAACTCTGAGAAACTTTTCTTTTAATCATGTGGAATCTCTGTTTATTATTCTGACTGTTGCACTTGGCTCTGTTGGCTGTCCCACAGCCTCACAGAATCCTGGCAGTTAACAGCACAGAGCACCCAAGTGAACGCCCAGTCACCCCTCCCCAGAGCCAACAGGGTTTTGCAGGGTTTGTTCTTCTCCAGTTTTTAAACTCCTCTCTGAGCTGTTTGACAGGCTAAGGGCAATGGAGGGATTTCTCAGTCTGCTACAGAAATAGTAGATGCACTGGGGAGAAGACATTCTCGCAAAGCGTTTTCCTCTGTTGTGGGTAACTGATGGGGTTCAGGCTGCTGCCAAAACTTAGCACTGGCCAATAACAGTGTGGTGCTCCATGGCAAAGGAGTTGGGTGGTTTGTGCTGGGTGAAGGGTGATCTGTGTTTGTAAAAACAAAACCAGAACAAGAGGCAAGTACAAAACAAATACCACTGTTACTAGTTTCTTATTTTCTAGTGCATAAATTGTGAAGCTGGGTTACACTCACACTTCATTGGTCACCACAAAGCTCAATGGCGTTGCATGTTCAAAGCCCCAACCTGAAGACAAGGGAACTGGAAATGTCTAAAATTCTAATCTCGCCCTAAAGGTTTGGGTGTCATGAATCTTGGAGCCACTTTCCATAAACCCCTTATAAGTGACGTTAAGGTGGAATTTTCCCTAATGAGATCATAATACTCCTGTGCAAGCCAGTGACATTAGCAAATGCTAATGTCCTGTGCACCTGGCCACAACTGTCCTAACTGATGGAAAATGCTGCAGTCCGTTTAGTACTGAAAAAACCTGATGGCAAATGCAGCAAAAAGGGAGTAGACATTTCCCCTGACACTGCTAACAAATGCTGCCCTTAGAGGCAGCCTGCCCGCGGACAAGCCAGACAATGTCACCTGGGTTCAAGCCTAGCTGGAGTGAGCCATGAAGCACAGACACTGATCCAAACCTCCTGCAAGATTTCCAGTGCTTTTGAGTCTACCACATAAGGCTAAAAGTCTTCAGGTGCTCCTCAGTCCTCCTTGGCAGGACTTCATCTTCTTCCCAACCCACCTCCAGAAATAGCCACACGAAGAAGTTGTTTAAACAACCAGCTGCTTCAGGGAATGCCAAAGCCTGGCCTTGATTCATTGCTGTGCATGACAGGCCCTTTGGGAGGATGCAGGCATCTTCTCTTTCACATTAAAAATCCTGGAATGAGAAGTTGCATAGGAACAGGCTTGTATGCTAGGTAACTTGGGATCATTGTGTCTTCTTTGCCAACCCCTGAAACTGCCCCAGGTTTCATTTCCTAGGTGCAAGGTAATGGCCTCCAGTCCTGCAAATGGTGCATTCTTCTCTTATCTTCTTTTCAATATTCCCCATGGTGTATGTGACACCAGGAAAAAGAATGTGTGAAGTAATGGCACCCTTTAGGTTATCAGGTCTGGGAACAGAGGCCAGTTTATTTGCAGTGCATTTAACTTTCTAACACTTACGCTTACAGAGGCTGAGGAAAGCATGTTCAAAACATACACAAAGTATTAACACATGACCCTCTAGGATGAATTCCTGATATGACAACACATGGAAATAATGTTTTAGCTTCAAGGGCATGACCAAATTAAATGCTGTTTAATGTTTGACCCAATATATTGAGGTCAAAAATAAATTAATCTGTCAGTTGCGAAGCTAAGCTGTGTTGCATGGAATTATTTTGGCAAATACACACAAAAAATATTTAAACAGAAGCAACACAAAGTAGGCATTGTTTTAGCTTAGTAGCCCAGAAATTAACCGCTCAACGCAGCTTGGTTTAATAGTTTGGAAATGAGTACTTGTTTACCCAATACCCAATATTCCCAGCAAGGCCTCCGACTTGCCTCCTCCTGTAAACAGGGCTTGAAAAGAGGGTTTGAAGAGCATACCTTCACATGCACATCTTTGAAAGCATTGCATTTAATCTCATTTCATTTACCTGCATCTATCTAAACCATAATATAATACTGGTTACCTATTGCAGTAGGTATTTTTACAGTTAATAGCTGATATTTGCAACAGCTTTGGAATCTGAGCCTGACCTTGTGTCTTGGTTTGGGATCAGCATGGTGACATTGCACACGGTGCTGTTCTGTGTTCAACCAGCTATTTCTACTGTGCTTGCTAATAATTTCCCGAAATTTTCTCCCTTTGTTTCTTGTGCATAAATGCATGTAGGTATGCATACATGGATGTAAATACCTACGTTAGCACACAAACGCACATGTGCATAAGTGCACACATATAGCTTCTGCTGTGCATAAGATAAATTTCATTATTTTGTATAAATGGGAAAATTCATGTAAGAATAATGAAATGTCATAATTAGTGCTTATGTTTCTTCACAAAAGTATAGTACCTGTATCACATCTGAGTGGAATTTCAGTTATACCCAAGCATAGATAACTCTAACTGGCAAGTCACTGAAAAGTCGCTATGCTGCTTTTACAGGGGGCACCTGGGTGCTGCTGGACAAAGAAGCCTCTGTGCTGGGGTCCAACTGGACTGCCCATGAGCACCCTTCTGGCCTGTGTGTCCAGTTCCTTCCTATGGAAAAGGCAGTGCAGGGAGCAATGCTGCATCCCGGACTCTCACACCCTGGCCTGGAGTCCAGAGCTGGGCAGAGGGTTTTCAGCTGTACTGAAAAATTGGGAAGGCTATGATTTACATTGAGACCTGGGTGTTCTTAAAAATATTTCCCTTCGCTCCTTAGATCCTGTAAAAGTAAAAGTTAAAAGAAGCTTTTCTTGTTTGCAGCCGCTCATTGTCTCTGAACAGAAAGCTGTTTTATTAAGTCTCTGCAAGTTTGTTCTCACATAAAGTCATGTTTGAAACTCACGTTGGCTAGAGATTGGCACTCTTTCGCTTCACTATTCCTCTGGTATGCCCCTGAATGCCCTCCTTGCAAGAAAGCAGAAGCAGCTAAGCAGATGCTGAACTCCAGTAGGATTTAGATGTAGGCGTCAGTGTTTTTCTGAAAGGAAACTTTGTTGGATTGGTGCCACAGGAATTCAGACCTATTTTGGGAGCAAAACTGGAGACAGATGCACAGATTTAACAATACTAAGTCTGATCTGGCATGGGGAAAATACCTGTTCCTATGCTAAGGATCATGTGTCCCATAAAAGTAATTCTTGCAGTAAGATGTGAAACTCATGGCTGTGTGCATCAGCACAGGATAATTTTCAGACCATTAAGGTCTCTAAGATCCTTAGTGGAAGCTGGATTTGACCTTTAAAACCTAGAAATACGGTTTCTACAAGTACAATTCTTCTTGTTCTTAAACTGTTTCCATTGTAAATTACATGGCTAACAACTGGCTTCCAATGAAGTAAACTATTAATTGTATGTTCACTACACTGCCTTGTGTAAATCAATACGAGAAATGAGCAGTCTCCTACTATACAGCACAGACACTCTACATGAGGAAGTAATTTAAGAGTGGATGTCAGCTCGTTTGGAAAGGCTTCTTTACTGCAAACAAGTCAATGAAAAAAACCTTACACTATGGAAAGCTCCCCTTAGTCCCTGTAGGTGCTGACAGAAAATTCCTGCAGCTCTGGCAGTGAAACACAACTGGTGCCATCATTCTTGCACAAATATTGGTGTGAAGACAAATTATTGTCTAAATGAGCTACCTTTGTTCCCAGAGGTAACACTATAGGTGATGCGCTGTGTGACTGGATTATACCCTTGAATCAAAGGTGTAAACTATCAGAGATTTTACATCTTGGGGCTTTTTTCCTCATTTGAACTCACTTCACTGTTCACATTACCTTAGTGAAGTTAGTGGGATTATTTCAGTTTTCATGCCATGTGCCTCAAATGGGGATGTAATGCACTTTGTGCCTGAATACATACTAGAAAATTGAGAGAATTGCCTTAGTTGTTTGGTAGGTCTTGCAGGTCAAAATCACCGGTCCTGCTGCCAGCTGTCTTACCAAAGAGCTGAGTATTCATTCCTGGGCTGCTAGTGTTCTGTAGTCATTTCTCATCGGCCCTAGCAATGAAACTATCCATTAATTGAACGGCAAAAACTATATTTCAGGCTTTTTTCCTGTATGAGCAAAAACCAGAAGTCATGATGCTGGTTGTGCTTATTTGGCTCTTCAGTGGGAACATTGCCTGGAGCAAGGAGACCCTGGCTGTCAGTCTCCTGACCTGTTTCTGTCCAGCTCCAGGGTGCAGCAGTGGGACTTGCTGCCCTGCCCTGCCCTCAGAGATGTGTGGTGATCTCAAAAGCCAAGCTCCTGTTTTCCCTAAATTTAATTCACAGGCCCCATGTAAAACCTCAGAGAGCTAATGCTCAGGAGCCAGCAGTTATTTCTGTCAGCTGGGACCTGCCCAATCCACTTTGTCAGTTCAAGGAGAAAGAAAATATGAGAAAACTATCAAGTTTTAAGTGAAGCATTGTGAAGTAGCGGAGCATAACTGCACAAACCTTGTTTTCAGCAGTAGATTGGATTATCTGTATATTGTACCATAAATGGGTTAGAAGAACAAGCAGAAGATGCCCTGATCTTTTTTTTATCTTTCTTTTTCTGCCTTTTTTTTTTTGTGTGTGGAATTCATGTGTCAGGAAATCTTTGACAAACATTATTTCCATACTTAAATTGAGCAATGAATTGAAACTGGCAAAGGGAAGGGGGAAGAGAATATATTCTATAGCTGTGTTTTTAAATTGCTTTATCTATTGATAGTTTTGTCCCATGCTAAATGCAATTTCAACAATATAGAAAGCACAGTCTGAAAAACTGAGCTCTAATTAAATCAGTAATGTTTCATTATTTCATGTGAACAATGCGAGTCTAAAGTGATCTTTCCACAGAAAAATTAAATTAAACTCCATGTGAAAGTCTGCCATTTCAAATGTATTTCACATCCAGTATTTGTAACAGGTTTGGGTTGCACAGAAGAGGACTGTTAGCTGTGAGAAAACCCCCAAACCAGTATTCCCACCTCCCCTTCTGGCTGGCGTCCACCGTGGAGCATGATAGCTCCTTGGGCTTTCCAAACACAGTACCAGAATAACATCTCATGGATACAAGAGTGATTTCCCTGTCAGAGACGTTATTACAACCTCTCCTAAGTTAACAAGTAGGTGTCTCTGGATGTTTTCACTCCTCGGGAACACCTGCAATATATTGATGACATCATCATATGGGGCAACACAGCAGCAGAAGTTTTGGAGAAAGGGATGAAAATAGTCCAAATCCTTCTGAAAGCTGGTTTTGCCATAAAACAAAGGTCAAGGGACCTGCACAGGAGATCCAGTTTTTAGGAATAAAATGGCAAGATGGATGGTGTTAGATTCCAACAGATGTGATCAATAAGACAGCATCTATGTCTTCACCAGCCAGCAAAAAGAAAACACAAGCTTTCTTAGGCATTGTGGGGTTTTGGAGAATGCATATTGCAAATTACAGCCTGATTGTAAGCCCTCTCCATCAAGTGACCTGGAAGAAGAATGATTTCAAATGGGGCTCTGAGCAACAGCAAGCCGTTGAACAGATTAAACGGGAAATAGTTCATGCAGTAGCTCTTGGGCCAGTCCAGGCAGGACAAGATGTTAAAAACATGCTCTACACCGCAGCCAGGGAGACTGGCCCTACCCAGAGCCTCTGGCAGAAAGCACATGGGGAGACCTGAGGTCGACCCCTAGGGTTTTGGAGTCGGGGATACAGAGGGTCCGAAGCCCTCCAACTGAAAAAGAGATATTGGCAGCATATGAAGGGGTTCGAGCTGCTTCAGAAGTGGTTGGTACTGAGGCACAGCTGCTCCTGGCACCCCGATTGCCAGTGCTGTGCTGGATGTTCAAAGGAAACGTCCCCTCTACACACCATGCAACTGATGCTACATGGAGTAAGTGGATCACACTGATCACACAGTGGGCTTGAATAGTAAACCACAGTCACCCAGGAATCTTGGAAGTGATCATGGATTGAACAGAAGGCAAAGATTTTGGAATATTACCTTAGAAGGAGGTGATGCATGCTGAAGAAGTCCCACTGTGTAATAAATTACCAGAAAACAAGAAGCAGTATGCCCTGTTCACTGATGGGTCCTGTTGTCTTGTGGGAAAGTATTGGAGGTGGAAGGCTGCTGTATGGAGTCCTATATGACAAGTCACAGAAACTGCTGGAGGAGAGGTGAAAGCCATCCAGCTTAATGAAGCATGAATTTTGATGAAACTCAGAAAAGAGTAACCATGATAGAACCGGACAAGTGCAGAGGTGATGGAACCAGGACTGGCTTCATCATGCAACAATCCAATACCACATGCCACCTCTCCTGCCCTGAAGGACTGCTATAACAGATGGAGCCCAAAGTCATGGACTAAGTGAATTCAATAGCTGTTTTAGAGGGATGGCCCATACACTAAGGGAATGATATCTTTGTGCATATATCAAAAGACGGGAAAGGTGGTAGTGATTAGTTGGGATGTATTGAAAGTGTGGGACCTGGGCATGATGCAGGTGGTATAGAATAAGGGGTGGATATTGGCCTGGTTTCAGCTGGGATAGAGTTAGTTTTCTTTCTAGTAGCTGCTATAGTGCTGTGTTTTGGATTTAGTATGAGAATAATGTTGATAACACACTGATGTTTCACTTGTTGCTAAGTAGTACTTACACTAAGTCAAGGACTTTTCAGCTTGTCATGCTCTACTGACTGAGAAGGCTGGAGATATACAAGAAACTGGGAGGGGGCACAGCCAGGACAGCTGACCCAAACTGGCCAAAGTGATATTCCATACCATATGATGTCATGCTCTATATACAAACTTGAGGAACGCTGGCCGGGGGGCCGCTGCTCGGGGATAGGCTGGTCATTGGTCAGTTGGCGGTGAGTAATTGTTTTTCTTTTACATCACTTGTCTTTCATGGGGTTTATTTTTGTCTCTTGTTGTTATTTTCCTTTTCTTCATCATCATCATCATTATTATTATTATTATTATATTTCAATTATTAAACTAGTCTTCTCTCAACCCATAAGTGTTCTCACTTTTACTCTTCTGATTCTCTCCCCCACCCTACTGAAGGAGCATGGTCCTCAAGCTCTCGTTCTAGTCAGGATCTTCTGTGCCGTTAACAACACACTGCATACAGGATGACATAATCATCCTTATCGGACACAACCTCCCTGTGTGGTCTTACAATATGTTCTTTTTCATTGCTGTTTTATACAATCCTAGAATGAAGTGGAATAACATTTCGCACTGCTTCAGGTAGCTTTCATTTCAGATCATGTGCCTCCCATGGCACCCTACCACCCGTTTAGTGACCACTGGCCAGTACAGACATCTACACCTGCCAAAGCTATGTGGTGGCTGTGCCAAGTATTCCCTCCAAGGAGCCCAGCAGTGGCCCTGTAAACACTGCTGCCTTTTCCACAGCAGCTGCCATCTTTGCAACTGGCCTGTACCCGCCTGCCTTTCAACCTTGAAGGTGGACGTTTCTACCAGTAAGCTGACACCATTTTTGACAGCAGCTTCAGAGATTTGTAGTAGCTGGTGGGGTAGGGGATGGAGACCTTGCTGTGGGAGGATTCTGCCAATCCTGCTGCACTTTCATGCGGGGCACATTTGCTTTTAAACTGGATTAGAACAATTTGTGTTCTTTAGTAATTTTAATTCAAGAATTGGAACTGCCTATATGCCCATTGCACTTAATCCTTTCTGTTATTGATGAGGGAAAGGAGCTGTGGTGGTAAAGCAGGTTGGCCAGGGCAGCAGCGCTAGCAGCCCTGCAGCGCCCTGCTCTCACTCTACCATTAATGGAGCACATGCACACAAATGCCAGGCAAAGGGTAAAACTATGGGGAAAACCAGAGAGGTACATTAACAAACTTCAGTGGTTGGGTCCCAAAGTCACCCAAGCACACTTGCTTTGCTAATCCGCAATTTACTATTCTGAAGAAAAAGATGACGGTAACAGTGAAGAAGGGGGAGTTCACAATTCACAAACCAATTTGTGTTGTTTCTGCAACACTGCAAAAGTGCGACCCATGAATATGCTAATGAAATTGCAATGAGAGTTTTGGCACTATTTCATCACCTCAACTAGATTAGGGAGCAATCACACTATGGGTTTACATGTCTTTGGGAACTGCTGGGGAGGGAGAGGAAAATAGATCTGCAATATTTATAGTTCAAAAAAAATTGCACTGCCTCTGCCATAAAATAACAATAATGACTGTGAATTGATAAGAAATGGCTTCTGGGTTAGCCAAAAGGCTCACTGTTAATACCACTTTCCATGCCACTACATTGGCACAAAGGTCTCCTCCCACAGAGGAGAAGTCTGTGCCTATAAGTGCATGGTGCTGTACCCTCATGTGGCATCCCATCCTAGAGCAAGCGAGAAGTGCACATGCCAGAGTGCAGAGAGCAGGACATGGGACATTCCAGCTCTGCTCATCTTTTGAATAAGGGAGCAGCAAAGCAGCAACTGAGGGAAGGCTTGTGTCCCCTTTGGCTGGACCAGGAGAGAAGCAGTCAGGCAGGTGTGGGGAATAAGATCCAGTGGAGAATTTTGGACACTGCTCCTCAAGGAGTTTTTAGGTTAGACTTCTACTGACCGTGATTTGCATAGGGCTGTACAAGATCTCTGGATTGGGGGAGATCTGGGAAGTTAGCCACCGTGCTTTTTTCAGGAACCAAAATATAGCGATAAATAAAAATTACTAATCTCGCAGTCCAGTTTTGTACGTGGTGTGTCCCAAAGGAGATGCACTCACACGTTTTAGGTCCTTTCTGGGTGTGAAAGTTATGAGTTTCAGGAAAACTATCATCTCTCGATAAATGGTCTACAAGGAAGCGTATAGCTTCTGCCCTGTTATCGCTCAGCCTCTTGGATCCTCTATGACGCATTCATGTTTAAAAAAGAAAAAACAAACACCACATAGACAAAGATTAGGCTTCAGTATTTGTATTTGTATTCCACAATTAAATCCAGAAATAAACACTGCAGACATTGTAATATAGCTCTGACACACTGCACCCACACATAATGTCTGTTTAGCAACTGAAGTAGTAATAATCCTATGGTTGACCTCAGTAGGAGCAAGAGAAGTCTCAGAAAGAAGAGTATAGAAATAAGCTTGCAGATCAGATCCTCCTCGTTTGCTCCCATGAATAGTCCTACTGTGTTGAAATCTTTGCTTGTGCCAATTTGGGTGAAATGGGAAATGCAAAAGTCTTATTTCCCACAGCAACCTTCTGGAGTTTTATGCTAGCCTCTACTCAGCCCATCTTCTTGCTTTTTTATGGGCAGTCATAAACTCTCAGTGGAGTTGATCCCATAATTAGCTTAACTCTTCTATTTCTGTGGCATGTATGAGACAGATAAGAAAGACTTGGACCTTGGGCCACCTTTTTAAATCTTAGTGCCTGCAGCTGTTGCCATGATGAGAGAATGTACAGAATGGGATGGTGCTGATTTATACCAAATGAGGATTTTGTCCCGGAAGCTTCTGCAGTGACATTTTCAGAAGTCATGGCTAGTTTAAAAGAAACTCCAGAAATGGGGAGGCGCAGAACCCATGGTCACTCATGGCAATTTTCGTCTAGTTTTTAAGGTTACTTATGCGCTGATTTGCTCAGGATTTTACACATACAGCCTAGTGCTATAAGAACAAATGGCATTGCATCAAACACGCCGATGGGATGATGGGAAGATAGGAAGGAAATTCCTCAGAACTAATACAGAAGAAGATATCAGTGAGTGTGAGGGTTGTAAGGTAGCATAATTCATTCTGAGAGTCATTTACCTGTTTGATACCTGGTAGGTATCTGGGATATCTAATAGTATCACCCTTGCTGTTTTATTTACTAACCATCATAGTTATTCTTTTCATTACCTCCACAGTGTAATGGTTATTTTATGAAGGCTCATTAAATTTAATGAGACACCACCAGATTTTATTACCTTCTAATAAAATGGGTAGGGGGAGCTGTTTTCTTTCTGATTCATGCAGCTCCAGAGTACCTTAAATAGTCAGGTATTCGGCTGGGTTATGAGCAGGGCCCCTGACATTCTTTCTGGTGGCCTCCTTGCGGAATGTCAGCGATTAACAACTATTCAAATAAAGATGCATACAGGGATATGCCTAGATAGGTAAAGGTTTATTTTACATACAGATATTTTTTTATATATATATTAGACCTTGGCATTTTTCTTCCAATGGAAGACACAGTTCTGCCAGAATTAGAAAGAAATTGTGAGAGCATCTGGTCAGGAGCTTGTCAGTCCCAGAGAGAAGACACTTGCCAAAGTCCTCAGTGGGTGACCTGACAGAGCAAGGGTAGTTTCTCATAGCAAAGAATCAGATTCATGACTGCTCAGCTTATCCATTTATTTACTGCACAATTGTTCATTACAAGTATTAATTTTATCATTTTTTTTAAAAGTATGGGAGTCAGTGAGATTTTGGAAAAGCCTGTACTGTGGAGAAAATGCTTAAAACCAAAAGAGAAACCAAGCAACAGTCCAATAAGTACCTCCTCAGGACATGACCAAGAAGGTGGTCCATAGAACTCGTCTTCCAGAGGGCCATTGCCCAGGAACATCATATCACTAAAAAAATAAATACTGAAGTGAGCTTCTTGATAAGCTAAGGCAACTGGGGAGGGAAAGTCCAGCAAAGGTGCAATCTGTGGCTTGTATCTGAATCACCCGCACTCCAGGGAAAGTAGAAAGTGGAGCAAATGCTTGTCTGAATTAGTCCTGATGGAAGTATTGGGGAAGAAACTGGCTGGCCCAGTCAGGACTGCACACAGACAGTTGCAGGCTGTGCAGGCAGTCTCAGGGTGAGACCAAATGAGTGGTTGTGGAAGGACATCACAAGGAAACAGTGATGTAGCATGCAGCGGTTGCAGGCCAACAGCCTCTACCAAGGATAATACTGTTTTAATAAAGCATTACATTTAAAAATACAGGGCGAAACCCAGAAATGCTAGAGGAGCAATTTGCTCTTCTATTGATGTTTTATGCTGTGGTCTGGAAGCAGTGAGTGTCTGAAATCTCTGTATCGAGAAAAAAACAAACAAACAAAAAGAGATAAATAGCTTTGAACCTGGTGATTGCATTGTAACTTCAGTAGCAGAACAACAAAATTTAGGAAGTGAAGGGTCTCTGAAAAACATGTGGTGATGCAGCCTCACTGACTGCCAAGTGAACAGCCCAAGCAAATGAAACTCTTCCATACAAAACAGGTTGAATTATTCATGATAAATAAATTATCCAATAAATGTAGCCCTTTCACTGATCCTAAATAGCCAACATCCGATACATCCAATCCTGATTTCATATGTCTTTGGTACCCAGAATTAGGTTAAGAAGGGGCTGTTTTCACGCTGTGCCTTTTGTGGGTGCCTCACTATGTATTACTGTGCCGTTCATGCTCCCTGCTGTTGAGCTGAAAATAATGTTAGTGACTGGGTGCTGCAAATTGGGAATTCATGTATCCTGTTGTGCTCACATAAGCTCTCCAGCTCCCTCTTCTTCACTTCTTTCCCTCCGGTGCCTTGCCTGACACATTGACACCTTGCTGTCTCCCTCCATCTCTCAGCCCTGGGACAGCTCACCTGTCCCAGTGATTCTGACTGCTCTGGCAAGTCAGAGTAGGAGATTTAGAATATGTCCAATCCAGGTGGTCTTGGGCAATCATTCTGGGGGACTGGTATTATTGGGAATGTAGTCAGGCCATTATCCCCACCTGTCAGTGATTCATCCAATACCCATAGTTTAATAATCAGTATGAACCCTTATTTCTAGCCTGATGTTATGGCATGTTTTAAAATACGGACGTTGAACTGATTAGGCATTTTCCTTACAAAACAGATTTTTCCTGGGGAAATATCTGTCTGTCAAACTACATCTTTCCCCTAGAAACCGTAATTTGGATTAAGTTCTCCCCTAGAAAGTTTCTCCGAAGGAGATTGGAATTACACATCCAATTCAGGAAGAGATGAGGGATGAGTTGTGTTTAGCTAGAGACCCAGCAGTGAGGGTATTTACCTAAAAAGAAGGGTTGTCTGGCCTCTCTGCTCAGCTCTGATATAGTTACTGACTCAAAGCTGAACAGCTCCATCCAGAGAGAAGTCCACACCAGAACAACCTGCAGCCCAGCAGTAAGGGGTTTGCTTGGGAGGAAGGAGACACAGGTAGAGACCCTTGCTTTTCCTCAGAAGGGATAATCAGGCTTGAACCTGGCTTTCTCATTTCCACGGTCTCTTCTATCCAGATTCTTTTTCGTAAATAAACTCTTAAAAAATATTTGGATTTGCCCTGGTGCAGAGTGCAAAGTATTACGAAAGCTCAGTAACACGTGCCAGATCGGAAACTACTTTCCCATTTGGTTCAGCGCTCCTAAGTACAATATTGTGATATTTTTCAAATGAGGCTTGTTGGCTCTGAGAGTTGGCATTTGAATATCATTCCTGGGCAAGTGCCTCACCATCCATGAGCTCTGGTGGCTCCAATGATCACACCTCCACCATGCATGTTTGGACATCGAGGCTGGTGTTCCTCAAAGTTGAGCAGAGCGCAATCCTGGGTTCCCTGGGGGCGACAGAGAAAAGAGTAACAGGAGGCCCAGATGCCCAGCCTCACACACAAAAAAAGAATTAAAATGGACTAAGCGCTGCATCTATGCCTTACTGGTGTAAAGCCAGAGGAGCTCCTGCAACTCAATTTGTGGAACTGACAGGAAGATTTCTTCCCTGATATATACTCTATATTCTTATCATAAAGGGAGCAGTTAAGAGGTATATAAAAAAACCTGTCCATCCTCATTAGAGTAAAGTTGAGTATAGTCTATTCTTGCTTTAATGCAGTGATCTAATTAACCTTTAGCCAGAATTAAAACGACCTTGAATTGGCCTTGTGACCTCCAATGCTTAATGTTGTTAACTTTAAACAAGCTTTTTGGGGTGGTCAGGAGCTGCATCTGTTAAAATGGGCAAAAGGTCGAATCCATTTACTTAAATACACCAACTGCATACATTGCTGGTGGATGTGCTGCCTACGTTTTTTAAAGGGGATAGAAGATGTAGCTTTGAAGAGAAAGGGCAGCCTGTCTGTGAGAAACCGTGTGAGGAGGATGAAAAACTGTTCCGAGGATGTGTTTTCACCATCTCATTATACTTTCTAAGCAGTAAGCCTCTTCGGGTTTCATTTTAGGTTCTGCTATGTGCAAAATATCATGGTGAGCCAAACGACGTCGCTCGGTGGGCTCTGGCCCTGGTGTTACCGTTTCCAGAGGAAGGCGTGAGGCCGGTCGCTGCTCTCACGGCTGCTCACCCCGGGGCACGAGGTACCCGCTGTAGCAGCAGTGTCACGTTTTGGGCCGAGCTTTACGTTCCACCGGGGTCCGGGAAATACATGCTCGTGTGTAAAAAGGAGTAGACGCCCAGCTGAATTGCCTGGATCGCAAGGTCAGCGATGGAAACTACTTTAAAAAAATACACAGTGTCAGGGCAAAGAATTTCAAAGGCAACATATAAGATTTTAGATTAAAATACTCTGCTCAGACGCCTCCTCTGATTTATATTAAGGCGCTGGGATGTTGTGTACGGAGGGCGGTTTTGCTCTTAACCTCTGCCCGCCCGGCTGCCGCCCTGCCTGCGGCAGGGGTGGGTGCACGGCCCGCAGCCGAGCAGAGCAGCCGCCCTCCCCGCCCCACGCACGGCGGGGCCGCAGCTGCCGCGCTGCCCGCGGCCGAGCCGCCACCCCGATCGCAGCCCTTCGGGCCGGGCAGCGCCTCGGCCGGCCCGCCCGTGGGTGCCCCGCCGCGCCCGTGGGTGCCCCGCCGCGCGCCTCCGGGCACCGGGCGCGCGGCGGCGGCGGCGCTGTCGTCAGCAGCAGCCGCGCGAGTGCCGTGAGCGGTGTCTCTATTGCCGTCGCCGTCCCAGCTGCCGAAGCGTTTTTCGGGGCTGCTCCTTCCTCCTTCCGCGCAAAGCCGGACCTTAAATGCCGGCTGCCGGTAGTACATTAACATAGTGCATTAACATTTGTAATGTGGCGATTATTTTACATAATCGATCCCATCAAGTTCCTTTTCTTGGGGAGCCTCGTGTTTATTTACATTTATTCCGCACACGTCAGTTTCCATCAGGAGCAAAACCGATTTTCTTGTCCTACATCTGCTCTCGGGGTAACCTTAATTCACCGTCAATCTCCTGCCGCTGTCGCCGCCGCAGCGAGCCCGGTCCGGGGGTGCCGCCGGGAGGTGGGGGGCGGCCTGGTGCCCCCCCCCCGCCCCAAAACCGGCCCCGAGCGCAGCAGCGTGGAGAAGGGCAGGGCGGCCGCTGTATTAATTGCCGTTATTATTATTTATTATTATTTATTTTGCGGCAGTTTCTGTTTACGGCGTGATGCATTTGAGCCCAAACGCATTAGGTGCATTATTCATTGGGTACATTTGTCAGAACATGCATGTGTATAAAGAACTAATGATCCATATTAAATTAATGACGCTATAAAAAAGAAAAATACCCCATACATGCAGTTTATGACGGCAACTCCCGACTTTGATAAACCATAGAAAAGACCTAATCAGATGAAGCATTGGACTGTTCCGGCTCCAAAATTACATTTCTCGAAATGCGCTTGTACACAATGTTGGTTTTATTAAAACAAATTAATTCAGTCATTAAGGAATCATACGGCAAGTGTCTCATAAGTCAGGACCTCCAGTGTAACAAATTGATTAAATGACTGTGTAATAGTCTCTTTAAACAAATCTAGTGTAACAAGTTAATAGATCTGCTCAATTACCATGCTGGGGTGATGAGGATGTGGGCAACTCCGTCATTAAATCCGGGATGGCGGGGGGGGGGGGTGGGGGGGTGGGCGCGGAGATGCGTGTCGGTGGGGCAGCGCTGCGCTCCCGCAGCCCCTGCGGGGAAGGGGCTGGGGCCGGGCGGAGATGGCTCCGGGCACCGGGCAGGGCCGCCCCGCCACAGCGCCGGCGGGCTCCTCCTGACACCCCAGCGCCGGGGGCGCGGGAGGGAAATCTATTACCCCGCTGCCATTTTGTTAAGTGTTTGCTCCCCGTTGTGACCTTGCC
Source organism: Phalacrocorax carbo (assembly GCF_963921805.1). Lineage (NCBI taxonomy): Eukaryota > Metazoa > Chordata > Aves > Suliformes > Phalacrocoracidae > Phalacrocorax > Phalacrocorax carbo. Next base: position 68,582,788 of record NC_087516.1, on the reverse strand, counting down.
ACTTTATCTGTTGATTTTTATTTTCTGAGTGCATGTTGCCCATATGTTACTCTAATAGTTGCTATAATTCTTGAGCAATAGGGCTCGTATTTTACTGAGCTGAATTAAAAAGAATGCACTTTAATAAAAAACCCGAGCAATACACTAATGGCTTGACATTGATGTATTTGCATAAAGATGAATTATATGGGCTCGCTTGACACGACTTTTAATAAATGATAGAAGACGTTATTACAGGGATGCACTTGCGTGTGCGGCGGCAGCGGGTTGTTGCCACAGGGCCAGCGCCCGCCGGACGCGGGGGACAGCGCGGGTGGCTCGGGGGCCCACCGTCCCCGCGGCGCTGCCTCCGCCGGGCGGAAGTTGCGCCCCCGGGGGATGCGGTGCGGTGCGGTGCGGTGCTGCCTGCCCACGTCGTTGCGGTATAAATAACTTTGTTCTTATAAACCGTGTTTGCTGGAGCGCGGGGCCGCTGCCGGGCGCCCGGCGGATGCGGTGCGGGATGGCCGCCGCTCCCTGCGGCAACGCCGCCGCTCGCTCCCCGGCAGATGTTTGCGTGCCTCCCGGAGACTTGTAACCGCTGTTCGAGACAGCTGGTAAACGCTGCCAGAAACATGTATCGGGAAAATACCTATCGGTGCAGAAGGTAAACGCGGAGCTGCAATTAGGAGGGAGCAGTTCATCTTACTTTTTAATTTGCGTGCAGAGGCGCCGGCTCCGAACGTGGGGTCGCTCTGCAGGTCGCCCGTCTCTCTCCCAGCGGCCTCGATACGGGAAGGGAGCTGCGGGGGCCGCCGGCCCGGGGGCGAAAGTCCGCCACCCGCATTTTAAAAAAAACCCAAGTTACTCTGGGGTGCGGGACCACTCGTGTCGCGAGGGAGGGGGTGCCTACAGCAAAGCCCCGGGGCGGCTGGCACGGATGTAACGAAAGTCTTGCACGAAACGGCGTCACGGCGGCAAACAACGGGAGAGCGGGGGCGAAAACGGCGTGTGCTTGATATGGGAAGCGTTACAAATTAATATCACTGAGAAGCGATGAATGATAACGGGATTTCAGGAGCTCAGAAAAGGCGAACACTCGTGAGGGGAAGGGTGGGAGAGGTCAGCACTCGCTGAAATGGTCGGGCTGTCCCGACGTGGCTGTCGGTCTGGGTATCCCTCTGGCAGGGGTACAGGCGTTGTCTCGCCTGCTGCCTCCGCGGGGGGCTCTGGGTGGGAGTTGCTGCTGGGATGAAAGAGCCCGAAGGCCCCGGGGTTGTGACAGCGCTGGTGTAGAGCCTGTCAGGGACCAGGTGACAGTGGCGTACGGGCTGGGACACTCCCCCGCCCCCCGACACGCACAAGCCCCGAGGCGAGCGGCCACTTGGTTACTCCGCGGGGGGAGAGCCCTTCCTTCCCCCCGCGGCCCCTCCTGCCCGCCGGCCGGCCGCCGTCTTCCCCTCGTAACCCGCGTCCCTCGGGGCGAAGCCTGGGCTGCCGGCCTCGGGGTCCTGGCGCACGGGGCGCGGATCCTGCCCGCGTCCATATGTCCTGCATCCATATGCATGTCTCCCGAGGGCAGCAGCCGCCGGCTGGGAGCGGGGTACGAGTGGCGGCGCCGGCCCCCGGACCCCTTTTCCCTTCCCGTGCCTCCTCTCCTTCCCTCCTTCCCTCTCTCCCTCCCCGAAGCCCCCCGGTGCCGAGGATTGTTGCGGGGCGCGGAGCGGGGACCTGTGCCTGGTGCCTTTCTGCGGGCAAAAAAAAAAGTTTCCTCCGCCCGCGGTGACGCTCGTTGGGACTGGAGAGGGACCGTAGCGGGTTCCCGTTGCGAAGTAGCTCGGCAAAGCAGGGACGCTGGGAAAGCGGGACGGATGCTTTCGGCACCCTGGGGTTGCACAGCCAGGAACTTCACCCGCGGTATGTCCTGCGGCCCAGAGAAGGCACATGGCAGGGACCGAGGCAGGGTAAACCCAGGAACAGCCGCCTTGATTTCCCCTGAGCCGGGAAATCCTGCACACCCACGCGGGAGGGAGCGGGGTTTAAACCCAGGGGCTCTATTACAGAAAGAAAGGACAACCAAAAGCTCTTTGCGAAGGGAGCTGTCGGAACCAGTCCGCGGTGGTCTCTCACCGCGTGGCCAAGGACCGCCCGCCTCGCTACGCGGTCGCGCAGCCGTCGCCCGCCGCTCCCCACGCGTGTGCGCGGCCGCTCACTCCCCGCGGAGATTCCGGGCCGGGCCCAAGCGCGGGGCGGCTGCCGGGGAGCTGCTCTGCTGGCCCGGCCGCCCCCACAGACATGGTTGTGCAGTACTTTTTTAATGTCGTTATCAGTGGGTTTATACCTTCACGCAACAAACTCCCGCGTGTTTGGAGGATTGAACTGAAACTGCGGCTGATTTCGGCCGGGTGCCGCGCACGGGGGGAGCTTCACGCCCCGTGAAGCCCGCTGACATTTTGTCTCCTAATTGTTCGCCGCGATGTCCATGGCAGCCATCCCGAGGTTAGTTACTGAATCGCCTCCGAAAAAAGAGGCTGCGCCCCTCCGCCGAGCTGGGGTTGATTTCCAAAACCTGCCCCGAAAAGGGGGTGGGTGGGTGTGGGGCGTGCAGTGAGCTCATGTGAATAACCTGCTCTTTTCTCCAGCGCCCCAAACAAAACCAGCCTAACCAGGCGATCAGAGCTGGGCTTTTTTTCTCTGCGATTCCACTTTCACGGTGCCAACTTCAAGCGGCGGCCAGCTGGGTCTCTGTGCAGAAGTAAATTAACTGGAAAACCTCAGTCGGTGCTGCAGTCAACTGGAAAAGGGGCCGGGGTGCGCCGGGGCGGGCGGTGCTCAGGGCAGCCCGGGGGCACACGGGAGGGCGCGGGCCGGGGCCGGGCTCTGCCCGCCGGAGCCGGGAGGGCGCTGACACCCGCCGGCCGGGAGCACCGTGGGCTCCCCGAGCCGGGACTCGGGAGCGGTGGCGGCGGAGCGGCCGCCGGCGGAAGGCGCTGTGGGAGTGCTGCCGAACCCGGCCCCGGCCCGGCGGGGACCCCCGGCCCGGCTGGGCCCCGCTGCCGCCGGCCGGGCTCAAGCCGCCGGCGGCGGTCCCCGCCCCGCGGTATTTTCATTTCTTTCCCCTGGCCTCGCAAAACCCGCGGGGAAATCGTAACGGCGAGAGCTGGCAGGGTCGAATGGGCACTCTGAGAACCTCCCGGCCTTCCCCTTCCTGCCTTTACAACGCGCCGGGAAAGATTCTGGGGGGGTCGGTGGGCCATTGGCAGCCCCCGGCGCCCCGGCCCGGGAGAGCCCGGGCAGCCGCGCCGGGGCAGCCGCCCCGCGCCGGGCTCGCCCCCTCCTCTCGGCCCCGGCATTGTCTAAGCCGAAAGCGGAATAAAACCCGGCTCCAGTTTCTTTTTTTTGTTTCCCCCCTCCCCCGGTGTAGAAAACGATTCACAAATTTACGGAAGAATACTAATTTATTTATTTTTTCCTCCAGAATAGCTGGCCCTTTTTTCTCTTATGTCAGCCCTTCTGTTTGCTCTGCTGCAGCCGTGAAAAAAAGCGATTGTTTCTGCTCTGTTTAGATATGGAAATGATCGCATCTAGATAATGAGTTTCAATTTAAACCAATTGTTTCGGTATTGGGTCTAGCTCTTTACTCCAGACCCTTAGCCGGGCTCTTATTTTATTCGCCGTTTTCTTCTCGGAAAGCAGTTTCTTTCCCGTAATAACGGTAATACTCTGCCCTCGATAACAGCTTGTGTCGCCCGCCACTTTAAAAGTTAATACAGCCTAATTTAGGCTGAGAAGAACCGCTCCGGGGCTGGGGGGGAACTCTGCCTGCCCGCTCACGGAGGGACCAGCGCAGGCAGGAGCCGCCAGCCCTGGCCCCAAACAACCGGATGCTTATTTTATTTGTATCCTTCTTCAGCCCCCACAACAAGTGGACAACGGCCATCATAAAAAAGCAAGCAAACAAAAAACCAAAAAAAACCACTAAAAAAAACCCAACACCAAAACAACAAAAACCCAACAAAACAAACGGAAAAAACCCAAACTAAACCAAAAACCCTCAACCACTCCAAACCTATTACTGAGATTGAACAAAATATCCTGAAAATGATATCTTTTTTTCCCCCTGCTTCCGTACCGTGGTTTCATTATTTAATCTCTGATAAGATCAGATTATCTGTACCCTTTAGTGAAGGCAGCAGACGTGTTTAAACTGGTTTAATTGATTTATCGGTTTTTTTTTTTAAACAGAAAGTGCATTACATTTAACTGGTCTTGCAAAGGGCTTTCCTTCTCTTTACAAACCGAATTATTTTAAATATAAATTAATAAATGTTAAGATGCTATATCACGATATATCATCGTTATTAGCTTAAAAAAAAAGAAAACAATTTACATTCTATAGTATTCCGTATGATACAAAAGGAAACACACTTTAAATTCAATGACAGCAACTAAATGAATTTTATATTTTGACTGAAAGTGGTTGTGACAATTCCCACCAGCTACTTTTTCACCACGCGGTTGATTGGAAACGGTGTAAGTGAAAGCCAGCTCCGTCCCTTCGCCCTCTCCCCCCTCCCTCTGCACGACGACCGCAACAGAAAGTGTTTCAAAAATACTAATAAATAGCCCGCGGGGCCGCTGCAGGTTCGGCCCGGGGGGAGGCCGGTGGCAGCCACGGCGGCTCTTTTCCTCGGCGGCCCCGCTGCCGCCCGTCTTGGGGCTCCGGGGCCGTCCCCGGGGCCGCCCGGCGGCGGGGAGCGCGGGCCGGGCGGGGGGGGGGGGGCGCCCCCGGCCCCCGCTGTACAAAAAAAGAAGGTATTTTACATTTTAAATATTCACAGTAAGGAACGCCTATGGTCGCGGTGACTCACGGTTTATTTACAAAGAGCCGGCAACAGGCGGCCGCCGCACCGCCGGGAAGCGGGACCCTGGCCGGGGCAGCCCCCGCCGCTCCCCGCCGCCCGCGACCCTACAATAACACGCGGCGCCGGGGGACAGGCGCGCCCGCTGGGGGCCCGCTCCGCCGCAGTCCTCTCTGCTCCCCCCTCCGGCTTCTCCTCCTCCTCTTCCTCCTCCTCCTCCCGGGCGCGTAGAGTCTAGAAAAATAGATCTGTACATCTCCGAGAGCGGCGGCGGGCGGAGCGGGCTAGGCGGAGGCCTCCCCCTCGGGGGGGTGCAGCAGCAGCCCGCCGCCCCCTGGCTTGTGTTTCTTCAGCAGCTGCGTGATCTTCTCGTCGTCCGAGTTGGGATCCAGGGGCTTGTTGTAGTCGTCGTCCTCCTCCTCGTTCTCCGAGGTGCCCTTCAGCCGCTCTGTCTCCGAGTCCTGCTTCTTCTTCGCCGTTGCCATCTCCGCCGCGTGCTTCTTCCGCCACTTGGTCCGTCGGTTCTGGAACCAGACCTGTCCCCGCCGCCACCGTCACCATCACCGGCTCCGCCGCCGCTCGCCCCCCGCCGGCGCGGCCGGGCCGCCCCCGCCCCGCTGCCCTGCGCTCCCCCGTCCCCAGCGCCCGGTAGCGGCTCCCGCTCCGCCAGCTACCGGACAATTTCCCTGACAACGAAAAGCAGCCGAGCCCCGCGGCACCGCGCTCCCCGCAGCCACAGTCGCCCGGGCCGGCGCCGGTCCCGCCCAGCGCGGGCTAACAGCCGTCCCCAGCCCCCGCGGCGGGCCCGGGGCCCTCCCGCCCGTGGTGCGGGGGAGGGGGGGGGGGAAAGGGGGGCACACACGCATTTCGGGCTGACTCCTTCCCCAGCCGCCCCTGCCCCGCCAGACGCATTTATCCTCTGGCAGGGCGCTGCCAGAGGAGGGGGTTACTTTCATTGTAGAGGCCGCAATAATTTATTGGCAGCCATTGGGACATATTTGCAGTGACAAAGGAGGGTCTCTATGGCCTAAGCACCGCCGAGGGGCCCCTCTGGCCGAGACTCCTCGTGTCCCTGCGCCAGCGGAGCAGACCCCTCCCTGCACGTCCCCGGAGGGCTCAGCCCGGTCTCCCAAGTCCTGACACCCCCGCTTTGCCCCCAGCTCCGAGTCTCACCACAGCCGAGCGCCTGGACGGGACAGGGTGAGCGGAGAGCTCGATCCCTGTCCCGGCCCGGGGTCGCGGCCGGCGCTGCGGGGGCCGGGCGGTTTTGTAGGGGCGCAGGCAGGAGGCGCTACGCCTTGACATCCATCCCCCCGCGCCTTCCGCGCTTTCCCAGCACGGCGGCCGCCCCCGTGGCGTTCAGGCCGCACGCACAGGGCTTCTCGGTCTTGCTGGGCCTTCTTTGGTGGGTTTTTTTTTTGGTTGGTTGGGTTGGGTTTTTTTGTTTTGTTTTGTTTTTTAACTAATATACGCTCTAAAACATCCTCCTCAGCCCTGCCAGGACGGTAACTAAGGGCAAGTGGCCGGCGGCTGCGGGGGAAGCCGGGACAGACTCGGTTTCCGCGGCGGGGGGCGTTCTGTACCCCGGTCCCCACCGGGCGCTTCCCGCTCCCCAAGCCCCGCACCGCTCCGTGCGTGGGCCGCTCCTCTCACCTTGACTTGGCTCTCTGTCATCCCCAGCGAATAGGCCAGCCGGGCTCGCTCCGGGCCCGCCAGGTATTTCGTCTGCTCGAAAGTCTTTTCCAGGGCGAAAATCTGCTGGCCAGAAAAAGTGGGTCTGGTATGTTTTCTCTTTCCGTCCTTATCCAGCAAAATTGAGCCTTGATCTGGCGGGGGGAGGAGAGAAAGGGAAGGCACGGAGAGACACGTTAATCTACGGATTTGGGAAGGAGTTTCTCTCTCAAGCGGCCCTGGGGGACGGGGGCTTTCTCTCCGCAGGGGGATCCATAACCAAACTGCCGCCGGGGCAGCGCGGCAGCGCCGGCCTACCGGCTCCCCCTCATTATTTTTCCTTTAAGGATGGAAAATCTGAGCGGGCAAACGACATCGTTTTCTAGAAAAACTGCAGCCTGTGCAGGCGGGCGGTAACGGAAAGTCCTGCTCGGGGAAAGTTTGTGCGCGCCCCTAAAACCAACCCCGGCCCCGAGAGTTGCCGGCGGGGACGGTGAAAGCCGGCGGCAGCGCGGCCGCCTCCCCCCTCCCCAGAGGGCTCCTCTTTTCGTCGGCCACAACCAACATTTCACGGGGTTTCGCGCCGACCGAGGGGGAGGGAGAACTCTAAGCAAACTTGAGAAATAAAAACAAAAGAAAGGGAGGCAAGGCCAGCCCCCTCGGCCACGGCCGGGCCCGGGAGTGTCTCGCTGTGATGCCGGGGCGCGGGGGCTCCCCAGCTCTGGAAGCCGACTCCCGGAGGGGCTCCCCGTCCCGCTCCCCGCGCTGCCCCGCGACGCTGGGTACTCACGGGGGGCGCAGGCGAGGCGGGCGTCCCTCCAGGGCGGGCTCTGCATCACCCCCGGCCAGAAGATGGGCGTCCGGCCGGGCAGCTCGGCCAGCGGCTTCGGGTAGCGCCCGGCGGCCACGGCGGCGGCGGCGGCGGCGGCCCCGGGGCTGAAGTAGAGGGCGGGCGGCGGCGGCGGCGGGGGGCTGAGGCTGCCGAAGCGGGGCAGCCCGGCCAGCAGCCCGGCAGGCGCCGCCGAGGAGGCGGAGGGCGAGGCGGAGGCGAGCGCGGCGCCCGGTAGGGGCATGGAGGGCCGGCTGAGGATGTCGTTGATGCCGTGCGGGGTGGCGGCCGAGAGCTGCGGCGGGGCCGAGCCCAGCGCCGAGAGCCCGCCCGAGGCGGCGGCGGAGGCGGCGGCCGGCGCCTTGAGGCCGGGGGAGCCGAGCGGAGGCGAGGGCGAGGCGGAGGCGGGAGAGGCGGAGGCGGAGGAGGAGGAGGCGGGCCCGGCGGGCAGGGGGTACGCGGGGTACAGCGGCGCCTTCATCTCGGCCATGCTGTGCAGGGCGGCCAGCGGCGGGCTGCCCAGCAGGAAGGCGCCCTGCCGGGGCGCGCCGTCCATCTGCCCCAGCGCCAGCATCCCCGCGCCGCCGCCGGGCCGGGCCGGGGGGCCCGGCCGGCCCCTAGCGCTGCGGGGCCCCGGCGGCCGGCCCGGGGGTGCCGCCCGCACCGGCGCCGCGCATCCAGCCCGCGGGGGCCGCCGCTTCTAGCGGGGAGCTGTGCGCCCGAGCGGCGGCCCCGCCGCCCCGCCGGGCATCAGGGCTGCGCCTCGGCGGCCGCTCCCAGGGCGCAGCGCGGTGCTGCTCTCGGCCGGTGTATATATGCGGGTATATGCGCCGGGTCCGAGCGTATACACGTATATGCCTCCGCTCTCTGCGCCCGCCTGCGAGGAGCCGGCGGCTCACAGCTGCGCAGGGGCCGCCCCTGCCTCCTCCCCGGCGCCCCGCATCCCTCCCGGCGCGGTTCCCGCGGGCTGGCTGGCTGGCTGCCGGCGCGGCGGCCGGGGCTGCGGGCGCGGGCGAGGCTCGGGGCGCACTGCCGCGCCGCCCCGCTCCCTGCCTCCTTTAGCGGGGGCCCGGCCGGCAGCGGGCGCGGCGGCGGCGGCGGCGGGCGGGGGCGGGGCGGCGGCCGGCCCTGCCCACCCGCGCCGCGCCCGCCTTGCCGCCAACTTCGGTCTCGCCTCGCTCCCCTCTTCTCTCCTCTGCTTTTCTTCTACTTTCTCCTCTCCTTTCCCTTTTCCCTCTCCTTTTTAATTTCCTTTTCCCTTTCCCTTTTCTTCTCCTTTTCCTTCTCCTTTTCCTTTCCTTCTGCCTTTCCCTTTCCCTTTTCCTCTTCTTTTCCCTCTCCTTTTTCTTTTCCATTTTCTTTTCCTTTTCCTTCTTTTTTCCTTTCACTCTCTCCTCTCCTTTTCCCCTTCCTTTTTCTTTTCCTTTTTTTTCTTTTCATTTTTTCTTTTCCTTTTTTCCTTTCCTTTTTTCCTTTCCCTTTTCCCGGTCCCTCCTTTCCTTTTCCCCTTCTTTATCAATTGCTTTGCTTTTTCCGTAGCTTTTTCCTTTCCCCTTTCCTTTCCAGCTTTCTTTTTTTATTATTTTTTCCTTTTTTTCTGTTTCTCTCTCTCTTGTTTCTTCCCCCTCTCTTTTCCTCTCTTTCCCCTCCTCTCTCGCTTTTTTCATCTCTCTTCTTGCCTATTGACATTCCCTGCTCCCTCTGTTATGTTTCTTTTGTTCATTCATTCTTTCTCTCTCTATTTCTCTTTTTCTTCCTTCCTTTCTCTCTTTCTTTTCTTTTCTTTTCTTTTCTTTTCTTTTCTTTTCTTTTCTTTTCTTTTCTTTTCTTTTCTTTTCTTTTCTTTTCTTTTCTTTTCTTTTCTTTTCTTTTCTTTTCTTTTCTTTTCTTTTCTTTTCTTTTCTTTTCTTTTCTTTCCTTTCCTTTTCTTTCCTTTTCTTTCCTTTTCTTTTCTTTCCTTTTCTTTCCTTTTCTTTCTCATTTTTTCCTTTCTCTCTCTCCCCTTCTGTCTCTGTGCCCCGGAACAACTCCGAGGAGCAGAGCGGCCCCAGTCTCTGCAGGGCCTACCCCGGCACCCCCCCACCCGTGCGGCCGCAGCGATCCGGTGGCGGGCGGTGCGGCCCCACACGCTTCTGGACCCGCGAGGGTCCTCTCTGTACCCGCTGCACGTCGGAACAGCGCGGTCGTCCCGCCGGGCCGCCGGCCCCTTCTGCCAGGCCACAGGCCGATGTTGTACACCCGAGGCCCGCCGTAACCAGCCCCCGCGACACTTGTCCCCAGCGCCCCCGGCTGCCCGCGGGGCCTCCCGTCGCCTGGGGCTGGAAGGGAAAAAAATCCCCTGTGGCCCCTAAAGGGCGTCCCACGGAGAGAAAAGCGGTGCAAAATCACTCTAAACACTTTTTACCCTGTGCTCTCTGTGCCCGAGGGGAACTCTGTTTCCTCGAGCGTGGAAAAAGGGACTGGTGTGCAATTTCGATTTTTTGGTTGTTGTTGTAATTAAGGATCTTAGATAAAGCAGAAGCATGTTGATGTTCGACCTGCGGCGGTGTTTCCTTCTATTTCTAAATATATCCTGTTGCTCGGAATCGTTTTAGTTTAATTACAAAGCCACGAAAGAATACACTTGGAGAAAGGACGCGTAGAGCAGGAGCTTGCCTCGCAGTAACTTTTGCACAGGCACACAAACTGCTCCTCCGAGAATCTCGCGTTTCAGTCTCCGGGTTGGTTTGGGGTTTGTTGAGTTTGCTTTTTGTTGGGGTTTTTTTGTTTGTTTGATTGGTTTGGGTTTTTGTCCCCGATCACTTGTCAATAATACTAAAAGTAAACCCAAAAGAGTCCTCTCCTGCCGGTTTCAGCGGAGCCAGCGAGCGCTCGGCCGCGTCAGCCACGCACCGCCGGCCCCGCAGCCCGGGGCGCGCCGGGGCTCGGCTGGGGCAGCGGCCACGGGGAGGGGGGAGCCTGCCTCTGAAAGCACCGATTTACATTTTAATTGGGGGGAGAAAAAATAAACCGGATCTGGAAGAGTAGAGGCAGGCGTGGGGCGGCGGGGCTGTGCGGCCAGCACCCAGGGGAGCAGCTTCTCCTCCCGCCTGCAAAGGCGACGGTGCGGGGCTGGGGTCTGCGCCGTCGTGGCTTGGGCGGGGGAGGACAGGGGCTCCCCCCGCCGCCCCAGGCCCGCTGCCTCCCTCCTCGGAGCGCCCCGAGAGAGCTTTGCTGGAGGCGGCCACCGGCAGCGGCGGCAGCTTCGTCCGCGGGTCCGCGCTGGCGGCGGGGAGAGCCGTGGCCCGAGCCCACAGGGACAGATGCGGCCGCCCCCGCAGGGCCGCGCCGCCGCCCCGCATCGCGGGGGGCTGCTGCGGGCAGCCGGGGGTGCTGGCGCTGGTCTCGGCCCCCCCCCGCCCGGAGGCACCCGCCCCGCGCCCCCTTCCCGGCCGGAGCCGGAGTTCAGCGCCCGGCACCTCCGGGTTTGTTCGCTAGGGAAAGCCGAACAAAACAATCCCTCCTGCACAAACCTCTTCTCCTTCCTTCCCCCTGTAATGAACGGATGGCAGCTTGGGAAAGGGCGTTTTTGCGGGGGCCGCCTCGTGCAACTCCTTTCCTAAAAATAGCACCACAGGTGAGATGGCGCCGATAGGGCTGACCCGCGCTCGAGAAATAGTTGGGATTCAAAGGCAGCCGTCAACATTGCCTCCTTTTTGTGGCTTTAATAGCTGTCACCCAGAAAGATGTGAAAATATTGATGTTTAGTTGCTTTTCCACACTCGGGTCTCGGCCTTCCCGAGCACAGCCGCAGGCCGGCCGCGTTACTGTGCCGGCGGCCGCGGGCTGGGCTGGGCTGTGCGCCTCGGCAGCTGAGCTCCCCAGGCAGCGGTGGGGGTAAAACCCCCCCAATAACAAACTTCCACTAACGGGGTGAACAAACCGCAGCCCGAAAACGCCGCAGCCGAACTAGTGCGTGAGCACAGGCGGGTGCCGACGGGGTCGCTGCAGCCGGGGGCTGCTCCTCCATACCCGGCCGTGTTTCACCAATTTCACTGCGCCTCCCCAGGAGCGCTTCAGCGCCTTGTTGCAGATAAAGCAACGACCGAGTTAAATAATCAAAGCGGGAGAAGCCGCCGAGCGAGCGGGGGTTGCGGGCGGGGAGGAGGGGCGAGCAGCCGGGCTGAGGGACGGGGCGGCGGGGGCCCGCGGTCCCCCGAAGGAGCTAAAGCGGCCGAAGACGAGCAGCTCCCGCGGAGAAGCCCGCTGGGCCGCGGGGAGAGAGCCCGCGGAGCCCCCGGAGGGCGGCGGGGGCGGAGCGGGCCCGGGCGGCGGGAGGGAGCCGAGGCTGCGATGGAGAGCCTGGTCGCACAGAGCGGAGGCGAAGGAAAGACATGAATTCAGAGGTATACAGGAGGAGCGTTGTCAGAAAAAGCTGTCGTTATTCATTTGCTCGTTTGAGGCGTAGGGAGTATGAGTGCTGGAGCAGCTGCGCCTCTGAAATTCACGTTAGCTGGAGTGGTCCCAGCATATTTGAACGGGAAAAACAAACAAACAAACAAACAAAAAAAAACCCAAACAACAAAAAAGCACCAACCATGAGAACCCCTAAAATTAAAAGGTCCTAAGCGCTTTGGCATAGCGAGGTCAGATATTCCTCAGGCTGATGAGGCGGGGACCCGCCCTGCACCTTGCTGCACCGTGCCACCGGCGGTGCCCACCTGTGCCCCGGCTGGTGCCTCCCAGGGAGGGCTGGCTCTGCCCTGCCCAGAGCTCCTTCAGGCCTCCAGCAGCGGCGACAAATCCCAGGGACCCCGCCTTGCCCAGCTTTCGCCCTGGGAAGTCATCGTGACTGGGAGAGGGGTCTGTCTGAACTAGACCAAGCTATAGCTTTATTTTGCAGATAAACTGCTTTGCCGTTACCGTATGTTCTTCATTGCAATAAGCAGTCCGATACTTTTTTAACGCGATGGATAGGTATTTATATAGGTATATATTTGGACCTTTTTTTGGTAGCAGCACCGAAAAGTCACTGAATCATTTGTTTCCTGCCCGACATGGTGGAAAGGAGCTGAGCCAGGAAAGCCTAATGTTCTTCTGGGTGCTAATTCCAACTCTTAATCAAGATCTGATTACCAAAAAGGAAGACAGAACATAAAAATGCTATAAAGATTTAAAATTTTTCTCTCTTGACCATAATTCACGCTGCAAATGTGTCCATTATGGCATTCACTGTAGCAGGAAAATTGTGATGTTGTTGCAAGATTCCCTACAGCAGAGCTCCTGCCAATGATGATGAATAATCCCGGTCCATATGCTAGCTCTATACAGCTCTATAGTACCAGTGTGCTCTCATTCTCTTTCTGCTTCCTCAAAAACATGGAATATCTGAAGAACAGTAAAAGCTAATTAAAAATAGTTAATAGGTTAATCAGACTCGGTCTTATATTTATCTAATGCAGAACACCGATTCTTTAGTGATGTAGTTTTGAGGCATTACCACGAGCCAAGAAAATGAATCAGACGTTTAATGGAGATGTGGAAACGGAAATTTCTTGTAAGACTACAAAATCGTAAGCCAATAATACACTAAAATATAATAAAGTTATGATTAAAATTCCATGCATGAAATGCCATCCTCTGTGTCCTCTCTCACTAGGTGATAAACCAAAGCCAAGCTGGCCAGAAAGTTTTTCAGGAGCCAGACCTTTGGGTACATCTCACCTGCTTTTTAGCATTCTCATCCCAGAGTGTCTGCCTGCAGACCTCTGGTGACAGCCAACGGCAGAGGCATCACTCCCCTGCGGACCCCCCGGTTTGCTCTTCAGGGTGCCAAGGGCCATGAAATGCTGCTAGCTCTAGCTGGGGGGTTTACTGGAGGCGTCAACCTAGGACTAATATCGCTTTGCATTACTTACTTGGTCTGACCACGCAGGAATGGTTTCTGTGGGTAACAGCTTCCCCTTCCCAGCCGGTGGTGGATGCTGTGAGCTCTGCCTTCCCCGGGGGCTTACAGTCACTTCTGAGGACACGCTTATGTCACCGTGCTGCTCTAACGCTGTTGTCCCCACATCCTGACCGAATTTCTCTTTCCATTTACACTGAAGAATAACTGGGAATGGAGGCTAAGACTGTGATGAGACTGAGTGGAAACAGGACCTGGTCATTGTCTTTTGAAAACAGCTGCAAGGACAAGGAGGGTGTTCCAGGCTGCTGCTTACAGTAATCTCTGTTGCCGTTTCAATATTTCTGTTGCTTTTCTTAAATGAGATGTTCAAGTATTTTCCATATCCTCAGTAAGGCAAAATATTTTTCCCCTTTCTGGAGCATTGAAAATATTTGATGCTGGAGCAGAGTATTTTACTTTTGATTTGTGATCGTTGGTCCAGCCTGACCCCTGCTGGGGGAAAGCCAGGAGGGGAGACTTAAAAGTGTAGAATGTCCATCTGTCCGGGATCCACCAGTTCACCAGAGACCATTCCTGGTGCAGTCCTGCTCCAAACCCCTCTCCCACTGCCAGGCTCATGTCCTGCTCAGGCTCTGCCCTCACTGCTTGCTCCCCTCTCAGCAGTACAAGTTTTACCTGAAGTTTGTCCAGCGTACACCTCCAAAGATTGCCCACCACCTCCGTTATTAGGCTGTGGTGTGAAAGTGACATTTATCTATTTAATATGGCCACAGGGGCCCACTGTAGGCACACCCAGCACTCTGCTGGCATCCTGGCTCCAAAGACCTGCTAGCAATAGCCATGTGGCATTATCGATTACCAGGTCTCTGATTATCCTAACTAATTAGTGTGCAATGTATTGCTGAACATTGCCATCTTTGTCTATTCCTGTGTGGAACTACCGAGAGCTGCAGCTGGCACAGGTGTGTGTGTGACGCGATGTGGCATTCATACAAGGCATTTCCCCCTAGTGCTGTGCATGCAAAGGACATTGGAATTGGGAGCAGCAGCACCAGGGACTGCTGCTGCCTCTGCCCACCTCTGTCTACAGCGTGATTGCTTTTGAGTGGCCTGCTGTGTTTCCAGGTGGGTTTGGGGAGCTCCATGAGGACTGGGTGCATGTGGCTGATCGGACACAGGCAAGGAAACTATTTTAGAAACCTGCTATTAACAGTCATGTTAAAATGTACATGGCATAGGCCAGATGTGTAACAGTATGGACAAGGACCACTGGTGCTCCATCTCCCTCATTTATCTTTGCCTGAGGGCTGTGAAGGTGCCACCCTTCCAAAGTTACTTTCCTTTTTCTTTCCATTGTGCATTGCTGCACACAAGTTTCCCACTGTGCTATGTATGTGCATGTGACGTGTGGATAAAGATACCAGTTTAGACCCAACAGAAGTCCACCCATCATCCCCTGGCCTCAGTCGGCCACTTGAGCCACCCATGCATGTGCAGGTCACTAAGCATCCCCACAACTGCAGTTGTTGGGTATGGGTCCAGGCACTACCCTGGCATTCATGTGAGTGCTTTCTTGATGTGGATAACCAGATATGCCGTAAGGCTAAAATTAATCCCTGGCTTTACTTTGGTTTCACATTAACAGCAAAAAATGTATGGAAATTTAACTGGCATAGCTGGAGCTTTTATATAGTTTCTTTCACTCTATGAGACAACTACATGTACAGTAGGCCATCGCTGGCTATCGATCTTTAAGCAGCCCCCCATGGAAATCAGCAGAGAGAGCTTTGCTTATAAATTGTTGGCACAGGGTGGTCCAGTGTCAGGGAACTGGAAATCGTTAAATTG
Source organism: Phalacrocorax carbo (assembly GCF_963921805.1). NCBI lineage: Eukaryota > Metazoa > Chordata > Aves > Suliformes > Phalacrocoracidae > Phalacrocorax > Phalacrocorax carbo. The sequence continues at coordinate 68,567,712 of NC_087516.1, read as the reverse complement.
ATGATCTAAATGGGGATGGGAGGGAGAAAGCCGCGGCAGTAGCTATCATTATGTGCATATTTTTACGATTTTTAGAAAATCATATTTCAGCATTTTCCATCACATCAAACGGTGACAGGGCTGCATTGATTAGCCGATTCAGACTAAACGATAGAGAAAATTACTGAGCGGTATAATCTGCAACGCGACTTTGTTTAAGGAAGGCTCTTGCTTGCTTTCTTTCAGTTTCAGCGTACCCGCAGTGGAGGGGCACCAGCGATGTGAGGGAAGGCCGGGGAAGCCGGGCTGGGACACGGCGTGTCCGGGAAGCCGCAGGCGGCTCGGCGGGAGCCGGCGGGTTCCCGGGGCTGCAGCCGGCGCCAGCGCGGTGCTCGCTCCGGCAGCTCCACCTAGCGAGGAGCGCTCTCCCCGGCCGCCCGTTCCGCCTCCCCGCCGGCTCTCCGGCGCTGGAAACCACAGCGCTGTGTCCGCGGGGCAAGGCAGGTCCTCCCCGTCTTCCCCCCCCCGCCCCCAGTCTTGCTCCCACCAACCCAGGCCAGGGGTCCGGCGGAGGCAAGCTCTCCGCCAGCCCCACGGCAGCAAGGACCACCTCAAGAACCCGGCTCCCCTGGCCGAGCCTCCCGAGGAGCAAGGCTGGAAGAGAGAAGCCCTTCCCAGGGAAGGGCATGAAGAATGAGTTGGAAGCTTGATGATTTCAGCCTCTCTCTTACAGCGTGCTGAAAAAAACACCTTAAGTGGTCTACAGGTGGTTTATCTCAGTAATTCATTTTATCTGAACTGCCATCCCTAAGCTATTTGCTTGTGAATCATTGTAACGCACTCAGGTCACACTAAGCTTCCTTTGCTCCAAGCCCCTTGCCTCACTTCTTCTCCGGATCCAGGTGGGCTCAGCAATGCCCTGCTGTCTTGGCCATGCTGGTCCTGGCCTGGCACAAAGTCAGTTGCAAGAGGACAAGCAGCTGGTAAGTCTCAGTGCACGGGCAAATATTGAGGAAAGCCGCTGTGTGCTGCCAGGGCCAGTCCCCCTGCCCCAGCAGAGCAGCAGAGCAGACCTGCTGCTCTCCTTCCCACCACCCTGAAACCTTACCATGTCACGGCCTGCACAGAGCCTGGCTGCTTGTTTTGTAACTTTATTAGAGTATAATAAGGGAAGATACAAAGTTATCTGTATAATCGTGAAGGACGTGATGCTTCTGCCTGCTCCGTGCCAGCAGAGGCTGCTGTGCTGTAACTGAAGGGGCAAGAGCGGCTCTTCCTGGATGAGGCCAGGGCTGTAGGCTGCACCATTGCTTTCCTCGGGATTTGCTGGAGCAGAGCAGCCTGGCAGCAGGTTGAGCAACAGGAAGGATTTACTACCCTCCCTCCCATCGATGCACAGCACCATCCAGCCCTGCAAACTCCAGGTCACCTTACTGGCCCCAACAACAGCATGGGTTATATTACAGGGGCTGTGAGTGCTATGCCATCGAGAACTGAGTGGCACCTTCAGAGGCTTCAGGGGATGTGATGGCTTCTGCCAGGCTCAACCCCATTCTGCCGGGGAGAGGATGAAGAGCCTTGCATGACAGAGGTGGCAGGCCCGCAGCCGCTCAGGGCTGCCAGGCTGGCCCTGCAGCTGCAGGGAAGCACTGGGACTGCTGGACCTGCTGTCCGGAGGTGTGGTGGGGAAGGCAGGGAGAATGCTGCGGACCTGGCAGCTGCTGAGGGAAGCAGGAAGGCTGATGGTCAGTTTTTTCTGTAATAAGCCAAATCCTTTGGAGAAGAGGATTGCTCAGGGTTTGTTTTTATTTTTCTTCTGCTTTCTTCTCTCTAGAGAAGTTTAGGAGATGCAGACTGCTAAAAACCCTGCAGCCAGAAGGGGCAATTTCCTATTGTGAGTATTTGAATCCAACTTCCCACCTCAGTCTGCAGTGGCATTGCCAAGGACTCCTGGGATAAAGCATGCTGCCATTTCTTCCCCCCAAAGAGGAAACTGTCGGTTTTCTACATGTTGCTCAGTATTCTCTACTGACTCCTGGTCCGGTGTGAACCGGATACTTTCCTTCTCATCTGTCATAACCTGTGGCATCAATAGGAGTAATTCTGCCGTCATTCTGGCAGTCATTCTGCCAATGGTACTGGGGACAGGGCAGCAGGGAATGCTTGGCTGCAGTAAGATTCCCAGGATTTTTGCCTCTTCTACCTCCAGGTGTGTTCTTGATGCTTTGCTATTTTGAAACAATTTCTTCCCATACTACTTTCCAGTAACTAGCTGGTTAGGTGGCATGGTGGCATGAAGGATGCTGTTCAGAAAGCACCTTCTGAGCATGTTGGTACAGCAGCTCGCTGAAAGTGAGTCTTCCTGTATCAGTGAACAGTGAATTTCTTTAGTTTGCAGTTGCATGAAAAAAAAACCTGTTATCAAAGAGTGAGTAGGCCTAAAGAGAGAGTTCTGGACTACTTTCTCTTGTTTTGGCTTTGCACTGTAGGCTGCAGGTAACCAGGCAGCTACCCGGCACAACAGTAGAAGCAGTAGAAAGCCACTTGCTGTAGTTGCTCTCCATTCCCATTTCGGCTCTTGCTCTTCTGGCAGCACCTGGCTGAGGACTGTCAGTTTGGTCAGAGCCCCAGAGGGAGCTAAAAATGGTAAGTAGCAGAACTGGTGCCTCTTTTGGGCAACCAGTACCCGATCCTTCTGGTGTCAGACATCCCTCCTTCACCATGATCTCAGCATGAGGCAGGCAGCCAGCTGAGGGGTTTGGGGAACAGGTAATAGGCTGATGGACCCCAGATCTCTTGGCCCATTTAGCACACAGAGCATGTCTCTAGAAGAAGCTGTTTGTTCAGGATCAAGTGCTTTTCCAATAAATCTGGCACCTCCAGGTAAGAAAAAGAGGCATACGAATAACTTGCTGAGAGCTGCCCCTGTGTGTGCTGGCAGCTTACGGACGAGAGAAGTGAGATCAGGAACAGGAGTGCTAGGGCATAGATCCAGAAGGCAGTGGTCAAGATTGCTATGGGGCTTTCAATTACAATCCTGAAAACTTAAAAAAGAGAAGAGGATTTGAGTCTGTCTTTTGTAGCTCACATTTTCTTGGCTTTTTTTAGGCAAGGGGAAGATACTTCTCTCAGCCTGTATCCCCCAAGTATAAAGAGCTCAGGGTAACGTGTAACACAGTTCAGGGTTTGGAGAAAGATGGCAAAGATACCAAAGGTATAACCAGTTAGTAATTATTAATGTATTTTTGTGACTATACTACTGGAAGATAACTCTCAGAGAATTCACCAAAGTGAATACATAGGAGCACCCTTGTAAAGCACAAGATGTACTTCAATCTGAAGACTACCACAACAAAATGGCAGCAAACCAGCACTTTATAGGGCAACCTTTCCAGATCGTGACTGTAATACTTGGCTTAATTGCATCCTGCCGATTGCTCGCCACTTATAAAATACACTCTGAGTGTGCCAGAATGCTCCGGCTGTCCCTTGAGATAAGATAGTAAGATGGTATTGCTGGCAAAACAGAGTGATATTTCATAAACTGCTAAAAATCAATGGTGATATGCCTGCTCATACCTTAGATGAACTTTCCTTATGAACTGGAAAGTAATAGGGTGGGTAATACTAGAGTTCAATTAAATGAAATGACATAGAAATTATTGAAAGCAGTATAAAAAGGAGGAGAGCAAATCCAGTGACAGAAAATGGAGACAAGTGTAAGCTGTGCTCCGTGCACCTCAAATCAAGTGAACAGTAAATACTTCATGTGGACATGTTACTCCGATCTGAGAATGGGAGGTGTTGTTGAAACTGCAGAACAACTTTTGCCTCAGTGTAAGAAGATGGCAAAATACTCACTGATGGGACTGGGGCTCAGCCTTGTATCTAGCATGTAGGGGGAGCATATGCCTTTTGCAACAGGATGAAATAGGGATTGCTCATGGTGCAGTAGGAAAGCCCCTTCTCTGATAGCCCAGCCATCAGAGAGCTTTGTGGTCTGCTCCGTTACACAGAAAGAACCAGAATGACCTGAGACTGAAGAGGGAAAATAAAGTCTGGGCACAAGCACAGTCCCCTTGAGATCATGCAGAAGGGATTATCTCTTGCAGATGAAGACAGCTGACTGTTAGATGCAGCCACTTGCGGTGTTAAGGCTAGTGCCAACCACATATATCTTAATATAAATGGTCTCCACCTCCAGTGAAACCACTGGGAAGTGCACTGGGCACAATGAGTTTGCTTGGCCAAGATTCTCCTGTCAAGGAGGTTTTACCAGAGTGGTGGGGCTGTGCAGGAGGCAATAGGTTTCCTCTCCCTCCCTCCTGCCCTGTCCGCTGCAGGCGGTGGGTTAGTGTTCCTGACCTTGTCCTGAGAGCGGTCAGGTGTCCCAGCAGCCCCTGAATCTCTGCCAGGCTGGTACCACTCTGAAGGTGGTGGTGAGCTGCCACGCAGCAGCTCCAGCTGTGGGGTCATTTGAAGGAGTTATTGTGTATCTAGTAAGGCCTTTTTAAAAGCATCTTATAAAACTTTATGGAGAGTGGTTTACTCTTTGGTCCCGCGCAAAGCACCCAGAGAGTAAACTAATTTCTCCAAAGACTTCAGACTGAATTTGGTGGGGAACAGCTGGTTCTGTCAATGCTACGTTTCGTGGGACTTGTCTAGAATGGAGCCGTCTCCTCTTTTCTTTCTGGCAGTCACTTGATTTTGACAGAGTGGTGCTGTCAGTCCCTTTAAATGCTCTAGTGATAAGTGCTTCAGCCTTACCCAGCTGGAGTTGCAAAGGTATAACCTCTACCCCTGGCATTAGCCAGTCTGTTTCCTCATCAGGCTTGTCCCCACCTTTTTCCACGCCCACCCACTCCTTGCAAAAGGTACCTCTGCCAGCAGTGAAGAGGTGCAAGCCGATAAATTATGGTATTCCAAACAGAGGTTTGTACTAAAAGAAAGGATCTGCCTGAATAATATAACATACAGTGCATGTGAAATCACTCAGGAAGGGTGTGTTGCAGATTCATGCATGTTCAGACAGCCATAACAAGTAAATTCAGGCATTAACTGCACAACTTATATGAAAACAGCCACAGCTTGCCAAACACCCACCATGTATGAACCCTTTTTTGGGAGAAAGCAAAAGCATTCCAGGAGTTATGGTAAGAAGGAAGGATGAAGTAACTGTGCAATATTCAGCTGCTTGGACCAAACAGAAGGTGACAGCTGCCTGGGGCAAAGGTTTCTGCAGCCAGACCTTTCACAGTGGTCACTAGATTATGTTCCTCAGACTTTGGTGTTTGATTTGGAAATAATGAGGTCAGTTTGTTTTGTTGTTTGTTTTTTCTGGCATACAAGTGGCCTACTTTAGAAAGTTCAAATGTGCAAGTAATAAGCAAATAATTCTCAACCACAAATACCATGGACTATGATGTTTTTATGCCAGACTAGCAAATGTAAACAGATTACATGACATGTTAACTAAACACAAAAGAACAATTCGGTGCTGTCAGTGGTTTTAAATTACTAAGATATAGATATGTGTGCTCTATTCAGGCTGCCTTGGCAAAGCATCATTGGCTTTCAACTCATGTTAAACCCAGCAAGACAGTATTAGAGCTCATGCTGTATTCATTTAGTGGGGGAAAAGCAGCCTCTTCAGATTGACTCATACACTCCTATATTCCAGTGTGGCTTTCCTTTTTTTCAGTATCTGAGTGCAGTGTTTAGAGCTGGGGGAGGATTCATCTCAGAGTGCACAGGTTGTGTAATAACGAGTTTCTGGCCTGGAATTTCAGCTTTGAGCCTATACTGAGCACCTGGGCTCCAGCACCCTGCTCCCACAAGCCCGCTGTCTCAGGGCAGTGCCAGGCAGTGTTTTGCAACTCTCAGTTTTGTCAGGGGAGCGCAGGGTATTAATAGCTCGCCTTGTGCTTTGGAGAACAAACACTCAGCGTGATCTGAGGCTGTTGTATTGCTGTTTTCTCTGCTTCTTTCTGGCTTGGAGTTAACCTATTTATAATGATCTAGGGATGCAAAAAGATTATAGATTGATTAGATGCAGCACGTTACAATATTGTTCCTAATTAATATTATCTGAGGGGCTACTGAGCTGTTGTTGACACCGTTTGACGTTGCTGCCTATGCTGACCAGTAGGTATGGACGTTTTCCACTTGTCTCACTTGTTCTGTGCATTAGTCAGAATCCATTTAAATTACCCAAAATCTACAAACAACTTCTGTTTCCGAGACTGCCAGCAATAGGGCTGCTCAGTGTTACACCTGCAGATGCGCCGTTCTTTCCAGCACGTGTTTTGACCCGGGTACCTTCTGTTCCTCAGCCTCCAAGCTGGCAGGGGACCGGTTCCTTCCATTTGCTTCTGCTACAGCAGCAGCGAAGCAGCCCTGCTCTGCTTCCGTCCTGCACAAGGAGCTTTCTGTTGGCCAGCGGGCACAACAGCAGCCCCTAGCTGTGTGTCTGTGTGTTGGGAGGCTGCATGTGGCTTATGTAAGGGCTGTAACGCTGGGCTTATATAACTGTTTTAATGTCAGGGCTTTAGTTTTGCGTCTGCCTGCAGAGAACTCCCCCTCCCGTAGGTAGGTCGAGGCAGAGACGCAGCTCCTGGCTAAGCAGGCAAGGCAGATCTGCCTGCCGTGGAAAACTGGAGTGCCGGGCAGGGGGGAGTGTGGCCATGGCAGGTGATGTGTCTTAACTTCGGGTACCTGGGGGAAGTACAGGGATGCACTTGTTAGGGGCTTTCCCGTGCTGCAGAAAATGTTGGGCCAAGCTAACTGAGGTCTGGGTTGTTTGCTGGCAGTTTTGAGCCACTGAATTCATGTAGGAATACAAGAAGAAGGCGAAGGCAAGACAGAGCAACAAAAACCTCTGAGGCTTCACACATCAAGATATTGAACTTCCATACAAGAGAGGTGATAATATTTGCATATCAGAAAAGTCATCGGCTGACATGCTAATACCTTTGTGCGCAGAGAACGTGAGAGTTTCTGCAACACTTCGTGAAACCACGCCGGGTCACAACATTTGGAGAAGTGATGTTACATTCCAGCTAGTGTAGTTGCTTGCCCCAAAGGAGCCTGAGTAACAGGGTGTTGACTTGGAAAATTCCCATCCAACCAGTCTAACCAGCTGCGACTCAAGAGACACACTGGCCTCCCAGGACTGCAAGGGGCTAGAGCTGAGAAGCAGGACAACCACGGTCCCATGCTCTGCTTGGCCTCTAAGCCCCCTGCCCTGCAGCTCTTCTGGGAGCCCCTTGCCTCTTTTCTCTGGGCTGGAGAGGCTTGGAGTGCTTTGCTGCAATACAGCTGTTTCACTGGCCCCCCTCACATTTCCGAGCGCTCCATGAGTGAAAATGTGTGTGGCAGCAGCAGGAGCACCTGGCTGGGAGAGAGAAGGAGCAAAGCTGGGCCTGGGTTCCTGCCTGATCCCACCAGAGCCTGGTCCTTGTTTTTAATTCTCTCTTTCCTGGTGGCCCTGCCCAGAAGATTGCTCATTCCCTCACCCCACTATCACCGGCTGTTGATTGCTTGCTCACTTTCTTATTCCCGAAATGCAGTGACTCATCTTCTTGCACTCACCTTGTGTCTGCTCATGAATATGTTTCGAGTACTTCACCTTTCCTTCCTTTGCCATTATTGTTACTTTCTTCCAATACACCATTTGCTAAACAAGTATTTTTTTTTCCTCCGAGCTTTTCTAGGTGAATTCTTTTCCCCATCACTGTTTAGGTTAAGGATGGAGCAAAGATGTAGGAGAAATGGAGGCTCTTACTCCTCTCCTGGATGGGATGTAAAGATCTGCTTAATGATCTTTATGCAGGTATTGAAGCACTGTCTCTGTCTTCTTGATCACAGAAGGGTCTTTTCTGTGGCAAAATTGTGGCATCTAGTCACTCTCAGCCCTGTATTTGTTAGGCCAGGTTTAGCAAGAAAGTCTATAACCAGGCATGTACTTCTTCAGCTAGACCCAGCTGCTCTGTGGTGGCTGTGGAGCAGTCAGTTTCCACCCCACCCCAGGGTACTGACCTGCATGTGGGATCTGTGTGCTGGGGGAAATAGCCTTATGGGGTTTTTTGTCTCCAAAAACTGCCTCCACCTGCTGCAGCCACCATGGGTGGCAAAGCTGCGGAGACCAGACAAACCACTTCTTATTTTCTCTGTGCAGAGGAATTATATTTTTGTGCTTTCCTCTAGACAGCTAGCCCCATTGCAAGGCCAACAGAGTAAATGCACATCTTGTGCTCGAGGTAGGGAAAACCATGGTTTCGTCTGAAAGCTTTTGCTGGAGAAATCCTCACAAGGGAAAAAACTCAGTAGTAGAAATATACTGAAAGAGGAGAGAGTGGAAAGGACACCTTGTTACCCATTGGGATCCACTCTGCATCCAGCTCACCCTGTATGGTTTAGTTTTCTTCTCTGCTGGGGAACTGTTTCTCACCCCCGCATATTCTGAGGAAGAGGAGCTGAGTTTTAACTCCATTTCCCCCCATAATATTTGTCTTATGGAGAAATACTTTTTAAATTATACTTATTAAGAGTGAAGCATTGGAGGGTCCAGGCCATCAGGCCATATTGCTGATCTGCAGTGGGCTGCCACTGTCACCTTTGTCCATAAAGGACCCCGTGGCAGAAACTGTGCCTCTGTGGTCTGTCTAGTCTGGCACTGGGTCTCTGGTTTGCTTTCTGCTGCCTTCTGCAGCCCTTCTCTTAGCACACCAGGTTTTTGCACGTGCTTGGGGACACTGAAGGCATGCTACCTCCTGACACTGTCAGTGGTGTGCAGGTAGAATATTTCACAGAAACAGCTGTTCTTCCTGAACACTAGAGGGTCCATGCTTCGCAGCAGTGAGGTCAGAGTCAGTTTATCAGTGGCATAATCTGTGTCCGCTCACAGCAGCTCGCTCTAACTTCCTGAACCGCAGTATTGTCGTTAAAAACACGCCTTTGGAGGGACATAATAATAGCGTTGTTTACATAATAAAACTAAATAATAAAATAAACCAAGTCAAGCTCGGTGAGACCAGCCACCATAGGGATAATATAAATGACGTCAGATGTGGCTAGACACTGCCTTGCAAGAGGTGCTGACCTTCTTGTGTTTGCAGACACAGTAGGCCAGCATGTGGACACAGAGGTGACATCTAGACTGAGTGTCTTTATGGGAATGCTCTGGGCAGCCAGCTGTTGCCACGGCCAGACTGTCAGTAGCCTTACAAACGTGGTGGAGCAGGGCAGGCGCTGTAACAGGGCAGCCAGAGGAATTCAGCAGGCTTTGGGAACTGAAGGCAGTGTTTGCTCTCCTGATCACCCAATAGCAGTGTGCTAGAGCTGAGAGACGCTCCGACATGGTCACCTGCACTGGACCAGAGGGCCAGGATGACACCGAATTGTAGCAAGCCTCAGCAGACAGGCCTGGTTTCCAGACAGCTTGTCAGGTCATGGTGTTCAGCAGGGTGTGCTTGTCCCTGCACAGGGACATGTCCTGCTTTGCTGAGCACCCAGGCCTGCCCCTGATGTCTCCCGCACCGGTGCCGCTCAGGTGAAGAGGGCCCATGTACTGTGTGCCTTTCACACCCACCCTCTGCACAGCTCCTGGCATAGCCTGCCTAGTGAACAGTGGCTATTTTGAGAGGAAGGTAGAGCTGACAGTGTAATATCTGTTACAGAGCATGTAACAGCCCTTGCAGAGCATTTTTCCTGACCGTGAACTCTCAGGCAGGTGCGTTACGTTTCTGTGCAGGCTGGTGGCACCATGCTTGGCAGGGCACGTGGCGTGGTGGGGCAGGAACGGAACAAGCACTGAACCTGCCTTTTTAAATGGACATACGGCAGGTGAGCATAAGTATGCCAGAGGAAAGCAAAGTGCTCCACAGACAACCCGCGATGCCCGAGCGGGCTCCAGCACTGACGCCCAGGGGTGCGGGCACGGAGCTGGCACCAGGACTGCGTGGCGATGCCTGCCCCCCCCCCCCCGCCGGGGCTTCCACCCACGGACTGCAGGCACGCAGCAGGACATCCCGCGAGGAAACAACCTTGAGGCCCACGCCCGCGTTGCGGGGTTCTGCGGGGAGGCACGGGAGGTGGCACGGGTGGGAGGAGGGAGGCGGGGGCGGCGGAGAGCACCGCCGCGGGCGGGGACCGGGCCGATGCCCCCCTTCCGCCCGCCCCGCCCCGCCCCGCCCCCTGCGCCTGGCGGGGCGGGGCCAGTGCCGGGGGCGGAGCGCCGGGCGCACCTGGGCGACACGGCCCCGCCCTCTCCGCCCCATCCGCCGCCGCGGGGACGCGGGCGCTTCTCCGCTCCTGGGGCGGTGGGCTCCGGCCGCGTCCCCGATCTCTGGCGGCGGCGCCGTCCGCGGCAAGAGCACCCCCCTCCCCGGGGGGGGGGGGGGCATAGCGCCAGGCTCCTCAGAGGAGGAGGAGAAGCAGCAGGCGGCGGCGGCGGCCGTGTTCCGCGGCGCGGCCTCCGCGCCCTCCCCGTCCCGATCGGCCGGGCTCCGCCTGCGCCCGCTCGCCGCCGGGTGGACGCTGGGCTCCCGCGGCGCGATGTCGGCGCGGCGGCGGCGGAGGGCGGCCGCTGAGGAGGAGGAGGAGGAGGAGGAGGAGGCGAATAGCGACAAGGTAAGGGCGTGCGGCCGGGGGCCGTTGGCGGCCGTTGGGGCAAGTATGCGGTCGCGCGCCGCTCCCACTTCGCGCAGTGAGGGGAGGGTCGGGGGCAGGGGAGCGGGCCCCCCCCTCCCTGGGTGGCCGGGCCCGGGCTGTGCCGCGCGTGGGTCGCCGCGCTGCGCCCCCTGCCTCGGAAAGGAATCCTCCCGTGCTGTAACGCTGCCGTGCGCTCCCTGCGGCGGGAGCGGGGAGAGGGCGCCGTGCCAAGCGGCCTCAGCGACCCGGGCCGCGGGGGTTAGGGCCCCACGCGTGTCCTGCCCCACTGCGACTCCTTCCCCGCCCCGACGAGGCTGAAACGGGAGCGCCCGGGTTCCCTCTGGGTCCGCAGCAGAAGCTCAAGGCCGTTGACTCGTCAGGTTGCATGCTGTGGCTCACCCCTCGCCCAAGCAGCAGGGCCAGGCAAAGCTCGGCCGGTGTGGCAGCGCGGAGAGAAACACGGGATGGTGACCTGCCCCGGTTAAAGGCTGTGTCAGCGCTTCCCCAGCAACTGTTTCTGTTTTATGGCCTTTTAAATGATAGGCATTCACCTCTGGCCCAGAAGGGACTTACAGTAAAACATTTCTGCTAAGGCAAGAGGTTTTCGAAATACTAAGTCTATGCATCAGGTCCATTATAGTGGCAAAACAGCCACAGTGCTGTTCTTTTGTTTGCCGTGGAGTTCAGGCTTATCTCTACAAAAGCAAAGCACATCAGGGTTGTTAACTGTCTGAAAAAAATGAAAGAGATGTTCTCATTTTGGTAACTGGAATGAAAATAATAATAATAAAAAAAGGCTTTCTGATTGTTAAATTGAGTTTGCAATATGTGGTGGAGGGCTCCCAGACTGGTGACTAAACCTGCATGGGTGACAAAGCTGCAGAGTGTGCAGTCTGACTTAAGCGTTGTGGCAAGGAATCGGAGAGTGAAACTTGGTAGTCAGTTTTCATTCTCTGCTTTTGTTACAGTACCTCAGAGCCAATGGACTTGAAAATTTGCAGTCCTGTGCTGCATTGAGGGCCATGATTAAATTAGATAATGTTTAGACTATAGCTGTACAGAGAGTATTTCTCTGTAGATAAAAATTAACCTTTAAACATGATTTCTTGTATCAGTGTGCTCAAAAAGCTGTTTTTCTGTGGAGTTATTCAGGTTTATTTGGTATGCTAAGCTCATTTCTGAGGCACGCAGCAAGCTGCCTTCAAAGAATTCTTCCTGTTCAAAGCCGCTACTCTCCAGACCTCAAAAGGGTGCACCTAAAACTTGCTAATACTCTTCTTGGTTTAGCTGCGTGATTTCCAGAGAAGCAATGTTCTTGCCTGTAGGCCTACTGCGCTTTTACTTTAGCTACTTGACAGTCTAGTGTTTCATCCAGTTTCAGATGATGTTGAACAGAAAGGACACCGGCTGCTGTGTATGCAGCTAGGATGTTGGTTACAGGAGATGAATTTCAATATGCACACCTTTGGGATGGTCACTTGGATGTGGATGTGGAAAGCCTTTTCCACCACACAGAAGACTTTTTGATGGATTATTTGGGGGATCCTCCTTGTTCCTGTCAGAGTTGTTGAACCTATCTGCAATGTGCACAGTGCTGGTGACCCTTGTCATGGCTTACGAGTGATGCTAAGCATAATTTTACATATTAAACTGTCTTTAGTGCCATTGGTAACTGTAAAGATAATCCAGTGTGTTGTACTGAGTGTTCTATCAGTGGGCCACAGTTGGGTCTCTGTTTTGAATATGAGTACACAGGTAATGTCTGCTGTAGGTGATTTGATGGGAAACATCTGGTCATCTGGATTCACAGATGCCACATTACATGCCACCTTAGATGGTTATCTCTCAGCTCTACCTCTTGCCTGGCCTTTACAACAGCTGGATAGCTTATTGTCCTTTGGCTATTTTGAGATGACTTATTTGGCATGGTAATCACATATTTGGACCCAAAACTTGTTCTTTTGTTCATAACTACTCAGGATGGCTGTGATGCGGTGGGTTTCCACTGCTTCCTAGTACGCAGGTCAGTAACATCACCCTCTTCCTCACTTGTAATGAAGGAGAAAACCTGGTTGTCTCCTTTTATATGGTAACTGCTTTGTGCTGCTTCTCCTCTTGTTGACCCAATTAATTCACACTTCCAGATTCGTAAAGGTGACAGGCTTTAAAGCACCTTGTTTGCCAAAGTAGAGAAGCATTCTGTGTTTGCTGAAGAACACTACAAATACTAAATATGTCTGGAGGGTTTTCTCTTTTGCACTTTTAGTCCTGTTTTCAGTACATAATCTAATACTTTTCATGCTATGCTTCCTATGTCCATAGATGCTAATTTCCTACTGAATTTAAGTGAAGCTGGTTTTTTTCCTCATTTGCATGTTTTTTGCCACTAACTAGAAACAGCTAATAACTTTTATTTGAAATTATGCAGACACAGAAATGGCTAACTTCCTTGTTTTGTGTGAAGGAAAATGGTATGCCTTTTGTGAAGCTTCTTCCTAAAGTTCCGAAGCTCTGCAAGTCTTGGTGTCTTCAGCTGCTCACTAGCTTGTTGAGCTGTGGATTTTTGCAAAATTCCCATGAGCAGGGCTTTGCAATTTCATGAGTTCATTGTTTCTTTGTGTTCCTGTGGCATGCAGGAGTGATTTTTTCAATTGTCCCTTTCTTATTTGCTGCTGCTTGCCCATGATGCTCTTCTCCTGAGAATGTCTCGTCAAAGTGCCTTCATAAATACTCTATGGCCCTTAGGAGCAAGAGGAATGATTTGGCATTCAAATACTTAATATGTATAAGTCAGTTAAAGTTTTATAGGTTGATTTGGTGTGTTCATGCTTCTTTTAAAATTCCAGTTCTTTGCATTCTTTGCTAAAAAGCAAGTGACACTGCTTTCAAATGCTTCAAAACATTAGTGTATTCTGGAGTAATCACACAGTTATTCCTCTCTGTACTGTGCAGAATTGTCGGAGTAGGACAGGAAGGGGGTAGTGGAATCGTGTTGCATTGCTGGCCGTGGGGACAAGTGCCTGTTTGCCTAGGGTCATTGTTAATTATTTGTAACTAAAACAAGCTCAGAATTGCTGACCACTGTTTCTCCTACAGTATCAAAGAAGTTGTTTCTGTTCCATGAGACAGCCCTTCCAGGGAACCAATTGCTAGATAAGCTGATGAGACCTGTGAAGCTGGGTTTGGGACTTGGGTCTCTGATGCCTAAAACCTCCTAAACCTGCTTGGAGATGAATGAAATTCCTGATGGCAGTATGGGTCATGGGGGAACAACAGAGTCTGTCATGGATCACCTAGTTACTTCATTTGACTTACTACTTTTGGAATATCCAGAAAATGGATCTGTTTAATATTCACAGACGAGTCTGAACTCTGTGCTGTCTGCTACAAGCATGGTAATAATAATAAGGGCTGACTGTTTCCAAACCTCTGTTTTCTTGGAAGTGGTGGTAAATGAATACTAATGCAGATAGTAAAGGATCTATAGGTCTTTGATTCAGTGTATGCAGTTCTCTTGCTCGTGTTGCTGCATACGTAAGGCTTTAACAGTCGGAAAAAAAGGTTTCATTATTCAAGATCTTCTGACACCTTGATATCTTGACTTCAGAGGAAGGTATCAAGGTACATCTAATTGAATATGCTACAATGTGATCTAACTGAACTATTGGCTTCATTGTAAAACTTGTGAGAGAGGCTGCAGAAAGGTCAAAGATGGAGGAGAAAACTTACTTTAAGTAACACTTACACAGGTAAAATGGCAATATTAAATTCTTCTGGTCGCTGACTTTTTTCACATAATCTGTTGGAAAATGTCTTCATTTCCTCAGTTGATCTTCATGTAGATGCTGCATTCTCCAAGAAAAACATATTTGCTGTCTACTTGGGAGTTCCTTATTGTGTCCTGGAAAAAATGCAGTACAAATTAAACATTGCAAGTGCCTCTGTAACTAGAATAATTCTTGTGCGTGGGTCACTCGGCATGTGTTAATTGTGGTGGAGGGTGTGTGGTACAAAACAGCAATTCAGATGCGTATGTCCTTTTAGGTGATGAAAGGTTAACATCTATTTTTTTGTGTGTGACACACAGCTGTATTCTGGTAGTTGTTGTGAAGTAGCCAGCAAACAGAAATCCACATGGAAGCTTAATTTGTGGCGAGATGTCACATGTTTTGAACTCCTGCTTGTGAGGCTCAGGCTCTCAACTGTTTGAGTTCCTCCTTTGTATGGCCAAGTATTTGTGGTCTTATACAGAAGGTTTAGCTTAAGGATGAAAGTCTTGTCTTTAAGAACACTAAAATTAAAACAAAGTAAAACCCTACAACTAAATAAACCTTTGTCTCTGGGTACTTTGGAAATTATGAAAACAGATAGTAGTGTGTCAGATAGGCATGTTTATCATGCACTGAGCTGTTTGTATTGTGTGAATAACTGTCATATTTGCCTTCTTCCCCGTACTTGTTAGGCCTGTAACATCTCAGTCTTGTTGGACTCGTATTCTACGAGGTGATCATATAGGTTGTCTCAAAGGAACATGTGCCTTCAGATGAAGAGAAGCAAGGCAATGACCTCACTGCAACATCTGTCCATTACAGTCACTTGGGATGTGAATCAAGGAGACAGGATTGGCACACATTCTGCATGTAAAAGGCTTTGTCACCTGCAGTTTGAGAACTCTAGAAAAAATTAAGACACCTAGGATCAAACATTTAATTTGGAGTTGGGATTGAAAGGTGTCTTAGTCACTTAGGACAGTACAACTTATGCTGTTTTCAATTAATCTTTGAAAACCTTGTAAATACCTGCTCGTGGTATGAAACCCATGGCATTTCAATTAATACCCCTCACAGGTCCTTGTTGTTACTGTGTGTTCAGTGTGGCCAAATCCCAGACCTGAAGAGCAGAAGGAGGAAGGGCTGCTTGGTTTTATACTGAACTCAAACACTGCTTCTACAAGGTCAAACTGAAGTAGCAAGGCTCTTATATTCTGAGGGCTTTGATAGTGATTAATGTAGTGTTTCCTTCCACAATGATTGTTTGCTATTCATGGCTATAAACTGGAATCTTTATAATCAATCATGTAAAATAATTAAGAAAACAATTAGCAAGAATGACTTGTCCCCCAGTTCTGGGGTTCTCTAAGCACTTCATGATGCAGAAGACAATTAACTAGCTTTTAGTGAACAACTTCCTCTTTGGCTTCTGACTTCACAAATTAAATGCCTTATTCAGGAAATGGTTGTGGCCATTGTAGCAATTAACTGGAAAATAAACTATTCAAGGTCATTTTTGAGGTATGTTAAAAAGGGAAGATGCAGATGGTTGGGGGGGTTGTCTCCCACCGGTTATTGTAACAATGTAAAGCTAAAAGATGACCAAATACATCAAGTTCTATGCAACTTGCTTGTTGAACCAGCCAAGCTCCCAGTAGTGACAGTGTGAAGCACGAGCTACTGAAAAACACATCAGATAAACACATACTCCTTCCAGGTGTTCAGATACTCTGAATGCCATTCACTTGTGAATTCAGATGTTGGAAATAGCAAAACGGTAGTGGTGCATGAGTGACAGTTGTGTGCTAAATGTCAGAGGGATTAAACC
Organism: Phalacrocorax carbo; assembly: GCF_963921805.1. Taxonomy (NCBI): domain Eukaryota; kingdom Metazoa; phylum Chordata; class Aves; order Suliformes; family Phalacrocoracidae; genus Phalacrocorax; species Phalacrocorax carbo. The sequence continues at coordinate 68,551,485 of NC_087516.1, read as the reverse complement.
AAGTATGAACATTTAATAATTATTTTTTTTTATGTTTAAACATCAGTTGATTGTGGAAACATTTTTTTGCAATACCAAAAGCTCAAAACTGGAAGAAAGAAGTTTGGGAGTATTCTTAGTTCTGAGTGCTTAAAAGAGAGAACATCTCTGCCATGTGCAAGCAGGGATTAATATTAAAGATGCTAAATTGTGGTCTTAAGGCCAGGATTACTGCCCATCATCTGCACAGTGAGAAGTGTCTTCTGGAACTGTACAGATAGCTTGCTGTACTCCAGTGCAGGCCACAGTAGTGGGAACATGGTTTTGAGAGAGTCCTGTGATCCCCCCCCACTCCCCAACTGCACCTATAGTTGGTTTCCTAAGATATGGTACAACACTATGGGAAACATCTCCGAATAACAAAGTTGCAAGCACAGTAATTTTATTTATGTGCTTTTTCAGCTGTTCTACAGACCTCTTGAACTCTGGACCACAATTAGAGTATTTGCTCTTTTTACTTGTATTAATTATAGACAATGGCTGTCTAATAATTATTCAACTGTGGGGTTTCAAAGAATAGGGAAGGTATTGATCATATTTTTCAGAGAAGTAAATGATGTAAAATTCATTCAAGAATTTAATCTTGGGCATGTGTGGAACACAAAGCGAATGAGAAACACAGGTCTAACATGTTAAAAAAATAATTACTCTCCCTGTCGTTACCCATTTCCCTTGCGCATGTGTGTGGTGCCAGCTCACAGTCTCGGGTTCCAAAGAGCTAAAAATGAAACGGATGGTGTTCTCCCTCGGGCTGGTGTCCCTGGAGAGAGCGCCGCGGGCGGTGAGCGGGTCTGGGGAGGGCCGGAGGTGGCAGCCCAGCGGCGCCCGGGGCGGCGGGAAGAGCCCGCCTGCAGCACCCTGGTCAGCTCCCAGGCCCCAGCCCTCCCCGCCGCCGCTTCCGCCCGGCTGCTGGTGTAGGCTCAGCCCTTGGCTTTGGACCGCGATGTTTGAAAGGACGTATCCTTTCCACCTGTGTTTTTTACAGAGTTCAGTCACTGAGGCAGTAGTTACACTGAAGTGTAGCTTCCTGGAAAAGGCCAACGGATTGAGAGGAAAAGACGACAGCCTGTAAACAGACTAACTATGTGACGGCTGGGACTGTAGGCTGCCTTAATTCTGTGGTGTCTGTGGAGGGGGTGGGAGTGAGGATATATGTCTGCTGTCTTCCAAAATCCCAAAAAAACTTAGAACAAGGGAAGCAAATAATATTATTAAGGAAAAGTAGGAAAGAAAAGCAGTCACATTCATGAAAATAGATAAGGAGAAAGAACCGGGATCTGCAATGAAGAACCTGGAAAGAGAGGGAGACTGAGAAATAGCAGTATAGCAGTGGTGGAAAAAAAAGTTTTCAAGCACAGTTACTTCACAGTCCCCAGAGCTGTTAAGGACTGAACCTGAGGCGGCAGGACAGGCTGGAAGCTGTTTAGGATTGTAAGGAGGTGAGGCAAGTCAGAGATCAGCAGGAAGTTCAGGTCTCAAGAGAGCCAGACACTGAGCTAGAGACAGCTCTCTACCTTACTCCTGCGCCAGGGCTAAGTGCAGCCTTCTGACTCCCTGGAGTTGTGGTGTTCGTAACATTAGAATGAGTGAAGTAAATCGTTAGCACCCTTATTGCTGGCTTTAACTAAGGGAAGAAAAATCTTGACAGTCTAGTCTGATCATGGTGACAATTTGCACGTTGTCACTAAAATATGTACTGCCTGTTTTGCATTTAGGTTAGATGCATAGTGTGGCCGGGTGATGTCTTCCTGAGTGGTTGGTAGTGAATACTGAAGAAACAACTTGGAGTCATACAAGAAATTATTCTGAGTAATACTGTGTCCATAGGACACTTGGTCACATCAGTTTGTTTTTTGGATTGTTCTTTTCAAGCTGGAGTGTTCAAGTCCTAGTGTATGTATGTATGAGACTGTACCAGCAACCTCTTTTCAATGGACAAAAGTGACTGTTTTTTTGTGCATTCCATTTCCTTTTTTTTTCTTAACGTAACATTAAACCACCAGACCATCATTCTCCTTATTCCATAAAAGGTTAGGCTGAGGTGTAGGTGAGGGAATGTGTTAGAGGGTTGGGGATTTATTTTTTAACTCATGTGTTCTATGTCAGCTGTAGTATTTTTAGAAACACATATCCTTATGCTTAAGTATGTTGTTTGAAAAAGTGCGTAGAGTGCGAAGTTCCTTGAGCACAGCAGGTAATGTCACAACATCTGAGTACTGGCCTTCTTATAAATATTTATTACAATACATTTGTCTCCTACACAACATCTAGTTTCACAAGTACACCATTGTTGTCTTTTTAGAAGGAAATGTAGATATTATCAGTTCCTAATGTTTATGACTCTGAATACTGTTTGCTGACATAATCACTAATAATCATGTGTGCTGTGTTGGTTTTCTTTGCCTTTTTTTTTTTTGGTCATAGGAATTGGATTTGGAAGACAGACTTGGTGAGTTGGATCTTAGAAGTGATTCAGATATTCCTGATGTTCCTCCACCAATAGACAGCACTCCAGAAATCCTCAAAAGGGCTTTGTCAGGCTTATCTGCCAGGTATAGTAAAACAACCAGTGCTCAGATTTAATACTTACTGGCTAAAATTCTTACAGGTTATGTTGAAGTTTTAATTCTTACAGATTGTACTGCAGATTTTAAATTTTATATGATACACATGAAAATTGAAGGATAAATTTTTACTGGATATCATTGATCTATAGTCCCTTCAGTGTAATATTTTTTGCGTATATCTGAAGATTGTCCATTGTGTGCATTTGTAAGTAAACTGCTGCCATTTTAGCTACAGCTTACATAAACATTTGCCATTGCTCAGTCTGAGCATTGCAATAAAATGGGCTAAAGAATAGTCATTGGGTTTGATATCCAGAATAACTATTTATGGAGGTTATAATAAACTGATTTCCTACATCCAAGGTTAAGGGGGGCGGTACTTGTGTATAAATGAAAAGGGAAGAAGTGTAAATTCTCTGGGTGAGCTTTGTTAGCTTTTTGTGATAGCATTTCCCCTTTAAATAATTTTTTTCTTTACAGTTAAATACAACATATGTTTTATTTTCATACCTTTTAAAGCAATGTTTAACTTTTTTTTTGCTGTCTCTTTTCAAACCTAGGTGTCTGCCTCCAACTCCTGTTCACAGGAGCTTAAGGGTTAGGAAATGCAGGGGCAGGAGTGTATGTGTATAGATAGACAGATAATAGTGGGGACCTGCATATTCATTGAGGCTAATGAATAAATTTCCTAGTATAATTTATACAGCCCCTTTACAACACTTGATCAGTCAAACCCTTTTGGAGGTAGCAATTCATGTTACATTTTTTTACTAATGCAATGAAAGACCATTTGGATATATGATCAATCACATACCAAAAAACTACCTAGTAAATGAATTTGTGTATTATATATACCTTATGCTCAACATAACAAACCAAACAATATACAATGTATATTTTAGACGCAACTTAGGTCTTGCAAGAGTCAGAAGAAGGACCTCCAGTCCAGACTATGATTAAAAACTTCCAAGTCCTTGTAAAAAACCCTGATCTCCAGTAGGTATCTCCAATAGCAGTGTGAAACTACAGTTTTTTGACTTCCTCCTTTTCTAATCTGTTGTCGGTTTCTGTTGTGATGTTAGGGAGCTATAAACAACCGTATTGTTCCCAGGTTTCAAAAAGCATGATTCTAAACTGCACCAACTGTGAGCAGAATGTGATGGTCTCTGCTGCCATCACACTGCAAGGAATATCTAGTTCCTATCACTTTCAGAGTCCTCTTACCATGTTAAATCTTGTGGAAGTCTAGGTCTCCAAATCAGACTTGTTCCAAAGGGCACTTGCATAGTCATACCTCAAAGTCTGCAACTAAGAGGCACAGGTGAAACCTTTCCTCTTTCACCTGCTTGAAATTCTTTATTGGAGTGTTTGCACAAAGGTGCTTTGAGTGCGAAATTAAATTCTTGGTGCTTTATGAATGCTAGATTCAAAATTACCCACTAGTTTAGTAACTGGCGGTCCCACCAGAGCTGTTGTCATAGTGCTCAACATGAGCGAGTCTCAGAAATATTGTCTTTCCTTGTATTTGCTCTTTAGATTAAATGGTATCTGTAACTTTCCAGTGGAGTTAGGATACAATAAACGCGTCACGTGGCTTCCTAGGTTCTGGAGTTTGTCTTACTGAAGCTGTCTTTCCAGTGCTGCACTTGTAAACACCCTCAAGATACTATATGGTATTTTAACATTGTTCTTAAAGGAAGTTGAATACTTCTAAGGGAGTCTTGCTCACTATAGATATGCCACTAGGAGCAAGCTGCTTCTCCATAGCACACGCCATAGAGGAACAAAAGCCATCTGTTGTGATAAAGCCCATTGTGCCTTTGTTCCGATACTTAAGGCAAATCCAGTTAATGTCTTTAGCTGCCACTAACCTGCCAATGAATAACATATTTGAAAATCAAATTAATATAGTTGAAGTTTACATTAAAACTAAGTATGATGCAAAAATAGCAGCGTTCCCTGAATCAGGTGTATCTCTGGATGCAGCAATGAAACACAAGACATAAAAAGCAAAATGTTAGAAAAAATTTCTTTAAGCAACGGTAGGGGGTTTTGTGTTTAGCAGTAACTTCGATTAGTTGGTTCAGTGTACTTCTAGAGGCAAAATTCTTGAATGGAAAAACAGAGGCAAAAGAGGAGAAAAACTTACTGAAAAGTAATATCAACTATAAAATACTGACTATTGATAACTAGAAACACTTTGGCAGAGTGGAGTATGTGATGAGGTTTTTTTAAACTATTTTTTTTAAAATGAACTGGGCTCATGATTTTTCCTGATACTGGCTTTTGGTGATTGGGGGTGGGGGGTGGGGCATAACATTCTAGTTACTGTAGAAATTACAAAAAAAAACAAACAATAAAAAAGAACTAAAACCAAAAACAAACAAACAAAAAGAGCAAAGACTTCCCAGTTGTTGGTTGGTTCTTTTTTTTAAAGAACTCTTATTTTTTCAAATGAGGCATTCCACACCTCAAGTACTGTGTTCAGTTTTAGGCCCCTCAGTACAAGAAAAACATTGAGGTGCTGGAGCATGTCCAGAGAAGAGCAACGAACTGGTGAAGGGTCTAAAGAGCAAGCCTTATGAGGAGTAGCTGAGGGAACTGGAATTGTTTAGTCTGGAGAAAAAGAAAGCAATAAGGTCTCCCCTGAGCCTCCACAACAACCTGAGAGGAGGTTGTAGTGAGGTGGGTGTCAGTCTCTTCTCCCAAGTAATAAGCAATAGGACAAGAGGAAATGGCCTTAAGTTGAGCCAGGGGAGGTTTAGATTGGCTATTAGAAAAAATTTCTTCACCAAAAGGGCTGTCAAGCACTGGAACAGGCTGCCCAGGGAAGTGGTTGAGTCGCCATCCCTGGAGGTACTTATAAGATGTGTAGATGTGGCGCTTGGGGACATGGTTTAGTGGTGGACTTGGCAGTGTTAGGTTTATGGTTGGACTCAGTGATCTTAAAGGTCTTTTCCAACCTAGATGATTCTGTGATTCTATGGTAACAGGAATTTCTATTCTGCTTTCCTTAGGTAGCTGCAAGCAGCTGCAAAGGTCTACAAGGGCAAAAGAGTACAGCTAGTTTGACTCATCACTCTTCATTGTCAGATGTTTTCCTGTCCTGGTTCCAGTGCTCAGAAGAGCACAGGACTGCTATCAATAGATAACCCTCTACCAGGCAAAATAGCTACTTTGCTGCTATGGAAAGTTAGTGATTCCCTGGTTTGTTTTTTTTTTTTTTACTCCTCAAAGAATTGTATGCTTTTTACCTGGCAGCCTTTCTCTCATATGCAAGCCTTTACATGGCTGGGGCCCCATCAATCTTGCTGATTATGTGATAGTTTTTGAGGGTCCTGATATATTTTCACAGCTGCTTAAACAGCTCTACCCCATCTCTAATAGCAAATGATGCTGGTGTAGAGAGAGGGGAGAACATGGGGAAATATGGTGGCTACCTTCAATTTCTTTTACTGTGTATCCTGTTTAGTTGGATAGTTGGTTGATTCTGTTTCTTGCTATGTGCTTTATTAGGCACAAAAATTTCTCGAACTCCCACTGTTTCTAATACAGTCTAATCTCTAGTTAGTAAAGGAAGTGGTATTTATAACTGCTTGCTTTTTGTTCTCTTTTTTTAAAATAGGTGGAAAAATTGGTGGATTCGTGGAATTCTCACTCTAGCTATGATTTCTGTGTTTTTCCTGATCATATACCTGGGATCATTTATGCTGATGCTTCTGGTAAGTTTGTTTAAATACATTTTGCCATGCAGGAGTTACTTGATCTCTTCATTCATTGAGCCTAAGACAGCTAGAAGGAAATCACACTGACAGTTCAGAGCAATTTCTCTTATTTGTGTAAATGTAAAACACTGGACAGATTCACAACTGGGCCTTGTGGATGAAGGACGTCTTATATACTGTAATTATTTTTTTAAGTAGGAATTAAAGTAACTCTAAGAAGTTGAATGATTGTTGCCCTGAAGTTTATTAAACTACTGTCATCCATTTCCTTGTCCAGCTCCCATCACCTACTGTTACATTCTTTCAGGTTTGTTTTGTTTAAAAAAAAAACAAAACCCAAAAAACCCCAACCAACACCACCACCCCAAAACAAACAAACAAAAAACCAACAAAAAAGCCCCCAAAACCCAGAAGACACAGGCATTTCATTTTTGAAGCTGAGGAAGGCAGGCAGCTCTGGTCTGCTGTCTGTGACCGCCACACAAAGGCTTTCCTCAGGCATGTTCCATTAATTCCCTACTTCTCTATGGGGCTGCCTCATGGCCTTGGGTTTATGTGTCAAATAGAGCTAGATCCCTTTCCAAGGTACAGAGATAAAGTGCATTAGTAGGTCATGAAGTTAAATAATAACAATAATAATAATATTCATACACCCTGCATACCCAGTCAGCCTTTACTGCTTCTTTCCATCATTTTAATTGCTGGTATTTTTACTGAATAATGGTTTACCTATCTTTCCCAGACAGGGATGTGGCTCCTAAAACACTGAAAATGGTACTTTCTGGGTAACTGCTTTGATTATTGACTCTGTCTAACTGTCAAAATGTGCTTTTACTTTTTCACGGCCTCCTGTGAAACACCTTTTAGGTTGTATTATTCGAGTCATTTAGGTTGGAAAAGACCTTTAAGATCACTGAGTCCAACCATAAACCTAACACTGCCAAGTCCACCGCTAAATCATTTCCCTAAGTGCCACATCTACACATCTTTTAAACACATCCAGGGATGGTGACTCAACCACTTCCCTGGGCAGCCTGTTCCAGTGCTTGACAACCCTTTTGGTGAAGAAATTTTTCCTAAAAGCCAACCTAAACTTCCCCTGGCACAACTTGAGGCTGTTTTCTCTTGTCCTATTGCTTATTACTTGGGAGAAGAGACTGACACCCACCTCGCTACACCCTCCTCTCAGGTAGTTGTAGAGAGCAATAAGGTCTCTCCTGAGTCTCCTTTTCTCCAGACTAAACAATTCCAGTTCCCTCAGCTGCTCCTCATAAGGCTTGCTCTGTAGACCCTTCACCAGTTCGTTGCTCTTCTCTGGACATGCTCCAGCACCTCAATGTTTTTCTTGTACTGAGGGGCCTATAACCAAACACAATATTCGAGGTGCGGCCTCACCAGTGCCGAGTACAGGGGCACAATCACTGCCCTGCTCCTGCTGGCCGCACTATTCCTGATACAAGCCAGGATGCTGTTGGCCTTCTTGGCCACCTGGGCACACCGCTGACTCATGTTCAGGCCGCTGTGTACCGACACTCCCATGTCCTTTTCCACTGGGCAGTTTTCCATCCACTCTTCCCCAAGGCTGTAGTGTTGCATGGGGTTGTTGTGATCCAGCTGCAGGACTGGGCACTTGGCCTTGTTGAAGCTCATACCATTGGCCTTGGCCCATTGATCCAGCCTGTCCAGATCCCTCTGCAGAGCCTTCTTACCCTCAAGCAGGTCAACACTCCCACCCAACTTGGTGTCATCTGCAAACTTACTGAGGGTGCACTCCATCCTGTCATCCAGATCATTGATAAAGATATTAAATAGGACCAGCCCCAATACTGAGCCCTGGGGCACACCACTTGTGACCATCTGCCAACTGGATTTAGCTCCGTTCACCACGACTCTCTGGGCTTGGCCATCCAGCCAGTTTTTTACCAGCAAAGAGTACAACCGCCCAAGCCGTGAGTGGCCAGTTTCTCCAGGATGATGCTGTGGGAAATGATGTCAAAGGCTTTATTAAAGTCTAGGTAGACAACATCCACAGCCTTTTCCTTGTCCACTAAGTAGGTCACCTTGTCACAGAAGGAGATCAGGTTGGTCAGGCAGGGCCAGTTTTTTTATAAACCCACGCAGGCTGGGCCTGATCCCCTGGTTATCTTGTATGTGCCATGTGATGGCATTCAAGATGCTCTGCTCCATAACCTTCTCTGGCATTGAAGTCAGACTGACAGGCCTGTAATTCCCTGGATTCTCTGTCCAGCCCTTCTTGTAGATGGGCATCACATTTGCTGACCTCCCTGGTTAGCCAGGACTGCTGATAAATGATTGAAAGTGGCTTGGTCAGCACTTCTGCCAGCTCCCTCAGTACCCTTGTGTGGATCCCATCCAGCCCCATGGACTTGTGTGTGTAAGTGGTGTAGCAGGCTGCTAACCGTTTCCCTTGGATTATGGGGCCTTCATTCTGTTCCCCATCCCCATATTCTGGCTCAGGGGGCTGGGCACCCTGCGAGCAACTGGTCTTAGTATTAAAGACTGAGGCAAAGAGGGCGTTTAGTACCTCAGCTTTTTCCTCATCCTTTGTCACTATGTTGCCCCCTGCATCCAACAAAGGATGGAGATTCTCCTTAGCCCTCCTTTTGTTGCTAATGTATTTACAGAAACTTTTTTTTTTAATGGCAGTAGCCAGATTAAGTTCCAGTTGGCTTTGGCCCTTTTAACTTTCTCCCTACATAACGTCACAACATCCTTGTAGTCTTCCTGGGTTGCCTGCCCCTTCTTCCAAAGGTCATCAACTCTTTTTTTTTTTTTTTCCTCCTGTATTTTCTTGAGAGTCTGGAATGCTGTTTCACCAGTATTATGGTCTGCATTACAGTCTCTGCATCTGAATTAGTCTGGTTTATATTTCCTGTTTTCAGGTGAATGACATAACAAACTAGTAATTAATTGTTTCACTGGTGGAGGATTTTCTTTTTTGTGTGTGAAGAAACAACCAAAAAAGCCCCTTTAAAGTATAGGTGACTGTAAAGAAATATTTTGTTTGCAATCCTTTGTTTAGTCTGTTAGCCTTGAGAATGATGACAACAAACAAAAAGGAACTAATCAGTTTGCAGTGTGATTTGATATATTCATGGTATACTGTGAGATTGCAATCATGGGTAAAGCTGTCAAGAGATGAACAAAAAGGTAATGAATGTTAGTATAGAATTGGAATAGAATTCTTCCTCTGTTTTACCATAAACCAAAAACTCTGTCTTCTCATCTAATAAATCTTCATAAAGATGCCATTTGAGACTACAGAAAAAGAAGAATAGAGGGAAAAAACAGTTTTCAGGAATTATTTCATTTCACTGGAATCAAATAGCTTACATTTAAACAGGAGTTGTTATGTTGAAATGAAATCTTAATACTGAGACTGAATGCCCAGAGACTTGCAGAAAGGTTAATCCAGTGAAGCTTAGAGGGCAAGCCCTGAGACTGCTCTAGTTGGGAGGCATGTTTTACGTTTGCCTGCTACTAAGGTAACAAGCACAAGCTTCTGTGCCTTTGGACGCCAGTGTCCTTTTCCAGTGTAAGGTGCAATCCTTTAATGTTGCTCTTGCGTCTAGCATTTAAGTTTTATAACATAGGCCAAGCAGAAGAAAGAGCATGAGATAGGGGAGCTTCCAAATTAACTTGCTGAGGTGGGATAAGACTGTTTTAAACTGTGTTCAACACTGAGCAAGATGAAATTTATTCATGAATGCAGATGGTAAGAGAATACTGCAAAGCCTAGCATGCCAATGCATGCACAGTCAGCGTGAGTAGGTTCTTACTAGTGCCTCTGCATGGAATTACTGATGACCTGTGTTTGGTAATATTTGATATCTGGGCAGAGTGATCTGCTTAATGACTGTGGATTAGACAAAACTGGCTGAGAGTCCTTTGGAGCCCAAAGACCAACAGGATGTATCACCAGACTTGCATGGGAAAGCACTGAAGTAGTGAGATCAGCAAAACAAAATGAAGGCTGTGGAGGGTGTGACATTGAGACCTGGGTTAGATGAGCTTTGCTTCTAATCAACAATGCTAATTGCTCTCAATAAGATGCTTATAAATGGGAGACTGGGGTGTCTGAGTTGTGTTGCACAGCTGGTTTTTTCCATTGGGCCTAGAAAATATTTCTTAAACTAAATTTAAAGATAAAACTTAGCCAAAAGAAATAGAAGTACTTTCTTTACAGGAAGTACTTTTGACCTGCTGCTGCCAAACTGCTTTAATGAAGACAAGTCAGGAGCTTTCACTTGTTTCACGAGTGCATTCTTGCAGCTAGCTGTTGTGGTTTAACCCGGCAGGCAGCAAAACACCACACAGCTGTTCGCTCACTCTCCCCTGGCAGTGGGATGGGGTAGAGAACTGGAAAAAAGGTAAAACTCATGGGTTGAGGTGAATACAATTCAATAGGACAGAAAAGGAAGGGAAAATAATAATAATAATATTGGTCATAAAAGAATATACAAAACAAGTGATGCACAATGCAATTGCTCACCACCTACTGACCGATGCCCAGCTAGTTCCCAAGCAGCAGTCGTGCTCCCCCAGCCAAATTCCCCCAGTTATTTTTGTTCGGCATGATGTCATATGGTATGGAATATCCTTTTGGCCAGTTTGGGTCAGCTGTCCAGGCTGTTTCCCCTCCCAGCTTCTTGTGCACCTCCAGCTTCTTGTGCACCTCCAGCCTCCTCACTGGCAGGACAGTATGAGAAATTGAAAAGTCCGTAGTGTAAACACTGCTCAGCAACAACTAAAACATCAGTGTGTTATTAACATTATTCTCATCCTAAATCCAAAACACGGCACTGACCAGGTAGTAGGAAGAAAATTAACTCTATCCCAGCTGAAACCAGCACAGTAGCCCAATGTGGTTTTTTCTTGTGGTTTTGAGGTTTTTTTGGGGGGTTTAAATGGAGCTTTAGTTTTCCTTGGACTTGCTTTGAAGCTGTCTGTTTTCTTTATGAAATTTGAATTCAGAATACTTTCTCTCCTTAATGCAGGTTGCAGTACTACTTACTGCCTTTAAGAAACAACTGCAGCGTATTTACATACCTTTTTATTTCTCTTATTTTAGGTCTTAAGCATCCAAGTGAAGTGTTATCACGAAATCATTACTATAGGTTACAGAGTCTACCACTCATACGATTTACCATGGTTTAGATCCCTCAGCTGGTAAGTAGCAAGCAAGAACATCATTAAGTAAGGATGTGAAACTTAAATCTTCATGTTCTTCATATCCTGACATGGTGGAATGACAGCTTTGTAGGTCATGTGCGGATGTAAAACTTGACATGTCCCTAATACAGGATTCTGTAGTTGTCTTCCACCTGTGAACTTAGACAAGTCAGTTGGCCTTTTACTACTTCAATTTTTATCTTGTTATAAATATGTATATATGTACGTATATATCTATGCATGCATGCATGCTTTAAGTCATAACTGAGCATGTGTAAGCTGTCTAAAGATGCACATAGCCAAATAATCACCTGATATGTATTACCTGAACTGTTTGTGGTTTCTTTGGGTTTTTTGGTGTGTGGTTTTTTTTTTCCTGTGAATGTTAACTTTGCACAAGAAATAAATAGAACAGGTACCTTAAAGGCTCCTCTTCACACACACAGAGAATTAAAATAATAACATACAAGTTTTAAATCATTTCCAATCATGCACTTAACCACAAGACTGCATAAATATAGTGTTGGGGGATCTTCTGAAAGCCAAAAGATGAGATTAATTTTTCTGGCAAATCCTGGATACTTGTGACAATGTCCAGCTTATACAGGGCTGGGTTGAACTAGGGAAATAAACTCTCCTGAGTTATAGGAGAAAAAATAAAGGCTTTTGATTAGAGTCAGTGTTACAGGAAGGTGTTAGGCACATGTAGTCTCTAAGGTGCTTAAGGACATAATTCTTTAGACATGACCTATGTTGTGTTGGTTTTGTGTTGGGTTTGGTTTTTTTTAAGGAATTGAAATATCTAGGTTATTTCCTGTCTTGTCACATTGCTTCTTCACTTCTAGAAGCTACTTTATTGTGTAATCTGGTGGATTCCTGCTGTTGGCTCTTCTGTAAATGCTAATCAATTCCTCTCTGGTCACTCCTGGATTATCCAGGGGACTGATCTATTGTCTGCTTTATTCTGTGGCTTCTGGATCTACAGCTAGAGCAGACTCATACATGAATGATTCTGCAGTCTTGCCAAAACTTTTAGAGGAGGAAATATGCACTCTATCACCTAGTCTACTTCAGCAGTTGACCACTGTCACTGTCATATATGGAGTTCAAAAATCAATTCCTCTGCATTGCCACACTAGTTAACATCAAAGCTCCTTTCAGTCCAACATCTTGCCATTGAGACTAAATATTAAGACATTTCAATGAGATGAGAGAATCCTGTTAGTAGTCTGATCATCAACTGTTTGGCTTATTTAGAGATGTGAAGCCTTGCAAAGCGAGTGTTAACATCTGTTGGGGGAAGGAGTACGAGTACTGATTGCTCACTACTCAGAGGCTATCTGGAGATCCAGTCTTGAATCACAGATTTTTATCTTCTGTGGCTGACTTTGATAATAAGCTGAAGAGTATGTTGCCTGGAGAGGTGCATATCATAGTGATTTTGGTTTTGCTATTTATTGGTTTTGAGTGCTGCCTTGGCATTTGAGGATCCCATTGTGACGTAAGTTTAGAAAGCTGAGAACTGAATTTGTATGAAAACCTGTGACAGAATTACTTGCATACTGACTGTCTTGACTGAAAATAATTTCTTTGAATGTCCTTCAAAAAGAGATGGCTGAAGGTGACATTTCACCTCAGTTTAACCTTGGGTATGGACATACTCCCACAAAACTCATTTGAAAAAGTTGTAGTAATAGCTGCATTTACTAGTTAGTTGATGGATTTAACCCTGTAAAATTATTGCCCAGTCAAGAAGGCTAAAAGGCAAAGTGTATGGTGGAGTGGAGCAGGAGATGCAGTAGTAACTCTTTCAGATGAGAATCTTCAGGCCAGATGGCAAAAGTATAGTTATGTCCAGATCATCAAGCCCCATGTCAGATTCACTGTCCTATAACCTCAGAGGATTCATTATTCAAGTACCTTTTTTCCTGTTTGTAAGGCCAAAACCACAAACTACCTTTATTAGGATACAGGAGAAGAATATGTAGAATTGCTTGTGTCAATATCAATGATAGCAGATACTTGTTCTGTACTTTTAGAATATCTGAAAAGGACTTGTGTTCGGTGTGGAGTATTCAATACTGTAGTTAAGGATGAAATGAATTTTCCAACTCTTTCCGGCAAAATGTGTTTCTAATGTGGTTGCTTTAGAAGTAGTAAATTACAGAAATTGGCTTGTCAAGAAGACACCAACCCAGAAGTATAAAACTGGATTTATATTTTAATTTTATTTTGATCACATGTCTTTTCTACCCTTCTGTATCCTTTTGTATGGTGTTTTTTGTTGTGGTGTTTTGTTTATTTTGTTTTTAAGAATGGTACTTAAATATCTATTATCATGTTAAAATAACTGCTAGCTGTTGTGTGTTGTAGGTACTTTTTGCTGTGTGTGAACTACTTCTTTTATGGAGAGACTGTAGCTGACTACTTCGCTACATTTGTTCAGAGAAGAGAACAGCTTCAATTCCTAATTCGTTACCATAGATTTATATCTTTCACACTCTATTTAACAGGTGAGTGTAGGAAATTGCAAAAATGAAATAACTTTGTGCTGCATTTGTTTCTGTGCTTATTTATGTTAAAAAAAAATAATTGCTCCCCAGCTTTATGCACTTTCAGTTACTTTTTCCTCTTGATGTTTGAGGAAATTAGGTGTTCACAGTTCATTTTCCCTGTGAAAAGATGAATATAAATTTTGCATTCCCTGAGAAGAAGAAAGCAGCCTAAACAAGTAGATGATCTTGAGAAAGTTTAGCTAATAGCGCTCAAGAGAGGTTGGCATTATTGAATTTTGATCATTGAAGAACTGGGGCTCAGTACCTGAATACATGAATGCTATCTTGACAGTCTGTGGAGGTGACTTGTATGTGTAGTTGCTGTGCTGGGTTGATGTTTTATTGTGCAAGTGTTCTGCGAGGTCTACAGCAATAAGATTTACCAATATATTTTAAACTGATTTTTCAAGATGTTTGAGGCTTTATTTTGTCTGCAAGATATTCGGATGCTTGCCTCTTGGATAGATTTTCTTCCCTATCCGGAGAAAGACATTTTAAAAGCCTCTTCTCTAAGAAGAGGAGACATAAGCTGGCAGTCTTGTGGAGTATTGCGTTGTGAACATGTAAATATAGTCCACAGTGTTTTCAGCAGCGCAGTTAATATTACTTTAGCCTGAAATTAAATCAACTGAAGACTCAGGTTGACCTAAGGGACAGGAGACTGCTATGCTACAAATACTTGTAAAATATATTAAGAAACCTGATCTTCATGATGAACAGTAAGTCTGTCTAGTGTTGATTTTTTTTTTTCTAAACCAGATAAAAATTCTACTAGTGCTTAGGTCGCAAACTTGAAACCAATTTTGCAAGACTTGACCTTTTTCAGCTGGGTTTGGCTTGAGGAAACTAACTTAACTAGTGCGTTGAGACCACTGAAGGGTGGTGAGGGGAGAGATGAGACAAGCCAGTCATGAGCAAAAGCAGGAGGCAGAGCATAGGAGAGCCCCTTGGCGGCTCTTGCATTGGGATTGTGGGGTCACTGAGGGGCTGTCCCCAGGGTTAAGGGTCTTTTGAGGGCCTCTGGCCCCTGCCGGTGCAGGAAGCTGCCCTAGGGGAGAAGAGGTGCTCTGTTAGCCACCCAGAATGCTTCTTTGTCAGCTGAATTCTCCAGTGCCTGGACTTCATGCTTGCATTGTGTGCAGCCGCATGCCTGTCTGGGAGAAAGGGGCAAGCTGGTCTTTCCTTTCAATTATTTCTGTTAATTATTCAAAATCAGCTTGTTGACCTGGTTTTTGAGTGGTTTTTAAAGGTGACGGTCTCCTCCCCTAGAATTGATGTCTACGATAGGACCTTGTAAGTAATGGAATGGATGATTTTTACTCATGTTAACTGAATCTTGTGCTCTAATGGGAATAATTCTATATGTACACTTAACTGAATGCAAGCAAACACTCCTAGCAGCAGAGGCTTTAAAAGCTGCTTCAAGGGAAGAGAACTACTGGTATATCACAGTTCAGTATAATTAAATATAAGATGGTACAAACTACGCTTGCTTTGTTTTACAGGCTTCTGCATGTTTGTTTTGAGTTTAGTGAAGAAACATTATCGTCTGCAGTTTTACATGGTGTGTATTACCCACTTTGCTGTGGTCACTCGCGTTATGACGTCATGTTCCTATGTTCATAAAATAGCTTGGAAGAGGGTTGTGGAAAATGTGCTTAAACCAAAAGTAACATGAAATCAAGTGGTGTTGGGCTGTTCTGTACCTGCAGCTTATTATTATTATATCTTGGGATGTGGCCTTTCAGTCAATAGTAGCTGTCATTGATGAGGCCTTGTGCATACACAATGTGATGTGTTTCCCTTAGTGATAGGCTGATACGAAAGAGATTCCTGGAGAAAGGAGTGTGCATTTCCCTCCCAGGTCTGAAGTAAAATAGTATAACACGAGGAGTGGTTCTTGTGACTCAAGTGTTACTTTATAGATGACCCACTGAAGTACTGTGAAGGGAACTTGATCTTAACCCCTACGTGGAAGATTTATTCTGTGACACTTAACAGCAGTTCTGGTCTTCTGCTCTGCTATGTCTCAATAAATCATTAATCTATTAAAAGAAATCAGTGTTCTCATCTCTTGTATTTGACCATCTAATAAACAGCATAGTAGCTAATCAAGGGCATGGACCTTTTTCTTATATGTGTCTTATAGGTTGAAAACTAATTTTGTAACATTACAAGTAAAAAAGAAAAACAGAAACAAAAAACACACCACACCACCCCCCCCCCCCCAAAAGAACCCCTAACCCCCACCCAAACCAAAACAAACCCAAAAAACCCCACTGAGCTCCCCCATTTCTATATAGGAATGTTTAGAAGCAATGGTAAAACAGTCATGCAGTACAGCTCCTGTCTTTAAAGAACTTGAGCAGTCAGGGCATTGTGCAACCTTAAAGATTTCCTAAAGCTCTGGGTATGCAGTTAACCCTCCCGTTTCTACAGTGCTTTAGGTAGCACTTTACCATTGATGATCCCTAATTCTAGATTAGGACTTAGCTGATCCCTGCCTTAGCATGTAAAAAAAATATCTTTTACTCAAAAAAAATTTACCCTGTTTGTGGCAGAACTTGACTGACAGGGAGATGCAGCTTTTCTAGGAGGGGTGGTCTTTATCTTCCAATCTGAAAAAAAAGTTCCTCATCTTCAGATTGGCATGAGGTAAATATATTAATTTTCCATTATTTTTTTCCTATTTTCCCTTCTGGAAAGAAGGAAGGAAAGATGTGGTGTCAGTCATATGACTTGGTGCCTGCCCAGTAAACCTTAAGGTGTGACTACCTAAGAATTGCAGTAAAACAGAGGGAAGCATGCATCCACTGTGTGGCAACACAGTGTATGAACAGACAAGAAGAGTAGCCATTTGGTTTTAGGTGGTGTTCCAATATCACTGTACAAATATTAAAAATTTTGCTGCATAGATGCTTTAGTTAACCAGCAGGCAATATTTTCAAAAACCTTTAGTCAGTTCTTGCACCCCACCTTTCAGCCTTCATGAGTTGTCTCAACTGGAAGTAGACGCTGGCTGCCATAAGACACATGTGATAAGAGAATTGAAAAAGTAGGGCATTCCGAGTGTTAAATTACCCAGACATTTAGAGTGCCTGAATTTAGTGTTTCATCGAAAAACTACCAGTTCTTGTTTTTAAAGGTTTTGGAAAATAAAACCTATTATAGAGTCTTTACTGGTAAACTGGTTGGAAACCATTTTATTGTACATTGGTGCGACAGAATAAACACCAAGTGCATACAGTAATACTGAGGAAAATGACTGTTTAAATGACCATGTGCATAAAAATTAACTTTGTTTTCACTAATCCTGAGAATTTTCATGTTTCATAAGAGGACTGGTATTCTGTTATGAGAGATATCCACATCTGTGTAACATGACCCTTTCATGAGTAGTTCATTGCCATTTTATTGTTACAGTTCTAATATGTCTGTTATATGTATATACAGAATATCACATTGCTTACATTTCTTTGCTGCTTTCATGCTGAAGGTATATGTCTTACTAAATCAGATGTTAAACTGTACGCTAAAAAATTCTGGGTGAGGTAAGTGATAGGTAAACCTGTTAAAGTTTCAGTACTTGCTTCAGAAAGCCAGCTAACTTGTGATATACTGTATGCACACATCTCTTGCATTATCACTAGTACTGTTTTTTTCCTGTGAGCTCCTAAGTAGCTCCTCTACCTGACACGCCAGTATTTATCAAGGTGTACGGATCGGTGTTTTCACTAACTGTTGTATTGTTGCATTGTTGACAGTTCGCATGGACTCATGTCACTTTGCTGATCACTGTAACTCAATCTCATCTTGTCATCCAAAATCTCTTTGAAGGCATGATCTGGTAAGGGGACAGTAAGAAACTGATTTGTAACTCTATTGCATTGAAAGGTTTGTTCTTCTACATAGATCTGATTAGGGAATAATTGTGGGAACAGTTAAACCAACACAAGTTAAGGGAGCATTAATGTCTAGTTGGAAGGGGAATCAGAGTAATTGGGAGCAAGGAGCTGAAGGATACAGGAGAGGAAGCAGAAACCTCTAACTAGATTGGCAGCCACAAGTATAATAGTTCTGAACAACCACTTCATTCACCTGCAAGGAATAGGATTGCTCACATGCTTGATGAAATAGTTTCCATAGCATTTTGCTGAATGGGTGAATATCCAGCAATTCTTTTTTAATTACTTGGGAGCTTCAGGTTGTTCAGAGCAATTGAAGTTGGACCATTTAATTTGAAATCCCCAATCTGGCCACTTTCCCTGCCATCTTCCCAGTGTAGGTAACTTCAGATTACTTAAAATATTTTAAGAGTTTAAATCTTGGATGTTGTTGGGTCATCTTAATGCCCTATTTCCAGTGATATATTAAATTCTGGTGATGCAGTTAAACTTGATTACTTAAAACTGCTCCTCCAAGAGAGGGTGTGTTTTCCCACCCCCCACTTCTTTAGGGACAGGGTAAATTACAAGTTGAAAGAGAAGGAAGAAGCACATGGAAGAGGATTTGTGTTCTTCCAAGGACATAATACTGCATGTTCTCTTCTTTCTTCTCCTGATATATGCACAACCAGGGAGGCTATTGGAGAAAAGACGTGCTCACAGTTAGAAAGAAAAACCAAAGGCTTTGGCAAAGTTTGTATAAACAAATTATTTTCATAGTGATCATGTTCATGTGCCAAAAACTGAGCCTAGTTGCCTCGCTAGCCTACTATTTCTTATTTCCACTATTGCTAGGCAATTTGGCAGATGGTAAAAAAAAATTACTTTTAGGTTATTAATACACCCCTGCTTTGAAAAGGGAAAAAAAAAGTAGTTAACAGGCTTGAGTAACAATTTCAGATGCTGTCTGCATGCAAAGAACACTTAGAAAGCTAACACAGGCTGCTCCAAACTGACAAGAGGAATAAAAGGAAAACTTCTTTTAAAAAAAAATAGGTATAATTAAACCTTACAAGGAATTTGCTTCCTTTGACATTACCAATGACATTAACATGTCTATATCTGTTGATTTCTTCTTAACTCTGGTACCAGTCTTCAAGCCTGATAAGGAAAAAAACAGCCTGTTCACATTTTAAGCTCATGCAACAAATTGTATTGTAACTTAAAATAACATAGATCTGTAGTGGTCTTGATTGGGTGAAGACTAAAACCAGTATAGCTAAATATGCAACTCATGGGGGAATTAGGTAAACTTGTTATGAAACATAATTCCTTCTAAATACTACAGAAAAATTTCTCAGAAAGAAATGCCGCTGTTTCAATTTCTGTCCCGTGTTTATGTTTGGGCAGCTTTTCTTTTTCTCCATGAAACTCTTAATGTCTTTGTATAGGTTTCTGGTTCCGATTTCAAGTGTTATCTGCAATGATATTACTGCTTACATTTTTGGATTCTTCTTTGGCAGAACTCCATTAATTAAGGTATGTAGTTAGGCACTTCCTCACTAACAAGCTTTTACAATTCATAGCATTTTTGATACTTGTTCGAACACATATTAATGGAAAAATACTTTCTGCTGTACTGCATGATACACATCTTTGCTAAAAAAACAAATTGACTGTCCTGTTTCTGAAGAATTGTAAGTGGGAACTGGGATTGATGTGGATGTAATATTGACATTACAGTATAATACGGTTTGAGCCTGTTGCATCATCATTTATAATCGCCTCCTTTTTGGATTTCATATGCAGGTTGAACTTCATACTTACTGTACAGAAACTATAATTTGAAAGAAGCCACTAGGTCATATATACCTATTCCTTATCTGGTCTCCTTGACATAGCACTGAGAAGGACTCAAGTAGTAATCCTCTGATTTGGTACAATATGCAAGACCCCACAGAAAGCCATGAATTACTATTTTCATTATGTTGCCATGTTAACTTTTGGGTATTTAGTTGGTTCTGATATTAAACTGCTCCTAAATTGAAAACGTGATAGAAATTGATGAAGAAAATAGCATGCTATGCTGGTCTCTCTAGGCCTGCAGTTGTTTGCTGTATCAGTTTGCCAGTCTGTATGTAGGAAGACAGTGTCTCCTGAGGAGCGACCCCAGCAGTAGTTGTCTAACATGCAGGCTTCTGTTGCTATCTAAATATGCACTTGCTAGCAGAGGTCTTCAACAGAGCCACAGCATGCTCGTGCAGGTTTCAAAGTCTTCTGCTTGAAGGTGCTCAGCTGCTTAATCAGGGTCAGCTGTGGCCAGAGGCAGGCAGAGCCTCTGGGTGGCAGCTGCAGATGGGAAGGGAGCTCTCCATTCCCCCAAGCTGCCCAGTGGCACCAACCAAACTGTGGCACTTTCCCTCCTTGCCTGGGACTGGTCCTAGCCATACTCCTCTGTTTATCATGTTCAGTGGCTACAGCTGCTTGACATTCAGTATTTCACACATACCTTTGAAAAACCAAGTAGCAGCTTAATTTTCACAAAAAATTTTCGAGAAATAGAGGTAAAAAATGGTTCAGTGATGCAGCTGATGAGGGTAATGCTATCTCTTTTGTGCCTAGCTGTCTCCCAAGAAGACCTGGGAAGGGTTCATTGGAGGCTTCTTTTCCACAGTTGTATTTGGATTTATTGTAAGTAGCCAGAGGAATTTCCTTGTATAGATTGTCTTCAATTTCCTGTTTTTACTGTAAGTAAAACTACTGACAAATTTGGTCATCTCAAACTGCTGAAAGCCTAAGAGTTAGGGGAGTTTTGTCTAGAAAATTCTGCCAATTCGTAATTAGCTGGAAAGGCTAGGCAAAGCTTGCACCTCTCCTGAGTATGTTATATCGACCTTTTTGCTATTACTGTTACTATATCTGAAATTGTTTTATCTATTAGTTGCATCCCTATTTTGAAATTGAAGTTTATTGATAGCATTACTTATGCTTTGTAAAGTAGTACCTTTGTGTTACATACTTTATAATAACATCTCTCCTGAGTAGTTGTTCACACTGATATGCATGAAGATAATAACAGCATACAGTTATTGTTCTAATAAGTAATTTATCACCAGGGTCAGCAGAACTCACAACTGCCAAACTTGGTAGAAGCCATAGTTCAAGTTTGAATGAAGTGAACTGCAAAGAAACGATGAGTGGCTAACGTTCTGGTATGTTATAGTCCAGAAATGCCCAGTAGATATGAACCTGAAAGATATGAAAAGGAAAGCAGCTTGGGAAATCATCACTAAGTGCATTGAATGTCCGCATTTGTCTGCCTTGTTGAGGCATTCTCCAACTTAAACAGGCCGATTTTACTCCATTCTGGGTGTCTTTGTTATTAAAAAGATTTTCGTTATCCTCAGCTTGCGATGACCAAACCCTCCATTACAGTATGATTTTTGACTGTAACAACAAATACCTGTTTCAGGAGTCCTTGTTTTGCTTTTCAGTTTTCCTATTTTTTGGCTCAACATCAGTACTTTGTCTGCCCTGTGGAGTATAACAGTGAAACCAACAGATTTGTGACAGAGTGTGAACCTTCAGAGCTCTTTCAGATGAAGAAGTACTCTGTACCACCATTGCTTCAGGCTGTGTTGGGATGGGTAAGGAAAAACCAAGGCTTTGGTTGAAATTGAAATAATAATTCACAGCTTTAATGGTTTTCTTTTTAGAAAGATCTATGAATGCTGGTAAGGCTTGAAGGGTGAGAACTGAGTCAATACCCTGAGCATCTCTGTTGCTCAGAGCAGGGAGGTGGTCACCCAAGCAGAACTGAAACACATTGCTGGAGTCACCCAAGGAAACCCACCTGAGTTCTTCTGGTCTGTGTTTTCTTTGTGCTGGAAATGGATGTTACTTGAGCATTTTGCAGACAAACCTATTTTTGAAGAGTAACCTTTAAATATTTGTGGAAAGTGTGCAAAGGCTTGTTATGGCCTGATTTAGTAGTAAGCTTAAGTAATCTTGCAGAGCCTCTTTCCACTTTCAGCTAGTGTGTAACTGCTGTTAGGTTAGGATTGGGCTTGATCTTTCTTCACCACATAGCATCTTGTGTGTTAGTGCCATTACCTCCGTGCTGAGTGAAAAGGAGTACTGGTAATAGTTCCATGTAATGTAGTCACTGACCCTTTTCTGCACACCCAGCCTGCCAGTTCTTTTCAGTGAACTGTTGTATCCATGTCTGTCAGGAAACAGGTTGTCAATTATCCTACTATATGAAACAGTGCTTCTGAAGTCACGGGCTCCAGAGGCGCTCCAACAGGAACGGAATACCAAATAGAAACAGAGCAGTCTGTCATTACCTTTCTTTTAGGGCAAAGAGGAGGTGACTGGGATAAATGCAGAACAAGTGGCTTCTGCAATGCTCCCATCACCTGTGCAGTGGCTCAGCACAGAGAGTGAGTGCACAGCACTAGGGAAGGCAATGGGCTTTACCTGTGGTTACATGCGTGTAACACTGAAGAAGGATAATTGATGTGGTTACAGGAAGGAAGCACAAACTGGAAACTGTAGCAACCAAACCTAAAAGTAATTAATGGCTACAGTTGGTACTTAGAAAAGTAAGATTACATCTAGAAGGAGCTCTGATATTTTCTTACCAAATGAGCATACTGTTGCTTCAGGGACTGTGGGGTTGACTGCAAATTTAATACGGATTTTTCTGCACAAAAACATAATGTGACCTGAGCAGAGAGAAATCCTACTATGTCTAGCTATAATGTGTATTTAGGTAAAGGGCAAGGAGATGAGAACACCCAGCTCTGTGCCAGTCTTATAGAGAGCTATCAGTTAACCCTAAAAAGAGATCGTAGTTCCACATGCACTTCTGGTGTACCTCTGCCAGGCTTTATCAAGCCTTTTGAGGAGAGACTGGGTTTTAGCACTGTTCATAGAAAGACAGTTTGAATCTACTTGTTTGGGCAACAGCCTGTTTTCATTTTCCCTCTCTTACTCAATTCCTGATGTTTTCTCTCGCATAGCCATGATGTCACCATCATAGAAATATGACCAGATGTTATGTTTGGAAGACATTTTGCTTGGTGTCAAAGATGTTAAGCCTTGTGTTCTCCCAAGAAAATTGACATAATAATTCCAACTCATAAACTTTTCTGTCTGACCAACTGCTTGACCAACTGAATGGTTTAGCCAAAAAGAAAAATGTCTTAAGATAACTGCACAAAGTAGTCAAGAAGTTAACTGGTGTTGGCCAGCTGTGATGCAAATCAGAAACACAGGGTACAGGATGTTTCAGCTACAGATGGTGTTTATCAAGGCTTGCCAGGTGAGGTGTGCTCTGCTGTCAGGGATGAGGCCAGCGTGGTGTCCCTCAAAGGCTGGAACTTGTACCATTGACTTGAGAGGGCTCAAAGCTAAATTACAAAAAAAAACCAAAAAAACCCACAACAAAAAAAAACAAAAACCAAGCACCAAACCCCAAAACCACATAAACCAGAAAACCCAAACAAACCACAATCAAAAAAACCCAACAAACCCAAAATACCCCAATCAACAAAAAAACCCCCATCCTTTTTCTAATCTGTGTCAGGAAGGAAAACAAGTGCCTGTTGCCAGGAAAGTCTCTCATCTCTAAGAACTTGAACAGATCAAAACAAATTTCAAGTTTGTGAACAGGCTGAGGGGAACAATATCTGTTTAAATGCAAACCAAAAGGTATTAATAGTGGTAAACCTTCTACCTCCCATTATTGCCGTGTGTACACAGGGGTGACAGTGTGGTGGACTAGTGCAAAATTCATGTCTATCTTGTGAGAGCACTTGAAAGAATTGACAGTGAATTGTGTGAAGGTGACAAGTTTGTGGAGAGCATTAGGCCACTTACTAGAGCAATATGACGAATTTGTGAAAAGCTCCTTTGTTTACAGGAAATGGAGCTGGAAAAGCAGAGCCAGGAAAAACTAGTGTGTTGTATCGTACATTATGGAATTAGTAGTTATATTCCTTATGACCAACTAAGGGATTGGATGAAAACCACATCTTTTGTTGCTCTAGCAACCCTGAATACTTCATCCTGTTCACATGACCAGGCCTTTCAGCAGCTTTCCACAGTGTATCTACTTTTCCTTTCTTTACAGTATTACTTTGTATCAGAAAAACTGGAGTTTTGTGGAAATCTGCTTTGTAATGGCCCTATTTTAAAATATTTAAGCTCAAAATGCCTACAATAAAACATATTGAAATACAGTGACAATTATTTTTGCTTGTAGGAAACGGTGAATATGTACCCATTTCAGATGCACAGCATTGCACTGTCAACATTTGCCTCATTAATTGGGCCATTTGGAGGATTCTTTGCCAGTGGATTTAAAAGAGCTTTCAAAATCAAGGTGTGTGATGACTCCTGTTAGCTGGTTTTGTTCTGGTTTTCTCTTTGAATTAGATAAATTGGTGGGTTGGGTTTGTTTTTTAATTGTTCATTATAGTACCTAGTGTTTCTACTAAGGCACAATGATGTTTGAGCTGTTTTTTAGCATCAACAGCAGTACTTAGTTTTATCAGATATATGTATGTATTATTCTTAAAACTTTGCATAATCAACATGTGACTTTAGTGCTGGAGATCTAAGAATATACTGGGTTTATATTTTGGTTGATAATTACTCTTCCAAGTCATGTTACGGGAGTGGTTTAGACAAGCAAGATGTGAGATATTATGCTTGATGTGAAAGGCAAACTGTAGATGCCTGAGAAGCACCAACAGTGGTTTACCCTTCAGATTGCGGCTGGCTGTGTTTTACCAATAGTGTTTGTGCTGTACACAGATGCTGATGTGTCAGGTTCACCGAAGCACGAGATGTTTGGCTGCCTTTGCCAATACAGTGCCGCCTTGTAACAAGAGTGTGTATTGGCAAATGATGTGACATGCTAACCTCTGTTTATTGCAAGGTGCGCGCTGTCGCTTGTGGCAGTGTTGTCCCTGGCTGGTATTAAGTGGCAGCAGGAGTATGGGAAGAGGGCAGCCCCAAATTTTCTCCTGGCCTTCTTTATGTCTTGGTAGGACTGCTGTAATTCTTACTCTGTTGCTTGCTGTTCTTGTTTTTGTTCCCTATGTCCAGCAGTTTTGGCATGTGTCTTGCACAGAAGCATATAAACCTCTCTGTTTGTGCTGAACTCCCATACATGTTCTTGTACTTACCCCTTTCTCTTATGCGGGTCCAAGCAGCTTGCCCAGCACTTTGCTAGCTACAGCCTTGTGTGCTGTCATACCTGTAAGTCCAGGTAGCAAAAGACTGTTCATGTGAAGAAGGGCTTTTTGGGGAAAAAAATGCTTCTGAAAATCAGTGCTTATTCTTAAAGTAGAACACTAAAAAGTAGAATTTTTTTTTAATACTTCTGGGCCCCAAAGTGGTGAGCAAAGGACTGTCAGGAAGACAGGGATATTGTGGAATTGTTACTGAAAGCATCACATAGCTTAGGTTAGACATTCCATGCCTGCCCAGTGCTGGAGGGCTGGAGTGGCAGCAGCACAGTGCTGGCAGTCATCCCAGATGACTAAGGTCACAGTTTTCACCCGGTGAGTACACAAGTGAGCATGGATGGCAAAAAGGATATATGAGGGTAGTTTGACTGATAAAGCTGTTCTACAGACAAGATCAGGTAACACAAAGGTAGTGTATTGAGCTTTGTTTGCATCAGAAATGTGTTTTTTTTAAGTAGTGATAATTTTTTCATTACAGGGTTTTTTGATTCTGTTCAATATATTTATATTGTATGCACACGTTATTGTTTTATTGTTTTTAACTATAGTTACCAAGAACCCAGTGAAAAAAACAGCAGGTGGATGGGCAGTATGACTGTTCTGACTGTCACTGGCAAAGCCAGTGTTAGTGCAAACAGTCCTCAGGTTACTGCTTCTCTTGTAGCAAATACATATTCCCTGGTAAGTGCTTCAGCAACAGCTACCAGTAGAGGATAAAGCAATAGAGGTATTAAAGAGGAAGATTAGATTCTGCAGAGGCAAGAAATGACAGCCATTAGCTTAGGCTTGCTACAAAATGAAGTATGTATAGGCACTACATGCTCAGTAGTGGCAAACCTGCACCTGACCTACTGCTCTCCTCTTGTGTGATACTGTGGACAAGTTGCATCACCTCTTCTTTTTCTTCTCACCTCTTGACTCGCCTTTGCAGTTAAAAACTCCTTTAGCAAAGGAGGCTCTTGCTAACTTTTGGCTCAGTGCAGTAAAACCGTAGCTGAACTGCGGCCTTAATGTGCTGCTGTCAAGAAATACATCGTTAGTGTGTTTCATCGGAATCACTGACCATGATTTATTTCCCCCCCCCCCCCCCCCCCCCTCCCCGTCCTTCATACCCAAAAGGATTTTGCGGACACAATCCCTGGGCATGGTGGGATAATGGATCGCTTTGATTGTCAGTACTTGATGGCCACTTTCGTTCATGTCTATATCACCAGTTTCATAAGGTATGGGCTTTTCACAATATTAACTACTTAAGCTTGCATAGGAGCTGTACCACAGTTACTTCATACAAGTTATGTTCTGCACTGTTAGCATAGCGGAGATTGCAGGTTTATAAATGTGATTTATGCAATGATTTCAAATACAGAGCTGTTAAGAAAACATATGTCACTGCCTGGGATTTATGTCAGGTTCAAGCTATGCCTTAATGTTTCTGTGATTGCTGTTAAAGGTAACCTGTGCATCCTAAATACCAGAAAGCTTTTTGTCGCAGCCTCTTAGAAGTTTTACTAGAATTTACTGATTACAGGGAGGTATGAGGATAGGGTTTTGGGCAGGAGGCTTGCTGCAGCATCCTGCTTTCCCTGTGTTGCAAGACTGCAGTTATTCGTGTAAGTTTCAGTATTTCTGTTACTTGACTTGAGATTTTCTCTTTAAGATGAAAACACTATGGTTAAGGAGAGGAGACAACTTCTTAAATACTGCTCATCTTCCCTGAACCAAACCAGCTTTCAAGAAGAAATCATGGGAATGACAATTCTCTTACAGTCAGTCATTTTAGTTCCTGGGCCAGGGGGATTAAGGGGCTGTAGGTGTCCAAACTGATACATGCCCTTAGTTTTGTAAGTGCATATGGCTAAATAATTATTAGATACCTAATCAGCAACAGATTCTTTGTCTTGTATTCAGTCCATCTTAGAAGCAGACTGTAAAGAAGTGACTAGTTAAAAATGAGGCTGTTATTAGAAGACCTTGGTTTAATTTGTGATTTCCTTTACTGACTTGGCCACTTTCCATTTAGCTCAATAGTACACAGCTTATCTGGCCCCAGATACTAAACTAAAAAAGATCTGTTGATGAAAAATGTTGATTACAGTGCTTAAGGATGAATCAGTGAAGCATATTTGTCATAAGCCTTCTTAATATCCCCATTTGACAGCAAATATAAGAAATAATTTTTAGTTTCTGTTCAGATTGAACTAAGGAGTACGCTTTGCCAGTAATGCTCACCCATGCGTCCTGAGGAGGCAGACTGGGAGAAATCCATAACTTCGTGTCCCCCAAAAAGGGAAGGCATTGTTTGTGCAGCAAGAGGAAAATGGGAAGCTGTCAAAAAGTTTCTTTAGAGCTGCTGCTCACAAAAAAAGTTTCTTTTTTCATTGACAGGGGTCCAAATCCCAGCAAATTACTGAAACAGCTGTTGGTACTTCAGCCTGAGCAACAACTAAGTGTGTACAAAACCCTGAAATCTCACCTCGTCGAAAAAGGGATCCTGCAGCCATCTCTGAGAGGGTAGTTTGTCAAAGTGGAGGACTAGAAGAAACCTCCATTTACAAGAAGCCTGTGGAAAAGCATTGCAAATGTGCACATAGATAATAGCTAAAGGAAGAGTAGTTTGTGGTGTGGAAGAGGTGAATGTTTCCTGAAATGAATGTGAATTCTGTGACTTCCTATTAGGAGACAGAAAATCTCTTACTCCTAAAATAATTAAAGTGCTTGCAGAGTACATGTGCTGTATATTTTAGTTCCTGAAGTGGATGGCAGCAGTCTTCCTTCAGCACCCAGGCTGACAGGCTTTGTATTTAAAAAAAGAAGTAATAAAATTCACCATTAGTTTTTAACAAGTTATTTAATATTTTATACCTTAGCAATACTTTTTTGGTCTGCAGTGGTTACTGAAGTGTAAACAGGTGAGGCAGGTGGTCACTTTTCTGCAGCCCAGGGCTGAAATTACAATTGGCCAGAAAATACTTGATAGCCCTGTCAAAGAGGGCTGTATCAGACTACCTGTACTTACTAAATCACTATGAAGGTTAAACTTAGCTATGTTTTTTCTTAAACAGCTTTCTTATGAAACTATTTCATGCTTTCAAGAGGAAAGTACATTTACTGAAGTATAGCTGGGCTGTTTGGGCTGTGGAGCTGCTATTTTTTTGGTTGATGTTACACATTATAAACAAGCGTCAACATCCAAGAGTAGATACTACCTGAGAAAACGGGATTCTCCAACCCAGTAAACAGATTGGAGAGAATCTAGAGTTTAAGCCCTCGGTTTTCACAGCCTGTTCAGTGTCTGAAGACAGTAATTCAAGCCTTATTCCTTGTGCCTCTTAACTACCATGTAGAATGGGGGTATTTCCTTGTTTTTAAAAGCCCTTTGAGGTCCTGAGTAAAAAGTGAAGTTTAAGTGCTGTTTCATTAACCTGTTACTCAATGAAGGCAGAAACTTTTATCTCATGAATGTGCACAGTGCAAGACAGGATGCATGGTTCTTCTGATGTGTGGTATTATTCATTAAGAAGATCCTCAAGCAAGCTTGGGTAAACACATAGGTGTTTGAATGGAGAATTTTTATAGAAAGTCGCTATTCTGTAGACTTAGTGGGGCATATGAGGAAAGCTGTAATTCTCAATCCTAGCTGTTTTCTAACTTTTTTCATCACATGATGAAAAAAGTTAGAAATGATGCAAATAAAAATATAAACATTTTTTGAAATTACAAAAATCACTCCTATACAAACAGAAAGCACAAATGCCGATTTTGTTTTGGTATACTGTAACCTGTTACAATTTAATTTTTCCAACTAATTGTAAATAAGTTCCTCCTCGGGTGAACGTACTGAGGCCACATATATGTGTGTGTATATATACATATAAAATATTAAAAGGTATATGTACATATATATTAAAGGTGAAAATTTTAAATGGTTGGTGCTACTTGAGGACAAAACCATGAGGAAAATCACTAGGTTGGGGATAAGCTGTATCTGTAAAATTCAGACTGCTCTTTGTTGAGCACCATGCAGCTGAGACCACCGTGCACTCTGTTTTGCACTTAGGCCATGGTAGCGTGTGTACAGCTTGTGTATGGAAAAGCACCCCTGTACATGGCTATGAAGCAAAATCCAGGTCTAAAGTAATTCCTGTTGATGTCAGGTATTTGACAGAATTGAATTATGTCTGACCTGGAGATTGCAGTACTGTACTGTAGAAACACTCCAAGAGGTGAAAAATGTCGCCAGCTGCTTGTCTGTCAGCAGCTGTGCAACTTGGCTTATTAATTGGAGGTGGCTGAATTTCAGCCCTTCCACTGGAAGGGCATAGCCTGAGGTTAAAAGGTGGCACAACCAGGAAGTGGGACATGTGGAAATGTGCTTTAAAAAGAAGGGAAGGAAAAATGAAAAGGCGACCAAAGTAGCATACCTGGAAAACTAAATTTTACATGAGGCTTTGGTTATGTACAGGACTTTGGCAGATGCTTATGAAAAACCACAGCCGTATTGGAGCTGGTGTATCTTCATCCTGGGTATTTAAAAAAAAAAAAAAAAATTTAAAATTATATGTAGAATATAATGTATAGAAAGGTAATTGTTACTTTGGAAACTTGAACTTTTTAGTGTAATTTTATAGCATGTATAATAAGGAAGTAAAAATATATTTTAGCATTTAATACAACAGAGCATTTGAAATTAATTGCTATCTATTTGCACAATAGAAAGTTCAACACTGCAATTTGCTGTTCAATGTTAAAATGAAGAAGGGATCACTTGTGAACTCACTCATCAATTTTCTGCATAGAGTAATAGCTTTCTGCTGGCTTAGGCTTGGTGTAAATAAAGCTCAGCAGGACTTGTCACTGTGAAGTGACAACTACACTTGCTTACTATGAAGTGCATTTACCCCTCTTGTTAATTCTGTTAGTTCAAGCACTGCAACATGATCAACAGCAAAGTTTAACTTTTTACACTAGTGATTCTTTTCACTTGCACTTTTGCTCCAAGTTGCTATGATTACCCACTGAGCAAGAAAAAATGTATATTATGTAAATATTGTAAATTATAAGAGCATATGATGTGTGTTTTAGTTTGACTGTTTCAATCTTTCATTGAAGCAGGCATTGTAAGAAAAAAAAAAAATAAAACTGGGACAGAAATCCTCCTGTCTTGTATTTCCTATAGCATGCACAGTACAAGGAGATTTCTTAACAGGAATTTATATTCCTTCATATTATTCCTTAAAGTTATGTTCTTAATAGCAGAGCCTGCTATTAATTTCCTACATTTTGCCCCAAGACTTCAGGCCATCCCTGACAACTTGCAAGCAACTTTTTCAATGTGCCTCATCTCCAAAGACATGCAAACTTGTCATCTTTTCCAAAACATGCTCACTTCAACATCATGTGCTTTCCCCCTGAGTGGATGGTGTGGTGTACAATGCAGCCTGGCTACTGCAGTTACCCAGAGCTGACAGAATGGAAACGCAGCGCTTTCATTGCCCTCTGCAATTACTTCCTCACATGTAGGAAATGTGTAGAGGCCTGCGGCCTCTCCAGCACACCAGTGAGAGGCTGGAAGAGGCTGCCACAAGCATCAAGGCCTGATCCTGGCTCTCTTGGTTCTCGCCACGGTTCACCAGTAAAAGAGGCCGACAGCTCAGGCTAGACCGAACGACCAGAAGTGCTGTGAGTGTGGTGCTTGCTCAAGGGACGAGCTCAAATCGTTGGGGCACTTCCTGGGATGGCCAGGTGGGACTTTCTCTGGTGTCTGGGCCCCCGCTGTGTCACAAGGATGGCACAGCTGCTCCTGGCCACCACTCATCCCTCTCATGCCTACTCCAGGTATCTGCAAAGAAATGGCAGAGAGGGGAGGGTGCAGCAACACCAAAACTAAAGCTCCTGGTCAGGGAGGACTCAGTGACTCCTCTTCCCACCCTGCCACATTGTGCCTCTGGAAACATGCACAATGTTGCAGTTTTCTTGGTGTCAGGGGTTGGGAAATTTTCTTGTTTTGGAACCCCGCTTGCTGTTTGTTATTCCTGGGCCGCTGGCACAGGCCTGTGAGTATTCACTGTGTGGGGGGAAGATGGGGCAGCAGCTGGCAGCAGCCTCCCCCCTGCTTTCTTCTTCCTCCCCTTTAAAGTCTTGGATCTGAGGCCCTTCACCTCCTGCAGCATCAAACATGCCATGTAACAAATGCACCACATTTCTAAATTACAAAGACTGTAACATCTGCTAAACACCATCAGCAAATCATGTCTGTGCTGCTCACCTCCTTGGACTTTAGAAAACTACCGAGAAAGCACAGAGGGAACTTTCCTGTGGCCTGCATCCGCCTCCTGATGCTCTTTTGAGGAAAGGAAGGGGAAAGTTAGTGGGTTTTCTTCTGCTAGACAGATAACGTTTTGGACTGTTACTTGCACAGAAACAGGAAATTTTTGCCTTCAACAGACAAAGCCCTTTCAAGGCATGCTTGCTGAGGCAGTTGGAAGGAGCTGCTTTCAGGGATGCTAGTGTAGCAGTGGACTGGTCTGACAGCCAAAGCAATCCTTGTTTGTGCAGTTTCAGCAGAGCGAATTAGTGGCTTTTATTTTTGTTTTTATTTTTAAATGTTGACTTCAGTTCTCCTACATAACATTTAAGCCACACTGCGCAGAGCCCCTTTGTCCAGCTTGTACTAGAACCTGCACACAGCTAAGGTACAATTGCTCTTTCTATTGCTAATAGTTTCTCAGTTATAAAATGGTTATTCGATTCCATGGTTTAGCAATTTCATATTCCATAAACTTAGATGTAAGTCCTGTATCTGACAGGATTCCAGAAACAGGCGCTAATGTGTCACCTATAAACATAGAATCATAGAATCAGATTGGAAACGCTCTTGAGTTCATCAAGTCCAACCGTTAACAAATGTTGCCAAGTCCACCATTAATGTAGTGCAGCCACTATGATTTGTTCATTGCACGCACATTGCACCCTGACTTCCCAATATTAATGTTTGTTCTGTGGGTTACAGGGACATGTTTTGGTCTCTAAAGAAACAGGTGAGAATCATGGAATCATAGGACCATAGAATGGTTTGGGTTGGAAGGGACCTTAAAGATCATCTAGTTCCAACCCCCCTACCATGGGCAGGAACACCTGCCAATAGACCAGGTTGCTCAAAGCCCCATCCAACCTGGCTTTGAACACTTCCAGGGATGTGGGGCATCCACAGCTTCTCTGGGCAACCTGTTCCAGTGCCTCACCACCCTCATAGTGAAGAATGTCTTCCTAATATCTACATCTCCCCTCTTTCAGTTTAAAGCCATTACCCTTTGTCCTATCACTATATGCCCTTGTAAAAAGTCCCTCTCCAGCTTCCCCGTAGGCCCACTTCATGTACTGGAAGGCTGCTATAAGAAGGTCTCCCTGGAGCCTTCTCTCCTCCAGGCTGAACAACCCCAACTCTCTCAGCCTGTACTCAGAGAGGTGCTCCAGCTGTCCTCTGGACTTGCTCCAACAGGCCCATGTCCTTCTTATGCTGCAGCCCCCAGAGCTGGATGCAGTGCTCCAGGTGGGATCTCACAGGAGTGGAGTGGAGTGGCAGAATCACCTCCCTCAACCTGCTGGCCATGCTTCTTGTGATGCAGCCCCAGGATATGGTTGGCTTTTTGGACTGCAAATGGACATTGCTGGGTCATGTTGAGCGTCTCATGAACCAACACCCCCAAGTCCTTCTCCTCATGGCTGTTCTCAGTTCATTTTCTGCCCATCCTGTATTTGTACTTGGGGTTGCCCCAACCCACGTGCAGGACCTTGCACTTGGCGTTGTTGAACTTCATGAGGTTCACACAGGCCTGCCTCTCAAGCCTCTCACGGTCCCTTCAGATGACATCCCTTCCCTCCAGCATGTCAGCTGCACCACACAGCTTGGTGTCGGCAAGCTTGCTGAGGGTGCACTTGATCCCACTGTCCGTGTCACTGACAAAGATGTTAAACAGCACTGGTCTCAATACTGACCCCTGAGGAACACCACTCGTCACTGGTCTCCACGTGGACATCAAGCTGTTGACTGCAACGCTTTGAGTGTAACCATCCAGCCAATTCCTTAGCCACCAAGTGGTCCACCTGTCAAATCCATGTCTCTACAATTTAGAGACAAGGATGTCATGCAAGACAGTGTCAAATGCTTTGCACAAGTCCAGGTAGATTACGTCAGTCTTCTTTCATCAGAAAGGCTGGTATTATTAGGATTTCATTAGAAGAGACATATCCTTTGCAAGTGAGTATGAAAAGGCAACATTTTCTCATAGGGAGGCTAAAGTGTAAAGCTTCAGCCCAATGTAATTGCCAACAGTTCACTTGCACTTGCCTAAGTCGAGGTGCAATAGCAGCAGTTTTCTTCCTCAAGCAGTTGCTGCTCCCATGCAAAGCGACCGGGCCAGCTGCCCCAGCTCAGCAGGGACTCAAGTTTTGAGCTAATCCCACACACAGCTTTCAGAGCAAGAGGATAGCTTTTCACTTCTGCTGTTAGAACCCTGCTCTTTGATCACAGGAAATTAAATACTTGTGCTATCTAGCAGGAATCATGCACACCTCTAAAGAAAACATAGCAAGAGCTCTTATTGCCCAATAGTGGCTTATATTAACTACCTAACTGTGGCTAATCATTGAGGTTTGTATGTACTTGAAGGGCGTGTGTAGCTTTGTGTACTTTGACCTTGTTTCTGGTGTGACAAACTATCATACCCACCAAATGTAGCCTATCCCAGGACAATGAGAAGCAAGCTCTGCCAGACTGCATGCTGTGCCATCTCCAGCTGCAACAAAACAAGATTCTGGCTTCACATTCAGACGGAAACTCTGTAAAACTACAGGCCAGGTCCTTTCTTCCTGCAGCAACTAAGATGCAGGCAAGCCTCTGGGCAGTTGACTCATTTATTTTAAAGAAGAAAATCAGTGTGAAAAGCAACATGGCTGCATTTCTCTTAATTGTGCCTAATTGTGCACAACCTTTTCCTTGTACAGTGTCCTTCAGGCTAACTTTCAACCCCTGCACAACTGACACTAGTGATGCTTTGAGGTATCTCATCTACCACATTGCAATCCACCTGAAATTATACCTGAGCTCAGCAGACAGCATCCTACCTGCTGCCTGGTTTTCTCAGAAAGCTGCCCCAGAAAATTTAAGATCTGCCTGGGGAAGCCTGATCCCTCTCACTGCCTGTCTTGCAGAAGCCTTGTGTCAGCATGGGCCTGGTCATGAGCTGCCCACCTGTGCAGGGTCCCTAGAGAAGTCAGGGCTTTCCCTTGGTATGTATCTTCCTTAAGCCCCCACCTGGGTAGGTGACCAGGCTCTTAACCTGGCTGGACCTCAGCCTTCTAGTCAAGGAGCATAAACACCTTTTTTTTTTCTGGAACAGTTGTACCTGGGGAGCTCATAGCATACACCAGGCAGATTAACTTGGTTTGCCCATACTGGAGGAGAAAAACCTGTTTATCTTGAACACAGCCAGAGAGACCCACTCTAACAGATACGTAAGCAGTAGACAGAAGGGGTGAATCTGCCATTCCAGAGCAAGTCCTTGCCAGGACTGGTGTGATACTGTGAACACTGAGTTCATTCAGTGCACAGGTGGCAACACAAGGTAACCAGCAGGCACACTCCATCCCCTTGTGCCTTCTGCCCCTCTGTACAAGGCAACGTGCTGTGGTGGGGAGGAGAGGCTGAGCCTCGTGACACAGGGAGGCTCCTGGGTGGCACAGACGACAAGTAAGAGGGGATGGCTTGGGCTGAGCGGACATGAACCGGGGTCTCCATGCTGTGTGACCAGGCAGCAAGTCTCTCAAGGCACAATGGCTCTCGAGGCGATGGCTTCTCAGCCAGCTGACAGCAAACCTTCAGGACCTCCTGCCAAAGGATCTGCTAGATGCATAATATTTACACGGGTTTGAGGCAAGTCTGAACAACACTGAGGTTCGTTAAACAGATAACACCAGTATGTGGCCTGGGACGAGTTGATAATTACAGGAGGCCATAAGAGTACTTGGAGTAGCCTAAATACCTGCTCTGGCCTTATGCTTTTGTTGCCATCTGCTTGTGGTCAGTGTTGGACACAGGACTCTCAGGTGAACCTTTGGTTGGACCAAGTCCAGCCCTTTTTTTCATTGACCTTCTGTGCTGGTATTGGCTGGGATAGAGTTAATTTTCCTCTTAATAGCAAGTATGGGGCTGTGTTTTGACTTTGTGCTGAAATCACTGTTGATAACACAGGGATGTTTTAGTTCCTGCTGAGCAGGGCTTACACAGAGTCAAGGCCTTTTCTGCCCCTCACCCCACCCCACCAGTGAGCAGGCTGGGGGTGCACAAGGAGCCGGGAGGGGACACAGCTGGGACAGCTGATCCCAACTGACCCAAGGGATAGCCCACACCATATGACATCGTGCTCAGCCTATAAAGCTGGGGAAAGAAGGAGGAAGGGGGGATGTTTGGCATTTGTCCTGCTCTCCTGGAGATGGCTGAACACCTGCCCGCCCATGGGAAGGAGCAAATGAATTCCTTGTTTTGTTTTGCTTACAGGCATAGCTTTTGCTTTACCTATTAAACTGTCTTTATCTCAACCCATGAGTTTTCTCATGTTTGCCACTCAGATCTCTCCCCCTTCCAATTGTGAGGGGAGTGAGCGAGTGGCTTGTAGTGTTTAGCTGCCAGCTGGGGTGAAACCACAACACCTTCCTTTTCCTGACTAACTGTTGGCCTCCCTTTTTAGGCTCAGTTTGTAAGACTTAAACATCCCTAGTAGGATCAGGCTAAATAACAAGTGTGTGTCACCTGCAAACAGCCTCGCTTTGTGGACCCAACGGCACAGGTTTGCGGACCAGCACTCCCTCTGCAGTACGTGAGCATCAATCCCACTGAGCTTGGATTTTTTTCCCCCCCTCTTTTAAACAAAGCAGACCCCGTAGTCCAAAGAGACGGACTTGACTTCTCGCACAAGCACTTCAAGTATCTCTGCAGAGGAGCAGGACCCGAAGCCGCGCCTGCCCGCCGCGCCACTAGAGGTCCCCCGCTGGCCGCCGCACCCCGCCCGGGACCCCCGCGCCCGGGCGGCGGGGCCGGGCTCGCAGCTCTTGCTGCGGGCCGGGGGGGCCGGCGGCGCGGCGCGGAGCCCGGGCTCGGCGGGGCGGGCTGGCGGAGGAGGGCAGCTTCGCGGCCCCGGCGAGCGGCACAAGCACGGCGGGGGCCGCCGGCACCCGGCGCGATGCAAAAGTTACTGGGGACAGCTCAGCAAGTGGAAGGCGCCGTGCTTAAGCAGGGCGTTGGTGGCGTGTAACTGCTTCTCCTGCTCGTTGTCTGAGGGCCAGTGGGGTCACAAGCTCGCTGGCAGGTGCTGGTTTTTGCTCTCTGTTTCGTTTCGGCTGGTCCAGCTGCAGCGGCCGGAGCAGGCTGCCTAGCTTCTAGGTGCAGGAGGGAATGCGCAGGGTGCACGGAAGGGCCACTCTGCTCTGCCCGGCTTCTTTGGAACGGCCAGTCCACGCTGAAGTGCCGCGCTACAAGAAATACACCGTGCAGGCTGTGGTTTTTGCAAGGGAACGGCACGACCAGAGGAAGGTTTAAACACGCAGCGAAGAAGGGATGTGTGGATCACCCCAACAGAGCCAGTCTGGGGAAGGGGGTGACTTGAAAGGGGACACACAGGAGACATCAGCAAAAGGCTATTAGAAAGAGGAAGGTGAGATGAGAAGGGACGTGATTAGATAGGTCAAGACTGCCAACTCAGCTAAAATAGTAATTTGGTAACAGTTTGGAAAGAACTGGTAAGCCAGGACCATGAAAGCAGCTTCGGTGAGAGACACCACAGCAGGAGGCTGGAGCTGTGAGGGGGAGCCTTGCCGGGTACAGTAAAACCAGTGCCTTCTCTGCGCCTGCACTGGGGCTTCAGTGGCCGGCTTCTCGAACTACTCTTCATGTTCACACAGAGGGATGTTTATGAAGTCTGTAATCCCAAACGCTTGTGCCTTGCCAGAAAATGACATATTTGACTTCATGGGGATTAAATGCAGAGGTTGCTAACAAAAAATGTGAACATTTCAGGAACAAGATCCCTTCTGCTAATATCCCCTGTGATTTTATAAGGCACAGATTAGTACCTCTGCAGGTAACTCCTGCAACGACTGACAAAAGCAATATTATGCCGTGTCACGCTTCCAATGACCCTTTTCTCCTCCTCCTCCTCCTCTTCTATGCCCTCCCTTCAGCCTCCACCTCCAGTCTCCTTGCAAATGGACATACCTGGAAGGACCAGCTCTGCAGAGACACCTGCTGCAGAGCACTGACCCCTTGCAAAGAGCACCTCCCTGCCCGGCTAGCAGCATCCTCATCAGGGTAGGACAAAATTCACATTTCCAGTAGGTGAAGTGGTGGTGTTACAGTCACAAAAAAAATTATTTATTGCACTGAAGCCTCCTGAGGTTTCAGTAGCCAAAAAGCAAGCAGCTGGTGAACATCAGGGAACACCAGGGAGAATACGCCGTGCATGAGCCAGCTCCAGGGAGCGCTGCGGCTTCTAGGCAGACACAGGGCCCTCCCCTGCCAGGGGATGTGGAAATGCTGAGCTCTGGGACTGCACAGCTAAGGGTGGCCTTAGGAGAGATACTGCAGCCTCCTGCTGCTCTGTGCTGACGAGAGCTACAGCCCCTTAGCTAAGACCAGCTTAGATTATGATTGCCCTGATGGGAAAGAAACCCCAACCTTATATAACCAGCTTAAAAATAGAGAAGCTGTAAAAGTCTGGGGAGTTGTGACATCTGTCATCCTGGCCAGTCTCCTATTAATACCAACAGCAGCGAGGACCACACTGTCAGCTAGCTGACCACGCAGCTGAATTGCAGAGCATGGGAGTGAGTACCCTAGCTGATGCTCAAGTGCTGCCCCTTGCAATGCTTGCTCTGAGTAACTTGTGATTTTATATCACTCCAAATTTTCTTACTGATTTATTACCTTGAGTTAAGAGTTCAGATTGAACCACTTTGCAACAGCATGCCCTGCTACCATTTATTTTTTCTGGGTGTGGGCTTCAGGAAAATCCTACGGCAATGAGGTATGCCATTAAAACACACAGTGTTCTGGAAACCCTAATTCAGTGCACAGTAATCCACTAAAAGCTAGTCAGCAGTTTCTAGCATTATGATCTGTTTTCCATGATCTGAAAAGAGGTGACGCTGACATTCTGTGCATTAGCAGGTATCCTTAGACTGACATTTCTGTTGCTACTGCAATCTCTCTTCCTCACGCCCTTCTACTGCACACCATGTGCCGGGGTCACTGCCTGCCTGCCCTAGGACCCTCGGTCAATTTTTGCTGTCAGTACTCTGCCTGTTGACCTTGAAAAACATGCTCCTTGCGTAGCTGCCTTTTGACCCTGAGACCTGAACAGAACAAGGTTTCACCCAGACTTTTTCCCATTACATTTCTGTAGTTGCCCATGAGGTTTCTGCCTTGCTTAAGCAAAGGAAGAGGTGCAAAAAGACTGGTGAAAGGGGACGTGCTGGCAGGAATTGCCCATTTAACTGCCTACTGTCCCCAAGACATGCAAGCCTGTGGTGCAGACCCTGCTGTAAGTCCTGGGCAATGTGCAGTGCATTGCACTTTTTTGTGCTCAGACATGTGCGATAACCTTCCCGTTTCCTGTGCTATGTATTCACACAACCGCAGCCTGTGGTGCGAGTTGCGGTGAATGTGGTTCACCTGCAAGACTGGATGGGAAGAGCAAACTGGAACGGTGTGGTTGTGGTGGGGCTGGGGGGGGGAGAAAGCAGGAGGTGGGGGTTAGTGGGGGAGACAATGTCCAGCTTAGTTTTCCATGAGGAAAATACTTTAAAGTTTTTATTAGTTTTAAGCCCTTTGGAGTGTTCTGCTGGGTTTGGCTGGGATAGAGTTAATTCTCTTCACTGTAGCATAGTGCAGATGGCACATTGATGTTTAATTGTTGTTAAGTAGCTGCTAAGTGTCGCTAAGTAGCACCTATAGCAGTCAGGGACCTTTCCAGCTTCCCTGGCTGTGCCACATGCACAAGAAGCTGGGAGGGGAGGGGCCACAGTCAAGTCAGCTGACCCAAACTGGCCAATGGTGTATTCCATCTCATATGAAGTCATGACCAGCATGTTAACTGGGAGAGGTGGTATGTGGGGGGAGTGTTTGTGGCTCAGGGACTGGTGGTGGTGTTTGGTTGCTGATGAGTGGTTGCATCACTTGTGGTTTGTTTATTCCTCCCCTGTTGTTATTTTCCTTTTTATTGTATTTTTATTGCTGTTATCATTGTTTTATTTTAATTATTAAACTTTCTTTAACTCAACACATGAGTTCTCTCACTTCTGCCCTTCTGATCCTCTCCTCCATCCTGCTGGTGGGGAGTGAGTGATCGGCTGGGTGGGGCTGAGTTGCCAGTTGGGGTTAAACCACAAGAATTGTCTAGTTTGTGCCTTGGTTAAATGTGGGAGGTGCTGCTTCAGATCAGCAAGCCTGCTCTGAGTGTTACAGATGCTGTGTGCATGAGGTGACTTGTTCGTAAGTCCTCTAGCAGTAAGTAGCCTTACTAGCAGTTGCTTATAATGGTTTATTTTTGTGAGGCAGTTTTCCAAATCAACTTTAAAGAAGTACTTGCTTTCTGGACCAAGGGCATGCATATGGAGTTGAATAAATATCTATGGCTGAGCTCCTTCACAGAAGACAAAACTCCTGGCATTGGATAGTCTCCACCTGAGGCCTGTTTGCTGTTTGTTAGGTGACAACTGGGTTTTACTTCATTGATGTGAGCAGCAAAAAGCACCTGGGCTGTGCTCTAAAGGGGGAGCTTCCCTATCATCCATGCTTGACCAGGAGGAGAGGCATTTGAAGCTAGCTGAAACTCAGGTTGAAGATGAGTCTTTTACTTCACTTCCAAGAGTGTGTTTAACCCTCTCTTCTCAGAAGAAATGCTTGATAAAACTTGTGGCTGGCTCAATTACCTGCTATTCATTTTATTCCCAGACTTGATATGGAATAGCTGCA
Source organism: Phalacrocorax carbo (assembly GCF_963921805.1). Taxonomy (NCBI): domain Eukaryota; kingdom Metazoa; phylum Chordata; class Aves; order Suliformes; family Phalacrocoracidae; genus Phalacrocorax; species Phalacrocorax carbo. Next base: position 68,511,238 of record NC_087516.1, on the reverse strand, counting down.
AACATCAACATAGTGAGCCACATATAATTTTTTGTTAACACTCAAAGTCTTGAAGCCAGATGTTTGAGCAGCAGCAGAGGAAAAAATGAGTTCAATTTCCTGACAGGGATATAAGCCTTTGTGTCATGGGATCTTCTCCACTCCTCTGAGACATGATTTGTACAGTCTTCCTGAGTGCTTTTCCTAAAACAAACAAGAGCACCTGGAAGCTGAAGAATGGCTATCACATGGAGGAAACTGGAGCAGATAAAAAGAGCTGGCCAAGAGTGCTGGCTTCACCAGATATGCAGACTGTCTGGGCTGGAGGGTCTACACCCAAGCAAATGAGCCTTGCCGAAGTTTGGCATCTCCACCCTTGTGCTTGCTTCCCCAGGAGACTAGCCTTCCCTGGGAGGGGATTTTTGATGTGGAGATTGTCTGCAAAGGAAAACGCACATTTAGTTATCCTAAAGGGCATGGCATTCACCTCCAAATCTGCAGGTCTCAGTCCCAGTTCTCAGTGCCATTTCTGTGCTGAGAAGCAAACATGTCTTCCCATTCCCTTCTGGAAAAAGTTGGCATGGGCAGATACTGCATGCAGGCTTGGCGTGTTTGGGATGAGCGTGGATCTGCAGTCTAATCCTCAGGCTGAAGGAGACCTATGTTTTGAGTAGTTCACCAGCTTCTGGAACCTGGGGAGCTGTAGCTTGAAAGTGCATAGGCATTTATGCTTTCAAAAACCTTCAGGGTTATTTAGCCGCTGAGCAGCAATCCTGCAGAGCACAAATCTGGATTTGGGTATTTAAATCCCCTGTAACCTTTCTGTTTGTCTGAGCAAAAGTAACTTCAAATGTAGTTTGAGAATATGGCTTCCCAAACATGCAGAAAGGCTGCGAACTCTAGCTTTCATATTAACTGGAATAGACTTAATCAAAACACAGCGTGTTGATCTAAAAGCCTTCAGTTTACCTTGATGGACTTTCTCCTAAGGGCTTTTATACCCAGACACTTGAACAAAGTGACCAGAGTGTCCCCATGCAATCAGTAGTATTTTAAAGGCTAAATACACTTAGTAAATACAAAGGAAAACTTAGGTTTTCAACTTGGGGTCAGAGCAATCTGATGCCTTGCTATTAAACAGCTTTTCCTATGCTTGAATCACCCTTCTCTCTCCAGCAAAGATACCTTTCCAAACCATCCCAAGCTAGCTAATTTCAGCCTCAAACTAAAACTAGGGAGGCCACTTGGTGAAGTGAACGAAGGCGAGGGGAAGCTTTTCCTTCAGCTTGCAGCAGCCTCACATCTTCTAATGCCAGATGTACTTTCAAAAGCAGAATGTAAATTTGACCTTAGCCTGCTCTGTTGTAAACTGACAAACTGTAGTCATTATGCAACCAAAGTAATTTTACATAGCAAAAAATACATGTTTACAGAAACTTCCTATCCAAAGAGAAACAGAAGGCATAGCTATAAAAGAAGCCCAGGGGCTGCCATTCATAGCAGTTCTTAAGGCCAAGAATGTCACCAAGTGGGGACATAAGCCTCCGCTGCACTAACCATTAAACCAAAATATCTTTGCTAAGCTAATAAATCACTGTAAGACTCAGTAAATAACCGTGCTTCTGCTAGGGTGGCATTGAAAAGGGTGCTAGTCTGTAGGTATTGGTATATTTGACCTCGCTCAAACGAAGGATGTGCCCTCCGAAGCTTTGTCTAGAAAACAACATGCTATTTGTCTTCTCTGTTCTTCTAAATCATTTGTCAGCATTGAGGTTATCATATTTATCTCATTTGGTATAAAGCAAATGTAATACCACCCCTTTTGAACAGAGGCTGTAAGACAGAAAAAAAAAAGCTTGTAGACTTCTGCTATATATGAGGTTTTTTCCACAAAGATCCCCGTACAGCAGGACAACAGTACAGCCTGTCTACTGCAGATGGCATTGTCTCCAGCCACCAGATCACAAACCGTAAATCTCTAGGAGAAAGCTTGAAATGCCTTTTTTTTTTTAATAATTTACAGTCTGTAGAAACTCACATACCGCAAAAGTTCAGGCAAGAGCATTTGTCAGACTCAGACAAGGTCCCTTTGTGTACTTCATGGTTGCTTTTTATTTTGTGCAGAGATTTGGCATGTCTTTAACACAAGGGTGATTTATTCACAGTGCTCAATAATACTAACTTCAGACAAATTCTTCTGGTTCATGGTTGTTTGGTTTGATTTTGTGGCTGGAGCATCTGTATACTCCTAGTATGTGGAAGAGGATTCCAATTGCCTGATAATTTGAATGCTCCTAGGCTAAAAACTTTGAAGACTTCCTTGTAAGACAGATTTAATTGAGAGCCATTTTGTCCAATCTCTTCTACTCCTGCCCCTTCCTTTTTTGAGGGGCTCATTTAAAAACAAACAAAAAGGAATGCTGCCCAAGAAATGCAGGGTTTTTTTCTTAATTGCCTCACATGGAAGCTATCTATCTTTAACTGTGCTGTAGCCAGAAATTACTTCCAATTTACATGCTCCTATGCTTGAAAACTTCCACAGCTGAGGATTTATGCTCAGCTGTAGTTGTGGTGCCCAAGCATGGCTGCTTACTGGAGACCCAGACTGCACTGATGTCCATCAAAGCAGTGAAGAAAACCAGCTGATCCCCTTTGCTACTGCCTTTAAGCCTGCTGCTGTTATATTAGTAAGTTCAAGTAAGCAGTGACTGCAAATCGCAGCTTGAGGACTTGCAGTCACTTTCAAGATCAGTGTGACTAGCCATGAGCAAAAGTATGAAGGAAGGCTGCGGTGATTTTTTTTGTTTGTTTGTTTTCATGCCATTGCCAGACAAAGGCAATTGGAAGGATTTTGAAAGCCTCGCTGGAAGAAGTTTTAAGAGGTAGGAAGCCAATGTAATTAAGCAATGTTTTTTTAATGATTTAGTCCTTCAGCGTTAAAATTTAAGGCAGGCAAACTCCACCACATGGGTGCAATGGCAGGCTTCACTGTAAGTGGCAGAAAGCTTTAATTTAATGTTCTTGTTCTAAGGGGTCAGATGATGATCTTTACATCAGTACACCAAAGGAAATAATTTAAACATAATTAACTTGAGCTAACACTGAAACCCTTGAGAACATGATGGTGTTTAATGGAAGGGGGGGTTTTAACTTGCTCTTTATCAGGGATGTGATATTACTGTTTGAATTAACACAAGTCTTAATTAAACCTGACTTAAGTGAGAATACAGTTGGGTTAATATTACATCTGCTCAGACTGTAGTTCTAGTATACTTTTAGAGTGGAGAAGGACTAAACTGTTGTTTTACTGAGGATTAATATAGCAACTTATTTTTATAAATGCTGTGCAACTTCTCCATTGCTTATGCCTGGTTGTCACATTCTTGTTTCAGTAATTGTTTTTTTGGAAAATGCATTATAAATCAACCTTATAGGCATTAAGCTTTGTTCTCTAACAATAGTAAATGGGTTGGTTTATACTTACTTGTATGCCTTTTCAGATAGGCTGTAAAGATAGCTGTCTGTTGTGGTTTTTTTAAATTATTTTTATTTAAGAACAAACATACAAAACACTAAAGCAAAAATCCATACAGCAAGGCTCCTGAGAAATGAAGTGCATTCTCATGGATCCTGAGAGGCTGACAGCTAGATGCAACAGTTTGAAAAACAGTACTTTTGCCTGGGACTACCAAATTAGAATATATTTTAGAACATAGTTTTCTCCTTTTGTCTGACTGAAAGGACTGAGCTAGGTGGTATGCCTCCTCCCAATGTCTTTAGAGCCTTCACTCCACAAAACCCAGGCTAATTTTTTTTGAACACTGCCTGATTTTTCCTGTGCAAGAAGAGGCGAGAGAAGGGAGTTTGGTTGCGTAGCTGCCTCCAAAAGAAGCTACATGCAGCTTCAGAGCAGATACCGATTCCCTCCTCCTACGTGCAATCAGTTCCCCCTTGCAAACTATCTGCAACCTGCAGCCCTTCTGCAGTATCCACCTGTTCAGTTGTGAAATGCAGACCATGTCAGGCATCGCCTCTGCAAGGCTTTGTTTTTTAAAAAAAAAAGCCACAAAGCAGAGGCAGTAGCTTGAAAATGGCTTTATTATTTCTTCAGGGTGTTAGGTGCTGGAGGTGCCACTCTCAGGTTCCAGCTGCCCTGAAGGCCAGCCTGCAGCCCATGGCCCAGAGGGTGGCCTTGCAGAGTGCACTCCCGTGGTGGCCCCACAGAGCCACGAGCACCTGATCCAACACCCACCCAGTTGAGAGACTAAAGTGTAATGCCTGAATTAGCTGTATTCACAGACCAAAAACCGAAACCCCAGGGGAAAAATATACTTTCCCAGAGTTAGCTATTTAAAAGACCGAGTAAATATCCAGCTTATGACTTGTCTAGGTGCAACAACTTGAAAAGCAAGTCATCTATCCAGGTGCTACATCTTTTTCACAATAGCATGCAAATGTCTCCTACAATTTTGGGCAGACCATCTTTCTGAATTGGCCACTTCTGCTTTTCGTCTGCTTGTTGAGCCAAAAAAACCCCAAACAACAACAAACAAACAAAAAAAAGCTTTTGTGTATTTTGGGAGGGGGGTGAGGGAAAAAGCAGATGACAGTTTTTCTGTATGAATTGAGATGACCCAAAATGAAAGCAATTGTGCAAAGCAGCCAACTCAGAGATCTGTTCCCCTGATCTATGCTGCTCACATGCACCAGTGCGCTGTGTTGAGCCCTGGGAAGTAGAACACAGCATTTCCATAGGCCCAGTTGGACCTATTCATGCACACAAATTATACTCTTTGTTCTTTTCTCAGCTTATAAAACATTCCCCTCTCCAAAAAGCTCTGTGCCCTTCTCTCCACCTAGCTCTTTCAAGCAGTTCTCTCCTCTTGCTGGCTCTCACTCCAAATTACAGCTCCCATGCAGAAAAAAACAAGCCGGAGTGTGTGTGCAGCAGCAGGGCACTCCCACCCCTACAGCACCTGCAGGAGGGCAGTTAGGGAAAGTCTCTCCAGGTGTGGTGTGTGTGTGTGATTGCCTGCTGCTGCTAGGGGGTAGGGCTGACTGTGCTCTGAAAATCCTGGTAAAGGAAAGGCCAAATTTGCCAAATGGACTGGCAAAAGGCAGAAAAGCAGGGAGTGACTGTAAATCGGAAACTAAGCAGCTTTGTGTAATTAAAGCAAGATGAGTCTGGCCTGTGTTTAGCCTTCTGGCTGGTGGTGAGAAGGTGCTGAGAGGCTGCCTAGGCTGGACATGGTGTTTTGGTGTGTTGGGGCTCTGATGTGGCTATGTTGGCATTGCCCTAGAAACAGTGAGAAGGCCCTGCTCTGGAGGCTGCTTTCCAAATGGCTGCTAGTGGCAATAGGACATCTGGAAAACACGTGAAAGCTACAGATGGTGGAAATGTGGTATGTGGGAAGCATGTGAGTTGCTCAGTAAGCCTCTAGGAATGGTGATGGAAACTCCTACATGGTAGAGATCTTCCTTGGGTGTCTCAGGAAGGAGTTTATCATCACAGTGCAAGTTAGAGCTTACACTCATGCAAAAAATATCAACGTTATTTCTGGATAGGGAGATTGAGTCACCCTTCAATTTTAGGTAAATCTGATGGGCAGTTTGTGCAAGAGAGAAACAGGAATAGAATGGCATTCATAGGTCATGTAATACAATCCCCTACAGCAGGTACAACTATACCATCAAGTCCTGCTGACAAAGCACTTTCACCTTGAATTTAGAAGCTATTTTACTACTAGAGAATTGTCACAGAAATGTGATTCCTTTCTCAGGGTATTAGGAGGTATGTGAGCCAACATAATTTCAGGTTTTTGTTTTGCCTTGTCTTTGCTCTGTCTTTAGACAGTCAGGGAGGAAAAGACAAATCCTGTAACTTAAAATTGCATTGATTTTTTTTCCGCATTGATATTTCCTGTTTAAGGTTGCATCATTTATAAAGGTTAAAGTCCCCTAAATTAATCCAGTACTGCCAGTCTACCACAAATTCAGTTCTTAGTACAAATTGTGCTGTGAACTGAGGATGTTTTATGCTTTAGTCCTGGTATTTGTTTAAATTCGCTTCATTTTTCCTTTGCACTAGTTTTTCTAGTAGACTCTAAACCAAAGATAACCTCAGTGGGAATCTTATCCTCAAGCTTGTAACAGGTATATGTTTGAGAATCAGCTGTGATTCCCAGGTGAGGGGAATGAGAAGATAAGCATCTCTAACTGGCAAGTCTGTATCACAGAGGCTGAAGTCCTGTACATTTTCTCCTGCAGTCCTTATCTCTGACTGAAAGTGAGTCATTTTGGTAATAATTCAATATTGCATCACAAATCAAAGAAAAGGCCAGATCAAAGACTGCTTTATGAGGCACAGCTGAGGCTTTGGGTGGCCGAAAGATTGTCACCTCTTTAAGATGCTGGAGAATGGAACTACTGCAGCAACTGCTTCTGCAAGCATTGCCTCCTACCTCTTTGGCTTTGACAAGAAGAGCTAAGCAGGGCAGTCCTCTTCGCCTAAAAAGGTGGTTTGTGGCTTTCCTTCAAAGAGGGAAGAAAAATCTCTTTGCGTGATCTCTCATTGGGTGACATGGAGAAGGAACAGCTGAAGTGTTGTCTACACAGATCCATCTCTGTAACATTTAGAAGAAATTGACTATGACATTTATTATTTTTGTTATAGATCATTCCTTTAACTTGATTTACCTCCTGTAGCATCTGCTGGAAAATGTAATGTTTTAGATGCATGGAGTGAATACTCCTATTAACCAGCTAAGAGAGGTTTTACAAGCTCTGTTGGACACTTCCCAGTTCCCAGAACACAGATTTTGCAGGAACTGCCCTCTCTTTGCTTAGTTGTGATAGTCAGTGTTTTCTGCTGATGACTTGAGAAGAGTATATCCCCCATGCCTTTCTGATCGGTGCCTGAAAGAAGAAATAAAATCAGTTGCAGGGTTTGCGGTTTATCTCTTCAGGGCGGATGAGAGAAAAACGATCGGGAGAGAAAGCTGATCTGTTGAGAGGAAAGATGGGCACTCCAAATGAAGGTACACCAGCAGGAGGAGTCTGTGGGCAGGGACTGTTTTCCAGAAGCCTTCACTGGATGTTTTGAGAGGAGGGTGGCTCATGCAGTGACAGTGAGTGTGTAATAACGCTCAGGACTGTCTTCTTTCAGAGGCCCATCAAATTCCAGAGTCCTGCACTTGGTTTCTTACTGCTGACAATGTACAAAGCTATCTGGTGTTTTGAGGAAGAAAGGATCGCGTGATGGAGGAGAAGGAGGCAGGGGAGCAGATGAGAGGATTAAAATGAATATGCAAGCTAGTTTATGTGCTCTTTGATCAGCTGATTTAAGGGAAAAAAAAAGAAGTAAGCTTAAAATCGTGCAGGGAAACTGCTGCCTTTCATAGCCAAGTCTTATTTTCAGACATGTTATCCATTAGCAATGAAGTAAATCCATGTGTTAGCTACAAACATTGTTGGGGTGAATGCACTTCTGGCAAGGAAGCATTCAAACCCTGTCCTCTCTGACCCGTGTGGCTGGCTTGAACTTCAGAAGTGGATTACATCAAGCCATGACCGCTACTTCGGCCTCAGGAGGTACAGTTATAGACTGTGGGGAGGGCTCTGGTTCCTTTTCAGTTCACTTTACATCTGATAGGAGCAATTGGATGTTGAGAGAAGAACCCATTTTTTTGGCAGTATTTATGTATGGAAAATTTAAATAAAGAGCACAAGGAAGCTGACATCCAAGTACTGAGCTGGTGGTAGTTTTGCCATGGCTTTTGGTTAAGCATTCATTTTGCCTATCAAAAAGATTATTTTGCGAAAGCTGTTTGGCCAAAATGATGTAACCATACAAAGCCAGGAGTAACTTCTTTCTTGTTGTGACTCAAGGTAAAGTGTCATTTTCATATGTTTAAAGTAGCGTATGCTAATGTACAGATGGACAATACTGCTGACAGATAATTGTCAGTCTGCATAAATTAGTGAAAAGCTAAGACACATTAAAACTGTTTCTTACCCTGCAATAGAGGTTTTGCAATGCACAAGTACGCTGAGCAACAATTGTAGGCCGACAGCTAGAACATTCTGGAAACTAATTGGGGTTGTAAGGAAATCGCATGGTATTGTGGTAACATGGGCCCAGAGACTAACCCATCTAGCCATTTGAAAAGCGCCAGGTAACATCTGATTATAGATAACATGAACTGTGTTTTGTTATCCTTGAGATCACACAAATATACCAAGGCTGTAGCTTATCTCTGCTACAATTTCACCTCTCTGGACACTGGATGTCAGGCTTATTTTAACCTGTTTTTTGACTTTTCTCAGTAGGCAGACTACTAGACCCTGCATACTGGGTTTAAGCCTACAACAAGGCATGGGCTCTTTCCAGTCATGTTTCATGTGGTTTGCTGAGAAGTGGCCCCTAGCCACCTAGCTATCTACTACACAAAATTCTCATCATCTGCTTTTGGAATAGTCAAAAGTTTGGCTATTAAGAAATCTCTTTGCATCACCTAGCCAATGTTATACAATTATTCTACTTGGAGATGGAAAATGCTTTTATGTTTGAAAGTCCCTTCCCAGACTGTAACTTGAAGGGAGACTGATGATGCAAGCTTCTGCTAATAAGGCTGCCACAGGCACTGACAAGTTTTTTTTGTTCCTCCTTAAAACTAGTTTTACATGACACGGCTAATAATATTAGAAGGGCTTTAAGTTGCCTGATTTGTTCATGGGGAAGGGACTGTCAAAGAAATTACTCCTTCTCTATAGTAAGCCACGTACACATCTAAAAGCTCCAGACTCCCTCCACATACCCGCAAGCAATCCTAATGGTGTTGAAGAGGAAGGGGCTCCCAGTTCTTCCTGTGCAACATTACTCATAGGAGGATTTTTAGGAACAAATGTGTGTAAAGTGGCTGTAAATACATTAAGGCTAGGAATTAAATGGAAGAAGTATCATTCCATGGAAACAGTAAGTTTTTGGAACAGCCTTTCTGAAGTGACATCAAGCTTCATATAGCTCCTATAGAAACTCTTCCTTTTTTTCCACAGAACTTCAGTAATTGATCCAAAGGGTTCACCTGGCTTGTGGTTTTCAAAGGGCATAGTAAATAATAATAAACAGTAAGTAATAATAAATATTTTTAACTAGCATGTTCCCTGTTAATTACCTCTCCACTCTTCAAAAGCTGGAATAAAAGCAGTCCCCTAGTGATTTAGGGAATGAGGGTGTTCTAAATTTATTTGGTCTCAATTTTCTGTACTTGCCGAAGTCTGTGCCATGACAGACCCAGGTTATCTGCAGATATGCATAACAGAAACCTGCGGTGGCAAAAGTTTTGTTTGGTTGCATCAGTTGCTCACTGTATGAAGGTTAGCACTGAATTTGCATCTTGATATAAATCAGGTACTTTAGTTGAAGTGGGAAAGTACATGTTAAGGTAGTTATAAAAACGGAGCTATAACTTTGAGTTATAGCTTTACAAATCCCTTTTCTTTGCATGGAAACATGTTCCTTCTCTTTGCTCTGCAGATTTGTACAAGAAACCCTTTGGAAGACTCTTTGGTCCTTAGATTATTCCATGAGCTTGAAGCTGTTCTTGGATTAGAGTATCTTCCCAGGAAATCGATGGTGGTGTGGAAGCTCACTTATCTGCAAGAGTGGATTGCATGCCTGAGGTTTTGTGACTGCTTTATTCCAAAAATGGCATGTTTAAAAATAAATAAGGTGCGTAACCCAATTCACTCAGTTACTTTCTTCCAGTGGGAAGCTGACCTGTGGGCCTCAGATTTTTCCTATGCCTAGGTCAAGGGACAAACAAATGTAAGTTCACAGAAAGGGCTATCTTTATTACTGCTGCATCTAAAATAGAGCAATGCATGGGTTTTTATTTGATCGGTCATTTCAGTCTCTCCGAGTTACCATTATGGCTTTCTGTGAAAGCCTGTAAAAATGAAAATATCTTAAATGAAAATAACACTCCTTTAGCCTAACACCATAGAGTCTCCAGTACATATTTGGCACATCCTCTGAGGCTGTATCAACAGCAATCTGAAATAGGCTGCTGTAAAAGGTGAATCATAAAAATAAGTGGTGTTTAGTGTCTTGTCCTGTATCCTCTGAGGCTTCTGACATGTAATGACTAAGTATAATCTACAGTGCTCGTAGGATAAAATAGTGGGCATTAGCGTTTGTGCAGTGACTGTCAATGTCAAAGTCAGTTCTGCAAAACAAACGCATTGAATCCTTGCTCTGTTGAACTTTTTCACAAAACCTGATAGCAAAGAGCAACTTCTTGGTTCTTTTTCACATGTACTGTACATATTTCAAGTTTCTTCTGATACACAGTAGAAAAATATATACATACAGGATTTGTGACAAAAGAGCATTTTGCAGTGTCTTGGTGTGAATATACGTAACTTCATCACAATAAACAAGGTGTATGTTATTCTCAGACCTAAGCAACTTTGTCTAAAACCATCTTTCCTAAAATCACTTGCCTTGAAGACTACATTAATACTTAAAGATATTTCTCTTCTGGGAAACCACCGTAAAATCCACTTTTTCAGCCTGTTTGTTTTGAGATTAAACGTATGCCTTCACAAGGAAGAATATGCCATCCAGAACGGTAACACCTTTGAACAACAGAAAGACAACTGGGGGTCTGTAGGACTGAACCGGCAGCATTGACACCTCTACAGGTGAAGCATACCACCAGGATAACCCTATATATACATACTTTTTTTTTTTTTAAATTTCTCCAGAGGCACCAGATGGCAGCATTTTCCCTCACTCCGAGGATGATCTCATCCTCTCTGATTCACTCCTGGGACCATCAGGCTATGAGGCTGCATAAGCCACGACGACCTCATCTGAACTGCATCTTCTCTGTTGCCACCTGCTCGTTTTCCCACTTTCGCTGGATTTGTGGAGTCACATTCAGGTGGCCTGAATGCAATCCGGGCCCTTGAAATTGTAGTTTGCCTTTTGCTTGTGCAGGTCCCAGAGTCCATAAGAATCATTAGCATACAGGCATGTAAAAATTTAGACCCAGTGAATATGGCTCTGAGCTCTAAATTTTCCATATCCTCTAAATATTAAGTAGCATACAGTTTATTTGATTTTCCTTTTTAACTATCCATTCTTTTCCATGTACATGCACAATATAATTCTTGTTTACAAGCAAGTTTTGCATGTGCTCTTTTCTAGGAATGCTTTATTCTTTGAATCTTGTAATAATATTTCAGTGTACACCAGTTATGTATAACTAGTTACGTGTGACTAAGCTTGTAAACTCTGTAGCAAGAACTCTGTTCTGCACACATAATCTGAGGCAGGGCAGGGATTTTGAGAACTTTGCAAGCTATGGTTTCTTTTACAGTATGGATGTGGCTTAAAGCTTTGTAGGCTGGGTATTATGTTGTTACACCATCCTCTGTACTGCTTCCCTTCATCTTCATGTTCTTGCTTATAAATCCAATGCTGCTTTACCAGTGGTTTTGTCACAGGAAAAAAAACCACCACGTTATGTTCAGCTGTGACAAACTATTCCTAAATCATCCACTTTTGAACTCTAAACTTGCAGCACTGGGATGCAAATATTTATTGACTTGAACTCTGTGAATAACATCAACAGACAGCAGAAGAAAGGCTATTTATCCAAAATGGGGCTGGGTTGCTGGCCCCCAGAGGGTGAAGGAGGAGCAGCCCTGGCTCCTGCTTTCTTTGACTGTAACTCCATTGGGTTGCTGGTGTTCTGCTGCAGTGATTCTGTTAATGCTTTACAAATGCTGTGACCTCAGTGGTAGACTATTTGTGGATTGTTTAATTTATTAACTTCTGACAAGCAGCCCATTATTTTTTCTGAAGAACATATGTGACAAGGGGTTTGGTTTTTTTTTTTTTTTCAAATTTCAGCCAAATTCAACGTAAGTGTCACAGGACAGGGACATTAGACCCTCCACAACTCCACCCTTCCTCTTATTTAATAACAAAAGTTATCCATAAACAAGCAGGAAGGAGGGAGGGAAGAGCACTTCTTGAAGGAAGTCTTGTATGATGAAAATGTTAGGCTGCGTGAATTTGGAAAACAGCACTATTTTCTTCTCTTATGAATATTCTAATGAAAAAAAAGAGAAAGGATAAAATTCCCTCAATTTTCTGTCACTTTCATGTAGCAATTTCCTTCTAGTTCTAGATTTGCCTGTACTTTGGTATTAGCTAGTATATGCAAACAGGACATATTTAGCTTTATTGCCGAAGACGTATGAAATAAATGCAATGGAAGTATGTGAGCATGTCACCTGAAAGCTGAAGGGCATTGCATCACTGAAAGACAGTTGTGTTGGCTTTGCCTTATCTTCCAATAAAGGAAGCAAAGAATTTTAAATATATGTGCACGGTTTTTAATGCTTGATGTAATCCCTCATGCACAGTTGTTTTGCAAAGTGGAGGAAAAATTATCTGTAAATTCTTTGTTTTGTCTAACTATAGCACTGTAATTACTAACTAGCACCTTCCCTGAGAAAGATAAGCAGGTACTGGTGATGAGCTTTTCAAGAGGAGAGGAGACGTTTAGAAAGTAAACAGTGTCTGGGATCACTCAGTATGGATCGTTACAGCTTGACATTATTTATTCTGGAACTGTGACAACTGACCGAAACATGGGGACTATAAATAGGAATGCAATGAGCATTAAATACGCAAGAAGAAAAAAGCAATATAACTTGGCATGCACCAAAACTTGTGTCTGGCATACAGCTGTCCATGTAACTCTCACTGCCATCCTGGAGGCTTTTTGTGATTTCCCACTAAGTGTACCTCTACCAGTGAAGGATTAGGAACAGCACCACCTCTGTAAGCTTTGATTCTTGCTCAGTAGAGCTGGCTAAGATGGATCTTGTTAACCTTTTACATATGAAAGATGCAAGTATCCTCCTGCACATAAATTAGAGAGGGATTATTTGGGTTTTTTTTGTCAAGAGTAACTGCTATGTACCATTCACACACTGCATCTTGCACAGCAGTGAAATAACTGTAGGAATAAGCTGATGAAATCAGTGCTTCCCCTTGCTGCAGTCCAGAATGAAAATATAGGAAACAGGGCAAAATTCTGCCTAGTAGCATGCATTGCATTTTTTGCTTCTAGACTGGCATGGCTTACTAAGGAGAACACACCTGTAAAAATTTAGGTATGCAAAGAAATGTGCATGTTAGCTTTGAATGGACTGAGATACAGACCTTGGTTGTTTTGCAGCACAAATACACTCTCCACTGACTTTGAGTTAGCCTTCAATCTAGGGGAAAATTATATGTCTGGTATGTGATAGAATGTAACTCAACACACATACTTTTCCTTCTGTGTATGTTACTCCGTGATGTGTACAAACCGTGGTGAGTCCCCTCAAAGGCATCCTCTGAAAGCAAGTCTATAGTTTCATGTTTTGACCCTCCTCATTTTCCCTTCCTATTCTTGTAACATTTCTCATACGGCCTTAGCTGTAGACAATCGTATTTTTTTTATCCATAGCAGACAGCAACAATTACTCCTCTTAGCGTATGATGTGGGAAGGGGAGGCTGCAAAGAGCGGTTGTGTAGAGAGAAAGTGGTTGGGGAAGAGGTTGTTAAAATGTTCTGCGTCCAAAAACTGGGGAAAAGTAGGCATTTTAGTTAGGAGGGCCAAAACAAGATACACATGGCATAAAGTTTAAGTTTTTTTCCAGGGACACAAGCATACCAACTGTCTAAGACCTTCTGCCACTGATCATATTACAGTTGCTGTGATGTATGACTGACATACTGTGCGTGATTTCTCTCTTGGTGCCTATTCTTCACTGACTATCCTGCACAGAAAAAAATAGTGGTATTGCAAAGGACCAGTCATCCCTATTCCAGCCCAAACTATAGCCTGGGCTGTTCTCCTGAGTTGGGCTAAATCTTGTTCCTGTTAATACAGTGAATTTAGGGATGTCCAAAGACACCTTTACCAAGTCAAGGCAGCATCGTATTGTGTAGGCAAGGAGGTTAGAAACTTGTCCTTGCTTATTTTGTTTTTCAGTTGGCAGAAGTAGGGTTTGTTCATTTGGAGTTATACTTCTCTCTTCAGTGAGTGCTCCTTAGCAGCTGAATTAGATTTAGCCTCGCTCCAGACATCCATGAGTCTTAAATGCCACCTAAATGGCAGTGGAAATCATCCCATTCCCAACAGAATGGCAGTGCATCAGCCAGGGAAAACATTAAGTGGATTTACATCTTTGATGCTAAGGGCCAGAGAAGGAAGCCTGGATAAATGCTGTTTACTCCATTTGTCCTCTAGTACAACAAAGTACATGGCTTCATTTAATAAGACCCCCTAGCAGAGGCAAGAGGCAATGGTCCTGGTTCCTGGTGCTCATGGTAATTTGCCCATTAAACACTGAGGTCTTGGATGGTTTGTGCGTTGTTTATTGCAGCTTTTACCCCTGCAGCCAGATTCTCCAAACTGCTCTTTAGTCTTTTCAGTAAAGACTTCAGAAGGGATTTTGTAAATGAAAAAATACCCCTGACAAAACTGCTAGGAGGTGAATGGCTGTTAGCAGCTGACTTCTTGAAGGTGTAAGTTTCTAAGCGCCTGGAGAAAGGCAGGAGGGCACCTGGTCACACACGTGTGGACACACCTTTGCACTGTTCCCCACAAGTATCCGAGTGGACGAAGGTTGCAGTGACCCCCTTTGCTGTGTGCCCAGCGTGTGGCTAAACTGGTGCTTTGTCCCGCCGACAAAAAGGGAGTCCTTTGGTCGTTGGGAATTTAACTGAACTTCTGGCTTAATGAGGAGAAGGGTAACTATTTCAGTGTTTAAACATTTGGATCATACGGATGAGCTTGGTTGGCCAGCACAGATGTACAATCCTCTCTGTGGTCAATACTAGGGATATCCAGTGATTTTCCCTGGACGTACACTTGGCAAAAAGCTACGGGAAAACACCTCAACGCCAACCTGAAGGTGGCTTCTTTGCTCCTGCATTGACCCTTATTTCCTTCCCCTCATCCCACATGCAGGCTCCTGGCTGGGACAGCTTCTCCCCTCAGTAGGGTGGGTAAGCGTGTGAGCTGCTCGGGCCTGTGCTGCAGGGGCTGGCGTCGGGGACTGAGGGGAGAGGGCATCGGCTTTCGGGGCTAGAGGAGCGGGATTTCTGTCAGAGAACGGGGAGAAACCAAACCCGCCAAGTGTCCGCCCGGGAAATCCGTCGCTCTAAAAAGTAAGATAACTTAAAAAAGCGCCAGAACTAAGAAGGGGGCCTGTGTGTCTGCCGAGCCGACCCGGTCCAGGTAAGGAGAGGAGCCCCTCGGCGCGCTGCCTTCCCACTGAGAGGAGGGGGCGCCGGGCCGGTGCCTGAGGGGCTGCTTTCGCGGCCCGCCATTATGGACCGGGTCGCCTCAGGCGGCCTTACCGGGCCGCGGTAGCGGCGGCAACCGCAGCCAGCCGGGAGCAGCAGCAGGAGGAGGAGGAGGAGAAGGAGGAGCGGAGGGCGGAGGCAGCGCTGGCAGCCGGGCGGGGAGGGGGCACTCGGCGCCGAGGAGGAGGAGGACTAAGATGGCCACCAGCCGCCGCGGGGAGCGGCCCCGCTCCCACCGCCCCGCCTCGCGCGGCCCCCTCGGCCCGGCCCGGCCTTGATGGGGCCGGAACGACCCCGGCGCCAGGACGCTGCAGCGGCGGCGGCGCCTCCCGCCGGAGCCCGCCCGGGCCGCAGCGGGGGAGCCGCCCTCCCGGCCCGGCCCGCACCGCTCGGCCGCGGCCACCCCGTCGCGTAACCCCCCTCCCCCCCCGCCGAGCCGTGCCCGCGGAAAGGTGCGGAGAGAGAAGACGAGAGAAGAGGAGAGGAGAGACGAGACGAGATCGTCCGCTGCCTCTTCCCCGGCCCGGCGGGCCGGGCCGGGCACAGCGGCACCTACGGAGACCCCCGCCGCCTCCCGGTAAGTGCCTGGCGGCCCTGCCCGCCGCTCCCCGGGCCCCGGCGCTTTGTTGCACTGCCGCCGGGCCCGGCCGCGCTGCGGGGAGACCCGTTGCCGCCGGCGCGGTGGCCTGCGGCCCGCGACCCCGCCGGGGTGCCGGCCCCGCTTGGCCCGGCCCAGATCGGCCCGATCCCCGGGGATGCCGTGCGGGCGGCCGCCTCCCTCCGCCGCCGGCGGCTTGGAGGAGGGGACGGCGGCGCAGGTGCCTCGGGTGATGGATCAGTGCCACTGCGCGGGCAACCCTCCCCTCGTTATTTCATGTGTTATTTCAGCGGCCGCTCTCCGGCCGCGGCCCCCGGGGCAGGGCAGCGCTGCCTGCCGGGCGAGCGGCTCGGCCCCGCCGCGCTGAGGGGGGCGGGCAGAGGCAGCGCCGGGCCCCGACTTGGCGGGGCGAGGGGAGCCCGGCGGGGCGCTGCGGCGGCGCTGGGCCGCTCCGGCGGCCTTTGTTGTGGTCGGGGAGGGTGCTTTTCCCGCGGGAGCCCCCGGCTGTGCGGGGTGCGGGAGGGACCGCCGGCCCCGGCCCTCGGGTGCGCGGGAGGGCGGCGGGGAGCCCGCCTCGCAGGCGGGGGGCTTTCTAGCTTTAATTTTATTTTTTCTGTAGCTAGTTATTTTGGTGGCAGTCCTCGAGCTGTCGACCCTGTGGCGCGGCAGGGACGTTCGAGTTAAAGTACCCGGCGGGTTTGTCCCCAGGGACGGGGAGGTTGTGGCTCCCGGGGGGCTCGGAGTGTCGCGGATTTGCGGAGGTGCTGAGGGTACCCGCTGCTTGTCTTCACTGTGGTTTTTGCCCTGGGAGGTGATCCGCATAGGTAAGAGGTTTGCAGTTGGCCAGTCAGTAGTGCTGGGTGATTGAGACCCTGTGTGATGTTCACCTTGAAAGATTAGGACCATAATTTCTAGCTGTGCTTACATATGCCTGCATAAAGAGAGACTTAAGGAAGCGATAGTGCAGAGGACTAAATGTATGTATTTTGACCTGTGGTCTCATACATAATCTAACTGAAATTTTTGGCTAACTGGAGTGACTCCCAATATTTCAGTGGAGACCTGCGAGCCCTGGCCTTCTTTTAATCATAGAATTTTGGTTACTTTGCAGTGTAGGTTTGTGACAAGGTCTGTGCATGTCCATGTATTGGACCATGAAATTTTCCTTTGGAAGACAAATGGTAAAAAAGTACATTCTGCATGTTGTAGCAAACAGAAATGATCAGCCAAGTCATAAACTGTGCGAGAGCTGTGTAGCTGTCTGGTGCCTGTGTGTGCCCCCGTGCCCAGTTATGACTGTACAGCTGAATGATGTTCCTGAGCTCGCAGACTCCCATGGATCCAGGCTGGTTCTGCAGAGAGCCAGCTTGATTGCATCCATGGCACATTTTGGTGACAAGGTGGTAGTAGCTTGAACTAGGCTAAATGAACAAACTGTACAGTTTGTGTGAACTGGTGTTTCTGCAGTATTTTGCTTGTCCCGTGATTACACAGGTAATCACTTCCAGCACTTGCAAATACAAAACTTAACTGCTATGTGAATTGGTCAATTGCAGTAAGCCAACCAAATCCTTCTCTGTGCTTTTAGGTTATAGGCAGGCATGTTTACGAAGCAGAATGCATTGGGTGCAGGAAACATGCATCTGTTTTAATATGGTATTGTGCCTTTTCTTTATGATCCTGGTCAAGAAGCGCTGGTGATCTAACTTTGGCTGCATATTTGGACTATGAGCAGGTGTCTCCATGCTATGTGGTGTGGGTCTATTGAGTTCAGTTGGAGTCAGCTCTGGAATACTCAACAGCATTGATAGTAGTGTGTTTTGGGTAGAAGAATGCCTCAGATATCATGGTGGTAGACTAGAGACTGGTGAATTGTATTCTTCAGTTTGGTATGTGTTTGCTAGGAACTCAACATATTTGTTTGCTTTTCCAATTTGCCAGGCAGTTTTAGGCTGCTAGACTTGGAATAAAAATGTAGTATGTTTTGAGTTACATAGTTACAATTATACTGCAATTCTCAGCAAGCTGTTTATTTGATTTAAATTGAAATAAGTTAAGCACAATGATGCTGTGACTTTTAATATCTTCAGCACCCATTTAAAAATGTATTACAACATTTCTATATCAAGATTTAAGTATGGGTTAGTATCTCCAGTCAATTGTTTAATTGCAGTTCAGTGCCTCAAGATCAGCTACTTGATAGTATTGAGTGGTATCAGTACTATGGGAAAGTAACTCTCATTTCTTTCTTTCAAAACAGTATCAGAAAGATGCTAAGTAATAAGATTGTTATAATTCTTTATATTTTCAAACTGGAAATAATAAATTCAGTTCAGAAGGTTGCATTTTCTTGTTGCATCTTGCTATGTGAATCGGCTGAGAAGGTACAGCTAACAGCCATCTAGGTAGATATGATAGCCTTGGTATTTAGCTCTGGTTTACTGGAGCTAAACTGCCAGAAGTAGTGTACAAGGTGAGCAGGTCTTCAGGATGTACTGCTGTGTGTTGCTGTTAAAGGAATTCAGCAATGTGTTTCACGTCTGCCAGTCTTACTTTATAACTTTTTCATAGTTTTCTGGAAGTGTTCAGTTGGATTTTTTAGCATATGGAAAACTCTGAGATTCTTCATGTGCAGAATATGCGATGAGTGTGGGCAGATGTTCTGCTTACCCTTTGAAATGCTCAGGACTGTCATGAGATTCTTTGGAAACTTTGGTGTTGGAACATGGTGTTTCAGTTCCCAAATGTTGATGTTAACTGTTTTGTAATGTTGGGTTGTGGGGATTTACTTGAGTTTCTGAAGATGTGCCACGCTGAAGAACGTAAAGGAAAGCTGGTAGTTCCCTCTCTGATGGTTAAATCACTAAAGGACAAATCTGCTGATGTTGATTAGCAGTTTTGTTCGTGTTTGTAAGTGAATTTAAGTTCCTGTTGCAAAATAGTGGAAATACTGTTTCAGCAGTGGCCTTTGACTTGCAGCACTTCCGGCTATAAGGAAGTTTTGTATCATTTGTCCAAAATAAACAGATTTTGGAGAGGGTGGGTATGGTATGCTGTAAGAAGCCATGCATCTTAGTCACAATTTACCCCCTCTTGCTTGCCTCTCTGATAACTAGAACTGTGGAAGTCTATTCTTATGATATGTTACTGAATGAAACATGGATTTTGAAATGGGAAATATAATCTTTTGTTGGTCTATAGTACAATTTTTGGGTATGTGTGTAGGAGGAAAACAAATTATTTCTTCATAGCTTTAATATTGAAGCTTTTAAATTCACTGGTTTCCTCCTTGATTCTTTTTGTTGTTGTTGGTAGTGTTGCTAACTGCAATAGTACAACATTTAAAATGCCCAAGTCGTGACAAATACTTACATTATTAGTTTCTTTGAGGTACTGGCTATGCTGATTGTTTTTAAAAACACTTTTTTGTTACTTATGTGTCCTTAGACCTACAGCTTGAGGTGTAACTGTAAGCCTTCAGGCACCCTTTAGTGTTGAAGGGACTGAGGCGCACTGATGCAAGATGGGCGTGTCACCTGGAACAGCTCATTTCTTTCACTTTGTAATTTGGTTTTCAGTTTTCAGCTTCTAATAAACAGTTTCACTCTTGTATAGCTACTGTTATCTTCTATTGGAGACTTTACATCCTGCTTCTGGGCTGTTCACACTTTCTCCAGGCTGGGTGGGAGAAGACAGAACATAATTATAAGGCTCTTAAACACGTTTGTTTTAACCAGCTGTCCCACAGACAGTATAGAAAGTGTTGCTGTATCCTGTATCCCTGTTTGCACTCTTGTTGCCAAAGCTTCTGATGTTATGTACAAAATTCTGCTAGTGGATTGTAACATTTTAACTGAAGTCATTGGTGCGGATGTGAGTAGCATCTTGGCTCAGGTGATAGCACTGCAAACTTTGCAAGACTGAATGTGCGTTATTGGTGGCCGGCCTTGAGAGCATCTGTTTGGCAAGCAACCTATGTTTTGTGACGCAGTATTGCAAGATTTTGCTTGTTGGTCGCATCTCCTGATCTTCTGTGATACAACAGGTGAGTGCATATAGCACCCTCCTTTTCGTGACACTGAAAGGTAACACAGTACCTACAGACTCTCTGTGTTTGGGGATGATTATTTAAACAAAGTTAGATGATCTGTAGCACAGTTGTTGCGTATCTTGCTCGATCTTTATGTAATACTGTCTCAGAGCTTAAGAGGTAAAGGAGGAATAGGAAATACTGTATAAAGCCATTGGGTTAGTACTGTGTAGCATTTTCTGACTCAAAGTGGCTTGTTTAAACCCTCTATGTTGATTTGATACTTGTAATTAAGAGGAATTTTTGTATAAATGGTGAAGGGGGAACATTTTTTAGGTAATTTGATTGTGGTGAAGATGCCTATAAAGCATTTAAATATGTAACTATAAGGGTTGTGGGAACTCAGCTGTTCTACTTGGTCTTTAGGGTAGCGGAAGGATATTGGGGAGGTTTTGGTTATTCCCCATGTCCCTCGCCCAGCTCAACATACCTCCTTTTTCATGAGGGTTAGTCAGAAGGTACCAAAGATCACTAGTTACTCAACTGAAATAGGGTTTCACACATTGAGCACCTTCTTCCTCCCTCTCTCTCTTTAGAAGCTGCTGCAAAAATGGACTTGATGGCTGTGGTGAGGACTAGGTAGCAGCAGCCTGGTGAAGAGGCCGTGGCTTTGGTCTCAGGTGCTGGTGTCACTGTTGGGGGAGCTGGCTTATGCCTGCTAGGAGCTCTTGGCTGGTACCAAGGCGTTCAAAACAGGTGCAAAGTGCAGCTTTGTCCAGCAGCTGCAAAGAAGGAATAATAGGTCTTGTTCCTTTTCTATTTGCTTGTTCTAAATGCGCAGGAGGGTTTTTTTCCCCACCTTAAGTCTTCCGTGAGTAACGATGACATATGTCTTTTGTTTTTTTCCCCATGAAAAAAATTTCTGATTCTGTTCTGTGTGGAAATGTGCAATTGACATAATTTTTTACAATTGTACTAATGTTATTGGAATTCTGAATAACAGCAGGGAATCTGTTTTTGGCTTTTTTTTATGGTGTGGTGTGGGTTTCAAAAATTTTTTTATTTCTATTTTTTCCCCTCCTCTCACCACTTGTTGAACAAAGCTGTGAGTGTGGAAGTAGAACTGCCTGCATTGAGATTTGGGGGGAAAAATTGTTTGACATTTCTTTAGAATTCGATTATTCCAGGGAGAGCTACATGTCATCTTTTGGGATCTTTCCCTTTCAAGGGAAAATGGGTTTGATTGCTTTTCTGGTTTTGGTGTTTCATCAATGTCCTGTGATGGATTTTTGCCTGTCTTAAGCATGTGACTTCTAATGCTTCTGTCATAGTCGCAGAATAGGAACAGATTTACAGAACTTACTGTAGCACATGTAAAAAAAGCATCTAAAATTTCAAAAGCAATAGAAGAGTGTTATGCTAGGACAGAGTGCATTGTGTGGAAGAAATCAACAATAAGGGATGTTGAGTGGTATGAAGGCACACAGCTTCATATTTTAGGATAAACAGTAAATGTAGAAGAAAGATAAGATGGATGCATCTGAATTATAACAATGAGATATGCATTAAAAGAATGTTTAGTTCTTATACCTTCACAAATACTGCTATTTCTGTGTCATGCATTTTATTACAATATTACAAGAAAAAAGCTTTGAGTGGATTGGCTAACTTAGTGTACAGACAATAATAAATTTGAAAACACATGGTAGAAGTAGATTTTTTTAGATGGCTTATTTAATCCCTTTCTTCCTTGCTTTAGAGAAATTGTATACCACACTGAAAGTATGTAAGAGTTAAACTTGTACTTTTTCAGGTTGGGTGGGTATTCATCAGTTACAAGCCTAACTTAAGCTTCTTATTCCAATTCCAAGACACCTATCTTAGAGAAGTCAGACCCTTTATAGTTGGTTTTTGCCTACTTTTTCCCAGCAACTTTTTCTATGAACGTCCTAGTTGGTTAAAGAAGTTATTCCCTCTCTTGAGTCATCCATTTTCTTTCTAATGGCCATGCCAGTTTGGTTTTGGATGTGCATTTGAAGCTTTGCAGTGAAGGGTTTCAGAGTAGGGGGGGTGTTACCAAAATCAATGCCTAACTTGAAGCAGCTGTGTCAAATAAGCAAATGGAGAAAAGCAAAGCCTTCAGAGCCAACAGTTTGGTAGTGATGGGATAGATACATGGCTAGAAAGGGAAGGTATTACTGCATGTTCCTTAGATGTTCTTTAGGGTCCTTTATTTTTGGAATGGTGTGACTTCAGTGATAATGTGGATCAGGAGCTCTTGACAGAAATGTTCATCTGGCTTTCTGTTTCACTACTGTTTTGTCAGTGGTATCACCATGCAGTGGGTATTAGAGGTTAGCTCTGCCTGGATTGTATTGGTGTCACTTTTCTCAGTATCTTTTTGCCAGCTGGAAACCTGTGTGGAGTATTGGCCTTTGAGTTGTTTGTAGTAGGGGGACTGTAGTAGTGGAAGCTTTCTGTTGTTGGCTTTTTTTTTTTTCTTTTGCTTTGGCTGGATGATATGGAGGCTTCAGTGGCAATACTAGTTGAAGTGGTTCCTGCACCCAAACTGTGGAGAGCAGCAGACAAGTGTTGCATGGAGTTACTGCAGCAAGCTTAGAAAAGATCTTTAATTTCTATCTGTCAAAGTTGTCTTGTAGATCCAGGGCCTTATTGTTCTGACAGTGGAAGAAACTTAGAGGACTTTGGGTTTTCCTGAGTATGTTTGTTTTAATGCTAGAAGCTTTTGAATCCCCATTGAATGGGAGGGGGTCGGCTTTAGTGCTGTGACATTAGAACAGGAGAGAAGAGTGCTTTCCCTGCAGGGGATTGATAATAGGACTGCTATCTACTGTTCTTGTGCTAAGATTCACCACCCCCATAGCATTCAGAGTGCCATTGATGGTCTTGTCTGCAGTTGTATTCTTGCCAAGACTTATTTACTTCCAGCGGGGTTTTACGGAGGTCCTTGGGTCTTCATGTGAGAACCAGGGATGAGATCAAGGCCTTGCTTTATATTTGCATGAGTGCACAGAGTACAGAATGTATTGCATGGTAGAATGACAGACAAAGCAGATGATCATGTTTTTTTTAATGTAAAAGTTGAGCCTTTTGATGTTCTCAGGGTTGCTAACCTAAGAGTTGAAATGTCACGGTGCAGGCCCTCAGTTTTGAGATCGACTCAATGGCTTTTAAAGCATTAAAAGCATAAAATCAATGTATTTCCTTTTTGATTTTTGAGTCTTGAGCATGCAGTTGTCAAATTTCTTCCACAACTGTGAGGGCTACAAGATTTTTGGAATCTTCACGTGGCAAAATGCTCTGAGTAGGGATGCTGCGAGTATGATGAGATTGAGAAGGATGTGGTCAGAGCAGGCAATATTCTTGTCATCATTGGTTTCCTCTCTGATGAAGTGACTGAAGAGGAGTGAAATTAATTTTATTTGGGAGTTGCTTTACACTTAGAGAAGAATGCCTGTTCAGAGATGCATCCTGAAGTAAACGTTCTTGTTAAGCAGTCATGTGGAATTGGCATAGAAACAGTTTTGCTATTGCATCACAGATTAAATGCTAGTAGTCGTAATAGTAGCAGTTAAGCAGTGAGCTACAATAGAAATGTAAAAACAAAGTCTCTGTGGATATGATCTAAGAGGATGCTAATTTGCTTGTTAATTAGGTTTGCAGAAGTTTCTTTTTCACAGTTCTAAGCGGTGAGGATAAGCTAGTGAGGAATATTTAATGTAGGTTTTGAGTGGGTCATGAAGTAACCAGGGAGTATCTCTTCAAGCTTTTCATTATTCAAGAGTGTAAAGGTACAGTAGCAGTACTTCTTACTTTGACTGTAGTAACTTCTGGAGGAAGAAATATTTTGCTTTCAGTTTTTTACCAGAAATGTAACAAGGTTCCTAGCAGTGTGGGATTGGGGAGGGGGCGGGGAGAAGGTTTCCTTGCTCTCTGTTTGAAATCCTTTGCAATTTCACTGGTGATATCACTGTGCTTAGAGACAGGAATCTGGATATGCTGTATTAGTAACTGGATTTATTTTTTCTTTTTGCCTAGTTACTTGTACAGTTTCTTGGTGTGAATTGAAATAGCCTAATGGTCAGTTAAACCACCTAAAGCCATAACATATTCTTATTTCAGTAAAGCACATATATGTATGTGTGTGTGTATATATATATATGCTTCAAATACACATGATGATCTGAATGTTTGGGTTTTGGATGGTTTGTGGTTTTGGTTTTTTTTTTTTTTAAATAAATGGAAGCACAGGAAGTGTGTATGTGTTGCAAATAATGTACTTGGAAAAATGTTTTCCTGTAGCTATAAGTGTCTTCAAATTGTGATCTTTCGTTATAAAAGAAGATCAATATTGTTGATGTGTCTCTGAAGTAGCTCAGATTGAGTAGAGAATATATCAAGGTGAGGGTTTAGCTTCCTCTGGCAAAGGCAGAATAAATTTGAAAGGTGAAAACTCTCTTGCTCTTTCCTGCCCATCCTATCTTCCATCATCCTTTGACGAATGAAGTTGAACTTGCAGCCTGAGTAAGGACGAAGATTTCAAATGAAAACATAATAGCACAACAAAAGAGCATAAGCTTATCTAAATCACTTAAAAAAAAAAAAAAAAAAGATACCATCGTTACTAGGTGTGTGTGTTGTGTGGGGTTCAGTTCAGGTCTGTCTTGTTGCATTAAACTGAGGGTGGTGGCGGTGGAGATCCTTAGAAGACTACTTTTTTTTCTGCCTTCTGTAGTACCCCTCTCAATGCTGCCTTTGAGTAGGAAAGTGGAGCACCTCAAATGCTGCATGGTCACGGTCAATTGAAATGCATTTCTTGATTTTGGTTAATTTCCTGGTAGCTCCACATTAAGTTATCGGAGAAATTAACCAGCCTGTGAATCTGTATGATGGAGGGTCAAATGTTCTGTGTCCAGAAACCAATAGTCTCTTTTGCTCTCTGTTGTTTATAAGAGGATGAAAGAGCTTTCTTGAAATATGGTGTCTTTATAACTACTTCTGTGGATAGGTGTACTGAGTTACACAGGATTCAGCAACGGTTTGAGATTGGTCTGAGGGGGGTGTGTGTGTGGAGAGAGATGGGGATGGACGGATGGATGTCAGGTATTTTTACTTTCACAGCCTGCCCCTGCAAACTTATCCTTAAGTGTGCTTAAAGAGGAATGGTGAACTTCTTGCCACTTCCAAATAAGTAATTAAAAATTATTTTGGGTCTTGAGCCTTGTCCAAAATGCCCAGCAAAACCAGATATTTTTAGTGGTCCTATTGTGTCATATATTCTAAAATTCGTTTCTCTGATGCCCTGAGAAAGGATCTCTGGTATCTATGTGTATCAGCACCATGTAGAAGGTTTTTTTCTGGCGTTAACGATGGGGCATGACTTGGGTTCAACAGACTAACCACTGCTGTCTTTGAATACTGGTTTTTGTTATGCATTGGGGGAAGGACTTGTCTTAAAATTCATGTTCACTTAAGACAATTCGAATGCATCAGAGAAATTTTGTTTGGAGGGGACATCTAGTCCTGCTTGAAGCAGGACACTTGCTAGGGTCTTTTAGTTGGGAGCGTGGGGTTTGGAGGCCTGACTTCTTACAGGAAGAGCTAAGAGGTGGTGGGTGTGGGGTGAGCTTCTGATGTGCTTTAAGCAGCAAATGAAGACATGTGAATCATTTGGGTGCACTGTGAAATACTATGGCAGTTAGGCAGAAGGTGATTTTTGATTTTTTTTTTTTCTTTGATGTGATACTAAAGATAGTAAGATCATTTGTAATTTGATGGGATATGGAAGTACTGGATATTTTACTGTAACGGTTTTTCACTGTTGGGTTTATAACTGGTCTGTTGCTTAGACTTCTGCAGCATTTGCTCTTGGAGTGGTGGGCAGCAGTGGCTGGCATCAGTGGCCATGAGCTCCTGGCAGTGACTAATGTAAACCTCGCTGGAAAGTTAGCATGTGGAAGGTTCTTACCTCAGAGAAAGCAGACTGCTTGTGTGAATTTAAACAATAAGTGTCCTTTGACCCTTTTAGTTTGCTCAGGGTGTATGTTTAAGGAAACCAGCCTGTAGTTAACTGGGGGGAGGGGGACAGGAGCTCTATCAGAAACACCCTGACTTGACTGAAAGTTTAGTATTAACTTGGAACACAGAAAGAGCGTTGGTCAGAAGTCACACTTGTTAAGGCATTAAATAACCTTTGGAAAACAGTCTCTGAAAAACCCATGGTTTTAGAACTGCATTGTTTGGGATTAAAGGATGGTCTTGATACTTAAAGAAAAATCATGGTAGGTACACAGTGTTGCGTTTCCTTGTTAGCATATGAAAACTCTCCTTGGGTAGTTCTTGGTGTAACTGTTTCAGGAAGACAGCTTTGTCTGCATGAATTGAAAATGGAGGCCTGATGAAGTCTTTTATTATTTGTCTGTTATTTTCTCATTAGTACAAACATTGCTACCATTTCTTTAGACTAGGCAAGAGGTATTTGTCTGCAGATGTTTTGAAGAATTTTGTAGAATTGTTTTGCCAAGAATACTTGACCTTTTTCTTTTCCCCTTCTTGTTAATGACTACTTATATGGCCAAGGCCAGTTTGTCAGTTAACATGTAAAGACTACGAATAAAAAGTAAACACAGCAAAATAGATCCCCTTCTGTCCTCCCCCATTTTCTTTGGTAACAACAATTAAGTGTTTTTGTAGGAAAAAAACAAAAAAAGCAGTCTGGCAAACAAGTCATGAGGGTTTTGTTTCAACCAGTTCACTGTGACTCTGAGTGCTGGGGTAAAAACAAGTTTTCTGTTGCCCTCCAGCTCTCTCATCAGGTACTTTTAGAATAACGATTAGGCTGAACCATGTTGAGAGAAGAATGGCACTTGATTGCTTTAGTGCTCAGAAATACATGTTTCTAGGCTTTGTGTGTTAGGGCAGTAATATAGGGTGGCATGTGGAGCATGGGCCTTGCTGTCGTTCGTGACCTGTTGGGCAGCCGTGAGTCTGATGCTGGCTAGCCCCAAAAGATACACAGTTTAGGGGAATGACAGTTTTTGTGGCTGATAAGCGAAATCACTTTTCTCTAGGGAAAGCTGCTGCCCAAGTGACTGGTCTCCTCAACAGGACAGGGTTTATAGTTCTGTTTTTTAAAACACCGTTTGTTAGAACTATGTTTTTTGTGCAAGGTCTTGTTGATTCATCTTGAAGAATAGCTAACTTAGTCTAATTTTTTTCTTTTCAATAAAAAGGCATGGAAAAGGAGGAGGAGAGAAAGAGAAAGGGACGAAGAACATTAATGTTTCAGAGCAGGATCTGAAAATGGTGTACTGGAGCAGTATAATTATAGTACCTGACATCTTTTCACTTTCTGTGGTGTCCTTTCTTAGGTAAAAATAACTTTCTTTTGAAGAATCTGGTACTTAAGTGGTGATCTCTGGATGATTGTAATGGTGTTTACAGTAAGAAATGACTATCCTTCCACATAAGCAGTGACACATCACTGCATTGGTTGCAACGTCTTCTAGTTGAAGTGTCTCTTAGAAAGATGTCCTGTGTAATGAATGGCTCTGAGTTAGAGGGGAGTCTTACGTGGTCAGTAATCTGTTCTCCTGGCCAACTATCACTCTCCTAAGAGGTTTTTTATTTCCAGAATGAAAGTGAGTTTGCTTACCTTCCAGTGTGTGTTGTAATACCATTATCCACTAGGTCAAAGAGCCCTGTGCTATGTAAATATGATCTGCACACAGAGAAGATGACCCAGTCTCTATTTAACTTTCTCTTGACCTTCAGGAATAAATCTAGCTTTCAGAGATAAATAAAAAATATATTAAATGATTGGTAGTCATTATTTGTGTTCTAGTTGCCCTCTTGAGCTTAAGATCCTTTAAGAAGAGCGACCTTTAGATGTCTCAGGGCAGTCTGTCGGCATTCTGGTGTATGGAGTAATATTTGTTGCCTGCTTTGAAACCCTCCCCTCCTTCTCCACCCACCTCCCCCAGCTCGTGGGTACCTCCTGCCATGGGCTTGTTGGTGTCCTTTTGGAATTTGTGCTTTGTGTATTCCAATCCCTTCTTCCTACTCTGGTTCCTAGCATGTAGCAGTGCATTTGACTGTACTAAAACAGATGATGTCAGAAGGTGCCTTGTCTACAAAGAGGTCCAAATAATGGTGTTGGTCAGCAGTTACCACGTGTACCCCTGTGTATTCATCCAGGTGCATGAATTATTGGCTTCTGTTAATATATTCGTTGTATTAGTTGGTGTACCTTTAATGCGATTAAAGTGAAATTGCTGAGCTGAAGGTATCAGCTTAACGATGCTGAGCTTTGGTAGTGAATGAGTATATTCACGTGAGGAGACCATGTTCGTCTCAAAATGATCAAATTAATAATGTGGTGAGATAGCAAATATGAATGTCTTAGAGAAAGATGTCTGGAAAAATCGGAACTAATATAGCTTGTCTAAACAACATTATCATAGTCACTTACAGTTCAGTCCCAAAATACTAGGAACTTTATTACTGTACCCTTTCTACCCAGTAGGTGAGGGCTTGGAGTGGGTTGGTTTTTCGGATTTTGTTTTTGGTTTGTTTTGTGGGGGGATTTCTGTTGTTCTGGGGTGTGATTTTTTTGTTTGTTTGTTCTTGTTGGGTGGTTTTTTCCCAATAGTTTAAGCATGTCAGACAGCTTCAGAATATGAGGTCCTCCTGCTACTAAAACAGTTTGTTTCTTTTTGGCTGCCATTATGCTGCCTGTGTTGTCAACGGGGCAGGGAGATGGAGGTGCAGACAAAGCAGTGCCATTTGTGCCACGGTAGTTCTTGGAAGATGATTTCTCTTCTGAGCTTTCTAGATAAACTATCCTAGTGAATCTGCAAGCCTAAGAAAACTGTGTTGCAATTGTCATGCAGTACTCTTTTTCTCATCCTCTTTCAGTTTAGGAAGTAGCAGTAGTTGGTCTCACTTGGATGTAGAAAGAGCTTTTGTCCCTACTCTTTAATTAGAGGGAAAAAGTTTGGGGATTTGGGAGGGAAAATTTGTTTTCCACCTCTGATGCTGTTCGCTCTTCAGTCACCCTGTTTTTATTCCTACTCTTCGCTTCCTCCTTTCCTTCATCTCACTGGTTGGAGATGCCCTGACCCCTTGTTACCAGTCCCTTTTGGGCACCTCTTGCCAGATGGTAGAGTAATTGTTCTTCCTTTGGGTGTCACTACTGGTTGATAGAGGAGGAATTGATGTCTGAATGTACACACTATATTATCAACAGCATTATAAAGTTTTTCAGCTGGTTCCAAGCGGTATGCTGACAAGTCTGAACAGGCAGGCGGAAGGAATGTGTCAGCTTGCCACAAGTAAGAGAACCCAGGTTAGTGACCCATCTCTGTTTCACAGTTAGTGTTTCTCTTGCAGTGTCTGTTCCTGTAAGTCTGGCATACGTGATACTGTTGCTCATAGGAGTGCTTTAAATGAAAGAAAAGCATTATTTCGCTTTCCTTTTTTGGTTTGTTTTGATATTCTGCCCTTGCAAAAAGCTCTGCTTGTGACAGCTATTAAGGGAGATTGTGTGTGTGTGTGTACACTAGTTTGCCAGAACATTAATTTATCTTTTCTGCTGGTTTGGGGATTTTTTTGGGGGGGTCTTTTTTTGTGTGTCATGGTATCAATTACATGTCCTTCCTGATCTGCTCTTGAAAGAAGGTTCTTTCAAAATTGTTTTGTAGACTTTCTACAGGTCCGTTGCTGATACAATCTGCTGGGCTTTAGTTTTAAGACAAATGTTTTGGATTCATGCCAAAATATTGCTTAGAAAATGATTGCTGCAGAGAATTCCTCTAGTGTCCTCCTGGAAATGGTTCAGAGTAGGGGAGAAACCACAGATAGCAGCATGGGGCTGATATACTCAGACCCTTCTCAAAGCTTGCTCCCCCTCCCTGCCTTTTTTTTTTTTTTTTTAAATATGGAGATCTTGTTAATTATCACTAAAAATCAAAGGGAGAATACACTGAACACTAAGTAGAGTTTGTTTTTTTCCTTAGTTGCTTCTGATACTTTCAATTCAGGCTATCACTGACATTCCAAATATTATTGCTTTTTTTAGACTTAAATCTTTTGCTGTTATTTTTCTTTCAGCACATACATGCACAGGTAATTTGGGGTCAGCATAGCTGTGTCTGATTCAGAGAATCTGGATTGACTCCCTTTTGTCTTTAGGATTGATGATCAGTGAGTTAAAGAACTTCAGTTTTGTAAAAGATGTATAAATCCTAATTTTGTTTCTTTGTGTTTCTTAAATCAGCTTGACTGCGATGATGTAAGGATGAAAGTTTTATGTTTGTTTCTTTTGCTGGGCAGGGGAGTAGTTGTTGAGACTTGACAAGTTTAGGAAATGGTATGTTCATGTTTGTGTTCTTTTTAGGCCAAAACACAGTAGGCTTTGGGATTTCCTAGAATATGCTGACAATGCAGGCAAAAGCCTTTAATGGTTTAAAGGTAAAAACAAATTACAATTATTTTCATTGCTTTATGCTCTTGCTGTTTTAATTTTTTTTACCTCTTCCCAAACTAAGCTTTAGGATTATAAAGCAGGAATAATCAGATTTGAACATGTGTGTTTGAGCTTCTAGTGGTTTAAATAAATAGGTTTTTAGGACATGTGTGTCCACAACACTGTAGTCTGTCTTACATTTTGCATCTCCTTCATGTCTTCTGGATGTATCTTTTTTTTTGCTCTCCTGCATCCAAAACTTACCTGCTCAATTTTGTCATTTTTTCATGTTGCTGTGCTTACCGTTATTCTGCCCTTCCCCCCCCCTTCCTTCCCCACTCTGAAGAAGGAGCTATTTTTAATTTAATTTGGAAGATTTTTCAGGACCCAGAATGCGTTTCAATTATATTTGCAAAGCCTAGAGATTAATTACCTGGATGTAAAAAGCCTAGTGACTTAGGAGGGGTTTTGCAGTGAGTCTAAATTAGTTGTCTGTCCATTCTTCATTGAAAAAAGGTTGTTACAGACCTGAAGTATTCGATAGTGGATGAGTTAAAAGAAACTGCTCATCAACTGAGCCCCACAGAGGGTGGAGTTCACCTCTCTTAAGTGTGTGGACCCAGCTGTCCAAAATCAAGACAAATACGTAGGATGCCCTTCTAGCTTTGGGAGGAAATAATTGCCTTTTGCAGGTACTTGATTCTGTTACCTTAGATGCTGGTTTGAAGGTCATACCTTCAGAGAGTTGTTTAATTGGAGATCATCCACTATAGAGCCACCCTAGACACCTAAAAAGTGAATAATTTAAGTTTATTATCTTTTAGATGTGTAAATTTATTAATAAGACACATATTTTTATGTAAAACATTGCCTTGTGCATTAGAAAGTGGGTAGCACAGGTAGTAGCATTGGGAGCTTAGCTGTGAGCTTTCTGACTTGCTTAGTTTTTAGCATTTAGGTATTTGTCTCATAAATAAATTTATGAACAGTGCCAGATTTTGCATGTTGGAGTCCTGGAGCACTTTGTGCTTTTCTTCTCCTCCTCCTTTCTTAACACTAAAGATAAAAAGAATGGGGTGGATGGGATTGTCAGATCTTCTTGTCTTCTCCGCAAGGACATCATACTCTTGATCCTCAATAGCTGTTCCCATTGCACTCGGATTAGTGTACAGTAGTGTCTTAAGAGTGGGCTAGAGTTGCATTACTCTTTGAACAGGCAAAATGCCTTCCCTGGCTCCTGCACAAGTCCTGAACACAAGAATTGGTTACAGCATTTGCCAGAGAGCCAAGAGGGGAGTTAGGAGACTGCTGATGAATTTGGTGTAAGGGGCGGTCAGTGCAAAGCAGGTCATTAATCAAAATTCTGAGTTGTTACAGAAGCATTAGGGAAGGTAAGTGGCTTATTTATTTCAGAGCTGAGACATTTGGGATAAAGGTATGCTGCTTTGTAGCATATTCACAATAAGGGGCTTTGAGGATTGGATTATTGCTGTCTGCAGCAATCCCTAATCTGAAAAAAAAAAAAAAAGCCCCAGACCCCACAGTGGAGTTTGAAATGTGCTGCTCTCCAGTTATGGTGGTTGCTAGGGGAATGATGCTGTGACCTGGCCACTGCTTCTGAAATTGTAACTGGTCAAGACAGTCTATTGCAGGTGTAGTGACAGCAAAGAGGCTTGTGTGGCAGAATAGCATCTGTATCATTTTCCTGAGGCAAGTTCAGGGCTGGTGAGTTAAGCGAAGAAGAGTGGACCTTTCTCTGATTCTGTATATCCAAGATATTCAGGGACCAGCAATTAATGTGTGTTGTGGCCAGCATGTTCATTTGCACAGGCTTTCAGGTTAGCAGCTTCTCTCTTTATCTCGACTAGAGATGGTTCTGTTCTCAACTGTCTACATGCTCAGGAGCTCACAGGCTAGAGTGGTGGCTTATGGGGAATATAGGTTAGGTGTCTCCCATTCTTCTTAAATTGATCTGTGCTTGCACTGCAATACAGATCCTGGTATGTCTGCTTCTCTTCAAGGGGAGCTGCTGATCCCTGCAGTTGTTGCTGGAAGTGGTCTGTGCTGAACACAGGGGATTACCTGGAGTTGTAGGAGTGAGGAGAAGAGTGAATGTTTGTTCTGTCTTTGCAGATCAGTGAATTTTGCAATATTCTGGATACTATCTAGAAAATAACAAGAGGGCATAAAATGGCCAAAACAGCCATCTTAGCATCATAGTTGTGGTTTTTTTATTTTTTTCTGAAGTGCCACGGGGCCTCTGAGTTTTATCTGGATGGCTTTCAGGGTTTGGTAGCAATGACATGTACTTCTACATCCAAAGAAATTCAGGAGTATTGCTGCATCATGTCTTTGCTGACTCTGCAATGCAGCAGCATTGGGCTGTGAGCCCAGATCATGGTGGGAAGACATAAACCTTCTGACCCAGAGGTAAGAAGAACCAAATAGACAAGACTTACAGCAGAAGAGAGATAATCACAGAGAAATGCATATTTTAGATGAGGAGATAAACTTTTGTTCTTCTGGTCCAAATCCTTAATGAGAGGGCTATAATTAGGCTAGAATTATTTTTATGGATTCAGTGCTGGCAAGCTAAAATTCAACTGCCTCTTCATCAGCATACAGTGTCTTCGTGGCCTTTCACATTTGAGTTAAACCTCACTTTCACTCTGCCTGCAATGCCACAGCATACAGGTCTGCACAATACATAACCACTCAGGAAAATCTCTTTCCTGCTTGTTCTTCAGTGATGTTTCGTTCCTTGTAGGTTCATTTGTCTTCACTTCTTTTATGAGTATTTTGCCGGTTCTGCTGCAAGTATCTGCAAAATACCCAATTATATAATTAGAATTGTCTTAGTGTTTGGGATTTTTCTGTAGTTTATGATTCCAGTTCAAATGTCACAGCGGCACAGAATTCACAAAGTCCTGCAGCAACAGGAGAGGTCACGTTTCATGCAACATAGCTTTAGAGACAGCTTTCTCCAACACAACCATGTCTTCTGAGAGCAGGGCTGGAAAAGCCAGGTGGTAAATTCCCGTGGCTTGGCATTGGCATTAGGATGTGTTGCTTTTAGGGGAAAGAAGGTGTTTTTACTAAGGGTTAACATAGAATTTAAAGGTTTATGTTCCAGTAAGCTAAAAAGTAATGTTTGAAACTACAGAGGGCCATCTCTTTAATAGGATTTAACATATGGTATTTCATGTATTAGCTGCTATGCACTAAAAGGACTTTTTTGTTGCTTATTTGTTTTCCTAATGAGGAGAAGGGGGTCATTGTATAACTTCTCAGGCAGTAACGATTATGCAACTGATCCTGTTATTGTGGAGCCGAAGTCCTTCTGAGTCCCTAAGCGCCAGCTGCTTGTGTTCTGGTTGCTGCTTTTATTTTCCTTTTCTTTCTTCCCCCCTGCCCCCTGCTTCGCTTGTGAACAAGTTTTCTTTCCTGTGTTGCTGTTTTTTCTTTCTCCCATGCCAGTGAGACAGTGGCTCATTTGGGTTTATTCTTCAATTCAGTATGCTGCAAAACCACCCTTGTATATCATGCGAAGTATGAAATGTATAGAGAATTTTTTTTTTAATGAGAAGTAGAATTGCTTGATACTTTATGGGTATATAAGAAAAGGTATTTGCTTGGATCTAAATGAAATGTTATTGCAAATGGCCTTTTTTGAAGCTAAGGTCAAAAGTTATGCATGCATGTTCTCATGATATCAGAAGTGTGTAAAAAAACTGTGAGGTTTTTCTGTTTGTTTTTTTTTTTTCTTCCTTCAAAGGGTGTGCCTGAAAGAAATTTTAATTCTGCGCCCCACCCTGGGATCACCAAATAAAATATATTACTCCAGTGTATAAGATGAGGTTGTTGTCAATCCCATGTTTTACAGCCAAGTGATGTCACTGCGGCATAATAAAGGCAGTTGGTATACTGTAAAAATGCTGTACATCTTACCCTATTCACACTTCATTTTAAGTTCCTGGTTTTATGTCATGCTGTTTCCATTTCAGGTTACATGGCTTCCCATGACTTTAAGTGAATGTGGACAGGCTGTCTTGATCTGTGATACGCATTGGGAAACCTGCCTGTATGATGCTGGGTGATGGAACAAGAGATGGTAGACTTTTAGGCTGCAGTGCTGTTTTCTGCTTACAGATGAACTGAGTATACCGTATACAAGTCCCCATAGAGGAGAAGTAATAGTTGATCTGTGATACTGCACTATTTGCTACACCGCTTGTGTTTCCATGTCAAATGTGATCTGTATCAGTCATAAATAGCTCTAGTGCTTAGTTTTCTATACCAGAAAGTAAAATTTGGGATAAGGGTTTGTGGTCCTTATTTAGTTTGTAAGCCTTATGGTGAACAAGTTATAGGGAATGCAAAGGATGCATTTCCTTGCTCACGGTGTCTGTACTGGGGATCAGGTATTTGGGGAGATGGCAGGTTGTCTGCAAGGATTTCTAAAAGTGCTGTTACTGGTAAGAAATTATGGTCCTTTTGGTCTGAGTTATTTCGCTGGAATTTTGTTTCCTTCAGTGCGACATGCCTTGGTCTGCTTTAGATAAACCAGGCATACAGAAGACATTTTTTTTCTGCAATGAAAAGACTGGATGCTTAATGTGTATACTTCAATCCTGTCTACTCATATCTCTACCACCCAAGTTTCTCATGGCAGGAACACTGAGTTCTGGCTTAGAAGATACTGTGTTTCTCGAGTATAGCCTCACCTAGCTATGCATGTTCAATCATTTTTGATAGCTGCGTTTGTCACTGAATTATTTGATCATTTCCATTGCTGTTGAAGATTCTGCTAGAGTTCATACCTCAGCCCTGCAGTTCTGGCACTATGAATGCAGTTGTACTTTATCAGAGCTCCTGATACTGGGGAAGCCCAGAAAGTAATGATGGAGAGGGAAGGATTGCAAAGCTTTTTCTGGAAAAATACCCCAAAACCAACAAAACAGCTAGATATTGTGGCTAGCTGCTTGTCACCACAGTGGGGGGGATGCCCTGGTCTAATGTAGCGTTCCCAAAAACAATACTTTTGTAAGGCCCATAACTTCACTGAGAATTTTGAAATCGCTCTCCAGAACTTCTCGGCTGTGTTGTTCTGTGGACCTAATCCCAGAGTTCTTCTCAGTGACCTTGAAACTTCTCCAAGCCAGATTTCTGTGGCTTTGGGAACTGCCATGTCTGGCCATGAAATGGGTGGGGTTTTGGGAGTTTGGGGTTGTTGGGGTTTTTGTTTGTTTGTTTGTTTTTTTTAATGAAGTAACGGAAGGAATTAGGAAATTGGTCTGTAACTTACTAACTAACTTATAAAGGTCAGAGAAGACCTGCATCAAAACACTTTGTTTGGAAAACATCTCATTATGACCCTGCATAAGGCATCATTGTGTCAGATTTGTGTATGCAGTATTTCTGGGTACCAAAAGAAACACTTGAAGAACAGTGAAATTGAAGTCAATACACATGGTTTAACCTGGACTTGAGAAGTTTGTCAGATGCTTTTTGAAATACAAACCTATTAGTTAAGGAATTTGCCCAAGAACTTACTTGAATTCCAAAATAATAGTGATTCTTTAAAAACATACAGTGGAGTGATTTGTGAGGAGTCTATCTGTCTTGTCCCCTGCAGTTAAAAAGGTGATTGTTTGAATCGGTATGTTCCTGGGGTGTTTATTATTTGCCTCCATGACTCTGCTGTGTATGTGTGGTTCTTGCAATTGCTTCATCTAATATTAAGCAATATGATCCTTGAGAAGGATTTAACCACTTCTTAGCAGTTTCAATTAATACATGCATAACTTAGTGTGCGTCTCCCTGGTTGTAGTGGTGTGTTTGACAAGGTCTGGTATGGATTAGTAAGCTAAAAGGCTTTTTTTCTTACTACTGTTTCAAAAATAGTCAGCAGTTGAGCTGAAATCTTAGAAATTGAACAATTTAGGAGGATGTTTCTTTGCTGCTTCGGAGACACCCTCCCGCCCCCCCCTCCTTTTTTTTTTTTTTTTTTTAAATTTATTCTGGTAGTTTCTCTTCCAAGTTGCAGTTGCCTAAATCCTTCCTTTTCTTTTTGAGCCTTAGTGCACTGTTGAGCTTGGGTATTGGAGAGTTTGTTTTCTGTTGAAGGCAGTGGAAAATGATAATTACATATGTGCTTCTAACAAGTTGCAGGTAAGGGTTGGTACCAATTCATGACAGTGTTAGGAATACAATGGAAATGAACAGCAGCTCAAGTTCAGTAATTTTCTTGATCAGTCTGTAATGTCTCTCCTATTAAGTGCTGTTTGGACTTTCAACATAAATAGCTACTAAGGACATATCCATGAAATGTTAATCCTCTTAAAAGAGAGTTCAAACTAATTTGTCCATTGAACCTTTATTCCTTTACTCTTAGAAGAGTAAATCTCAATTGTGTTACCTGGTAAGGAGAGACTTGGGAAGAATTTTGATCAAGGGTGGTATTTGATCACACTATTTAAAGGTTGCTTACATTTCAAATCTTGATCAGGAAGAGAATCAAGGTGGTGATGTTTTATTGCAAAGAAGGCAAAATATTATTGCTGCAGTTGGTCTCTTTAAAGAAACTAATTCCAACTTGAGATCTGGCAGACCTGGGTTGCAATATGAAAGTCTGTGGTGTTTGGAAGTTGAAAAGGTCTAGTATCTTGGTTAAGCTTTAAAAAAAAAAAGGGTGAGGGGAAGTGAAGTCTGTATGAAATAGGAAGGTGGTGACACCAATAAGCTTAATGACTTGTCTTGTATGGTGTTTCCTGATTCTGTGATACCTTTCTTGAACTCTGCTTAAATAAATCTCAGTTTGTAAAGGTGATTTTTCTCGTACCTTGCGGTGCTCCTTGTTTCGTCATAGCTTCTGATTATGTCATGAAAAGCCCAGTTCCTTCAAAATCACACCACGAAAACTTTGGTTTATTATGATTATTTTAACGATGTGGGCAGCAAGCCAAGTGTGACATTTCTTTACAGAATTGGTAGGAAACTACAGTCATCAAATCATGGTTAGCTTGTGTCTTTAATTATATTTATCAAACTAACTGTAAGGACACCCCCTGCCCCCAAAATCTGAACAGAAATAAACAACAGTTTAAGTAGTGTTAACAGACAGCTTTTATACCTCACCAGTTTTTAGCTTGCCTTTTACTTAATGTTCACTTATTTCTTATGTGGTAGAATGGTAATAAAATTTTATGGTATTGGGTTGGGGTTTTTTTTATTATGGATATATATTTTTTGTACGCTTTGGTTATGGCACAAATAATTTTAGCCAGAGTTATGTTTTTTCTCATTTACTCTGAAATTTCTAGTGCTGAATTTTCAAGTAGTTTTAACTTCACAATAGAAAAAATAATTGTGACCAACTTAAATTGTGTTTAGTAGAAGAGTAGTAGGGTTCTTTCATTTGGTAAATACTCCAGATGGATAGTAGAGGAAGAAACTGTAAAAATGATATTGTTGGTGGATCACAGGCAGAGGAAGAAGAGATTCTTGAAATTATATTTGGAGCAAGTTGAGTAAGAATGTGTTAAAGGGGAAGGAAGGATCAAGCTGTATCATAAAGTAGGTGCTATATTCTTCTTCCTAAATGTTGCCCTCTCTCCCTCCGTCAGCAAAAAACCAAAACCAAACCAAACAACCCCCCTGCAAAAACTCAAGACAAAAGCCCAGATGGAGACTTAAAATTAATGTATACACAAACTCAATAACTACAAATCCGTTAGAAAGATTTATGAATAATGATATGATTCTGTGCTCGTGGTAACAGGGAGAACTGGATAACTGTGGAAAATGAGTTAAAATGATGATCTGTTGATACATTTCTCATAAGATATCTCTTCCTGGTTGACCGTACAGACCACTCTGATAACGAGGTTACTTGATGACTGAAGAGGCATTGCAATTCCATGTTGGCAAGTGACATTTCCTTGACTTAAGTAATTCAGTGTGTTTAATTTTTTTTCTGCTGTGTTTTAAAACTTAGCCATTTGAAATAGTCTGGATCTGAAACTTGCTTCCTACTGAGTCTTTTTACAAATCTTGCGCTTCAAAGGGAAGGCTTTAATTTACCCATCTCTTTTTGTTATACATGTCTGAAGTCTTGGAAGGACAAGTTCTCTTTGTGTGGAATACATGCTTGGGCAGAAAGAAAACATTGAAAACTAAATTTGTTACCTGCATTCTTCCACTTCCAACTTCTTAGGATTGCTAGGCAGTTCATCAAGTTACACTGTTAATTGGAGCTAAAAGTGGGCATTATTTAGTGGTCTGATTCTGATCCAAGTTCATAATGATCAGGAGTGTGTATTATGAGATCTTTGTTGGCCTGGGACCTTTCTCTTGGAGCTAACATCTCAGAAGAATC
The DNA here is from genome assembly GCF_963921805.1 of Phalacrocorax carbo. Classification (NCBI taxonomy): domain Eukaryota; kingdom Metazoa; phylum Chordata; class Aves; order Suliformes; family Phalacrocoracidae; genus Phalacrocorax; species Phalacrocorax carbo. The sequence continues at coordinate 68,472,388 of NC_087516.1, read as the reverse complement.
AAAAGGAAAAAGTGAGGAATTAACTGAGTGATGAAGGGATTGTCTGGATAAGACACTAAGGAAAGCTGGTTTGAATTTTGAATGTGAATTTAACAGCATAAGATCTGCTGTGTGGAAATATTTTACATGTGCACACAAGGAAATTTTAGCTATCGTGCCTGAACAAATCAAAGCCTGTGAGCTGAGCATTGTGTTGAGCTCTCCCAGTTGCAAAGTAAAGTTCTTTTGAGAAACTTGGACTAGCGTGTTTCAAGTGCTGAGTACTACTTTCTGGAACAGGAGAAAGAAGCACATGGTCTTAATTTTTGTAGATGACTTTGAGTGACTCCATTTAGACAGTTATTTCTTTTTAGGACTTAATCTGCAGTATTTTAGTTTCCCTTTGGTTCAAGAAAAAGGAAAAATCAATTAGCTTAGTATATTAAGTGCCAGTGATGAGCTGCATGGGAGAGGTCTGACACCCACCGCCCCCCTCAGATGGCTGTGGGAGCTAGTCTGATCTTCAACTTGGGGATCACTAAATGCAAAGGTGACTTTTTACTTTGGACACTCTTTCATTTCACATTGCACGCTGAAACAGATATTAGTGTATTTGGTATTGGTTTAGTCTGTTGCGTTGGGATTTTAAAAACATTTTATTTGTAACATTTATATTAAGCCAGTCATCAGGACAGGAAAAGTTTGATTCAAAATGAGATCCCTGGCAGCTGCCAAGAAGGCAGAACCCAAAGCTATGAGGATTTTGCAGGCAGTCTGCAGACGAGCTCTCCCATAGAGCCTGAGCCTCAGAAACATGGTAAATAATCTTGGACAATATTCAGAAGTGCTCTCTCTCCTATCAGGATGGTGGTCCAGTGGATTTCCTTGTTTCCAGGTAGCTACTGGAGTAAGGCATCATCTCATTTACCATCAGAAGCTGGTAAACTGTGCAGTAAGACAGACATCTATGGAAACTGTTGTCCTAATATTGCTTTTCTGGCATGTCTTGTTGCTCCATTTAAGTTAGAAATGACTTGGAGAGAGCTGTCCAAGTATATGCTAGCCTTGCAAACTCATGAAGTACAAACAACTGATTACAGATGGGATTTTGAGGAGCTGAGTAAAAAGACTCTGCAAGATAAGAATCACAATTCTGCAGTGCTCTTCTGAGAGGTGAAGGTTGGCAAATTGTGGTGAGATGGCTAGCACCACAACAGCTACAGAAAAGTTTTATATCTGTACATGTGCTTTGGAAACGAAGTCTGGGAGCTGAAGATTCCTGGTGTAGCATGGGATAGAATAAATAAGTAAACCTTTATTGTTAGGATTCATGTATATCATCACCTTTGACTTGCTCAGTTGCAATGTTGAACAGAATCTTCAGGATATACGTAAACATTAAACATATACTGATCTGTACCTTCAGTGATCAGGCTGCTTATTGCCTTAACTGTCTGAGCGGGCAAAATTTTCTAGCAAAAAGAGGCGTGACCCAGAGACCTTCTGAGAACAGTAACAGTTACAGCAGAGAGGAAGCGATTTCTTGGAATACATGCACTTCAAGTCCAAGGTTGCTGACCAGAAAAGAGTACTTGTAGAACAGAAATAGCTAGCTGGCAACTCAGAAACGAAAGCTCCTCTGCAAATCTGTTTGTTCTGATCCCTGGGAATACCTGGACAGTGGCTGTGCAGCATGCAGCCTAAAAACAGTGTGCTTAGCCCAGGGTAGGAGGGCCGGTGGGAAATATGTGCAGCCTGGCTGGCCAGTTTCCTGGAGGGCTGCTTCCTCTTTGCCTGCTGCCCTAATTTTCCTTTCACTCAACACACACTGAGCAAGTGGCTTGGTGCTACACATGTTGTGAAGCCCTGTTCTAGGCTTCTGGGTGAGAACGCTGTTGAGGAGGTGTGTGTAGGGTAGAGGTGCTGGCCAGGAAGCACAGCTACCTCTCCGTTATCTGTGGGGCAATTTCTCCATGTCACAGATGGCCAAAACCCACAGATTCACAGATGCAAGATCTAACCTGATGCAACATCAGCCCTTGCCCCTATGAAAATGATACCTGAAGTACAGCACCACACAAATAGCTGTGCTGCTGTCAAAGGCAGCTCACCAGGGCAGCTGCTTTTGGGCAATACCCTGGACTAAGCTCCAGGTGCGACCACCAAAATGTTGCCATGCCATCATTCTCTGTGATCCTTGTTAAGAAAACATTGTTAGCGCAGGTCAAACTCTTGCCCCCACACTGGGGGAGAAAAACTTGTCACAGGATTTATGTGCTGCAGGATATGGCAGTTCAAATGGTTCTTGAGGAACCTGCTTGGATCTTCTAGGGCTGGATGCAAGTCAAATACAAAAGATTCTGCTAGTCAGGAGGCCTGTATGCTTGGAACGGCCTGTCCTCTGCCCAACATGTCCTATAGATTGTCTGCTTTCTGCTCTTTTCCTCCTGTTTTTCATTTACTACAGACTTATTGATTGTTATTCTGGCCCCCAAGCAGATGCCCAGAGAAAAAAAACTATGTCCACTGGTAGAAAGCTTACCTTCCCTGTTGTAAAGCAGCAGACTAGGCAGGAAGCTGAAGGCTGCTGATCAGAGTTAAAAGAATCCATACAGTTTGAGAGATTTGGGAAAGCAGAGCAGTTAAGTCAACAGACTTTGTACATTAAATGTTAGGATGGGATGCTGGGATTAAGACTATATATATGTGACAGTGGGGGGAAAGAACCCCTCAAGATCTCTCAGGTTGGAAGAAACCTTGGCAGGCCTGTAGTCCAACCTTCTGCTCACAGCTGGACCAGCTTTGAGATGGGACCAAGTTGCACTGGGGTTGATCATGTTGGGTCTTAAAAAACCTCCAGGGCTGGAGACAGCACAGTCTCTGTGGGCCCTGTTCCAGTGCCTCTCTGTCCTCGGTGGAGGGAAAAAGGCTTCTCTGTATATGCAGTCTGAACCTCTCTTGTATTAATTTATGCCTGTTGTCTCTTGTCCTCCCACCATGCAGTGCTGTGAAAGGCCTGGCTTCGTCTTTGGTTTGCCAATAGCCTGTGGCACTTCTTAATATAGGTCAGCCTTCAGTCCTTGTCAGGAAATTGTAACTTAATGATTAATTAAAAGTAAATAAAAATGTATATGATCTTGGAATTAATGACAGGGATAGCATAGTGGTATATTGATTGCATTATGCAATATAATTCAGCAAGTATAGCTATATTGAGCAAGCTAGCCTGTAACACTAATTTACTTTTGAGTGTATTATTTGGAACAACTTACCTGCTTCTCTTCATAAAACAAACAGGTAACTCTCCCCACTACTGAGGCAACTGAACATAGTATTTAAAATGGTGTTGCAAGCCTCCAAATATCATCAAGGTAGTTGATCAGTTCTTAGGAATGCCAGAGCATCTGTTGTCCAGGGAGGTATCTGACCTTTGGATTTCAGAATTTTAGATACCAGTGATTTGGATAATCAGGGTTTGTCTCTGTATCCAGAAGGTTTTATTCATTCCTGTGGAGAGCTAAAGGATTAGCAAGGCATTAGCTTCCTGAAATAAACAGAGAACCCATCTCTGTTATTCTAGGTTTTGTTTCTGATTTGATGAAGCAAAATGTTATATGTGTTCATGAAGGTTTATTTTATTCTTTCACAAATAAAATAATAGCTTGTATAAACAATACAGGCTCACTATTTGCTTGTGTATTTGACTGATTAAGGGCCCTGTCTTTCAATATTTTATCAACTTATAAAGTGTGTACATGGTCACTAATCTTCATTTCAGAAGAGATTACCACTATAGAGAGCTTGACTATCATTATCCTCTTGGAGATGCATAGGGATAAGATGAGAGGCACTGGGCACAAGCAGCAACAAGGTAAATTACAGCTAGGATGAAAACTTACACAAGGAAGGTAGTAAAAAACTGGAGTTGGTTTCTCAAAGAGGTAGTGGGATTTCCACCCTTGGAGATACTCAGAACTCATGTAGACATCTGAGCAACCTGATATAAGCTGACCCTGCGCTGAGCAAAGGTTAGGCCATGTGACCTTCATAGATGCCTTCCAGCCTATATTCTGTACTTAAATGTAAACAACATCCAGTATTTCTATCATAGGAATCACAGTGCTGTAACATTAAGACCCAATTACTTAATTTGAAAACCTCTATGTAAAAAGATGATACTTATCAAGTAGTTTAATTAATGAAATTTTATGTCACAGGTGACCTGCAAGTCAGTTCAGCATATCTATGTTGGGAGCATCTTGAGTTTAACGCTGACAGATTGTGATTTATTTCTACAAGATGCATGTGTCTTTGCTGTTAACAGCAGAAGATTGTTCATGGGTGATTGTGGATTAATGCATCCTTGGCAAAGACTTCTGTAAATTGAGGATTGAGCACAGTAGATGAGAATATTCTGAAGACAACTTGAAATAAATTTTACTAATCTATGTAAATGTACATGGTTTTGATGTTCATTTGGAGGGAGAATTAGCATTTATTACCATTTGGAGCATCAACTTATAATAGATTTTATCAAAGCATGCAAATTTAATTAGGAAGTAATTAAAGAGTGAAGTAACATCAAGCCTGTACAACAATTCTCTTGTTCCTTTTTCAGTCTGATTTTGGCCTTGACTTATCATAAATGCACAGTTCATGGAGCACTACTTCTTCTTTCCAGTGGCATAGAAATCAAGGGTCTTCCTCACTCTTCCAAATGACTGCAGTAACACTGAAGCAAGACTTGGGCTCTCCAGTGGAGCTTGCCTGCAGTAAATGAGACTGGATTTATTTCCTTGACTTTCATTGTCTCACTGTAAAAAAGCTTGAGTTGTTGGTGTTAAACTTTCCTCGCTATTGAATTCTACCCAATGCCAAACTGTTGAAGTTCTTTTTTGGTGTTCTGTCTCTCTGTGTATGGGGTGCTTCTGGAGGAGATGTGAATACTGCTGCAGCTTGAGCAGTTTCTTTAGGGTGATGTCTCCTTTTATGGTACCTGCTTGGTACTTTGCATATATATCTTCTCAGTGCTTTGCTATGTTGAGAAGAATCTGGCTGAAATGCAACCCATTAAAGACTAGAATTTTTTTAGGTAAGAAGGGACTGTTGTCTGAAAGGCATAAGAGTGCATGGTGCCTGAGATATCATCTGTCAAGGGTTCTGTGGTTTGTTTGCTTTTAGCTCTTGGATGACTTCAGTGGAAAAGAGCAACGTTTAAGAGCTGTATCTAGTAAGGTGGCTGTAATGATCTGTCACTATGACCCCTTTGGTGGGGGTCCTCCCCTTTTTGCTGTTGCATGTGAAGGTGTCTACATTTTGAGGGGTGGTGTGGGGCTTCGCACGTTGTCTCAGTGAGTGAGATATCTTCCTTTTTATCACCATCACCACTCAGCCACCTCCCCGCCAAAGATGGTTAGTTGTTGGGAATATAAACTAAAAGATTGACATAGTTTCAGCCTGGTTATAATTGGGATTGCCTGCTCAAACAGCATGTCTGTCATTATGTGTGAGAAGTAGAGGTTTCATCTGGTTACAGTGCTTATCTGTTCTTATGCGCATTTCTGGAGCTTGGAGAAACAGGACCTCATCTATGCAGAATTTTGTGCCCTGAATTGTGCTTTCTTAAATAATCATGAAGCAGAGACATTTGTAATTTAGATTGCTGCATATAAGATCTTCCCTCACCTCCTCCAGAAAGTTGTGTTTAAGGTGTGGTGGTGTTTCCTCTCCACCCCCAGCTGGTATCATCTTTCTAGTGCTGCTTGCTTTCCAAGCCACGTTATGCTTGCTTTTGGGGACAGCAAGAACACTGCGTTATGGATGGTAGAAGATGGAGGGAGTAGTAGTTGGTGCAGATGTTTTAAGCAGTCTGTGGTGACAAGCGTCAGTAGACTTGTGTGTAATTTTTTTCTGTTTTCTACTGTGAACCTCCTGGGGTTGATCTATGAGAAGGTGAAGTGTGTGCCTTAATGCATTTCCTTCTTCACCTTTCTTGAACATGAGGAGGTTAATGGACTCTTCACTTGGAAGCAAACATTCATTTGGAAGTATGACAAGAATGCCAACAGTTGGATTTAAAAACAAAAAGCAGAAGAATCCAGTAATATCTGTGAGGAGAAGAAAGTATCTAGGTTGCTGTAGTTGTGAACTTTATTGAAGAAAACAGATGTGTAGCTTTACTTGTCCCTGCATTCAGGTTTACAGTGCTAGAGCTTGGTTTAGCAGAAGTAGTGAGTAAGGAACAATAAAGAAAGAGGACTTTGGGGGAAGCCAGAAACTGAAGTGCTCTATCTGTTGTGGGGGTGTGGATTGTTTCCTTTTTTCTTTTTTTTCTTTTTACAAACAAGGCTGATGCTTCTGTGGGCTTTTAAGGTCTTTTCTTTGTCGGGGGACACATCTGGCTCTTTCAGCCTGATCCTGCTGTTAAAATAGCTGGAGGTACTTAAACAAGGTGTTGCTGACATTTGTATTCCTTCTCTCAAATTCTATGTACAGGAGAAAAATATTATTACCTAACTTCTCGTCATTGTAGACAGTGTTAGTTCAGATATTGGCTGCTCCTGGTGATATATAGTCCCAATCTCTTCCTTCATCTGGCTAAAGATATGCTTTGTCTTCATGTCCCTTGTAGCACATCTGAAAGTGCAGCAGTGATTGAGAGAATGTATACTAAGCACGCATCTCTACTAGAAAAGGCAGAAACTGGACTTAGGCCACACAAAGTTTATGATCCCTTTGATTTCTTTCAGTTAGAAGCAGGATTTTATCTCCATCAGTTGTGGAGTAAGTATAAGCACTCAATTGCTGTGATTCCTAGCAACAATGGTTTGGGGCTTCAACATCAGCACCTGTTCAGCTCCCGCTGATGAGCATTTTGTTCCTATGTAATATTTTCATCGACTTCTGATATAACATGTAAGTGAGTTTCGTAACTTTGCAAAACATTGGAAATAGGTAGGAGAATGGCTGGTTAGGTCTGAATAGGTTTCTATTGAATACCCGTGGTGGCACAGAAGAAACCTCATTGCTATTTTAAGGCTTTAATTTTTTTTTTTTTTCATATTCGGGTAGCACCAGTATGGTATGTGCGAACTTGATAAACATAGTTTATCCACAGAGGAATACGCAAAATATCTTAAATGAGAGGAACGCAGCTAAGTTGGAAGTCTGCATAACACTTGTATTTCTTTTTCAGAAATTAGATGTACAAAAAGCAGATTTTTATGGTGTTACTCTATCAGTTTGCTTTTTTGCAGAAACCAAGTGGTTTGTGATTGCTAAGATTTGTTATTCAGCACTTCTTGTAGGATGTCTGGTAAGGGCGGCAATCAAATTCTATTTGATTTGTTAAACTAGAAACAGTGCTTAGACTTACCGAAATATTCGATCAAAACAAAAATAGAGACCCAACTAAAACTCCTGGTAGAATACATAGTGGGATGCAGGAGTGCAAATGTTTTATGTTACAGCAAGCAAATTTAAATGACAAAAACAAAGATGTAATGGCAGCTAAGAAAAATTATTCAAATCATACATATATATTATTAGAAATTGATTTAAACTTATCAGCATTAATTCTGAAGAATGTCTGCATAACTAGTAGCCAAAGTTCAGTTGACTATATCCCTTGTCTTAACAAAAAGATGCTTATAATAAAAAAAGTGCATTTATATAAAATATATGCTGACCCAATGTATTCTGCAGTTACAGAAACCAAAATCTTGCATTCATCTGGTGGAAAAATATTTTTTATAATCTTACGTAATTATACAAACTTAATAAATAAAATCTTCAATAAATGCCTGTAGATGACAGGGACTTGCCTGAAAAAGAAGATATCTGTTAAACTTGATGGTTGGTGGTGAACTGCTATGAAGTGTTGCTTAAGTTTTTACTGGTCATGCTCAAGCTGGCCACCCTAATATTATGTTTTGAAAACAATAGTTGCAAATGACATGTCTACCTCTTTGAACCAAAGTAAGTCCTCCAGTGCAGCAGGGAGCTTTATGTAACCCATGGGTGGGGGTGTTTTTGGTGACTGAAACTTGTTTTCTGAATGACGCTTTCTGGAAAATAATAGATGTGGCTGCTGCCAGAGTTCAGTGGTGGGTCATGAAAATGAAGTGACTCAGAGCTGAGAGCTGGCAGCGTGGCTTCTCAGTTGTGCTGGTGTCTGCTGAATCACACGCTGCCTGTATGTACCTCAGTGCAGATGTATTCTGGTGGGTGAGAAATCATGGAGGTATTTGTTTTGCACAGCAAGCGGAAACATGGGAACTCTTTGTTATATTTGTTACTTGTAATTTACTTTTTCATGAGGTAATTGCCACTTGATATGCTTTTTGAAATGGTCATGAGAAGACACCTAATACAAAATGGGTAGTTTGGTTCTTTGCTATGCTTCTTGTCTGTTATGGGTTTCAGCAGCTTCTGGATAGTTTGGGATCTGCAAATGGGGAAGCCATCAACCAAAGAGCAAGGTGCTGCATGTGTTCTCATTGCATGTCTGGAAGGGTGCGGTCTGATTCAGGGTGAACTTATATTCCTTTCTGCACCCTGTCAGTGGACAGAGGTGGGTAAGGAAGCCTGTAGGCAGTGCAGCCATGGAGTCCCTGCAGGCTTCCAGTAGGCCCATTGTGCCTGTGGAGGGTCAGGAACCTAGCTTGGATGGAGAGAGGTGAATGCCTGAAGCAATCTTCTAGGAAAGGTAAATTTGAGTCTTGATTGGTTGGAAAACACAGATCCTTCCCTCAAGCACAAAGAGGAGTCAGCTTTTAACGTGCCACTATATTTCCCATAGTTGTTACCTTCTCCTTTACAGTGGAGACTTGATGAAGCAGGAGGTGACCAAGCTATGCTGCCCCCTTGGCACTGACCAGGAACGGTTCTCCTTTCTTAGAACTTGCAGCATGGTTTTTGTCTGAGCATAGCGTAGTTGGAGGATGTACACTAGCTGCCATTTCTGCTTGGGATGCTTCCGAGCCTTCACTAGGCTGGGGGATGTGAGGAGACTGGCATCGCTTGAACTGTCTTGGGTGCTTACAGAGTTTTGCTGTTTGTGGCCAGTGGGTTCAAAACTAAGCTAATTTGTTACTTAGTTTATCGGTATTTCTTTGGAGGATGTTAGTCTTTTGCGATAATTGAGGTTGAAAACTGCTTCCTTTTTCTCATTGCTGTAGTGTAAATGGTGTATGCTGTTAGCTTTGCAGCCACTTTTGGTAACTCAGCTGATGACCACAAGGAATTTAAGCTTTGGGAATACTAAAGATTCGTTAATGTAAGTAAACTAGGAGTGGTTTATTTTTGACACCAAAGAAGGTTATTTTGTTCATGTTAACAATGTTTAAGCAGCACCTCCTGCCCCCCATGTGAATTGTTTTTGAGACTGCACCTGCACAAAATGGCTGCACTTGCTTTTAACGAAATATTTCCCAAGCCATCGTGACCCTAACAAACTTAAAATATGAAAGCAGCATAACTGTAACAGAATGAAGACTTAAAGAGACAAGGCATTCCAAGTGGACTGTAGGGATACAGGTAAACTAGATGGTTCAGGTCCCAAAAGACCCAGCTGGAGGCATGGTTCCTTGGTGTTGCCACAACAGTCATACTTTTTACTGCACTTAGTTCCTGTTAGACCAAGTAAATAATGCATATGAAAGAGGGTTAGAAGCTGTCTTCAGGGTTTCACTTCCTAATGGTGTTTTTTACAGTTTTAGCTGTAGAAGATGCTGATACTACTGTTTGATTTCTGCTCAAGTAAGCTTGTGGGATTTGAGTACTTGCAGTGTAACTGGTCATTTGAGCTTTGCAAATATAGTACGTGTTAATCAAGTTTGGCTTAATCGCAGTGTGATCTGATTTGGAGCCCATACCTGAGACTTCCATTGCCTGTATTTAAAAATAAAAATCTATTATTTTGGGCCTGAGAGGTTGTTGGCGATATAATAAAGCTCCCAATAGAGTGAAATGCAGTTGAAGGTAGCAGAAACTACAATTCCCTATTTGTGTTGAGGTTTACTGCCCAGCTAGTCCCAGTAACTGTTTCCATGACAAAAGGACCATTTGTTTTTCCTCTTAGCTTAAATATTTACTTGCTTCTGTAGAGGTAAAAATAAAGTGCTCACCCTACTTACTGCATTTCTGAGTTTTGCGCTCCCATTTCTACTGTTTCACATGCTGTGAAACACAGTATTTGGTACCAGCTGCTGACTCCTTATTTTTCCCCACGAACAGTTACATGACGATGATGAAAGTGAGGGGAGATAGAGATAAGATGGGTAGAAGTAGAAGATGAAGGTTTTCTCAGGCACATTGTGTTGAATAAGGTGAGGATACTATAGGGTTGTTCTCTGGGATTGATGATTCTGCGTGGCGGCATGGGCCTGCGGTATGTCACCCAGGCCAGGTACGAACCTGGACCTTCGCACTGGCAAAGAAGCATCTAAGATACCGCATAAATCATGGGCATGGATGCAGCAACACACGTGACGCTGGATTCTAGGATATCTGCTGGTCTGAGTTTATCTAGTTTATTTTAGCTACAGTGACTGCTGCAGGTGGGTTGCTGGAGCTAATCTCCTGAGAAAATAGTTGTAAGTCAATGCTGTGTGTCCTGTGGGTAGGAGAGGTAGGTGAGTTAGAGTAGCGAAGATGCTATTGAGAATGCTAGTGGGGTGAGTGCATGAAGTGCCTGAGTGGATGGATTGCTCTGGAAATAAAACTCATTAGCCTGTAATCCTGTGTACTGGGGGCATTGGTATATTTTTCTAGCTTGTTGCTCAGATGCTTTTACCAATTTCCTAGATTAAAGTACAAGTATTCTTTCTAAAAGCAGGCTTCACTCAACAAGCAAGGGCCCTCAGTCTTACAACAAAATAGTTTAAAAACTGCCTGAGTCTCAAATGGCGTACTTTGTTAATTGACTTCCCTTCCCTGTCCTAGGAGCAGTGGAGGGTTTATGGTCACGGAGGATGGAGTTAGAAGAGAACTTGCTTTAGTTGTTAATGCTGAACTCTTGCACTTGCCAGCCTGTTACTTAAGTTTTTAGTGCATGCAACAACGTTGTAACAAAATTTTTTATTGTTCTTAAGCACTGCAACACCTCTCTGAGCAAGTTCGTCACCTGAGTGCCATCTCTCACAAAGCCTTTCTAATGTACCTGATACTGAGCTGCTTTTTTTGACCTGTGTCGCTTCCCCCCCGCCCCCCAAATTGTCCCTGCTCCTTTTAACAGACAAAATAATAAGACAACAAATTATGTGGATTGTAAAGTTTTTCCAGTTGCTTTAGGTATGCCTGTACTGTGTAGTGCACCGTAGTGTAGGAACACTGGAACTACCAGTGTGGGATGGGGCTGACTGGGAACCAGAGGTCTGCCACCTCATGGCTAATTAACCAAGGTGCAGCATTTCACCAAGGTACCTAGTTATTTGCCAGGTCCAACAGTGAATAGTGCTGGTTTTGCTGCCTCTGCCACCTGCCTTGGGTTAGCTCGAGAATCTCATCATGGTGGGTTCATGGGGTCATGCTGAAGTGAGCTCAGAGTCAGTGCCCCTTGTTGGCTTGTGTGTGTCCACTTGCAAATTCTAAGATAATAATTTTATACTCTGAAAAAAGAGGCAGAAAAAACTAGGGGAGAGGCCAGGGAAAGCTAGGCACAGTCAATAGCTTCACAGTTGCTCAGCTGGGTTGGGGTCAACACAGCTTAGTTCTTACTCCCCTGCTGTAATGAGGAGAAATCACTTAGTTCCTTGGAGGGATGCTCTTGCTGATTACAGGCTGCCAGTGCGTTAATTACTGGGCTTGCACTTTATAGTAACTCTTTTAGCAGTTCATGCGCTCTCAGTGAGTATCATTTAATTGGGAAGATAATGCTTGTTTAAGCTTAATGCTGTGTGTTGATTTCTAGTTTGCTACAGCTCCTTTTCCAGGAGTTCTTTAAAAGGTTTCTGAGGTTTGTGAAAGTCCAGTTGTCATAGGGGTGACTGCTGATCCATTTCAAAATGGCAAAGTGGTATGATTTTATTGTCACATTTATATTCTAACCTTTTCCCCTTTTACTTTACCTAGTGAAAGAACAGCTTTGGTGTTGAAGAGAAACCTTGGAAAGGAATGGGTCCGGTTCTCTTGAAGCTGGTTGCCCTGATCCCAGGAATGCTGTAGAGGTTAGTGATGTGGATGCTGAAGAGCTTTTGTAGAAATTGCCTTTTGATTTGTAATTGGCACACTCTTCAATAAATTCTGTGTGAAGCAGTTCATTTGCCTGTCACAGAAAAAGAGTTAATTCAGGCACTGTCAGAACACAGTCAGTTTAAAATTGCTCTACCCAAACAAAATTTAGGTTTTTGTTTATCTGTGTAGACACTGAAGAAATACATAGCTGGGTAGTCATAGAAAGTTGTGTGGTGCGATGCATGCTCAGAGTCAAGCTGCGTTAAACTTGGATGTTTTAATTGATAGGTTTAAAAAAAAAAAGGTAAGAATGACCATAATACATTATTATTTTTTGAGTTTTTCAAGTCTCTAATTTTTACTTTGAGACAAGAATACTCGGGATTTTCAGTAGAACGAGAGGCTTGGAGAGGTCCATTCTGTATCCACACAAAGGTAATGTTATCCCCACTTTTGCCTTGAGTTACTCATATTTCAGTTTTATATCCTAGTTTCTCTGGGTTATGTGCAAGCTGGGTAGACTGCTTTCTGTGAGTGTTTTTCCCAATAGCTATATAGTCCTGCTACAGTATTGTGGCCTACAAGAGGCTTCCTCTTGTAAGTAGAATATTCAGTCTAGTTCACTTTCACATTTTTTGTAAACCTGGAGAGGATTATGTGGACTTATCACCCGATGGATTTCTTCTTAACTAGTGAAGTCAAGAACGCTTGTATAACTATCAAATTCAGTAATGCTTTGTTTTGCTGATGAAAAATGAATGTAACAAGTAAAATTTGTTGAAGTGGGGAACGGGAGGGTGGAGGAGATTGCTTAGGAGTACTCCAAGATGCCTAAGAAGTGAATGGAATAGGAGCGGTTGAGTTAAAATCTATTAAATCTGTCCAATTACTGTAAAGGATTTCTAATCTTTGTTAGCTTACTTTAAAAGCATGGATGTGTGTGGTGTGGCTACTGAAGAACAACGTCCAAGCTTTGCGCAGACACCCTTTAACATATATACACTTTTGGAGCAAAAATAAAAAAAACACAGTGGGAAAAAATGGTGCAGCATGTCACAGACACAGAAAGTGTCACAGAAAGAGGTGACCCAGTTGAAAGAGACCTGTTAGTACAAGGAAATGGTAGTTGGCATCGTTCTTTGAGGCGTGTAGAGCTTAACAACTGGTCTTGTAAGTGGTGCCACTTATTATGGAGAGCTTTAGTTACTCATATGTTCTCACCATCTTTATCCTACCTGGTATAAAACTGAGAGTAATATGTTCAGGAGGAGGTATCGCTTCTAATTGAACAAAAGCACACAGAAAGACAAAACCCCCACAATACATCCTTCCATATGAAATCCTGTATTCTGACTTCAATGCTTTCATTCTAGCTCTGTGCTGCTTCTCTAGTCGGCAATGTTTTATTCATTAACAAAATAAAATCTGTCCACAAGGGGATCTGATAGAAATACGCCTTTTTTGCTTTCGTAGAAAATACCTTTCTCCCTTCAACCTATTATGTTTAGATTTTTTTAAATAAATTTTACTTTATAGAGAATAGAAAAAGATGAAAGGCTCATCTCCTCTCTTGTTAAGTCTCCCTCTTGACTTAGTAAAAGCAGTTAGTTTCAAACAGACTGAATGCAGATTGTTTTGTGAATCTGTAAAGACTGTCTTATTAGTATCACGATCTGCTGTTCAGATACTTATGCAGGAAATACTTCCTTGGCACTTCATGCATCCTGTTCTTCCAGTTCTGAGGACATGCAAGAACTGGCAGAGCTTATTAGCTTGGGTTTAGCGCTGCTGTGGTTGTACTCCTTTCAGACTTAAGTCTGCTATAGTTGATTTGGTCGGGCTCTGTGTGGAGTCATGTTGAGTTTCTTTCCAGCTGTGGCATGACTTACCTGCACCTACATGGATAATAAACACATGGAAGATAATGAGATAAGGGAAGACAGCCAACCAATGTGAATTTGTCAGGGAGAAAATTATATTAAGCTGATTAGTTTGTTTCCCTGACAGATAAATTGGATTACTGCATAAGGGAGGGAAGGGATAGAAGTGATACAACTTGAAGTGTGTAAGGTTTTGAAGGATGTATTTTTGAATGTAATACATGTAGTGATGTTTTTAAAATGGGGTCTTCCTTAAATCACTGTTCCGCAGGAGCAAAATTTATTAAAAATGGTTCAGTGGAGCAATTACAGGGATCTGGGATCACCTGGAAAGGCATTTGAAGTACGCTTCCATACTAGCTTGCCAAGCCTGGATTTGCCAATATTGGCATCTGTGATGTAGATATTTTATCACAGAATCACAGGTTGAAAGGGACCTCAAGGATCATCTAGTCCAACCTTCCTAGGAAGAGCACAGACTAGACAAGATGGCCCAGCACCCTGTCCAGATGACTCTTGAGGGTGTCCAATGTAGCCGAGTCAACCACTTCCCTGGGGAGATTATTCCAATGGGTGACACTTCTCACTGTGAAAAATTTCCCTCTGGTGTCCAAACGGAATCTCCCCAAGAGCAACTTGTGTCCATGCCCCCTTGTCCTCTCCATGTGACTCCTTGTAAAAAGGGAACCTCCATCTTCTGTGTAGCTGCCCCTTCAGTACCGGTACATGGTGATGAGATCCCCTCTGAGCCTTCTTTTCTCAAGGCTGAACAAACCCGGTTCTCCCAGCCTATCCTTGTATGGCAGCTTCCCAGCCCTTTGATCGTCTTGGTGGCTCTTCTCTGGACCCCTTCCAGCCTGTCCACATCCTTTTTGTATAGCGGGGACCAGAACTGTACACAGTACTCCAGGTGTGGCCTGACAAGCGCTGAGTAGAGCAGGATAATGACTTCTTTCTCCCTGCTGGTGATGCCCTTTTTGATGCAACCCAGCATCCTGTTGGCCTTCTTGGCTGCAGCAGCACACTGTTAGCTCATGTTGAGCTCTTTGTCCACCAGGACCCCCAGGTCCCTTTCCACAGAGCTGCTCTCCAGTCAGGTGGATCCCGGTCTGTGCTGCTCTCCTGGGTTATGTTTTCCCAGGTGCATGAGCTTATACTTTTCCTTGTTGAACTTCATAAGGTTCGTGTTGGCCCACTCGTCCAGCCTATCCAGATCTTCCTGCAGAGCAGCTCTCCCTTCTGGAGTGTCTACTTCCCCACTCAATTTGGTGTCATCAGCAAACTTCATCAGGCTACACTTGATGCTGTTGTCCAGATCACTTATGAAGATGTTGAATAACATTGGGCCCAATATCGATCCCTGGGGGACTCCACTTGTGACAGGTTGCCAGTTTGAGAAAGAGCTGTTTACCACCACCCTTTGGGTGCGGCCTGTCAGCCAGTTCCCCACCCACTGTGCAGACCACTTGTCTAGGCCATAACACATTAATTTCTCCAGGAGGAGACTATGGGGGACCGTATCAAAGGCCTTGGAGAAGTCCAGGTAAGTGTCCACTGCCCGCCCCATGTCAACTAGGCAAGTCACTTTGTCACAGAAGGCTACCAGGTTTGTCAAGCACGATGTGCCCTTAGTGAAGCCATGTTGGCTTTTCCCAATCACGTGCTTCATTTGACTTGTGATGGCCCCCAGGAGGATTCGTTCCATAACTTTCCCAGGGATTGAAGTAAGGCTGATGGGCCTATAGTTACCCGGGTCCTCCCTCGAGGAGTAGAGTCAATTTACAAAATGTGCAGATGACGTCAGTTTGGGAGTACATGGTATGGGCACCACAGAGGGTTTATATTAAGGTGTTTGACTTTGTAGTTGGGATAAGCTAAGTGTTTGTGTGTGTTCCTTTGACCTGACTCACCCAATGTTTATTTGTTATACCACAGTAACTCAGTCAGTGTAAATAACCTAAGTATATTCAGCTTACTGAGTTGGACGGCCTCTTCCAACACTCCCTTTTGTTTGTGGTATTTTTTTATCCTTTAGTAAAATTACAGCACTGAAACCTAGCACTTGACTGGAAGTGGTTGTTACCTTAAAAACTGGACTATCTGGATTTCAGGTCTTGGGATACCACCGAGTTACATGTGTGGAAGGTTAGCAACACTCTTGGAAAGTCCCAGGATTTTTCTCTTGTGCCGGAGGGGAGCAGAAGGTTAGGCACTGTGGAGTAAACAGCTGCTCTTGCAGGCTTCTAGCAGTGCCACTTCCCTGCTTTTCCACCGATGATACAGCAACAGATCCAGTTACGCAGCTAACACCAGGGCTGCCTCCCTTTGTTTGGTCTCCATAATGCAGCTAAAGCAGCTTATTTGGACTCTGAAAGTTAAGTGGCTCCTACAGCCCTTCTTGCATTTCTGTGTGCATGGTCCAAAACATGCTACTGTCTGAGTGGCTGGTGGAGATTCAGGAAGGATGAAGGAGTGGGAGGTGGGGAGAAGCAGGGCTTGAGGTGTTTGTGATGTGGATTATTGTTTGGCTTGTTAGAGGATGTACACGAGGGAAAAACAAACTTTTTGCTACGTTGCTGGAGGAATTATTAGTGCTTCCCTCAGCACCTCAAGCCTTTTTCCTTGCAGGACTTTGCCCTAATGTTTATTTGTAGTAGTTGTATGAGTAGGGAGGAGTGACCATATTTTTTAAGAGCTTTTGTAGAATAAGATACGAAATGTGGAAACAATTGTTGTGTGGGATGGTGTTAGAGAAGTCTGACATACTGCTTTATTTTAAGCTCCCAGTATAGAAAGGGGTGTTTGTGTGCCGTGCTGTTGCATGCACAATGTACTTCCTATAGTTGTTGTCTTATTGTGAAAGATTAATTTGCTGGCTCCCTAGAGGTAAGCACCAATATTTCACACTGGATCAATAATTTTTGCTAGTGATAGATTAACACCTGCAAGTCCTTGACATGTTCCTGTGTATTGGTGATGCCATAGTCTCCTGTAGATGTGAAACAGGGAAAAAATTATCTCTGTTGAGGTTAATTCTGTGGAGATGCTGTTCTCTAGTTCTGTAATCCCTGCTGTTGTTTTCCTGACTCGTTGGAGTATCGCTCTAGCTCTGTGGTATCCTAGCAAATGTTTTTTTAGCAAAACTACAAGTTAAGCTGAAAATAGATTCGCCTTAGCAGCAGTGGTGTAATTGGAATAGCAAGAATGCTCTGAATGTTTCATGCCCCATCTTATGTCCCAAATAGAGGGTACTGGAAGTGCTACTACTGATAAGCGATAGCTTGTGGAAGGCTTAGGAAGTCCCTTGGAAAGACTCTAGGTCCCATGAATTGAAACACACTGGAGGCACAGCAAACTTAATTTTAGAGCTTCCTTTTGTTTGATTATAACTTCAAAAGCTGCCTGGGAGAAATCTGAAAGGCATGTTCCTCTAGATGTAGGAAAAACTGCTCAAAGTGCTGGAAGATGAAACTCTGATGTGCAGCAATCTTTATAAGTGAGGAACTAACAATGGACAAGTGGGCTGCCATCTGGCTGTATTGCAGCAAGAGTTTGTTAGAAGTACTGTTGACTCCTCAGTGTTGCTAAAAGGGAATACAAAAAAAGTCACCTCTCTAATACCTGCATGAGAGAATTGCTAGCAAGAGGCTGCTACTCTCTCCTTTGCTCCATGGTTCAAGATGATGAAACGTTTTCCTGTGGTAGAGATGGGTATCTTACTACATCTTCTATTTAGTCCTCTAATGTAGAAGCCTTGCACAAATACTTCCTCAAATAGGGAATGTTCAGCTACTGTGAAGGGCCCTGTACCTTACACCAAAGTGCATCTTTGCTAGGAAGGCGACTTTGTTGCTTCTGTGCAATTAGGCAGAGTTGAACCGGTCGTGCTTTTGAATGATGCCATCTCTTGAGCTTGGTAACAAGAGTGAAGTCGGCACCCTGACTGTGCGGTTACTTTTCGGCACGCAGGATACAATCTTGTGCTGAAGTCTGTTATCTGGATGGGTTGTGGGAATGTGCATATCTGTTCGTGTGCATTTTATCTAATATGTAACAGTGCTTCAATAAATTGCTTTACTTCAGGTACTTGAATATTGCTACCCCTCTGAGATCAGCGTAAATTAATCAGCTTTTAGAGCATCCTTTCTTAATTCAAATAGCAGCTATTATCAAACAACTTGATGTAAAGAGCCCAAACACTTTTCTTTTTCTCTCACTCCTGTTCCCAGATGGAGCAACATGGAGTTGCATACTTGAGGTAACATCAGCAAATTCTGACAGAGAAGTAAAATAAAAATAAAGTAAGTAACGTATGGTAAAATTGTAAAGGAATATATGGACATATAAGAGAAGAAGTCTTTGCTGTGGTACTATTGTTGCAATTAAATCCTAGCATTGAGCATTTATTTACCTAATTTTTTAACGTGTTTTTGTTTGGCAACATGCTGCTGGGTTTCATTCTCTTTATTGCATCATGTTCGCCTTGAAAATAAACGCGCAGTTAACCTCATTCTGTGCACTGCTTACTGTCAAAGCTTAAAAGGGACACAAAACCAGAGAAAAGGGATAGAGTTGAAAAAGTCATGCCTTGTCACTTGTGGAGAGCAAGTTCTGTCCCCAGCTTCTTTGCATCCAGAAATGGCCAAGCGTTATGCAGGATGTCCAAGCGAGTCCATACGCTTTCACATACACAGATGCATTGCAGAAGCCAGGACTTCTAATAAATAACTAGTAAGTAATTGCTGTAGCTGTAAATGACATTGCAATGCATTTGATATGAATTACTCTATGCTTTTTGTTTTTGCTTGTTTTTGATGATGTTTTTTCCTCTAGCAAGGAAGGATGTTTCCTTAGTGTGTGTATGTGTAGATGAATCCAAGGAGAGAATGGGAGTAAATTCTCCTTCAGTAGTTGTGCTTTTACTGTGTGGATGTTCAGGCTCTCTTCTGGGATAAATTTAGTTAAAAATCAGTGACCGCTGTAGTAATTTGAATATCCTTCTGTGGTACTGGGAGATTTTTTTTCAGAGCGCTGCAGCTTCAATCCTAATTTATTTTCTGTGCCTTTGATTATTACTGGGTAAAGGGGTTAGTATAGTGGTGAGACACAACATGCAAGTAACCACGGTTATTGGTAATAGATTTCCTTGGGAAATCCTACCACTTCTGAATAGTTGTTGCTGTTATTAAGATGAAACAAAACACCTGGCAGTGTTGATCTGATCCAGCTATTCTATATTGCATGGTGCTGTACACGCAAGAGCATTGCAAGCTAGAATAGTAAACACTGGTTGGGGGGGGAAAAAAGGCAGAAAATTTAAAGTTAAGGTTAGGAAAACCCACATTGCATCTGATCCAGATTCTGGTAAGAAGTGTCTCTTCTAGTCCTTTTATTTTTCCAGAATAATTAGTTCTATTGTAACTGAAATGTAAACAAATTTATTTTTCTATGAGGTAAGAAAAGTGGGGGGAAAATGACGTCTTGCAAATTAATTTGTAAGCTGTGATGTATCATTCTCATTTGCAGTGGCTGTGTTGCAGACCAGATGTCTTTTTACTCAGTCATAGTTTTTTCACCTTGTTTTGCGCTTGTGTGATTTTGATTTATTTTTGTAAAGCAGCTGTATCTGTTAACTGCAGCCAGCCTGGGCATTGTAAGGCAGGTGGAGGAATTCCTTCCCTTCAGCTTCGCAGTTCCTCCCCATCCCTGTGTTCACTGGGAGGGACCAGCTGTGTTCCACAATCATACCAGCCTCGCTGCTGGTACAGCTGGTGCTGGGATGGCACGCTGGGATGGCAGTGCAAAGCTCGGGAGGTCCGCCTGACTGCCGGAAGGATGTTTACTAATGATGGGCTGGCAGTGGCTTGTAGACAGAACAACTTGCTGTCTCTTGTTAGTAATATCTTACAAGGAGAGGACTGGAAAACTAAGATGCTTGCACTGAACTTCAAGAATTCAAGGTAGGACAAGACCTAAATTAAAACAACCTATTTGTATTTCTTTGTGTGATACTTTCCCCCCTAGACTAACATTTAATTATGTGACTAGCTTCTGTGAAGTTGTAGTTCTTGTTAGACTCTTCTGGAATTGTACTTGCTGTTATAAAGAGAACCTGAACCAAATGACAAGCTGAGATTTGGTCAAAATATAGTGATATCTTGAATAATTAGCTGTGCATAATTTTCTTTATTTAGGATGTTGGCTGTACAGAAATAAGTGAAAAATTGGTATGTTACATTTGTCATTCCACCAGAGGAAGAAAATAATTGATTTTAGTTTGTCATGTGCAAAATAGTTTTCAAAATACAGCTAGTGCTAGTACGTGCCTGTTCTCAAGTGCAGTAGTTCTGCTGTGAAGCAAGCTTGTTATCGACTTACATTAGCCAATGTTCTTGGAAATATAACAAAGTTGGCGAAGAAGCCATCATATTAAAATAGTAATTTGCCTGTCTCTAAGCACTGTAGGCTTCATTTTTTCTCTTTTGAATAAGAGAAACTAACTTTTGGGAGATTTCTAGCTGTCCTGTTTTATCTTGCAGTATACTACATAAACTTCTGTTGAGAAAGCATATATTCCCTGTGAAATGTAACTTTTCTTTTGGCATTATTGCCAAGCAGGAGTAGAACATGGGTAATGGCGAGGAAAGCAAAAATAGTTTCGATAGTAGTTATGGTAAATAATACATACACCAACCCCATTACTGGC
This sequence comes from Phalacrocorax carbo, assembly GCF_963921805.1. Lineage (NCBI taxonomy): Eukaryota > Metazoa > Chordata > Aves > Suliformes > Phalacrocoracidae > Phalacrocorax > Phalacrocorax carbo. The sequence continues at coordinate 68,451,649 of NC_087516.1, read as the reverse complement.
AATAAAAAGTAAGGTAAATAAACAAGGGTGTTTAAAAATGTTGCAGCTTCGTTGCTGTATGAGACACCAACTCTAATGTCCAAGAATATTTGTACCGCTCCAGTCATCTAGTAAGTGTGCTAGTGAACACCAGAAAAAAATATTCAGCAGTGCTAAATACTTGATTGAAGAACTGGGGAGAAGTGGAAGAATGCATTCTCTTGAGCAATTAATATTGCTTTTAAAGTCTGCAGTTTTAGTCTGCTTTGTAGGTTTGTGTTTGGGGTTTTTTCATTTGGGGTTTGTTTGGTGTGGGGTGTTTTGTTTTCCTTTTTTTTTCTCTCTTTCCCCCCCCCCCATCTTTTATCTGACATGTTTACTGCTGGGGGATGGAAATCTTGTGGCTCTGATTGGGTACTTCTAAATCAGAAGAGCTGTATCCTGCCTTCGTTCTGTCCCAGTCTTCTCTGCCAGCCTGGTAGCTCTCTTGACAGACTCTACCTGGTCATCTGGGAGCAGCAGTCTCTCTTGCGTGTTAGTGGGGAGCCAGAGCTGTTTTCTGTAAGCAAAGATTCACAATCAGCTATTTTGTTTTTACTCTTCACTCCATGTGAGGCTCCTGAGAAGCGGCTCCATGTGCAGTGTGGGGAGGCTGTTTCCAAAGCCAGGGCTGGGAGCCCTGGTGAAGTCTAGCTTTGCCTGAAGTCTTCAGGGCACAATGTGGTGTTGGAAGGCTGAAGAGACTGAGAGACATGAATTGTTTTTCTTCTGCAATTTGTGACTATCATCCCCAGAGGATCTTCTGCTACCCAACAGAGAGGGGGCAGGGGAGGAGGAGCAGAAGAGAGGGAAGGTGAGGAGAAAAGACAGTGCTTTTCCCCCATTGTTACAATACTTGCTTAGTTATGCGAAACATAGGAATCTTTACTGGTTTTCCCAGTGTCACTGTGCCTGCTGGAGCCATGAAGCTGGTGAAGGGTCTAGAGAACAAGTCTTGTAAGGAGTGGCTCAGGGAACTGGGGTTATTTAGCCCTGGAGAAGAGGAGGCTCAAGGGAGACCTTATTGCTACCTGAAAGGAGGTTGTAGCGAGGTGGCTGTCAGTCTCTTCTCCCAGGTTACTAGTGATAGGACAAGAGGAAATGCTCTCAAGCTGCACCAGGGGAAGTTTAGACTGGATATTGGAAAAAATTTCTTCACTGAAAAGGTTATCAAGCATTAGAACAGTCTGCCCAGGGAAGTGGTTGAGTTACCATCCCTGGACGTATGTAGAAAGTGCTTAGGGACATGGTTTAGTGGTGGACTTGCCTGTGTTAGGTTAACAGTTGGACCTGATGATCTTAAAGGTCTTTTCTAACCTAAATGTTTCTAAGATTCTGTGCTGTATGATATGCAGCACTTGGTTCCAGTGGAGCTCAGCGTATGTCTTTCGACCCCATCTAAGAAAAGTCAGTTGGATAGAGTTCTGCTAAATGCCATTGTCCATGGTGCCCAGTTTCCCCATGGTGTTTATGGAGGGACATTTGCCTGGGGATGTGTAGGCGGTGGTCAAATTCAGCAGCTTCCTGTTGGGTGCAAACACACAGTGGAATAATGCTGTAGTTGGGAGAGATCCGTTATTGTCTAAAAGGTAGTAGTGATGCGTGTTCAAGTATTTCTACTGCTTTTCCATAAGTCTCTGGTCTGGATTGCTAATTTTAAGGTCTTGGGCTGTTTCGTTTTGTTTTGTGCTTAGGAATACTATGAACATGCAGCTTAAAAGAAGTTGTGATCATTCACTCTTATTTACTTCCTGTTGCTTCAGAAATAAACAAGCATTTGTGCCCAGGGTTTAATGCTGATGTGCTGCTGTTTCTGAAGCACCCTTTCTGACTAGCCGGTAGCAGAATTCTGTTATATCAGCCAACCATGTGCTGGTAGGATCATTTTGTTGTTTTTCCTATCCAGGTTGTCAGAAACAAGGGCAGCTCTATAGAGACAAATTTTGCAGGTAATGGGCTTCTACTTACTGCTCCTTCATACGTAAATTTCCTAAAGGCAGAAGAAATGTTCTTCTTTTGAGTATATAAATGGCTGCTTTACACGGCTGGAGGAAGTTCATGCTTTAGATTGCTGCTAGGAAGAAAAACTACCACCACCACAACAACGAACAGGGATCCACTTTGTGTAATACCGTGCTGTTTTTAAAAAAATCTGGTGGGTTTTTTTAGCAAAATATCAGAACTGTGCTTAGACTCAGTATCATCACTGCTGAACATGCTGTTTGGGTATCATCACTGCTGAACATGCTGTTTGGGACTACCATGTTGAGCGCATGACCTTATTGCTTAGATTTAATAACCTGTTCCAAGTTCACAGATTTCCTTCTCCACCCCCGCCCCCCACCCCTCATTAGTTCCAAAGGCAAACAGACCAAAGCACTTTTCCCATTCCTAATAACGGTTCATTGTTTCATTGTTGATTCTAGCAGAATAACTTTTCTAGGAAGGCTTTTTTACTTCGCTTGTTTACTGCTAATGCAAGAGCCACCCTCTGGAACAGTGCTTTTTATTTTTGTAGGTGTGTGTGGTCACTACCATGCAGTTCAAGTTGGCAAAGTAAAATTTCAGTTCTGCTCTATTCCCAATGGGCTGTAACGGGCATTTTGTTTGTCCAGTTAATGCAAATCAGTTTATTCAGGCCTTTTGAAAACAAAAAAAAACCCAAGAAAAACGGCATTCAAAGATGCTCGAGATATTTTACCACAGAACATAGCAAAAACTTGTTAATTAGAATCTGTTCTCCAAAAATACTGAGGAAGCAAATAGCCTGTTTTGGATTTTTTAACCAGTAGTTACCTATCTTTATAGTATTTAGCAAACTTTACCTGACATTGCATAGATTAGTTGTTTTATAAGCTTTCAGTGTAATGTTCTGATTCTGAATAGTCTATCAGTTCCTCCATTTCAGATGAATTTTGCTGAGGTACAAATGTTTCTGAGATGTTTCAATTATTCCAGCTTATGTTCAAAACCAGAACGATGTTTCAGTACTTGCTTTCCTCCAATGTGTTTTTCAGCTGTAGGTGTTAATAGCAGTAGTGAGGTTTGCAGGATAATTTGTTTGCTTTTCTGTTGTCTTGCCAGCTAGCAGAGTGTCCAGTTACAAAATTCCAGATCAACATTAATCTGGTAAACTTTAGTTTCCAAAAGTAATCTGCTGGGTTTACAGTGTACGCAAACTGAGAACATTGGAAAACAGAACTTCTATTCTCTCATTCTGAAACTTGTTAACTTACTAGGCACAATATTGCTATAAATAAGTGTTCCAAAAATACATGCCAGTGGAGAAATTTCTCCTATTTTTGTTGTTTTCTTTTGTGTCTGTGCTCCAGCCAACTTGGACTTTCCTTCTGCCTGTCAGGATTTTTGTGCTGTACACATTTGTGTCTCCTCAGTTACCACGTTTCTCTGGTAAATAGTGTCCTTTGCACTTCTTGAAGGAGAGGAGGAATTGTATGCCCAGAACTAGTTCAGTCTTTGCAGTCAGGACTGGATTTCCAGTTTGAGTCCACATGGGAGCAGGTCAAAGGAGTGGGAAAAATGCCGTAGTGGTATGATTGCGCAAGCATGAGCAAATAGTTCCTTGGAGTCTGAATGTCTATGTCTGAATGAAACACCTGAAATGTGCTAGTGCAGGTTTCTCCTTTCTAACATAATACCTATATAGAGCCACTACTTTGATCATTACTGTAACTGATGATTAGTGTTCATGAAACATGGAAAGATTTCCCCCCCCGAGTGACCATTTCTCATCTCCTAAAGTAGAAAGGCTTCTTTTTCACATGAAGAGTTTTATTTGGTCCTCAGCCCTGCAATGGTAATATATTTTGCGTTGCACAAATGATTTTAAACCTTTTTCTGGCATAAATACTACCTCTTTTTTTCCAACCTAAGGAGATGCCATGGAGCAAACAGTTTGAGGTATGGAATTTCAGACTTCCTTCGTGGCTAGTAAATCTGAACTGGTCTTTGGAGATCAGGTCTGTGCTTATATGCAGATAAGGTGATTAAAGACTTCTCGTTGAAATTCTCAGATGAAGCTGTGTAGAAACCAGCAGTTAAATGTGGACTTTGGGTAGCCTTAGAGATAGACTGTATTTCTTGGTCTTGTTTTGTGAAGAGATGAAGGACCATCTGTACTGTTACAGGTACCCCAAAGATGAGATTTTCTGCATCTCTTAGTTGGACATTGATGCAATAGTTATTACATACTATTTGGCTTCTGAAATGTGAAGGTTACTTGTTAAATATCCCTGACCTTTTTCAAAAGCCACTCTTAAGTGGTGGGTGGATCTATTCAAGTGCTTACAAAAGCAGAAGTACCTTTTGGTTCTTGGGGTGGTGTGTGATAGTTCAAGACAAAATGATAATTTGTCTTTTGTTTTAGTTAAAAAAAGATGTACAGTAGAAAATGCAAAGGCAGAAACCTTAAATGAATATGTGTAGTCAGTCTAAATAATATATATTTGAGCTTTCTGGCAGTTTGCTTTGTGGCCATTTGCAATTCTTTAGCTTGATTATCAGTTTATTACTGAGCTGAAAAATGGGCGTCCTTAAGTCTTGTTAAAGGCTTGCTTAAAGAAAAGCAGTACTGAGAATTGTATTTGTGCTGGTGACAGATCCTAATGTGTGCTAAATAAAGATAGAGGAAGCGATTTTATCAGCATCCATCCAAAAACATGTTCTAAATGCTATGTGGACAGTTTTTCTCCTGCAAGGAAGAGGCAGCACATGTGCTTGCTTCCTTGTGTGCACTCTTTGCGCTCTGTGAAACTGACTTGTAGCTCCTTCCTGTTGGATAAAGCTAGGGGTTTTGAGCACAGTCCCTAAATATCTATGAAAAATTATTTTAATCACATCCTTTACCTCCACATCTGCGTCGTCAGTCCTTCATGCCAGGTAACTGTTGTTCTGAGCCATTGCACTAAAAAATAAAGTTGAAGAAGGCTCTTCAGTCATGAGGGCATAATGGATGGTTGGTCTGCACTTGAGATCCCAGTTGTCTGTGCATTTTGTGTATGGAAATAGAAGCAAAGAAAACTGATGCAACTTGAACTGTGGTTTGGAGAAGTGCTATGTATTGTTTCCAGCTGTGGTAAGATTTAATACTTAATTTTAAGGGCTTTGTGTTTTGCAGGTGGTGGAAGAAATGTTTGTAGTTTGGAAATATTTTATTGAAGTACTGGAAGTAATTCTGGGAAATAAAATTTTGTGGTTATTAAATAATTAGAAATTGCAATGATAGGGTTATCTTCTAGGCATAAGCTATACACTAGTAAGTCAGGAAAAAGCAGGCTATGTGCAGAAGTAAAAAGCAGTACTTAATTTTCTTATTTGAACAAAATGAAGTGCAAAAACTTGATATACCTAAAGTTCATTTTGTTTTAAGTTAAAACTAAATAAGAAATACATACATTATTCTTCAGTGAGACAGCTTTCCTCCATTCCTACAACATAGGTCAAAAGTATCACTGTTATTTAATTGTTGTCCTTCTTTTTCACTGAATATAAAACAATCCTCAAGAGGTTACAACCACAGAAAATCTACTCTGTCAGCACTTGCTATTGTGTGTCATTATCATGAATAATTAGTGGGAAGTGGACCTAGAAAGAAGAGTCGTAGTCCGTGTTTTATGTCTGTATCTTTCTCACTAACCGGTTACTTAAGTTCATATTTGTTGAAGTATTAAGAATTCTTGTTTGCAGTGATGTCAAGGCATTAAGGTCAGACTGAGTGTAAGAATAGCATTTCTAACATTGCAAGTAACAAAAGAATTGCATAAATACTCACAGAGTTCCAGGTTGGAAGGGACCTCAAGGATCATCTAGTCCAACCTTTCTAGGAAGAGCACAGACTAGACAAGATGGCCCAGCACCCTGTCCAGATGACTCTTGAGGGTGTCCAATGTAGCCGAGTCAACCACTTCCCTGGGGAGATTATTCCAATGGGTGACTGTCCTCACTGTGAAAAATTTCCCTCTGGTGTCCAAACGGAATCTCCCCAAGAGCAACTTGTGTCCATGCCCCCTTGTCCTCTCCATGTGACTCCTTGTAAAAAGGGAACCTCCATCTTCTGTGTAGCTGCCCCTTCAGTACCGGTACATGGTGATGAGATCCCCTCTGAGCCTTCTTTTCTCGAGGCTGAACAAACCCGGTTCTCCCAGCCTATCCTTGTATGGCAGCTTCCCAGCCCTTTGATCGTCTTGGTGGCTCTTCTCTGGACCCCTTCCAGCCTGTCCACATCCTTTTTGTATAGCGGGGACCAGAACTGTACACAGTACTCCAGGTGTGGCCTGACAAGCGCTGAGTAGAGCAGGATAATGACTTCTTTCTCCCTGCTGGTGATGCCCTTTTTGATGCAACCCAGCATCCTGTTGGCCTTCTTGGCTGCAGCAGCACACTGTTAGCTCATGTTGAGCTCTTTGTCCACCAGGACCCCTAGGTCCCTTTCCACAGAGCTGCTCTCCAGTCAGGTGGATCCCGGTCTGTGCTGCTCTCCTGGGTTATGTTTTCCCAGGTGCATGATCTTACACTTTTCCTTGTTGAACTTCATAAGGTTCGTGTTGGCCCACTCGTCCAGCCTATCCAGATCTTCCTGCAGAGCAGCTCTCCCTTCTGGAGTGTCTACTTCCCCACTCAATTTGGTGTCATCAGCAAACTTCATCAGGCTACACTTGATGCTGTTGTCCAGATCACTTATGAAGATGTTGAATAACATTGGGCCCAATATTGATCCCTGGGGGACTCCACTTGTGACAGGTTGCCAGTTTGAGAAAGAGCTGTTTACCACCACCCTTTGGGTGCGGCCTGTCAGCCAGTTCCCCACCCACTGTGCAGACCACTTGTCTAGGCCATAACACATTAATTTCTCCAGGAGGAGACTATGGGGGACCGTATCAAAGGCCTTGGAGAAGTCCAGGTAAGCAGTGTCCACCGCCCGCCCCATGTCAACTAGGCAAGTCACTTTGTCACAGAAGGCTACCAGGTTTGTCAAGCACGATGTGCCCTTAGTGAAGCCATGTTGGCTTTTCCCAATCACGTGCTTCATTTGACTTGTGATGGCCCCCAGGAGGATTCGTTGCATAACTGTCCAGGAAAACCATGTCCTGATTGAGGATAACAAGCTCCTTCCCCCTTCCCCACCTTTCCCCTATCTCTCTGTATCTCTTTTTCTCTGTCCCCCTTCCCATGTCACTGCCTGTCACTCTTTGCCTCTCCCGCTCGCTGTGTCTCTGTCCCCCTCTTTCCCTGGTTCTCTCCATGTCCCTCTTGTCTGTCCCTCTTGTCTGTCCCTCTTGTCTGTCCCTCTTGTCTGTCCCTCTTGTCTGTCCCTCTTGTCTGTCCCTCTTGTCTGTCCCTCTTGTCTGTCCCTCTTGTCTGTCCCTCTTGTCTGTCCCTCTTGTCTGTCCCTCTTGTCTGTCCCTCTTGTCTGTCCCTCTTGTCTGTCCCTCTGTCCGGTGCTTGGTTGTTGGGTGGGGTAATGAAAGTAGTTGTGTTCCTTACTTCCCCTCTTGTTGATGTTTTTGCCTACAAAGAGAATTATTATTCCTGTGCAGTTCTAAGGACGAATGGATGTGTATGTATCCTCTAACAGAAAGCCAGAAAACATCCTTTTTCATAGTGCATATTGATGACCATCTTTGGAATGTTAGTATTACCTACATGGGTAGGGAATCAAAATCAGGAAAGAAATAACAGACAATGTGGAAGGAAATAACAGGTGTGGAATTTACTGATCATATTGGACTTCTGTGATTCATGGTAGCAACAAGACTTTAAGTTTCATTTTCCTGAGATAGTTGGGGTGGAGCTGTGTGCTGTGTCCCATCATAATCTGCAAAGAAAGAAACTGATTCCTGTTTCGCTGCTAAACTGCTGATGTAATACCAATATAGTGCCTGAAGAAACACTTGTGACTGTAATTATGAAGCAGATAATTACCTAGCTGCTTATTTAAATAACATCCTTTTGGAAGTAGATGCACAGCTTGGACCTATAATAGCTATTGTGAAAATAAGTGTGTCTGTATTGTGCAGCTTGTCTGTCTACTTTTTTTGCTTCACAGATGTTTTGATAGCTGCAGTAGTATTACATGTACATTATCATACCCTAACTTATGTTAATGATTATGTGTGCATGTTGTGTTTTTCTCAGTGTCTGCCTCTGAGCTTTGTAAGTTGTCGTTATTTTATGTAGTGTAATTTATGATCGTTTGTCCAACAGCTTCCACTAACAGTAGAAAACACTTTCAAATATGATTTTTAAGGGTAGAAGTTACCGCTTGCACGAACTCCAGTGAAACTTTGCGATAATCTCATGGGTTCATCTTGTAGGTTTCCCGTATCAATTCAAGAGAAAAGTGAAGAACTTGGTGAATGCTTTTATATCAGAGCTGCTCAAATGGGTCAGCCTCGCTTATGCTCATGGGAAAATGTGCAGCCATCTGACGGTGAAAGAAAACAAAGGGGTTGTTTCAGTAGGGCTGCTCATGCTGTGCCTTTACTGCTTGCTTCATTTCTCTTTGCATGGAGACTTTTCTATTTCTACCACTAGGAGAAAACAGCAATGTGTTTTACAAGAGCAGCATTTTTATTGTTGCTGTCTTTGTGCGTGTTTGAAACCTACTCATCAAGTGTCTTATTTTAGTTTTGGTCCATACAGAGCATGATGATATGCAACTGCCATTAATTCACCTTTTTAGCTCAAGTAGTAGAAGATGAGTTTAGTGGGTCGAACTGCTTCAACCCTCCTGATAAACCATGTGCCTGTCACTGTGAAGCTGCATTGTAGAGCTTCCGCTTGCTTAGTTTGCTCTTTCAAAATAACTTCTAACTTCTTATTCAGCTTAAAAAAAGCCAAAGACTCAACTGCTGGACTGTCCAACTCAAAGGTTCCCTTTGAGGAGTGTGCCTGCTTGGGCTCGCTGGGGGAAGTAACTCATCAGGTCTGTGTAGTAAAGAACTTGTGGCTGTGCCAGGCTGTAGGTGCTGGAAGAGGGAATGCGAGGCAGGGAGGAGCCTCTTCTCCTGAGAAGCAGCTTCTGTCCTTGCCTCTTCCACAGAACTCCTCATGAGGTTTTTGGAGTTGCTCTCTAATTGTATCCTTTGTGTACTGGACATCCAGCTTTGACATAGCAAGCTGACAGGGAGAAGGACATCAGCTGGTCTCTAAGGGATACAACACAAGCAAGCAGAAAGATTCGAGCATTACAAGATGCCACGTAGGATTAGCTATTCTCCAGAGTTTCTTAAACTGGATATCCAGAATATTAGACACGAATTTAGTGTGAGGTGGGTGTGTCTGTTCATTGTGGGTATATTGAGGCTGTTAACATGGCTGTGCTGTGGGGCAGAGTTTCGAAAAGAAGTTGATTTAATAGCTGTGAGGCATGCTGATCTGGCAGTGATGAGCAGGACAGAAAAATCCGTGAGGAAATGCATTGCTCTGTGTGCAGAGCAGGCTTCCAGTCCAGGTTGCAGTAACCAAGGTGTAGCATCACACTTGGAGGGATGAAGTAATAAAATACCGAGCAGCTGCTCGTGAAGTGAGGGCTGTGTCCCGCCTGTCTGCTGAGAGAGGCAGGAGGCCCTTTGGGGGACTAGAGGAAGTGAGTGTGCAATTTAAGACTGTACTGTAATGCATGTGCAGAGCCAGGTCAAATTCAAGCTCTACAAGCAATTACAAGGCAGGTGTTCCGTAACTTGTGAGTTTGTTTCTCTTAAGGTTCTTTTCCGGTAGGCTTTTGCTTTGCAGAGTGTGTGATTGTCATGTGCTATAAGCAGTTGTGAACAGGTGACTTAACTGTTACTGAAAATACTGGAATCTATTTCAATTGTGGCATTAAAGAGACTGCCAATTCTTAATGCTGAATTCAAGTCATATGTGGTGGTTACAGCTGACTGAAGTCTGTGCAGATGCTTTCACTTAGTAGAATAGGAAGTTCTTGTCTTCTAGATATTTTTTGTTTGTAGTTGAAGGTTTAGGTGTACTGCTTTTTTTTTTTTTTTGCAGGCCTAAGCCTAAACAAAGAAAACCTCAGTCAATATAGTTATACAGGACATAGTAGCATCATACCACTTTCCTTTCACTCAGTGAACATGTGTAATGTTCTGGTGTGGTATTTCTAATCTATCATTCCTCTGAAGATTTTAATTGGGTGTTTTTGTTGGCGGTAGGGTTTTGGGTTGGTTTTTTTTGTGTTGTGTTTTTGTTTGTTTTTAATTTTAGATGAGCTTAAATGTCTTGGTGTTTTCTTAGGACAAATAAATTCTGGTACTGAGATTCACAATGAGGAGGTTTTTACCTGCTATAAACCATGAATAAATCTTTTCACATATCTTAAAGATTTGGGCCTAATGCTGGAGCTCCTAGAGCCCACAGCTATCTTCATTGTATTTCTATAGGTAATCTTTGCTGTGGTAATCAGGAAAAAAAAAAATCACTGTATTTGGACTGGCAAAAATAAATTGCAGAAGTTCTTTCAGATTTCATGTACAATATATTTCAGATGACATTGCATGGAGCTCATGCTAGCCTTTTTCTAATAGGACAGAAATACAGTAGGACTCAACTCTGGAATAATTTCACAAGTAGTATCTATTCTGCTTGAAATTAATATATGGTGTAAGTTCAAGTTGATCTGCGGCAGAATTGAGGGTAGGCTTTACATGGTTCTGAAGACTGAGAATGAGCAGAAAATACTGCCAGAAAAAGATGATCCAGAGGGCAGATAACATTGTCAAAGACAAGCAGCATATATTGCAAAGATCTCCATTTGTAAATGTCAGTGTCACTACCCCTGTTTTTGCTTCATACAATATTGACTCAATATCTGTGAAAATCATCAAGGAAGTGAATACTTTATAGTAAAGGATATTCCTGAAGCGGTGCCTTCTAGGAAGATTTTCTCGAGTGTCGCAGGGGTGTCTTTGGGACAAAAATCTGAAATTCCTTGGCATTGTGGGATTTTGTTGTGGGGTTTGGGTTTTTGGAGGTGCGGAATATCGATTTTGTAGTCTCTTATGGTTACTTCGGGGTGTGTGTGTGTGTATGGGAAGAGAAATTAATTTGGATGTTGTTTACACTATGTTACATCCATTCCCCCCTCCTCTCTGCCTCATGTCTTACATTGAGGTTGAATAAGTGATTGATTGTACTGGGTAATGGGCAGGAGTGACCATGAATGTATTGAGAAAGTGAGGACTGTTTTAATTGTTCTCTGCATTTGTCATCCCTCTGGGTTAAAAGTGCCCCAGTGGAGGTAAATGGATTGCATCTTGGAGAAGCTGTCCCAGTAGGCTCCCATTACGCTGGGAAAATAACATGTAACATTTATATGGACTTCTGTGAGTATAAGAAAATTGACAGATCTAGAACTACAACTGTGTGGCTGAACCAGTGCAAATTCCTGTTCTAGGAGTGTGCTTAGGCTAAATAAAGCAATAGGATTTAAAAGAAAAATTGGCTGCACTAGCAAAAGTCTGCAGAAGTGGTGGATTCAATGACAATGTGCATGTTGGGTGTTGGATTTAGAGTTCTCAGCATTTTGTGAACCATAAAAAGAAATTTAAAATATTATCTTTAAAAGATTTTATGAAAAAAGAACCTTTTTTCCTGCCACTTAGGCAGTGAAGTTTTGGCTCTTTAAGCTCAGATGCAGTATTCTGTTAGGTTACATGTTGTTACAGTGAGAGAAGAGTTCCCAAACTGAGGAGTTCGGGAAAAGGTGTGGGTTTCTCAAGGAAACACCTCCAGAAACTCTGCTGTTTCATTTTTAACTGTGTGAATCATGCTGATTTGAAGTCTGTTACTTGTGTTAGGGATCATACAGTAAAAGGCAACATCCAGTTCTGTCTCATTTTTCTTTGAATGTGAAAAGCCAATGCAGATTTCCAGCATGGGCTGACAGTTGCGGACTGGTACATTAGCTTTGCTTTTTTGGTGACTTCTTGTTTCATAAATTGATTTTCTGCATTGTACCAAAACGTTTGTTAGCATCAGTTCTTAATTTTTTTGCACGCTAGTAAAATGCAGTTTTATGAACATATTCCAGAAAGGTATTTTGTTCTTGGGTTAGAGAAAGAATATTTTTCTTCCGTTAATGCTTCTTACTAGTGGTTTATTATTTTCAGTTTTAGAAGTGTAGTCCTTGTTTGTAGGTGATGTTATTTTCCTGGCTTTAGCACCCTGCTACTGTCTTTCCTCACAACTTAATCTCTGGGTTTGGGTTCTTCAGTAATGGCTAATTTCCCTCCATTAGTCTAATCACAGCACCTTTGGAATCATCGCTTCTCCTTTTAATAATTGACCCTTTGTGGTAACTTCTCTTTTTGATAATTTAAATAATTAAGTTCTTTAAGTTTCTTGCTGTGAGGCATTTTTCTACCGTTGAATAATTATTATAGCTGTTACTAACTTTTGTTTTTTTCCAGCTGCCTTTAAGCAATGAGAAGCAGGCATTGCAATTCAGTGGAGCATTTAATTGTTGGTCTCCTTAACTTAGTGTATGGAGCTGAAACTGTTTCCCTCTTTCCCCCTTACTCCTTCCCTTACTTGAACGTAGTTGTGAGAATAGTCCGTTTTGAACAATGTCCAACTGGCTACATCTGTTGGGGGATTTATCTGCTTTGACCCTCTGAACTCTTCTGCAGGGACCTACTTAATAGACTTCAGTCTCACATTCAGAAGATTTGGTCCAAGTTGTTTTGAAGACTAACACAGGGCTAAATACAGGCATTATGTCATTGCTGTGAGATGTTTTACAACCTGTGGGCACCAATGATAGAGTAAAGCAGAACCTGGACAAGATCAAGCGGGACTTCAGAGCTCTGGGGACATGAGTGAAGGGAACAGGAGCCCGAGTGATCTAGTTTATCTTGCCAGTCAGAGATGGGGGTGCAGGCAGAGCTTGACATATCATGCAGACCAACGCCTGGCTTTGTGGCTGGTGGCATCACCAGGGCTTTAGCTTTCTGTGATCACAGGACGTTCTTTGACAAATACAGATTACTGGGGAGAGATGGGAACTACATACCTGGAAGAGGGAAGAGAATATTCACTGGCAGATTGGCTAACTTAGTAAATTGTACTTTAACCTAATGAATTTGGGGGATGAGGTCCAAAGCCAGGACACCTGTGTACTCACAAAAAGCAGGATGCATGAATGCATCTACCAGAGCAGTGTTGAATGCACCCCAGGCCTCCAAAAGAGTTCCACCAAAAACGTGAGAGAGTTGACTGTCAAACTGAAATGCTTCTACAGCACTGCACACAGCATGGGTAACAGCCAGGAGGAGCCTGAAAGCTGTCATCCAACCACTGTCACTGAAACGTTTTTGGAACACTGCAATTAATGGCTAGAAACTGTTCAGGAGGGACAAGCAAGGAAGGAAAGGTGGGGGTGTTGCCCTCTACGTTAAAAAATCGATTGCACATTGCTTTTTTTTGAAACAACAATGCACAGGTCGAGAGCTTATGTGTGAATATCAGAGACCAAGCCAACAAAGGAAACCTGGTTAGCCAGTGTATGCTACAGACTGCATATCAAGGGGAGGATGCTGATGAAGTGTTCTTCAACTACAGGAAGCATCGCACTTGCAAGTCCTGATTCTGCTAAGGGACTTCAGCCACCCAGTGTCAGGAAAAGATGATCTTTAAAGTACCCTTCCAAACCAAACCATTCTATGATTCTAAAACAAATTTCTTTCTCATCCCTCTCAGGAGGGAGAAGACTGAGGTGGTGTTCAGCAGACCCAACAGCTGAGGTGCAAGATGAGCAATACATCCACTGGACCGCCTTATATCTTTGCCATAGGAAAGCCAGGAAAAAATTTAACTATTCCTCTGTATGATAAAGCCAACATCTGAGAGAGTTTGAAGGTCTTGTTTGATTAGGTTTTAAAGTACATAACTGGTACTGATTTTATTCTAGAATTATTTTGAGAATACTTTGCAATATGTAAATAACACTGCTGTAAATGCTGTGGAATGTGTACCAAAGAATCATAAAAATCATGTAATAAAAAGTACCAAAGCATTTTGCAGTGTTCAAAGCCTGGTCAGATAGCTTTGAACCCTCATAGCTTTGTGCTGAAGAGTACTGGATGTTTTCCTGTTTCAGGTTGTTTGCTTTAAATCCTCCAGGCAAGCCTACCATATAAAATTAGCTAATGCTCTTAAGTGCAGTGTGGTACTTACTGTGAGAGAGGGTGCTATATATTTAAAGGCTTTGATGAAATAATGCCTCCAACTATGGTACTCAATAAGTTTGTTTTCCTTTCTGAACAGGATACAAGGGAGCTTCCAGAAGTCAGTCAAGATGAATATGGTGAAAAGGATCATGGGCCGGCCACGGCAGGAGGAGTGTAGCCCCCAAGATAATGCGCTGGGCTTGATGCATCTGCGTCGCCTCTTCACAGAGCTCTGTCATCCTCCACGGCACATGACCCAGAAAGAACAAGAAGAAAAACTTTACATGATGTTGCCGGTGTTTAACAGGGTAAGCCAGAGAATCTGCAAGAGGTGTTTTCTTTACTTGAATTCACTGCTCATATTTTGTATTTCCAAGACCTTTGGTTCTAGCACAACAGAAGTTTTTCTTCCATTGGCATCGTTTCAATTTTCCCCTTTTCCTCACATAGCACTGTGTTAGTGGTTAAACCTGCCGTTGGAGATTTCATTCTATATCACTTTTTCTGAAGTGCAGTCCACAGTTGCATGTAGACTGTCACAGAGCTTTTCTGCAGAGCTTGCTATTATTACAGCATCATCTGATTTCCAACCTGAACTTACTCATAGCAAGTTTATACCTGCTTGTTTGTGTGACAGCACTGTCCTTGAGTCTAAATAACTCTGCTCCCTTCTTTGCATTTGTTGTATTGATGAATATTTAGAGATAAGAATCATATCATCTCCTGCCAGACTTGGTTTTGCTAGGCTACATGAGCTGAACAATTTTAATCTCCCCTTGTGATAAATCCTCTGTATTCTCATCACCCTTGTAGCCCTTTTCCTATGCACTGAGTCCGAATCCCTCTTCTTGGACGAGGGGGATTTTTGAACAAGCAATCTGTAGGGAAGCCATAATAGCCACTTGTACGGTGCTATTCAAATTTCACTACTCCCTTGTGCTCATGCACGAGGATTTTGTTTGGAGACAGGACTGTGGCGACTGTCCCTGGAATTAATAGGAGCCGAGTCCTCCTGATGTCTTCTGTCACTTGGTTACTCTGCTATTTCATGGAATAACTTTGATGGTAGTTCTAGGGTCTTGAAAGAGCAGTAGGTACAGATATTATTTTCCTTTTTTTTTTTTCCCCTTTTTTCCTGCTGTGACCTGAACCCTTGCTTCTAAAGCTCACAGAGCTTTACCACAGAATGGTAGGGGTTGGAAGGGATCTCTGGAGATCGTCTTGTCCAACCCCCCTGCTTGAGCAGGCACACCTAGAGCAGGGGGCACAGGACCACGTCCAGGCAGGTTTTGAATGTCTCCAGGGGAGGAGACTCCACAACCTCTCTGGGCAGCCTGTGCCACTGCTCTGTCACCCTCACAGTAAAGAAGTTTTTCCTCACATTCAGGTGGAACTTCCTTTGTTCCAATTTGTGCTTGGATACTCTACCGTGGAGGACTGGAATCATCCAATAACTAAAATGTAAAAACTTGATAGGAAAATCAATTCAGCTTTCTCTTTTTTTAGGTTGATGTTTTGTTGAAAGTATGCCTTATGATGGCATTAGATATTGAACTGCTTACGTGCTGTGTAGAAAAGTTAATCCTAGTCAAAGCATAGTATGAATAGGATTTTCAGTCTACTAGGTAGCATGCTTTAGTGGATAGATCCCCTAAATGTCATTCTGGTGCCTTAGGTCTTATTCCTAGTTCTACTGGTAACCTGTTGTGTGAGACTGGGAGAAGTAAGTTCAGTTCATCTGCTTCCTCTTTAATTTATCTGCTTGGATCATATGCCCTTTAGTTATGGACTTTCTTAATTTGTTTTTACAAATTGGCACAATGGAATCTTCATCTTGGCTTGAGCCCGTGAAGGTTAATTTGACACATGACTCTTATGCTTAGAAATCTCCCTCTGGTGGTTACAGGTGGCTGATGCTTCTGAAAAAGGGAGTGTACCCACTATACCTGCTTCAGTATTTAGTAGTAATCTCTGGGCAGAGAAGAAATTTTTTTCGTGGCCCTTGTGGTGTAGTTACTTGCACTTGCAGTAGCATTGTATCTATGGAAATCAAAATTGGTGATACAACTGGGTTCAAGAAAAACTAGTGCAGCAGTGCATGTCCTGTTTCTGTACAGCAGTCTTTCCTTAGACTTTGATTAGACTTCAGAGATTAAAAAGAACAGTTAAGTTTTAATTTCTCTGTTGTTTCTCCTTTTTTCTCTTTTCTTTTCTTTCTTACTACGCTTATTTTTTTTTTCTCTCTTACACAGCTTGCTGGCTTTGTCCTAATTCTCAGTCCCTCCACTTAACCCTCTTGAAGCCTGGTTGTAGTTGCATCGTGTCTTTGCACCATTGTTCTCTTTCTCTGTCCTTCCTTCAGCTTGTGTGTTGAAACATTCTGAAAAATAAATCAGTAGCCTGAAGTTTTCTTCTTGCTCTGTCAAAATCACCTCTTGCCTAACTAATCTCAGGTACCATTTAGATTTATGAAAAGGTGAATGGTTTCTGTGATTTCCATCTGTATGAATACATACATCTTGGCTACTCTTTTCCCCTTGTTTATCATAGGTTTCTCCTTCCCCAGGTTCCCATTTGTCTTTTTATCTTCTTTACAGAATCCATCTGATTTTGTGGATGGGCTTTTTTCCCTTCTCTAAATCATAGAGACTCTTTTGTTCCCTTCTTTACTGAGGTGAACTTGATGCTGAAGACATGTGTTGTTCTATGCTTGCTAAATGTTTTGCTTTTGGATCCTAACTGTGCTTGTGTCTCTTCCTCTTCCCTCTTGTTGCCTTGTTTTGTTTTAACATTACTGTCCTCAAACTCTGGCTGGTTTTAATCTGTGACCTTCTTGGAATTGTCCTTGTTACAAATATAGGCTGTTGCCAGATGTTGTCACTTCAGTTTCCAACCTTTGTCAAATCTGAATTGTAGTATGGTACATTGAGGGAAGCGTGTATTGTTTGTGCTCTTTCACTTCCTTTCTCGAAGACCTTGATAGCCTTTATCAGTTGTCAACGAACTGTTAGTGTAGCACAAACAAATCTGATTTCTCTTGGCCAGTCAGCTCTCATGTGTCCCTGTGACAGGAATATTTTTTTTCATAGAATCATTGAGGCTGGAAGAGACCTAGGATCATCAAGTCCAACCATCAACCCAACACCCCCACGCCTCCTAAACCATGCATGGAAGTGCCGTGTCTACATGTTTTTTGAACACCTCCAGGGATGGTGACTCTACCACCTCTTTACCTTGCATTTTATATAAATGCGTTGTCTTCCTGCATTCAAGAGGCTGAACAGTTGTGATGTCATCTATTTATTTCTGCTTCCACAGTTTACCTTCTTAGGTTCCTGGTTAATGCCACCTTTTTCTCTTGAGGCTTACATGCAGTGTGCTGTAGCTTCCTTGGCTTGTCTAGTTTTGTGGGAGACATGGTAAATCTTGTTTCACTCTAAATTCTGAGATTACTTTCCTCTGAGACCTACTTTTGCTGACGGGAAACACTATGACGTTGCTAGAAGTTCCTTTTTAAAAATTTTCTAATTTGTCAAACATAGTCCTTAGCTGCAAATGTTTTATGCTATGAGTTAATAAGTTGATTCAAATTCAGACTCTGAATCCGTCAGTTACTTTGCATAGTTATCTGTATTCTATTGAACAGGTTTAAGTGAGATTGAGTACTTTTTGTGTTACTGCCTTAAGTGAAGTCCATGATGGTGTACCATAGAAGCGTTATCTATTACAAGGTTGGTATGTCTGTGTTAAGAGGTGAAAACCCAAAATAAATTGTGGAGCTCAGATCAAGACTTCTGTACAACACCTTGATATGTACTTAAGAACATCTCTTGTACAGAGTAGCAAGCTGTTGGAAGTGGGAGCTGTGTGTGTTAGGCTGGAAGGGAGGGAGAGACAGGTGTGGGGAGCGGGGAGAGAGAGAGATATCCAGGAAATGGTTCTGGAAGAAGTGTGATTTTTACTGAATCCAGAGATCCAGAGTGAGGAAGGTAAGTCTGCTTCCCATAGGCATCCAAGTCACCAGCAACACCCAGTCAGTTATATAACTAGTATATCCAGGAATTCTTCTGAGGCTTTCTTGCTTGAAACCATGTATGAGTTTGGTTTTTTTTTTTGTGGGTGGCTTGTTTTCCCTCTCTTCAGAGGTATCTGAAGTTTTGTGTGAAATGCAGTTCCATTTTCTTCCTGATATTTTAAGGATTATTAATCAGTAAATCCAGAGAAGCTAATGCATTTTTAACTTCGGTTTATAGATACGGCGTGTCTCAAATGTGCTGTAGTTTACACCATCTTGCCAGTTCTGGTAACTAATGGGTTTACAGACCACTTCTGTTTTCTCATTGTTCAGGGAGGCTTATGAAATGATGAATCACATGGTAACGAAAAGCTAAATCGCTGCATAATTAACAAAAGATTGGCCCTGTGGAAGAGCATTCAAAAGGGTCCTTTCAGAGTTCAGTGCATTTGCGGAAGCATTGCTGTACCAGTGTGGTGGTAACGCTTTTGCAGTATATGAAAAAAGTGGATGGAATGATGAAGAGGCTGGTTTTGAATAAGTGGTACATTGTTTACATTTTCTTGAAAAAGCCTTGCTTTTCCTTCTTAGAAAGATGGGTTACTGATAAAATGTTCCATATCCTATTCCTGGTTTTTACTACCACCGTTAGTCAAAGAATATATCCATATCCAATGCAGATGTTTGTTCTTCATGGTACAAACCTGGTTATGGGGCATCTAATTAAAAAACAGTCACCTTGGTCAACCTTTTGCTGTAATTGAGTTCTCTGCTTTTCCTGGGAGCTGCTGACAACTCTGGGCAAGCTCAGGACAGGTAATAGGGCTATTAGTTTTTCCTCTTTCCTTGGTCTGAGTGAAAAAGCTTTAAACAGTTAATGTTGGCAAGATGCTCTGCCTATGTGCATTCTAATCTAGATAATCTTGCTTAAGTTATGCCAGTAAACATGCAACCCTCAAGCCCCTCTTCCCTTCTTATAGCCTTGTGGAAGTTGGGAGTTGATGCAGACAGCAGCAACAGGAGGTCTTGTGAAAGGTTTAGGAAATTTGCATTGTCTGTACTGGGAATGTTGAATAATCCAAATGAGGGGTGTTTTTCTTGGTCTGCCGAAAAGTCATCTGACTGTAATGTCTGGCGTCCTGTCTGCTTGCTTTATTGATAATGGTGGTTGAAATTTCCTATATGAGAAATGCTTCACTTTTTGGTGAAAAATATTTTTATTGTGAGGAAACTGAGTGTTCAAATTCAATGTTGTTTTTCTGGCTCCATTTCATCATGACTTTGCAATGTGAGCAGGCAGGAAAAATATTTTTAGCTGTCCTGCAATCTGCCAGAGCAGCTGATACTAAGGGGAGTAAGAAGTCAAACTTACACAGAGGTTATTCTGTCTTCTGCCTTCTAAGTTTTCTTCAGTAACTTTGGGATTCCAAGGTAAGTTGGTATCTTGTATCCCTGTTGGCTGTAATATTGCAGATTTCACTGGATGTCCCTAGAATTAAGAGTGACCTCAGTGAAGTATTTCAGCAGCTCAGGTGCAATAGTGTAACTGGGTCACCCAGGGAAAGGAGATGAGGGTGAAGCACCTGTTGAGTCCAAACCAATTGTACTGCTGTATATCGCATCCTCTTTCTGAAAGGCAAATATAACATGCTGAACTAAAGTTTTATTAGAAAAATACTGTAATCTGTTATGTTTCCTGGCTCATCAGTGACACTCCTGCAGGTTACATAAGTAGCCATGAGGGAGAAAAATGTAAACAAGCACAGTAGTGGTGAAAGCGTTCAGGCGTTTAGCAGGCTGTTCTGTTTTCTCACCACTGACACAAGTGATGATACCAGAATTTGGATTGCATGCTTTGTTTGATAATGAATATCATGGTTTTACTGTGACCATTTTAGTGCAAGAGTGACATCAGAAGTGTGGATGGAGGCTCCTTTTCTTGTGCAGTCTTGAATGAAAAGTAAATTATCTCAACAACTAGCTAATACATTTTGAGATAATGGCTTAGTGTAATACCACAGAGTAACACATTTCTCTCTGTTAAATGTCATTCAATAAATGATTTAATAACCAAATTAATGCTTAATCATGAAGAATAAGTTACTAGAATTAAGTGACAATTTATGAAAAAATACTGTAGCAACTGCTGCTGTTATATTCAGGAGGATCTCAAGAAAGGAGCGTAAGGCCTTAGGATGCCAGCAATGTGGGAGGCTTCTTGGTATCGTTAGTTTATACAAGGAAGACTTAACAGAGCAGTTCTACTTCCTAGTCCCTTCTCGAAGATTTTACACACATCGTTCTGTACATGTGGTTTGCCCCTGTGGGATGATTAGGTCCAGCAAAATAGTAAAGGAGTTGCTCTTAAAAACAGAACTCGTGTTGGAGAACTTGCTCTGGTGTCTAGTCTTTACCCCATTATGTGCAATCTTGGTCTTTTGGGGCTTTGTGGGGTGTTCATCTTGCAAGAAAACTCGTGATTCCCTTTTTCCTCTTCCTTCATCAGATCTTACCTCCCTGAGTGGTGACTTAATTCCAACTATGACTAAATCTTAGAGCATGCACTGTGAAAACCAGTACAGTGATGAATACAGCAGCAGGAAAACAAAAACTTGTAATCTCCATAGTAATACTCCTTCTTTGCAAAGGAAGCTGGTAGTTTATAGTCATCCTTGTAAACTGAATGCCTGTTTAATGCAACCATTTTTCTTGTTTTAGGTGTTTGGAAATGCTCCTCCAAGTACAATGACAGAAAAATTTTCTGACCTCCTGCAGTTTACTACTCAAGTGTCAAGATTGATGGTGACTGAAATTCGACGGAGAGCATCCAATAAGTCCACAGGTATTGCATGGGGCACAAGTTTGGGCTTTGTGAGATGTGCATAATGAATTTCAGTTCAGTCAGAATACGATGAGCTGCCATCCACAGCAGCTGTGCAGGCTCAGAAATCGAAGTCTTGGCAGTGAAAGTGTGTTATCTTCTATTTTGTTGGACTGAGAGAGGTGGAGGTGGCTGGAGTTTTCCTCCCTGAGAAAGCTGAGTTTCACAAACCTGACAGCACATCAAGGAGAGAGGAGTGGGCAAAGTTTCATTGCCTACTATTAGGAGACCAAGAGCATGCATGTGGACAGCTGCTGTATCTTGCCTGAGGTGCCTGTTGGTGGTGTGTTTTGTCCCTTGGATATCTTAACATTCCAGAAACATGCCTTTTTAAATTAGCTGTTGGGCTGGAAGCTAACAGGCTGGAAGGGGTCCTGAGAAGAGCCACCAAGATGATCAAAGGGCTGGGAAGCCTGCCATACGAGGATAGGCTGGGAGAACTGGGTTTGTTCAGCCTTGAGAAAAGGAGGCTCAGAGGGGATCTCATCACCATGTACCGGTACTGAAAGGGTAGCTACAAAGAAGTTGGAGGTTCCCTTTTTACAAGGAGTCACATGGAGAGGACAAGGGGGCATGGACACAAATTGCTCTTGGGGAGATTCCGATTGGACACGAGAGGGAAATTTTTCACAGTGAGGACAGTCACCCATTGGAATAATCTCCCCAGGGAAGTGGTTGACTCGGCCATGTTGGACACTTTTAAGATTTGGCTGGACAGGGTGCTGGGCCATCTTGTCTAGACTCTGCTCTTCCTAGGAAGGTTGGACTAGATGATCCTTGAGGTCCCTTCTAACCTGGGATTCTGTGAGTACAGCGAGTCCCACATTAGGACCAACACTGCCAGCCCTAGGGAAATGTTAGTGGACTCCTCTTTTGCTTTGTTTATTAAACGTCAGTGTGAAATTTGGTTCTGTTAAACCCCGAATGTGTCATAACCTGACCACGTATTGGGCATTGCATAACTGAGGACAGTGCACCAAGAAGGCATATTTCATTAGCTTTCCTCTTTTATTTCCTCTTCTGAAGAGGAGCGCTTCTGAGAAGTATCAAGTTTCTGTCTACTAGATAATTTTAAGATCTGTGCTGGCTTCTTAGTTTGGATTTGGTAGTAAATAAGGAAATAGCAGGCTGGAAAAGGCTGTGCAAATTATTACGCATGAAGTCAGGAGTCACAAACTGTGCCAATTACAATTTCTTCCCATTTTAAGTAGAGTGACTAACAGTGAAATGTTCCAGATGGCTAAACAGATATCCCAGACAAAACCTGTTCTCTATGGGTAAACAGGCGCAAAATGTCTTTTCTTTGGGTATTTAGGAGACGTGAATGTCCTACAGCCATGCTGGCAGAATGGTGGTGTGTGTTTGACCTTTTTTTTTCTGGGGAACATCTGTTATGCCTGCTAGTCAGTTGGATTCTGCTAAGAATGGCCATTTTTGTGTGTTTATTACTTAAGCCATACCTCTGCTTGTTGCTCCAAGATAATGCAGTTGTCATCCTTGAAACCAAACAAGTCAGAGGTAGATTTTGTTGTTGTTGTTGGTTTCTGGGGGTCTTCTTGTTTTCTGCCCCACTTGAAAACTTAACCACAGTGACTTAGAAGACAGTTTGGTACTCTTCTGAGCCTTAATGTAGTGAGTACCAATGTTTTTATTAAAACAGGAAGCAGTCATTTTTCCTCTGCTATCAAGACTGGTATTACTTTGGTCAGTAAACCATTTCAGACCCTGGGTAAGAAGGCCTGAGAGGTCTGTGTTCTGCAATTGCATTGTGACTCTTGGCGGGACCAGGGAGTTGCAGTTTGCTCTCCAGAAATCAACTAGCTGCTAAAATTCATAGTTTGCGGACTTCTGTGTTATACTGTTCAGAGCTAGATACACGTTTCCTGAGATATTTGAAACAAACAAACAAACAAAAAAGAAATTCTTGGCTTTTTAAAATATGCTTTAAAGACACAATATTGTGTCTATGGATTGTAAAGGCTATTACATTTATTTTTTTTTAAAACTTGCATTCCTTTTGTGTACCAAACACAAAAATACAGCATATTTTAATAGCTATTAACAGGTAATTATATCTCCTAGCATGGTTTTAAAAGTGAAAAACTTTATTAACAGCTATATGCAGGAAATGTCTCTGGTAATATCCAAGTGGAAATTCCTCATGGTGTGAAGTGCTCTGTTTACATGAACAAAATTGCTGAGCTTGTTTTAGAGACAAGCTTTCCATACAAACGTTATCAAAAGTCAACTTTAGATAGTTAATGAAAGAAACTTTACAAGAACTTGCTTTCTATCTATAAAGAGAAAGTGCCGTAGCAGTATTTTACAGTTGGGAATGTGGTATAATTACATCTTACCTGTTGGTGGTTTTGTTTTTGTTTTGGTTGTGGGGTTTTTTATTTTTGTGTGTTTTGGGTTTTTTTCTCTCCCCCCCTCCCCACCATCTCATCATGGAGCACATAACAATTTTTTTCATTAGGCCTTTGAATATTTATGCTAATAGCTGTGTAATGCCTGCCATCGTGGAGGCATATCTCAGTTATTCTTGGCAGAGTGTAGTAGTTTTCTCTGAACAGTGTGATTCAGTGGTAACTCTGCCCGCACCCTATCTTAAGTAGTCTCTGAATAATGCCATTGTAGTTATGTGTTCAACCACAGTTTCAGCTGTCTTGTTTCTCTAGTATGGATGTAACCTTGGAATAAGAAAAATGAAGCAGTTAAAATTGAGTTAAATTATCTCATACATTTAAGTCTTTGCTGTACAACAGCGGTGATTTGCAGGTGACAGCAGTAACCATATCTATGAAGGTTAGTACATGATTTCCCTTGCCCTGGGGTATGTAGTCTGTTTCAGAAGATGATAGGGTCATGGTTGAGATAGCTCTATATACTTGAGATTTTTAGCTGCCAAGTATTCCACAAATAAATTGAATTTGGTGTCTGAATTGATCAAAAAGTTGTGGTAGTACTAGGCTAAAATATATGTTCAAACATACAGTTCTAGCATAGCCTCAGTTCCAAAATTAACCTTTCTTTTGGGAGCAAGTGCACCTGGCTCAGGGCTGAAAAATAGAGATTTCATAAAAAGAGGGACAGGGACAGCTGGAATGTTGGTAGAATAGATGTGGCTACTAATGGCTACTTTGTTTGCTGTTGCTGGACGGGAAGCAACAGTTTTGTTTCATGTATTCTTCAAAAGGCATACCCTGGATGCAATTGGCTCCTCTGTGATTTTGCAAATATTTCAACAGCATGTCCTAGAGTGTTTAGCACGTCATCATAGTTTAGACTCAATGCAAAGGTAAGCATACAGCAGGAAAGGTTAGTTCAGACGATCTCTCTGGTATGGACAGTGGGACCTGTGTGCCATTTCATGGTGCCTAGCTGGGCGGTTGCACAGTGGAGTGTGGTCCCCAAAGTCCTCTGTGTGGAGGTGGCTGGTGTGCAGGTAGGTGGGAGAGCTTCTCTTTTCATGCTACGGGTGATGTAAGCTGAATAGCCTGGGACCTTCTGGTTTATCATTTCATTGAGTACCTGTACCTCATACATGAGAAATCCCAACTACTGAATAGTTTCACATTATAAACTTAAAGGTAAGTGCATAAAGCTGTCCTCCCCAGATCAAACCGTGAACCTGTGTAACTGAGCAGTGGGTTCCCAGCTTGTGATCGCTAACAGAAAGCAAGAAACAGGGCAAGTACAAAGTACACCTTTCTCTTTCACTCTTAACAGCTTCTCATATTTCAGCAGTTGAGGGTGTGCAAACCTGTGATTTGGTACCTTGTAGTGGTTATTCCATGTTTACTAAAATTGGTTTCTAATTCAGTCCTATGCTGTCTGCATCTCAAGCACACCAAAAGACATACTGACAGCTCCCATTATTTAATGCATTAGGATATGTAAACACTTGATATCACAGGGAAGTTCAGAACGATTCCCTTAGTGATGGACAATCCTGCAACCTGGAAGGTCCTTCCCTAGTCAGAATATGAATGAGTGGTTGTGGGGACAATTCATGAAACCTGTGCAGAAGGGCAGTAAATTGAAGAATGAGAAAGCAAAATGGTTCATCACAGGGCTGGAACATTTTAACCTGATTTCAAGGTTAATTTCAAAGGTATGGGGGTTTTTTGTGTGGTGTGTGTTTTAACAATTTCAGTTGTGCTACTCTGTCTACATCAGTTTTATGGACCTTTTCAATTCAATTTAATTGTGGCTTGCCTTGTTGACTTCAGTCATTTCATTCCATATTTGCAACATTCTCTGTATTTGTCTCAGTATTTACTGTTTAATGCTAAATTTATTTTTATCATGCCTCTAGACTGTTCAGTTAATCCTTCCTGCCTCCAGAAACAACATTTTCTCTTACTGTTTATACCTTCTGAATGTTGTGGTGGTTTCATCTGGGGATTTGGGGTATTTTTTTGGTTTATTGGATATTCCCCCTATTCCTTTCTTTCTCTTCCTCTTAATTTCACTGATTTACATGAACTGTTTCACCAGTGAAAATGCTTTTAACCTCTTCAGGCATTTCTCTAACAGATCTGCTGAAAGACTCTCATTATCTCATCTTCAAACCACTTTGGGAGACCAAACTGATAAACATTCATCATCATAATATTTAACCATTGCAGAAAACCACATCAGTGGCTGTATTTGGCCTCTGACAATGCCTAACTTTATTCTTTTGAAGTTCTGTTTATCTGCAAACTCTGCTTTTATTGTTCTTTTTTATTGCAGTTTACCTCTGTCACATCAGCAGAACTGATTTTATGTTTGTCTTAAGTACACAAGAGTTAGTGTTATCTGTTCAAGTGCGTCTTGCATTTTGGGTAAGTTACCAAAGGTAGTTAAAGGAAGCTTCTTATCTTCTACTAGTAAGTAGCCTTTCAGGCTCCTCCCATAGTGAAGTCTGAAGTTTTCCTCATAGTGTTACTTGTAATGTCTGCTTCTCTTTGAAGAGTTGAGGATCTTTCTTGCTAAA
This sequence comes from Phalacrocorax carbo, assembly GCF_963921805.1. Taxonomy (NCBI): domain Eukaryota; kingdom Metazoa; phylum Chordata; class Aves; order Suliformes; family Phalacrocoracidae; genus Phalacrocorax; species Phalacrocorax carbo. The sequence goes on along the minus strand of NC_087516.1, from coordinate 68,425,562 downwards.
ACAAGTGGACTTAGGGGTTGCTTTCAGACTTTTTTGATATGTTAGCTAACTTTTCTTCTGTTGAGGAGAGAGTATGTTAGAAATGATCTCACATGCTGTTACTACACGTCTTGGTTTTTTCATTACATATATACGTGTTTTCCTGTCCTGTGGGTGCCTTTGCTTTACAAGGTGATTGATTCAATTTTAAATTTATCAAAATTGCTCTGAAAGGGAAGCAGTGTCCTATCAGCTGCTCGTCAGGAGTCAGTTCTGATCAATGACTGCTGTATCTTGTTACTTTTGGTTCACCTTCAATTTATTTTTGATGCTTTTTACCAGATCTTATGCAAAGCAAGTGTAGTGCAATATAGTGCCTTTCCAAGAGATCGTAGTAAGCCTGTTCTCTTGTCAGCTGGGTTGGTGAAGATAAATGCTGGCACAGCTGAGTTGTTTATCTTAGGATGAGCAGCCCTCTGTTTCTGCACGCTGCAAAGGCATCAGCCACTTTGTATGTGTAGCTTGTGACGACAGCACTGCACTGTTCCTGATGATTGAAGGAAGACTTTTTGCCATCCCATTTTTGTTTGGGTTGATACTTCTCTCTTACTGTCTAGGCAGTTGGAGTGATTTGTATTTTTTAACTCTAGGTATCTGACTGTTTCCAGGCATTCCCCATGAGAAACAGTAGAGACTTTTTGAAGGCTCGATTAGAGAAGGGGTCCCTGACTTCAGCTTGCTCCCCACCACTCCCCTGACAAACCTACCCATTCCTCCCACTACGCCCCCCCAGGCATATGCGCAGATACTTTTTCACTAATATTACATTCTAGGATAAGAATAAACTATACAAAAGTTTGATTACACCATTATATGCTGTTTATGGTACTAGAAACATCTAACTAAAAGCTTAATGTACTGAATTTGTCCTTAGTGCTATTGCTGTAGGCAATAATCTAGCTTGTAATGCAGTGCTGCTTTTTGCAAGCAATCTGAATGGGTCTAATCCTATTGCTTTCCATCTGCTGCTTTGCTGAAGTCCAGGATGCAAAGCCATGTCATCTCTTATGTATGAAACAAATTCTAGTGGTTTATTCTACGAAGCCTATATCCCATATACACTGAATCAGTGCTGAAAAATCTGTGTATTAACCATGTGACCACATAATCGTGGTCATACTTACACATACATGCTTGCACAGACATCAAGATACGTATGCTTGCATATTATTTTATAGGTCTTTATCTTTGCTGTTTTTACTAGCTAGCATACCCCAGTCGTAGATTTATTCTGCAGAAGTTGAAGGGCTAAGGGCATCTGGGTGGGATATATAGAGGATTTTATATCAAAAAGATGACTTGAGCACTTCAAAACCAGGGAAAAGGTACAAGAAATAAATTAAGACTAGTGCTGATGATAGAAATTAATCTTAAATGATAGTGCTATCAAATTTGCTCAGAGCAGATGATGAGAACTTCTTGCACTTAAAATGCTGTCTGTGTTTTATGTAGTGCTTAATTACGACTGACAGTTTTGAAACTGCTATTTATAGTGTTCAACTGCTATGCCATTTAGGTTGCCAGGAGCATAACAACTTTTTCAGGAGTGTATACTTAACCCCTGAGTCTCACTTTCAAAGGTGAATAAAAGAGCCCCTATTCCACAGGTGGGTTTTGGAGACTATGCCCAAAGGAGACTGTGCACACCCTGTTTGGTGCCAGTTGTACCTACTTACAGTCAGAGACTGATTGCCCACCTTTGCCTGTGGTCAGATAGAAAGAGGATGGGCCTACTAAATCGCACCTAACACTGAGCTAAGCAGCATGTGCTTTAGACACTCTCAACACTCAGAATTTAGGAAAGTCGCTTTTGCCAGGAATTCTGGCATTTTGTGTATGCCTCTAGTATAGGAACTATGGCTGTGGCATGGCTGGTGTGCTTTCTAAGTTGGGTTGGTCTGCTCATACATCCAACCCTCTGGCCAATGTTTTGCACCAATACTTTTGGAAAATAAAGTGTCAGCATGCTGGGAAGTTGCTGCAAGTCCACTTTTGTGTGAGTTTTAAGAATTGCCTTACTTTCCTTCCATCTTGGTATTTCAAGCTTTGTTTTATCTCAATGAGCAGGGGGTTGGTAGGTGCATCTCCTTACTTCAGCACAGCATCAGAATTGGAAAAGCCAATGGTTTGTACAACAACGTGTTATGGGAATAAGGTTGCAAAAGAAAAATATGGGGAAATAGCCATTGCACAAATGAACCAAATCTGGACTTTTACTTTAAATCCATCTCCTTTTGTTTATCTTTTCTTCTAGGATTGTAATTATAAAAGGGTTTCTGGCTTTAGGGAAAAATACATCCTCTTTGCACTTGAAGGGAATGAAACAGACACCAGCATGGGTGAAGTGAAATGCCCCTGAGTGAGACATCAAATTAGACCTTTTTCTGTGTGAGAGAGAATCATAAAAGAAGAGAGGTCTCTTGTCTGACCACCTGCTCACAGCCAAACTGTCTCTGAGAAGGGACCAGGTTGTGCAGGGCTCGATCCTGTCATGTCTTGAAGATCTCCAAGGCTGGAGACAGCACAGCCTCTCTGGGCCCTGTTTCAGTGCATCTCTTTCCTTGGGGTAGGGGGGAGTTTCTCCTTTTGTGCAGTCTGAACTTCTGTTGATTTAAGTCTCTTGTCTCTTGCCCTCCAGCTATGTAGTGCTGTGAAGAGCCCAGCTCTGAGTTCTCAATAGCTTCCCCCTGCCCCCCCACCGACATCTCGGTGGCCCTCAGCTGAGCTCCTGTTGATCATTGCCTTTCCTGTATTGAGTTGGGACCAAAACTGAATGCAGCATTCCACATGTGATCTAATGAGTGTTGTGACGAGGGGGGTAATCCCTTCTCTTCATCTACCTACCAGCTGTCCTCCTGTTGATAAAAAGCATTTCTTTACATTTTGTTTTTTGTTACATTGATTGACCAGTACACATGGTGGCTGATGGCTTTGGCTTTGTATGGTGGTAGTCTCTCTTGGGAAAAGTTAGTGTTAGGAATGTAAAGCAAGCAACTATAGAAATCTTCTAGGATCCATCTACTTCATAGGTTTACTAGTCCAGCTCCGTTTACGGTCCAGTGCTCCAGAAAATTATCTTTCAGTGTAGTCAGTGCTATAAGTTTGAGTATTTCGCTGTAAAAAAAAGTGTTTACTTCAGAACAAAATCCTTCACAGGTATGTGCTGGGGAATCTTGACAGCAAATGAAGCAAATAAACCAAGATTAAAATTGGATACTTTTTCAGTTGCTGATTTATTCCTCTGTTAGTAATTCATTTGTAATTCCTCTTTTAAGCAATATTATACACCTTCCTTTTCTCTCCTAGTTGACACTAAAAGCACTGAAGATGATTGATATGCAGTTAATAATGAAAAATGGGTTTAGATTTCTCTTAAGGGTAATGGACAGTCATCATGACTGGCATTATAGAGTTCTTAACATGTGTATTCAGACAGCAGCGAAATAGGATTACATTTTCTGTTGATTTATTTCTTGAGGCTGATAACTTGTTTACTAGGCTGAATGTTTATCTTTGGCTCTGACTGATACGGAATAGCATCTGATTCCAGAAGTGGTGCCTGGATCATAAGAATTACCCAGAAATTGTTAGCATTTTATTTTTCAAAAAAATGTAGGATGGGGGTATGGTAATTGCTGACCTTAGTCCTAATTTTACTTTTTGTTCCTGGTTTGTCTTTCTGCACCTCTCCTTCCTTCCAATTTCTTCCCATTATCCTCTGTACTGTGTTTTGGTGCAGTGCTTCCCCCCACCCGAAATTGAATATCAGCTTTTCCTACTGAGACCACTAAGTGATGGTGATTTCATGTCTCTGGAAAAGAGTATGTTGTATTTGATAAAGCCAAAATACTCAATCAAAAGTTGCTGCATGTTACTGAAATCTGTCTGTTGGTTTAAAGGATGATGCATGATCTGAAAACATGCTTTTTGCAGCCTTGCTAGTGTCAAAGCCAAGTGCGTGTGGAAGATTGGAATGTGTGTCTGGAGAGTGTAGGCCTTAGCCTAGTCCTTTTTTCAAGTAGTGCTGTGGAGGTGAATTCATGCTCAGCGCTCGGGACTGTTGAGAAGACGTGTTCTCTTCTGCAGACTATCAGATTGAATTATTATTGCATTTTTTAACTGCTCCCCCACAGAGGCTGCAAGTCGTGCCATAGTCCAGTTTCTGGAGATCAATCAAAGTGAAGAAGCAAGTAGAGGTTGGATGCTGCTCACCACTATCAATTTACTAGCTTCATCAGGACAGGTTAGTCATAAACAGCAAGGCTAAAAATAAATTGTGGGGTGGGAGAGGCAAAAGCAATAAAATAATGAGCCGCATGAACATGCGCTAAAAGATGTTGTAACTATATTCTGCTTTCTGTGTTAAGATCCTTTTTCTGTTATACTGCCACAGAAGTTCTGTTTTAGCTCCTTGTGGTTTCAGTTGACTAAAGAAAATAATCGTTTTGGAACTTTAGTTTGTAATGTTCATTTGAATTATGCATACAACTTTTATTGTTCCCGAAATGCTTCTCTTGCATGCTGCTGCTTAGTGCCCCCCCATGAGATGCATGTCACATACAGCACCTAAATCACTTGGGCTTTGAACTTGGGCTCCCTGTTCAAGCCGCAGTTGTGAAAAGCAAAGCCAGCAGCAGGGATGAGCAGGTGATATCGTGAATCTTTACTGCATCTGCTTTTGCTGCTGCCCTCCATCAGAGAACCAGTCTCTGGCAATGTACTGGACAGCTGTGTGGTGTGTTCTTACTGCTCTAATCTGCCTTTATAATTCAGCACATCATCTTATCTGTGTTTAGTGTGTCACCAGCCTCCACCCCAATTTGTCTTTTCTTCCCACTGATGCTTTCATGTTTTCTACTACCTTGCTCCTTATGCCTGCTTATACTTCTTGCCAAGTGCATGCATAAATTGAATAGTGCTCCTCCCACTCCCATTTCTACTGCTACAAAGAATAGATAGCTAATGAGGGCTTGGCTGAAGGTCTTGAACTTGTAAACTTCTGTTGGCAGAGACTGTCAGTTTTTGTTTCTGTCCTGTGTGGTGTCTGCTCTGAACATCCTGCTCTGAACTGTGGATGTTAGATGCTATTGTCTGGTAAATAAATTATGATCCCATTTTTAAGGTTACTGTTTAGGTAGGTATTCAAGAATAGATTGTAAATCTGTACTGCTGAGTGGACACCTCACTAAAGGTGCGAGAAAGAAAAACCAGTATTTGAGGCATCTGCATTACAGGAGTGTGACTTTTTGAATCTAGTAACTGGTTTTTTGCTCTGTTTTTCTTTTTCCCCAGAAAACTGTGGACTGCATGACTACAATGTCAGTGCCTTCCACACTTGTTAAATGTCTATATCTGTTTTTTGACCTTCCACATGTGCCTGAGGTAGTTGGAGGAGCACAGAATGAACTACCTCTCGCAGAGCGCCGAGCGCTACTACAGAAAGTCTTCGTACAGGTAAGGAAGGTAAAATAGGTCATGGAATTTGCAGGAAGAATGGAAATGCTTCATGTGAGGAAAGTCCAGAAACTTTTCACTAGAACCAGGTTTTGCTCTTCCTTGATTCTGATGGCTCAGAGTAAGGTGGATTTTCCTGCAAGCACAGTTGAGGTTAAATTTCTAATCCCCCTGTGGTTTTTGTCCTCGGTGAATATCTCCTCCACAAAAATGCATGCAACTCTTCTGTGTAGCTGCTTGAAAGGAGAAACATGTTGACTATTATTTTGTTTCAATCTAACTGGTTGGAGTCTTTGGTATCTTTAGCTGTTACTGATTTAAATAGACCATTAGTATTGGTAATAATACATGAATATAACATATGCTATTTTCCCTATAATTATGGAAATAAACCATGAATATGAAAACAGATCATTTAAATATAGGAATGAACCATCTGAGCTTGCAGTTAATGTTACAATTATCCCACAGATTTCCCAGGGAGACGAGGGACTCTGTGACCTGCCCCTGCTTTCTGAAGTTTTCACTGGAGGTCTTGCAAAGAAATTCCCATGCGCTTTCCTGATAAAACTTTTAGAGTGAGCTGACAGTTAATGTTAGAAAGGGGTTGATGATCTACTACCAGTTTCCATGTGCAAATTGGTCGCGTCTCCATGTAGGGTCATTGTAGCCACACACGCTATCTATCAGCAATCATGTCCTTCAGGGATTTTAAAGCAGTGTTAAGATTTATAAGTATAAAATTTGATAGGTATTTTGGTGCCTGCACTACAAAAATAAAGATGAGAGCCTTATTCCCACAATTACTAGCCACAATGTCTGCCCAGTAACTGTCACTATACGAGAGCTTATCCATTTCCCTATTTTTTTTTCGTAGTTCTACAGGCTGTCTTCCAAAGCAGAAGTTGTGGTGTGCTGAGCTGTCTTTCAGAAAATGCTTTGCTGTGTTTCAGTCAGCAGAGTTAATAAATGATCAGTGCTACCCCACAGAGTTCCCCCCCCAATACACTACAATTCAGCTCTTTTCTGTCTGCCTTCAAGAGCTGTAGTGGTGCTCTCAGATGAGCTGGCTGGAATGGGTGAGGTTCAGATAGCTTCCAAACCTCCTCTGGATGCAGGCAGCCTTGCAAAGTCTTCCTACAGCTTTCTGAGAGGGAACCTCAGCTTTTCCTGTACTAGACACAAAATGGACATCAGGTGTCCTCAAAACATGCAGAGAAGGGAGCGCAACCTAATAACTTGGGTTGCGTGGCTGCATTTTGCCTTGTTTAAGGTAACCTGGAAATTCAGATCCATGGGTCAGTCATTCAGATAGGTCTGCAGTGTTGCTGTATCCTTTCCAGCCGTACTATTTTGGCTGTTTTTATTTGGCCAAGATGGTATGGATGCTGCTCTGCTGACAACACATTGATAGCCTTCTTCCTGCATTAGGAAGGGATACAACAGTTTGCTTCACAGAGCCTCTGCCCCACTGCAGCATTTAGACCTATGAATTAGGTAACGGGCAGATTCTCCAAGAATGGAGTAACCTGGTATCCATACAAATATGCTGTGTCAGCCTAAGAGATTTAAACTCTGTTGCTAATCTTTTGCTAGTCGTTTTAAACTGAACTGGGACTTGAAATAACCATGTGATGAATAATCTTGTCTTCAGTTCAAAGTACAGAAACAACATGCAAAGGGAAAACAGCATGTTGCCTTTTTTATTGTGTGCGCTAAATGGAAGAATGTTTTGCCTTTTACTAAGTCTAGACAAAAATAGCAACGATCAGGATATTAATGCTAGATGTTTAATGACTTACTGTTTTAGATCCTAGTAAAATTGTGCAGTTTTGTGTCCCCGGCGGAAGAACTGGCTCAAAAGGATGATCTCCAGCTCCTGTTCAGTGCAATAACCTCATGGTGCCCTCCCTATAATCTGCCTTGGAGGAAGAGTGCTGGCGAAGTACTAATGACCATATCGCGTCATGGCCTTAGTGTCAATGTAGTGAAATACATTCATGGTATGTGTCTTTATCCAATATATTTATTGGATTTTTTTTCTGTTCTCTCTTCGTTTTCTTAGTTAGGAAGTAGGCACGAAAATAATAGATCAAGGAAAGCTTACAGGCTTTTATTAAAATTTCACAGCACTTGTGTAGTGAGAGAGGTGTTTGTAGCTGAGTCTGCCTCATCCATATTTCAGGTTAACATTGGAAGACAGAATTTCCTCTCGTTTTGGTGTTGAATTTATGCTAACCAAAAGGAAAGGCTGTCAGCAACTTCAGTAACTGCTTGTATTGGGAAGTAGTCGCTGGGAAGATGCATAGGTTTGTCACTTCTGCTGCGAGCATCAATTCTAATGGGAGTTAGTTGTTTTCTGTCCTGTGTTTGAGTTAGCAGCAGCAGCTCCTTGCAGAGGCGTGAAGCAAGCTAGCAGTGTCCTGTTTACAGCTGCTTGTTTGGGTACCACTCTAGTTGGCAATAAAAGTGTAGAGACATCTGAGGAAGCTGTAGGTAGGGGAACCAGCTCCATGTGTTCTGCTGATGCAGTTTGAGCTATTAGAAGCCCATGTAGTAAATACCAGTGCATTACGCAAACCAGGGAGAGCTAAGCTGGGTATACTAGGAGAAGGTTCTTTGTCCCAGACATCTTGCTTTTGCAGGAAGAGGCTGGGTCAGACTGTTATAATCACCACTGATTAGCAATGTCGAGGGCACTGAGGGCTGGCATACCCTGATAACAGCAAAAGCTGGGTAATACAGACACTAGGAAGTCCTTGAGGGAGCATGGCATTTGGGCACAGAAACGCTTGAGTGTGAACCTCTGAATACTTATTGATGGCACGTTGTTACAGCCAGCTGACATCCTCCTCTGTGGTCCAGCCCAGCTTCCCTGTGGGGTCCCCAACCCAAGGACATTGTAGGGCCTGGCCCAGGGGGGCTTGCCTTCAATTGGTGAGACGCAAGCCTCTGCCCGAAGTAGGTGGTCTCTTAGTACCAGTGCTCCTAGAAAGTTTACAGTAGCCTATCCTAGAGCCTGTGTCACAACCTGGTGTGGAGCTTTTGGGACACAGCTGGAAAGAGCCTGGTGGCTAGATGGGTTTCAGCCCCTGTGTTTTCCCTGTTGGCTGGCTGACTAGATTGCTGACTGTTCAGCCGGCCTGTGTTTCTTCTGCCAGGCCCTCCTTTTCCTCACCTTGCTATACAGCTTACAGATTGCAGATTTTGTGCATCTTGAAGGCCAAAATAAAGTAATTTCATGGGCTTAATGCAGCCTGTGAGCCACCAAACAAATGAAGCAGCCAGACTCGTTCTGCTTTATTTCCTGTCCTTTTTTGAGACAGATAGCATCCTGACTGTTTCAGGCATGGAAACTGTTGTGTACAGGGGTATTTCTGTAGCTGGCTGCAGATTTTGGTGGCTAATTTAAGTAGTAGTTTATTCATCATGTATCTTTACAAGGGACCGGTCACGGTCTGCTTAGCAAAGGCAGCTGCCAAGCTGGTTGGTGGCAAAGAATTTGTGAGAGCAAAGTGGGATGAAAACCAGTGTTGGACAGGATATTAGCTGCCTGGGAGCAGCTTTGCATATGAAATACTCAGGTTGCATTAATTTAAAACTGCATGGGTGTTTAGGTGTGGAGGATTTGAGGTAGGAAATTTGGTAGAATATGTTTCTAATATTACATTTAGGGCTTTTAGACTGTGGGACCACATAGAAGCATTTGTAGTTTTTAAACTGGAATGACTGTTAAAGTGAACCAAAATCCTTATCATACATCTTAGTACTGTATACCTACTGGTAAAAAAGAAACCCACAGTTTCCTCACACCCTGGAAAGCAAGTAGTTACAAGGCTCCACACAACCATTTTGGCAGTTTTTGAAATATGTCACCCTGATCCCACATATTTCACAGAAAATTTTAGTCTGTGGTTTTTTTTTTCTTGTGTTGGCAGCATGTTTCCAATTCCAGTCAGAAAGATGTGAATGTACAGTATCACTTGGAACCACAGAATAGGTATCAGTTAAGTATTTTCACGTAGGACTTAAAAGGTGATAGGTATTTTGCATGCATCTGTAACAGCCTTCTGGAGGGATTTTGATGCATGTAGAAGGTTTATGCATATATGTGAAAACTTGCAAAGTGCAACGAAGAAAATAACTGAGTTTTGTCTTTGTCGTTTGCCAGATTGCAGCTACTACCATTGTTGCTTCTCTATTGGCTTGATCCAGAGAGGAGTGAGGCTGGCGTATTAAAAGACATTCTAGGTTCTTTAAAAAGTAAAATAAAATCTTGACAAGAAAACCAGTTGGCATTCCCTCTCACTTTTTATAAAAAAATAAGCCTGACTTAAGAGATAACGACATCTGTGAAGAGGCTTCTTTCACATTCAGGAAAAAAGTTAGGATGTATCATCATATGCAAAGGAGCATCCTTTCACTGTGTCATGCTTTGATTTGATCTCTGGGAAATTTTGTTACCAGTCTAGCTAGAAAGATTTGCACTTGTCTTGCACGTGCTGCGTAATTAAAATAGCAGATAATTGAAGGGAGCATCTTTAAAACAGGAGTGCAACCTAAAATCTGACTATAGAATTGGGAAAGCTTTTGCAACTGACCAACGAACTGATGGAATGTGAGAGGTATGCAGAATGAGTAACCTGTCTCTCTTTGATCAGGATTTATTGGGCAAGCAAATATACCAGCCAAAGAAATGCTAACCAGAGTAGCAATAAGAAGACATGGTGTAAAGGTTTATGTGTAGGGTTTTACCTAACATCAGTAACAGGTTAAGTCAGTGCTTTGTATAACTTTGTGTCTTAAAAGAAAAAAAGATGTTTTAGAAGTATTTACAGTTGCCATATTTGTCTTTCTATTCTGCTGAGTTATCCAGTCAAAATTTTTAGGTAAAAACCAGTATTTGTCTACACAGTGTCCTCCTTGCAAAGAGCAAAGATTATAAAAGGGAGGAAGGGGTTGGCAAAAAGAGGTTAGGGTTCAGATCCAAAGCCATTTGAGAATCCTACGTGTCTAAAAGTGCTCTGTGATAGTAAATGTTATATGATAAGAGATAGTTAAATAGAAGGTACCTTATTGCCATGATTCTTGTACTAGTTATGCTTCTTGCTGTGATTAATGTCAGTAAAATCGTAAATTTCTTAATTGTGGTTCTTTTCAGAAAAGGAATGTTTGTCCACATGTGTTCAGAACATGCAGCAGTCTGATGACCTTTCTCCCTTAGAAATAGTTGAGATGTTTGCTGGACTTTCTTGTTTTCTCAAAGACTCCAGTGATGTATCCCAAACATTGCTGGATGATTTTAGGATATGGCAAGGATACAACTTCCTCTGTGACCTCCTCCTCAGGTATGCGAAAGTGCTTGAAGGAATACAGACAGATCACTGTGAGTTTTTTCTGAGAAGATTTCTTAATAAAGAGTAGATGAATAGGTCTGAACAGACAAGTGAATATAGGTTATTATGAAATGAAGATACTAGGATCAAAACATGAAATTTTGTGCTTTTGTCTATTTATGAAACGCCACTGTTTCACTTTTTATTCATTGGTACTGGTTTATTACTAAATGTTTCTGTATGTGCTGAGAAAGCAGATACTTAAAAACACCTGGTACTAAAAACGTAGAAAGAATTCAGAAAAAATTTTGACTGCAACTAGTGATTTTTGGGCTTGGTTGGGGTTTTGTTTTGTTCTGACATACTATTGTAATGAAAAATCACGTATGTAAATGTGGTGCTTGCTGCTTAGTACTGAAGACGTGCTACTTGGTATTGAAGAGACATTTTTTTGTACATAAGCTCTAATACCAGAGAACTTTCACATTACTATAGGGAATCAGTGTATATATGTATTTTTTAAAATTTGTGGTTTTTATTAAAGGTACTGCTAGCCTGCTAATGCATCACAAAATAGGGTAATGAAAATGCCTGCCTAAACAAACCTTGGATGTATGATCCATCCATGATTTTATTTCTTTCCGGGAAATAAACATCATTCTTTTCTTTCTCAGTCAGCAAATTAGTGTCTGCTGCATTATTTGTGTAAAATCTGTGGCCAGTCTGTGTTGCTTTGTTTAGATATGAAGTTCTGAAGAAGCATGCTTAGCTGTTGAAATATATGTGTGTTCTACAAATCCACGACAGAAACTGGGAAATTATGAGTGCACACCTTAGGAAGTAAACTCGAATCAAAGATGCTTAGAAACAGTACTGTAATGGCCACGAATGAGAAGTGTTAATGTCGCCATCTCCCTCTTTCCAGCCATTAATTTTGGGTGCTAGGATGCTAGGCTTAGGCACCTAAATATTGAACTAAATTTTGTACTACATAGTATGTTTCTGGGTTGTTTGTTTCTTTTAAATGGATACCAGACCTAGATGTGGCATTTGAAATTCTTAATCACAGTTAAGATTATTTGTAAATTACCTTCAGTGCCACAAAAGTTCAAACACCTGTTAAGGAATTGTTATTGTTCTTGTAGTAGAAAAGGTATTTTTGAGTATGCTTTGAACAGACGCCGTAGTAAATATAACAATGTAATTGGAACTTGCCTGTTTCCAGAAACTGACAGCCAAAGTTCAGGTGGAATTTGAGGGGAACACACTCTCATTAGCAATTTCATTTTCAGGTACAAAAGTGATCCTCTGCAGATCAAGTATTTTAAACAAACTCTCTCCTGAGCTTGCTCATCCTTTAAATCAAAGAATGGGGAATCCCAGACAGAGCTATAGAAAGACTAGAGGTTTGCATGTCTGATCGAAGAATGAGAGCACCTGGGTTCTTCACGTGACATCAGTAAAGGTTAAAAGGGTTGGAATGCGTTATCCTCAATTCTTCCCAGGGTGGCTGTAGGAAACTTATGCCAGGCATTTCTGCAAGAGTCTTAGTAAGGTGAACAGTGCACACCAGCATGTGGTGTATCTGTTAGCAATTTGTGTGTTGTAGAGGAGATGGAAGATGGTTCAAAACATCACTGCTGTTTTGATGGCCATACCTCTTGCTGTTTCTTCTAAGTTCCAGTTTATTTGATCTTCAAATCAAAACATAGTTTGTTTAAAAAAAAAAATATCATCTTGGAGAAGCCTGTGTATCGGTCAGTGATGAACAGCAGTAATGTATTCTCCCTGGACATGTTTTGGTTCAAACCTACTGACAGAGACTTGTTCAGCTCTGTGGCACTATTGTGAAGATGACTGTCATGTGGAGGTATGAAATCTGGACACTGGGCTTCAAGCTTCAAAGAAGAAAGGCTTTGGAGCTGGCAATGCAGAAGAATGTGTGAAGAAGGTGACTTAATAAGAAGTTGCAGGAGATCTCTGAGGACCAAAGGAGCGAGTATGTAATTTCACCTCGATGATGTGAAAAGGCAGGGCGTGTGGAGGAGTAGTAGAATGGAATAGGTGAGCTAAATGCTTTCTGTAATGGCTGTTTAAAGGAGGTTCAGCCACATGTCTGACTGAGAAGAAGGTGAAGGATGCAGAATGAACTGCTTTTAAGGGCTCCCATGGTCACTTGTCAGCAAGAAGAAAAATACAGCTTGCATTGCATGAGCAAATAAGATATTGTGGTACCCAGCTTTCTCCCGAGATCTACAGAGACTGTATAGTTAGTAATTAGACGTGGTTTAATTTTCGGTGAAGTGGAAGGAAAATGAGAATTGTTTTAGGGTTCAGAGTCAGTTTTAGGGTTTGGTCTGACGGCGTGTTCCTGGTGGGAAACAGTGATTGGAATGGGATGTTAGCATTTCCATGCTCTTGCATTCGAAGGGAAGGGTCCGTAGTTCTAATGAAGGTGCTTCATTTTGTGCTTCGAAGTGTTAGGCTTCTACTAAGATGCTGTTTCATTAGCATAAAATATTAACTCTCAAAGTGGCAGATATAATCTAGCGAGTTACTTATGGATTTATTTAATGACAGACTATTGAGGTATTTTCCTGTCCAGTAGCTTCATGTTTGTAAGAGGATTTAAAAGGTAATTTTCATGTTTGTTCTGCTTTTTAGCAGGCTTTTGAGTTCAAGAAAAGATTTATGAGGTGAATTTCTATGGCAAATAAATGTATACTCTCATAAATCCAGTAAAGTTTGACTGACTTAATGGTATGAAATATGAACAGAGAACATTTAAAATACTGCAGGAACAGGGCAGTAAAAGTGTGGTCTCTAAATTAATAGAGAAAAATGGAAGAGATATTAAAATGATTTCCGTTGAAATAACTAGTGCTTCTAACTCGATCTATTGTACTTTCTTTAGATTAGAACAGGCAAAAGAGGCTGAATCTAAAGATGCTTTGAAGGACTTAGTTAATTTGATAACTTCCTTAACAACATATGGTGTCAATGAATTAAAGCCAGCGGGTGTTACCACTGGAGTACCTTTCCTCCTACCTGGATTTGCGGTCCCACAGCCTGCAGGCAAAGGTGAGTCTGCTTCCTTTCTCCCTCTTTGTTTTTTTTTTTTAATGTAAACAACAAAATAGAAGCTGCGTACTACACAAATGATATGCAATTGAGTCTAGGTTTTTTTACTAAGATTGCATGTCAAATACTTAGTTCTGTTGGTCTCAAAGGTTGTATTTTGGGATTGGTACCCAAAGAAGAAAGTGTAGGGCTTTTGTCTTTGAGGACTTAAGGCTGAGTCAAACATCTCTCACTGCAAAGCTGACAGTTTCTGTGTGGACATTTTAAGAGATTATTGTAATGGAGAGATGCACTGATTTGATTTCTCGTGTTTTAAGCTGCTCTTACTAAACTGATGTGAAAGGCTGGTGTGATGGTTTGATGATTGCCCCCCCGGCCCAATTTGCTTTCTGTTAGCTTTTGTCAGCTTAGGCAAGTGTAACTTGCAAGCTGAAATCTGTTGTTTTGTCACCAGTGTTCCCAGAGTGGTGAAATCTGTGGTGTGCTTGCAACCACAGTCAATTATGATGTGGAGATAAGGTTGAGGAAGTCTGAGGGGGGGAAGGGTTTTCTAAAAATAACCTTATTTTTCATGTCCTGTGTACAAACATAAATTTCAGGTGGGTCTTGCGTGTATCTAAGAGTTGGGAATTTAACAGTGACCATGGAGCTAGTTTGTTACTTGGACTTTTTGTGGGATTTAATGCCAGGGTTACAAGAAGTTGTTCTGTGATAGGGTTACATTTGTAGATTTATAGGCTAATGGATTTACTTTCACTATTTCTCTTATATCTAGGTTCCTTGGACAATTACTTCCTCTCTTTGATATTGAGAGAGCTCATTGTTCATGGGACTTGTTTTCCCTTTGCACTAAATAGAGAAAGAAGGTGATTGTCACACTCAGAGCTTAAATTCTCCATGTTTTCATAATAATGTACTAATTTTTGCTTAAGGTAATCAGCTTTTCTGATACAATAGCATGAGAGAACCATGGCGTATTGCAATTTCCAAAGGAACTCGTTTATTTAAATTTCTGGTACTTGTCATGACATCTCTCAGTTCATTTTACCTGCTTTTCATTACATTGGCAAGTTGTCTTTTTATGAAGACCATATGAGCCCCTTTTCTTAATTGCTTTTATTTAAATCCTTTCGGTTCTTGAACTCTGAAGAACTGGTTAAGATCTAGTTTCTTCAGGGGTCCTTGTAATAATCAAAGATAATTTATTAATCAGCTTGATTGCCTGGAATAACTGTTGATACTAAATAAGAATATAAATAGTTGTATCTGTCACTACCTATGGTTCTGCCACATTTAAAGCTCTAAATCGTATTTTCAGTATTTTTCGTTGTAAAGAAAGCATGTGAAAAATGTCCTCTTAGAAACGGATGAGTGTGGCTTATAACGTAACATCAGTATTCTTCCAGTGTCTGAAGTTGTTCCGTGTTAGTTTTCAAGGAAGTTTCCTGTTGCTTTTTTAAGAAATACTGGCAGGGAGTGTGGTGAGGCTAGACATGGAGATAATTGAATTAATTAAATTGGGCAACTTAGTTTATGAAGAGAGTAGCATTCCACAGAGTATGTGTAGTAAATCAGGATTCTTTGTTTATGAAAGGGTTTTTAAACCAGGTTAGTGGTTTGCTTATAGTTTCTTTAAAAATAAGATTTTATTGTTAGAGCACCCTAAATGCTTTGTTTAGAGTGTTTTGAGTTGTCACTCTGATTTTTTGTTTGTTTTACCATTAGTTTTTTTCTGTATCATGGGATTTGTCCACTGTGACTTGTACTGTTTCTACAGAAGCTAAAAAAAATTGGCTTTGAGGCATCTTTTTAGTAGAATAAGGATAATATCTGCCCAAAGAAAATACTGGGGGCCACAGGGAGTACTCATAAATGATGCAGTCTTTGGCTAAATGAATGAGGTTTCATTCAGCCTGAAGTTACTTAAAAGAAGAAATTTGACTAAGCTTTTAAAGATGTGAGGTCTTTGTGTGCCAATATTATAGCTGCCTTACTCCTTACAACTCTTTTCCTTTGTTTTAATTTCCTAATTGTTAATAGTACCGGACCCTGCTAAATCTTTCTTGTTCCCAGGCCTGATTCCCAAAGCCAGCCCTGTGCCACCTTCTGATATGGGTATGGTCATTCATGCTAGTTTATCCGGACCTAAGCAAGAGGAGCTTCTCTTTGGAAGGAAGGCAACTGCCAGCCTTACACTTCCCTGTGGAGTTTCTCTACACATAGCTCTCTTCTTTTCGCAGGCGATTGCCGAAGAGTTGGAAGCAAGAGGATAATTTGGAGGCCATGCATGTTGTCTAGCTTTGAAACATGGCTGATGAGGATTTATCATTGCTTATTGCTCTGTTGAGGGAAGGGATACAGATGGCTGTTATTCTAAACTTAGCCTGCTGGATACTTGTAGAGGACAGAGTTGCATTCTGCATTATGGAATACAGAACATGTTACTGTTGCTGCAATGAGTTTTCTTATAGCCTGGGTAGATGACAGGCAGGCTTTGTTTTGTCTCTAAAACTGTATCCCATTGCATGCTTTAACAATAGGCCAGCTTACCTATTTTAAATAAATGATCTTTCATTTAGCTGCTTATGTAAACACTCTCAAAGATGAAGATGCTGTCTTAATGAACAGTAGACTGTAGGATTTGTAATGTAAGTGATCGTGCAGAGGCTTCTTTGGAGAGTCAGTTTTCATGGAAAATTTTTATTATATGTGACACATACTGTTGTTCATCCTTATTAAAATGCATGGATCATTATTAATAGCTGTACTCATTGTTTATGACAATTAATAACTTTCTCTTTCCTTTTTCCTCCCATCCCACTTTGTTTCCTGATTTAGGTCACAGTGTGAGGAATATTCAAGCATTTTCGGTCCTCCAGAATGCATTTTTGAGAGCAAAAACCAACTATCTAGCACAAATCATCCTTGATGCCATCATGAATGTTTATATGGCGGACAATGCAAACTACTTCATTTTGGAATCACAGCACACATTGTCTCAGTTTGCAGAGAAAATTCCTAAACTTCCTGAAGTGCAGACCAAATACTTTGAGATGCTGGAATTTGTTGTCTTCAGCTTGAATTACATACCCTGTAAAGAACTGATCAGTGTGAGCATCCTTTTAAAATCCAGCACTTCTTTTCAGTGTAGCATCATTGCCATGAAGACTCTTCTTAAGTTCACCCGTCATGACTACATTTTTAAAGATGTCTTCAGGGAAGTGGGACTTCTGGAGGTGATGGTAAATCTTCTTCATAAATATGCAGCCCTTCTGAAAGATCCCACTCAGGCATTGAATGATCAAGGTAGTGTGTGTTCTTCCATTTTACTAATACATGGGGTTTTTTGGCTGGGAATGGTGGAGGCTAGCACTTAAGAGGAGGAATGATAGAGTCTGAACAAGGGCTGAGTTACGCTGGGGGCTGCTGTGCCATCTTAAAAGCTCATTGGAATTGCATCTCTTAACATCCTGCAAGAAGCTCGAGGGAAGCTTTAATGAAAGGTGCTGTATGAATGCAAAATAGCAGGAGTTCATATTTTCCTTTTTCAATGTTTTTTTTTTTTATGTATTGCTTTAATATTTCTTACATGAAAAGAACAAGTGAAGGAGCAATACACAAAAAGGTACACGGGCATTTCATTGTGTTTAGCCTCAGCTTTGAAAGGTATATGCACATATACGAGCTCTTAATAGGAATACATTTTGTTTGCAGACTTATTAATAACTTGGGTCTACATTTTTCTGAAGTGTTAAAAAAACCAAAAATTTGGAAAAGTAGTTATCTTCAGAGTCGAACATCTCAGAGATAAGCTACATGGCAGTGCATGCTTCTCAGGCTAAGCAGCTAAGTGCCATATGTGCGTACATACACACATATAGAGATACTTCCCCCCCCCCATTCCTTATTCAAACTACAATTGAGTTAGTGTGCACCAATGACACTTATTTTTTAATCATAATTGTGGGACGTTTCACCTGGGTTTATTGTCTAAAGCTTTGTTAGTGACCAGTAGCAGTTGATTAGAGTTAGAAAGCTTTGCTGCCAGCAACTCCATTGAAAAACACATCAGTTCTCACATTCTTGTGTGTAAATGGACCAAGCTGTCATCTGATTAGGGTGCTACCTGGGTGAACATGCCCTTCTGTTGTGGCTTGCTTGTTATTGGAATGATGCAAAACCCACGTTGTTTTCTGGAGTGTTACTCTGTGTTTAAGATGCCACTTACAGGTGTTGGTTCATCTGTTTCACTTGTTGAATCATCAGCACATTTGATGTAATTATGTGAATGTAGTTTTGTGCTTTTTTGTGGAATTTCTGAATACTGAACAAGAATAGGTCCTGTTAGTCTTCAACTATGGTATGGTTTTGTGGCTTCAAGAAACGAAAGTTGGGGATATGAAACTACACGTACATCTGCAGTGTCAGCCACTGAGCTTACGGTGCTCAAAAGCTTCTGTTTAAATTCTTGCCTTTATAAATTAACTTTTCCGATGATTCACAGTTAAGCTTTCCCAGGAACTCATGTGTAGACTAAATCTTAATTTGCCTTGGAATATGGTTAGGTTGCATGTTCTCTGGAGAATCAAAGAAAATAAAAGTGTTGGCGGAGAGTACCAAGAAGCATCTTGGAAAAGAGTGATTTTTACTATGACTTTTGCTTCTGAAATTATTTTTTTTTTAGGGGATTCAAGACACAGTTCATTTGAGGACCAAAAGCAGCTGGCTTTGTTGGTTATGGAGACCTTGACAGTATTACTACAAGGTTCAAACACAAATGCAGGTAAGTATAGAGACCGCTGTCAAAATATTTATTAAAAAGTAACTCAGAAAATCATGCCTGAAAGCGAAGTAGCCTTGACTTTCTGTCTTCAGGCAAGTAATCAAACACACTGAAACACATTTTTTATCTTGCCAAGTCTTTCCAAAACAAAGAAAAGACAGCATAAACTAGAGTGCATAAAATAAAGGAGTACAAGATAGTGTTTTTTTTTAATCTTGAGTTTCTTTGCTGTCATTTACCTGAAGGCAACCACCACACCCCATCACTCTCCAACAATGATGTAGTAATTTGTAGTAGGGCTTGTAACACAGGCTGTACACTGGAAAATGTAAGCATCTAATTAGACACATAGTTTGCTGTTGACAGTGTCATGTCTACTTAAAGGTGATTAAAAATGCTTGTAGTGTAAGATGGCTTTTAATTTTTAACAGCATATTCCCAGTCAGTATGTACAAATAGGGCTCTTATGAGTGTCCTTGTCTAAATCAGGCAGGTTTATATTATACTTCATTAGCCAAGACTTAGTGACTTCAAAATAGACAGTATGTGTATCTCATATTAGTAAAAGCTGTCTCTGAAAGCTTGAAATAACAGTTAGAGAAAGAGTAATAGTTGGTTTTAAACCATTTTTGTCTATTCTATTAGATGAAGAAGAAAATGAGCAGGTAGGGGGGAAACAGACACCACCTCAAGAAATCAGGAAGTTCCTGGCCTTGGAGGCCATGAAACATTCTATTTCAGCAGTTGGGTTTTTTTTTCCTTTTTCTCAATTCTGGCTGGTGTTTTCTCACTTCTGGTTTTGTTTTTGTTTTCATTTAAGTAGGAGAAACTACAATCTGCGACAAATGCTTAAGAATGAAATCCTGAAAATTGTCCAGGTTTGTTTACAGCTCAGTGTTAAAACATTAGCTCCTGGGCTAATGGTGTAAAGCTTGTAACTTAGGGTGTTTTCTGCTTTTGCCTGGGCAAATTTTTTTTATTTAAATTTAGGCCCAGTGTTGGAGTAACCTCCAGTGTTGTCTGTGCCATTTCACTGTTGCACCTGTTTTCAAGTTCTCACTGTTTTCAAGTTCTGTTGCATTTCAGCTTGTGGCTTCAAACTACTTTAAAAAATGGGTTTTGAATTCCTCCCACTGAGCATTTACAACATCTGCCAGCTTGGCTTTGTCCACGTACTTGATAAGTAAGTTCTTCATTCCATCAGGAAAGGCATTATTCACAGCACTCAAGATAAACCCCAGTGGCATGTCCTTTGTCAGAACAGAAAGGCATTGCAGCGAAGCAGAGGTTACTCCAAGCTGATGTTTCAATTAGCTATGCGTTCAGGCTGTCATGATCATGTTTAGACCATTTTGTCAAGTTGCTCACAAGAAAGCTGTGGATGACATTGCCAGAAGCTTTGCTGAAGTTGAGATGTGTCTCCTTTGCCACTTCCCTTTTGTCCACCGAGCTACCTCTCCTGCCAGTGGAAAGGGGTGGGGGGGGAGAAATAATCTTTGATTTACTAAATCTGTTCAATGATGAACCAAGAAGCTAGTGAATAAGGCTGAAATAAGGAGGGTTTAGAGAGGAATTGGTGTATATTACAGATTAATTGCATTAATCAATTACACATTTGTACATCTATCACTCAGCTTTGGTTTTGCTGTGTAAGAAAAGGCAGAATTAGGAACGAGTCAGAAAGGAGTGGCACAAAGGTTCATGTGGGGGCTTCCATATAAGGAGAAATTGGGGGGGGGGGGAACCCAAAACAAAGAAACCCTTAGGATTGTTTGATTTCTAAGGATGAATGAGAGGAGTTGGTGTAAGTGTTCAATGATAACATCTCTGAAGGACTAGAACTGCCTTGTATTTTAGAAGTGGCAGGTCTTGGTTCACAGGACTGGACTACATATACCTGTGTGGCATCAGGGTCTGTGGTACTGGAGCCGTGCTCCTCTGAGGTATGGATTATGTCCATGGTAGCCTCTGCCTGACTTGTGACAAATCCTTGGCTGCTGTTAAACACCGTTCCTGACCTCACCGGGGAAGATTGAAGCAGCCATCGGTACCTCATTATTATATCTCGGTAATGAGTTAATCTCTGAGTATCAACCAGAGAAACAACAGAGGGTAGCATAAAATGCATCAGGGCTGTGGAATGGTGCTACAGACGATGTTCCTGAGGACCCCTGGAGAATTCAAGGGCCTCATTTCATCAGTAGCTCTCCATGTTCAGGAATATGACAGAGCTGCACAGGATGAGTTAAGAAACCATTTCTCAAAGAAGTTGTGGTTGCTGTGTGTGCAGCATGACTGGGATGTGAGCTCAGAGGCTAGCAGAAGGTTTAGGTCATCACAGAGAGGCATAAATAGGCACTATGCAGCCTCGCACTGTGCTTCATACCACACTCAAAGCTTGGTTTCTGATCTCAAACTGTATCTCTGATAAGGTTTCCCGAATATTGCGTAACTGATAACCAAATTTCAAACGTGAAATTTGTGTGTCCAGACCCAGACAGGTTCACTGGATAGTCAAGAATCTAGACCGAGAGTGGGAGAAGTATAAAATGTTACCTCAGTCTCTGTGAAAACAAGAGACCTGACCACTGAGGAGATATGCTTTGCCTGTAAAAGGATGCAAACAACTTTTAACCGTCTCAGGGTCTGAGGCCTCTCCTTTTTGCCTTGTCCAAGTCCGTATCTCATCCAAAGACCATCAGAGAAAGCAGGAGGCAGGAAATCAGGAATGGATAGTGGGACTAAGGTTTGTATATGTACATTAGAGGGAATAAACATTGTCCTGACTAGCTTGTTAATCCTGAACTTTGTCATTTCAACTGCTCTTTCAGTTTATGGCCACAAGGAAGATGATTTCTTCTGATGCAGTAATGCGACATTGATCCATTTTCCTACTCTGTTTTCGTCTTCAGTAATTAATATAGGGCAGTACTCTAGTGCTGGAAGTGTACTAAACACACATTATATGTGCCATATATATTCTGGTTTGTTTCTTATAATGTTTTCAGAATCAGTTTTCATTCAGTTTTCAGTTAATATTGCTCTATGTGTTGTTCTGGGTATCCAGTAAGCTTGAGAACCATTATTTGACTTAAGCTTTATCTGTACAGAGATAGGTCTTGCCATAAGAAAACTTCTGCACAATCTTACAAATCTGGTGGCTAGACTGAACCACTTCTCAACCAGTGCTCCTAGTCTGCATGTCTTGTTCAGAAGCAGCCTAGTCATGTTTTTGGCAATGAACTAAATGTAATATAAACACTATCCCTAACCAAAACAGCATATAGTCTTCACTAAAGACGGAGGGTTTGCTATATTTTCTTCTTTGTTTCATCCTGTGACTCTTTGAGCTCAAACATGAAAAGCATAACTACTGTTGGAGTAACATTGTTATTGAGTAAATCTTAGAACTGACCTGCATCCTTGTACTCCACACCTTTAGTGAAAAATACTGTCAAAAGAATATAATTCAAGTTCTGTTATTTATTGTGGTAGGAGAGGAAAAATAGTAAAGTCATTAAACATCTATAGGGCTAAACCCCTGCCATTCAATCTGTAAAAATGAAAATAAGCACTTTCTATGTTTTGTTGTCTTTATTCGTTACTGATTATATTTTTCATACTCCTTATGTGCTTATCCCCACCCTCCCCCTTTCTGAGTAGGTATTTTCAGGGAATTTGGTGGTGCAAGATGTGTACACAACATAGTAAAGTATCCCCAGTGCCGACAGCATGCCCTGATGATCATCCAGCAGTTGGTATTATCACCTAGTGGAGAAGATGATATGGGCACTTTGTTGGGACTGATGCACTCGGCTCCACCTACGGAACTGCAGCTGAAAACGGACATCTTAAGGGTAAATGAAATCCTGCTCAGGAGCCTTGCTCCTAAGCCACTTTCTTAAAAAAGAAGATGCTGAGAGGGGATTGGTTTGGATGGATGATATTTAGCTACTGAATGTAGATTGTCTCTGCACTTGAAATGCATACCTTCGATGCGTGGTTTTTATTTTCCTCCATCTGTCTGTGGCAGGTTTCAGGATCGGAGACTGAGGCTAGCAAGCGTGTGTTTTTAGCACCATCACTTGTAATCAGCCTCAGTGGATAAGAAATGAGGCTCTACAGTTATTTTTCTCTTCCCTGGTAGAGTATTATTCAGTTAAAAATAATGAGAATTAATGGGGGGGAAAAAGCAAGCATCTAACACATAAGTTTACTTTCAGCACTGGCTTGCATTTTCCTGTGGTAGACCTACTTTATTTTACCATTTTGTTAGTTATAAATGCTGAATTATTTAATATAAATGTAAATCATAGTGACCATAGTAGAAGATAAAGCTGAAGAACTTGCTTTAGCAAAATAGCGGAAAGGTAGGAATGTAAGGCTGCGAGTGGAGGAGGAAGAGAGAAGAGTCTCATCTGTTCTCTATCATATTAGGTTTTTGGCTGCCAATCTAGATCCACAGTTTCTTCTCAGAATAGCTAATGTTATTTTTGCAAATTGACATAATACTGTTATTTTAGGGTAGAAAAGCTGAGGCAAGTAGTAGTAAGTAAATTATTCTTCTCAGAGAAAACTCTGAGACATCTAGGTTCGTCTCTGTTAAAAGGAACTGTAATATTTCTCTGGCAGATCAGCAGCTTCATATTATTCCAAAAGACAGAAAGGAAAGCTAGTCAATCAGTCAAATGATTCATTTGACGCATTTTGTCTATCAAGGTCTTCTGATGTTTTTGAGCACGTCACATTCACAATACTTAAGGGGAGAGAAATGATATTGCGGTTCCCCAAGGTGTTTAACATCCAGAGTCAGAGTGTCTGTTCTTCTTCTGGCCTGTTGTATTTGTCTTACGTTGGTGCTGTTTTCAGAAGTTTTGGTTATGGAACTGACAGCCAGATTGGTGCAGTGATATGTTCCTTTAAAGAAATGACAGTCTAACTATTTCACTACCCATCTTATGAGTATTTAAAAAAAAAAAAAAAGGCATGATTCTAAATAAGTAATCTCTTGGTCATGAAAGATTCCTTTTGTTGCCCTAGCCTATTTTTGTGATCAGTAACCTTCTTCTGTTATTTGTGATGCTTCATGTAGATAAACTTTTATATTCCATATTCATGTGTGGATCAAGCTTACCATGACAGCTGGTTTTTTTGTTTGTTTTTGGTTGGGTGGATGGGCTTCCCCACCCCCTGATTTCAGAGTAATGAGTATTATTATCTAGTACCCAGACTCATGTAGTTTCCGCTGTTTATACTGTAGCTTTATATTCAGCAAGTAAGGTTTTATCTATTTGTGTGTGTGTCTCTCTCAGGTTTATTTTTGAACAGCAACTTTAAAAATCAAGTTTCACTCAATTCAGAGATTTATGGATTTCTTTGTAGTGGAAGCCTAAACTAAGTTGGTTTTTTGGCTAATTCTTTGCTGCTGTCGTTATCTTTGAATGCTGTTGTGGCTTTGTAGCTGCCAGGTGCTTATGTATTATAGATTTCTGGGAGACCTGTGTTAGGATGCTTTAAGGTTTAGATTTCTCATTGCCACAGGCAATCATTTGCCCACTCTCATTGGAAACTGTTTAACTATGATGGCAGAGTAGATTCCTTTCTAATAGCTATATTCTCTACCGTAATACCTGGGGATTTTGGGTTCCATTCTGTGCTTGGTCAAGTCTTTTCTGTTGGCAGGTTCATCCATCTCCTTAACTCCTGACTTCTAAATTAGGGCAATGCTTTACTTTTTATTTTGTAAGCTCTTGAGGATGGGGATTCTTGTAGTACAAAGGTGATCTTTGGAAATTTCAGGCATTACCAGCTTCTGGCAAATGACATGAGGGTTTTGCCAGTATATCAAACAAAAATGGTCCTACCTTTTTTCAAGCTGTTTGTAATGCTGCTGCTTTTTTTCTTCGTTTTGATTGTTTGTTTTGTCCATAGGCCCTACTCTCGGTGCTGAGAGAAAGTCACCGCACAAGAACTGTTTTTAGGAAAGTTGGTGGATTTGTGTATGTCACATCTTTACTCGTTGCTATGGAAAGATCTTTGTGCTCGCCGCCTAAGAATGGCTGGGAGAAAGTAAACCAGAATCAAGTGTTTGAACTGCTTCACACTGTGTTCTGCACATTGACTGCAGCAATGCGCTATGAGCCAGCCAACTCTCATTTCTTCAAAACAGAGATCCAGTATGAAAAACTGGCAGATGCTGTTCGATTACTTGGCTGTTTCTCAGACTTGAGAAAAATAAGTCCCTTGAATGTCTTCCCTTCGAATACACAACTATTTCAAAGACTTTTGGAGGATGACCTAATATCCCTGGATTCTGTGTCACCTACACTAAGACATTGCAGCAAACTTTTTATTTACCTCTACAGGGTAGCGACAGATTCATTTGACAGGTATGAACTTTTTCTTTTCCCATTTTTTTTCTTTTCCTAACCCCCCGCCCCCACCCCAGTGTTAACCAGAATAGTTTTCTTCAGATGTATTCATTACAAGCTTTTGTGTTTCCTTTTTAATTTATTTCTTTGTTCCTTCAATCCAGTGAGAGGAATATAAGGTGTCAACATCTGACCAAATATTGCCTTAGCTTGCTGGTGTTCTCCAGGGTACGCAGCATTCTCTCTTCTGTTGAATGTTTTTGTTATGGCAGCAATTAAGACAGAGGTGTAAGTTTATGGTTATATTTAATGTGTTGGAGCAACCTGCTGTTTGATAGGTAGACTGTCTGGTTGCTTTATCATACAGAACTACTAGACTTTTGTGCTTTTATTAAGTCAAATGAAAAATTGGTTGTTGAACATCACACCTTAAATTCATGTTTCCCTTGATGCAGGACTAAGTAATTAGATAATATCATGATGATTTTAGAATCATTTAGATGGGAAGAGACCTTTGAGATCATCGAGTCCAACCGTTAACCAAACGCTGGCGAGTCCACCGTTACACCATGAACCTAAGTGTCACGTCTACAAGTCTTTTAAAGACCTCCAGGGATGGCGACTCAACCACTTCCCTGGGCAGCCTGTACAAATGTTTGACAACCCTTTTGGTGAAGAAGTTTTTCCTAATATCCAACCTAAACTTCTCCTGGCGCAGCTTGAGGCCATTTCCTCTCATCCTATTGCTTGTTACTTGGGAGAAGAGACCAATACCCAGCTTGTACCCCCATCCTTTCAGGTAGTTGTAGAGAGTGATAAGGTCTCCCCTGAGCCTCCTTTTCTCCAGATTAAACACATCTAGACTAGATATCTTGTTTTAGATGGATTGTCATGTTCTTTAAAGTTCTAGCTAGTCTGTAAATTATTGTTTTGTAAATTCAACTGGGAGACACTCCCAAAGTTAAACAACTAGGATTTAAATTAAATTATACTTGAGATTTCAAGTTAATTCAAAATTACAACAAAACTTATTAAAGGATGTGTTGAAGACAGACTTGTCTGAACGTAGTTGTCACCTGTAATTTAAGGTACAAAAAAAGTGAAACACAGACCTAAGCTTTGTGTCTGGGACTTTGGAGCTGCTGCACCCCAGTTATTTAATGCATATGACCCTACTTTTCTAAGACAGGCCACCTAGTTGGTCAAATACAGGGTCTGGTTTTCCAGTTGTTGAAGGTGTGACAGTGTATGTTGAGATATTAATAGAGCTACCAGTTGGTCAGGCTTTCTTAAACTAGGTGACTAGTAAAGTACAAACTTCATGGTTTTGTGATTGAAAATTTTGCCTCCAAAGCAGCAAGTCTTAATGCTTTTCTCTTGTTTAAAAAACAACAAAACCAAAAAACCCAAAAGCCAGTTACTGAAATCAGTTTACTTGATCTCATTTTAAAGTATTAAACCATTCAGCTAGGGGGAGGAAAATGTGTGTTAAGAATGTGTTGCACATACTGTAGAAGTTATAACACTGGCTAAGAGTCAAGTATGAGGAATCAGTGGGGTAAGTAAATCCTGTGGTGGTGTTGCATAAGCTACCTCATTAAGTTGTCATCTTCAGTGACTGCATTCTCCTTTCTTTCTTAAATTTTCTGGTCATCATTCTTTGTAAAGTGTATGTTGATTTTATTTCTCACCTGTGTTGGTTATACTTAATCTGCACAGGCTTTACTTTCTCCTCTCAATTTCTGCTGCTTAACATTGAAAGATGTCTGGTTTGCTAGCATGTCATATCAATAAACTTCTGCAGAGTAATGAACAAACACTGCATAGTCATGCCCTAAAAAAAGTATATGCTTTGCATGTCCACATGTTTACCTGATGCGTGTCATTTAGCAGTGTCCTTTGTTGTCCGTCTTGTTTCTGAAGAATGAATCCTAGTAATGATTTTATCGGTGCTTTTGTAAAACTAACAAGCTTACGGCCTCTGATTTCTTCTCTAACCTCTCTGTCCTACCCCTGTCTGTTTTGTCTGTAGTCGTGCAGAACAGATCCCTCCTTGCCTGACAAATGAGACTTCTCTCCCCTCTCCCTGGGGTACACCAGCTTTGTCCAGGAAAAGGTACCGACACTTTAAAGAGAAGTTGATCTCACTTCTGATTTCTCTCTCACTGTTGTGTTTCTTAGTTCTTGGGATTTTTTTCTCTCAAGTTGCTATTTTTTTGAGGTGTGCATTTTCATTTGTGTGTTTACTGGATAAAATAAATGTAAAGGCATGTTTCATAGTGAAACCTAGGTGGTGATGCTAATGTATGAGATTAGACGTATCTCCAAACTCCTGAGGCACTTAAAGTGAAGTTCATGATTGAAAACCAAGTAAGGCCTAGTACAAGAAATGATCTAAGGGAGGTGTAAATGACACTCTCAGGAGCAGTTCAAAGAAGTTCAGCCTACGCTAGTAGATCAATTAATACAGCAGGATTTCTTTGTTCTTGACTGATTTTTCAAGGAAAGATACTTCCAGTAGGAAGGTGGATGGCTTGTTAAGGTACTCATTTGTTAGTAACTGCACAGAATAAAAAAATAAAGAATGAACCTGTCAATACTTGACTACCAAATGATGTAGAGGCATGCTAAATTAAAAGGTTTGGAAAGAAAGAAAGAACAGCACAATTCAGAAATCCTAGCACCTGCTCCACCCCCCCCACCCCACACAAGCTACTGTCTTTTCTTTTGCATCTTAGTGTCTGGTAGATTTTTTATTTTTTTTAAGAAAAAATAAAGTTTACTGATTCAACAACAGTGTGACTTAGAGACCTGTGCAAATGATGAAAAGGAGGTTTTATTCCTGGAGTCCCCAGAGAAAGGGGGTTCCCTCTGAAGATGCAGGTTTGGGAGAGATTTGCTTTTGAAGGCTAAGAAGACATTTGAAAGACAGTGTGTTATCTGAGGTGCAAGTGCTATGTGTGGAAAATATGGTCATTCTTGCTTGGTGTTTGGCTTAAAATATGCCATCAATGTTCATGTTTGGTATGTAAAATATTTTGCAAAGGGAAATGACCAAAGCTGTTTTTGGAAACTGCTTTGAAAGGAGATGTTTGTACTCGGGAAGGTTAGTAAAGAGAAGCCTCCTTCTGTCTTGCTGAGTGATGTTACCCAAGTCATACCTGGGTATTCTGCAGGGTCTGGCTTGGACAAGGCCACTTTCCCGATAATCCAGAACCTCTTAGACTGTCATTTCCTTTGTTTACTAAGACTGAGGCATCTAGGAACAAATGTAGCAGTTGCTGTTCACAGAGAGAAACCTTAGCTGCCAAACTCCTTTCCTTCTCATTTACTCTGAAGAAACTTGAAAGAAACCAGCATTTCTTGTAGAGGCTTTTTACAGCTTTGGCCCAGATATTAACCTCTAGCATTACGGTTTGCCCTTTCTGGTACTACATCTTGCTGTTCTCCCAGGTGTAACTGGCATTGCTGCTCAGGTCCACTGAACTACTCAAATGCACAGGTATGTGAAGGCTTGCAGCAGAACACATGCAATGCCTGCCAAACAGGAGCCGATTCCAGGCTGTAATGAATAAAAGAGTTGACACAGGCTGGTAATTAAAAAATAAATATATATAAAAACATACATATCAATAGATGTGTCAGGCTTCCTTTGTTTGGTTTTTCTGTAGCACTGAACATGCAAGCAGTTATTTGAAAACTGCGTAGTGTAAGGCAAGTTAAAGATTGGAGAGTTTAAAAAGTCAGTATCCCTGTGGGGTGCTTTGGGCAATTCAGGTAAGCACCAATATAATAACATGGATACTTGGACTTTGGGTGATAACAAGTTGTGTAAGACTCAAAGCAGATGTGGACAGAAGGAATTATCATGCTGGCCTTGAGTGACTTTTCAGATCCTTTTTGTAGAAGCATGTTTGCCAGTAAAAAAATAGACAGGGCTGGGCTTTTCAAAAAGTCTGTTTGAGCAGCTGTCTGCTTTCTCACGGCTGTTCAGCATCGTGTTTGTCACTCCTAGTGAATTCGGTGCCAGTAGTTTGGATCTTCCTACTTTCAAAAATAAGCAACTTGGGGTTTGTAGTCCAATGTTATTTGATTTTCTTTTTTTTTTTCCTTTCTCTTAAATGTCAGATATGGTCAGATTCCGCTGAAGTTGACTCTTCTGAGAAGTGTTTGCTTTTCTCTTATTGTTTTCTGTCTCCTTTACTTTGCCTCCCCAAGATCTCCCTTGCTGCTGTGGCCTGGTTTTCTGCCTTTTGACTCATAAGACAGGTGCCTGAGGGAGAGCCCTGTGTTGTTTGGCTAAAAGAGCAAGCAGACACTGTGCACACAAATAATTCTTATAAACAAAAATTGTACAATACTGGTTTTGATGCACACAGTCTAGACAGTTCTGGATACATAGATAAGATAATATTCTCTCTGACATGTCTGCCACTTACCAAAGCTGTGTTTCCCTGAGGAATGGTGCCCTCCAAGTGTTATCCTTTATGTAAACAGAGTAGGTAGGTAGGACTCCGTCAGCACATGCAGTTGGGATGGCAGTACACAGCTCTTTTCGTCCTCCCTGTTACCTGGAGTGCATTGTTGCCAGTTGTTTGATTGTTGTAAATTTTGGCAGAAAAAAACCTTATCCTGACAGGGCATTTTCTCTCTCTCTCTCTCTCTCTCTCTCTCTCTCTCTCTCTCTCTCTCTCTCTCTCTCTCTCTCTCTCTCTCTCTCTCTCTCTCTCTCTCTCTCTCTCTCTCTCTCTCTCTCTCTCTCTCTCTCTCTCTCTCTCTCTCTCTCTCTCTCTCTCTCTCTCTCTCTCTCTCTCTCTCTCTCTCTTCTCTCTTTTCTGGCGGGGGGGGGGGGGGGGGGGGGGGGGGGGGAATTTGAGGAGAGGATTCTTCAGGCCTGGCAGGGTGAAGTAGAAAGTAAAATGTATCTTTGACTTTAAAATGCTTTTAGCCATTGTTTCTTACAAAGTTTGGATGGTGAACACTCTTGGGGAATGATATACAGAGGGTTTATGATAAATTTTGCTTATTTCTTTCAATATGAAATGGTTTTATAATTCTCATCAAGAGTTGTTACTTAATTGTATAATTTAGGTTTGAATTTTTCCTTCAGTTGTATTTTTGTTAAATTAGTAGAACTATGTGTCATCCTCAGTACACCGCATTTTTCCATTGTCCACTTCTTCTTTCTTCTCACTTAAAAGGATCATATTAAAAAATGTATAAGCATGGCTAAAATAATTTACTGAAGGTTCTGCACTGACCCATAAACCTGTAACATTCAATGAATACCTTTGCTAGGATTTCATAGGATCTATTTTCTTTTCCCTGCTTAGAGAAATATTTTTGAACTTTTTTGTGTTATTTTGATACAAGTACTCCTTATACAGAAAAAACAAAATATAGAAGATATTTTAAAATGATGTATAAAAAACATTTGAGGCCAGGATTGTGTGCTTGGTTATGAATCATACTGAGCAATGTTCAGGTTTTTATTGGGCTCTCCCTGTACTACTGTGTCGTAACCTCACAGTTTACCTAATGAGGTGAACATGATAGTGCAGATCAGGATGTTTACAAGTAAAATTTGTGCTTAAAAGTGGATGGAAGCTTGATCTTCAAGAATGTTTTGGGGAGTGGAATTTCAGTAGACTGAAGAGCATTCTTAAAGATAAATGGATCTTTAGTTTTTAAAACTGTATCCTGTAAAACTTGCATTGGAACACTCAAGGTGACGTTGGAAAGAGGTAACAGTTTTCCTCTTCAGATGAAGAGCAATGCTCTTAGGATGAATGAGAAACAATTGCCTGTGTTTCAATCTCTGCATTAAGACAGAGAAAAGGGTTGAGATAGCATCTTGCTATGATAGTATTAGCAGTTGTTCTGCTGTTCATAATTCCATTTAATTTTAAAACAGACAACCACGCCTTCCTCTACCAGCCAGGTATTTCAATCTGTGAGTCTGCTAGAGAAATTTAGGAAACTGATGGTTAGAAAGTTGTTAAAACACTAGAAAAATTGATTTGGGCAGATCATGTTTTTAGTGGTTGGTTACAATAGAATTGCCATGCTATTTTCACGTTTGATATGAGTATAGCATCAGTAATTTCATATTTCTTCAAAAACTCTATTTTTAAATGTGTTCTTGGATTTTTTTGATGCCAAGTTGTTGTCGATCTGTCATGAGCTTTTCAACAGTTGAAACATTTATCCAGCCCATTTTCCAGCCAGCAGAAGATGAATGTACTGTACTTCCTAGTGTCCTGCCTCAGGCTAAATAATCCATTGCTTTAGCCTTCCCCCACAAATGATGTTTCTTGCTGGGGTGCATGTGTGTTGAAAATGCAACCTTCAGATTATTAGGGACATAATTGTGCTTGCAGCCTTCCTCATCTCCCACCTACGTTCTGGTTTTCCCAGGAGAAAAGAGAAACTAGTTAGAGGTGCCTAACAGCTGAGCGCAGAGCAAGTCTCCGAGTGTTATTTCTGTTAGGGTTAGGGGTTAGATAAATCTCTGGCACTGAGAACAGGAGAGAGGAAATGCCTCTTTCAACTGATTTGGTAGAAGAGACATGTTTTTAGCTGGATTAATTTCTTGTAAAACAGCAGGCAATATTTGATATTCAAGAAAAACTTACATAGAGTTTGTTTTCTTTCTTCTTACAAATACACGTGTATGATAAATACTGTGGAGAATATGTGTGGGTTTTTTCTCTGTGTTGTTTTTTTTGGGGGGGGGGTGAGCATGAGCCTTTCAAGCTATCTTTTGCTTCTAAAGCATCATATTGAAAGCATGGGGCTCAGTAAGCTGCTCATGCTGTTTGTGTGTCCGAATCTTGTGCTGAAAGAACGGCATCAAGCTGATATGTTTCTCATTGAAACTCTCAGAGGTGTCTGCAGCTCTCAGCTCAAGTGGTTGCTTCTAAGTCAGTGTGTCAAAGCCTCGTTTCGCTGGATCCAGACTAAAGCAGCTTAATGTAAAACGAAGTTGCTGTAGCAGTCATGGAAATACTGAGAGCATATTGGACTGCTGGCACAAGTGTACAGTTGAGACCAACTTTCTGTTCCTGTAGGCTAGTTAGAGATTGCTAGGAGGTTTGTGATAGTGTGTTTTATAATCAGTTGTTGATGAAAAGCAAATGTGGAGAAATGTATTCAAAGCTAAATTCGTCCCCCAGAACAGGAGCAGTGGTAGCTTGTGTGCTGCTGTCCCTGCGTGCTGCCACCACAACTAGAATGAAAAGAGGGAGGTGATAAAGGCAGCCTTTAAGTTCTTCAAACTGTGTAGCACGTGAGGGAAGAGACTTCTGAGTTCAAGTGTAATTGAGAAATTCAGATCCTTCCAGATTGTCTTTGGGGAAACATGTCCAACAGGTCTGAGAAGAGGAAAGCACTTGGTCTGTCAAACTGCGGGAAGAGAGGGGAGTAACATCTATAGGCTAATTCAACCTTACAGCCGCTTGAAAAATGCAAAGATCATAATAGATGGGTGTTGTAACCGTGCGATATTTTTCTTCTGTCCTGCAGGCATGCATATTCTCTTTCGACACCTTCTGTTTGCCCTCAGAAAAACATAGCTGATGTGAAACTCCAAACAGGACCCACATCTGTGCAAAGCTCCGATGCAGTCATCATCCACCCTGGTGCTATGGTCGCAATGCTGGATCTTCTGGCCTCTGTTGGATCAGCTACACACCCAGAGGTAGGAGTAAAAAAAACCTGCTGTCTTTAAGCTTTGAGAGTGACTGGCAAAAAAAGGTTGGCTGTTGGAAACAGGAAAACCAATGATGTCCTGTCGTTTCATGCTGAGAAGCTAACACATTTCACAGACTATTTGAGTTGAATAACTGTGGTGACATACACATTTTCATTTTATAGGCTTTGTTTTGTTTGTCTCTTTTTCAAACTCCTGGCAACAATGTAAATTCAAAGAAATGTCTGAAGTGGCCATCAGATAAGCTTCCAAGCATGATAAATTCTTGTTTTCCCTGATGTGTCAGGTGTTAACTTGTAGTATGAGGAGGACATAGGATTGAATGTTATAGCTTTGTGTATATGTGCTGTTTGAAATAGCTGGAATATGTTCTAGTTCCAAAATTGTCCTGCCTGCTTTGTACAGTCCCTGAACTAAAAACCTCTGTTGGTGGTTTGTGTTTAAAGGACTTGTTGGACTTCTTTGAAGTTGCTTAAGTGTTTTGTTTATTTGAGATGAACACTGAAAAACACTGTTTCTTTTAAAAGAAGTTACGAGAAGTTACAGGAATTACTAGACTTGAGTCCTCTTTCTTGTCCTCCACTGGTGATAAGCATGGCAACTTTCTGTCTTCAGGGCATTAATTTGGCAGTTATGTTGTGTATTTCTTAAAATCTGTAGAGATTATGATGATGCTAAATTACTAGGAGTAGCTTAGCAGTCACAAAAATAAAAGTTCTTAGTACACTCTAAGTACATAGAACTTCTAAACTGGCTCACTTCTGCTGGCGAAAAGGAGAGGTTAGTTTAACCATCCCTACCTGAATTGTTTTTCTTTATAATGGTCATGATAATCCTTCATATAACTTATTACCCTTTTTCATAAAGAGGTGCAAGTGTCTCTTCGCCCCTAACACACACACACGTTTTAATATAGGATGTTTTGTGTATTTATCGCTAACAGTAGTTTCCTTTAACATTCATAAGGGCTTCGTTTTTATTGTCTTCTCAAGTGTACGCTTTTTTTTCAGCACGCGCTAGATCTCCAGCTGGCAGTGGCCAATATCCTGCAATCTCTAGTGCACACAGAGAGAAACCAGCAAGTAATGTGTGAAGCCGGGCTCCATGCACGACTTCTACAACGATGCAGCGCTGCTCTGGCTGATGAGGACCACTCACTGCATCCGCCACTCCAAAGGATGTTTGAAAGGCTGGCCTCCCAGGCGCTGCAGCCAATGGTGTTGAGGTCAGGAAGATTGAAGCATTGAAAGTCTGGCTGAGCTGAGCCCTGCTGCCTTGCGGTGGCTGTAAATGGCTCAGATTGGTAGAGAGTTTAGGTGACCTTGTGTGGTAGTGATCACACAGGATCCCATTTCCCATCAAATAGATGGCCTTGCTTCTGTTAATCAGCGTGTAGCCCTGGGGATGTTAGGAATTGGAGGGCGGAGGAGGAGGGAGAAGTGTGGAGCAGGGAAATCTGGTGTTTTTCAGAGATATACTGAAGTTAAATGCTTGCTTCCTTCCTGCAAATCTTGAGAGGCTATCAAAAATGCCATTCCCCTTCAGGAAGAGGAAACGTGATGGTTTTAAAAGCAACACTGCCGTAGAAGAGGGTGGATTCCTAGACTTCTCTGTGCAATGTTAAATACCTCAGCTTGGAAAACATTCTAGACGGCAGTTTTATTTAGCACTTTAGTTTGTGTGAAGGAAACACAGGAATGCAATACAAGAGTTGTCTGGAAAAATCTGGGGATGCATAGCTTTAAAAAGTTGATCTTTCTGCATGTTAATGCAAGTAGATTTGTACATCTATGCGAGTACTAGAAGAGCAAGCTTGAGAAGTTTGAGTGTATTTTGAACTATTTATTAAATACCCACACAGTTGTATGATGCTTTGGATTGCCTGTTAGGTTCTGGGGAGACCTTGTGGCCTTTCAATATAAAAAGGGGGCTTCTAAGAACGACAGAGTACTTTTACCAGGGCCTGTAGTGACAGGGTTTTAAACTGAAAGAGGGTGGATTTAGATTGGACGTAAGGAAGACAGTTTTTACAATGAGGGTGGTGAGACAGTGGAAGAGGTTGCCCAGAGAAGCTGTGGATGCCCCATCATTGGAAGTGTTCAGTGTCAGGATGGGCAGGGCTTTGAGCAACCCGGTATAGTAAAAGATCTCCCAGCCCACAGCAGAGGGGTTGGACTAGGTGATCTTTAAAGGTCCCTTCTGACCCCAGCCATCCTGTGATTCTGTGATCTGAGCTGGCATAAGGAACTTGATTGTATTATCTCCTATGGATTGCTGGGCTGACCTGCAGCCAGGAGAGCTGGTCGGTTCACTTCAGTGGCATGTAGCCATGTCAGAAATGATTCTGCAAGGAGCGTGCTCACTCATAGTTGCATCACAGGGACTTAAGCTTCCCTAAGCATAGATACTGATAGCCTGGGTAGCTGTAGATACAGATACTATAGTTATCTATAGATATAGATGTTGATAGCTGTGAAACTATCCCCCACCCAAATAGGACACATGGATAAAACAAAGCTGAGGTCACTTCCTCACTTCAGCCTGTGGTCTGCCTTTATAGATGAGTACAGCTTTGCTGAATGTGCATCAGTGAGTGTCCTGATGTTCTCCTACAGGATGTGGAGGCCTCCTGCCAAGTCTTTGGAACTAAAAGAAAGGAATTGGGAGCTTTATCAAAATCGTTTGATTAGTTAAAATAATGTCAACTTTTGGGAGCACGTGTTCATAACTTACATACTTTTGAATTGATCAAATGTCTGTGCATTAGTTTACTTTCTTAGTTAAAAGTTATGTTTACTACAAATAATTACTGTCTTTTTAAAAATGGTATTAGATTTGGTGTCATTCTACACAAATAAATAGACAAAATGATTTGTAAATTTCTTATTCTCTTTCTTAGGGAATTTTTACGCTTGGGAAATCCTTTGAATTGCGGAGCTTGGGACAAAAAGCTGTTGAAACAGTATCGAGTGCACAAACCCAGCTCACTGAGTTTTGAACCGGAAATAAGAAGTAGGTGCTGAAATGATAGAAATTTGCATAAATAATGCTTCACTGACATCCCCCAATTGCAAACTCACGTAAAATTTGTAGATGAGCATCCAGAAGAAGCTAGCTTTGCCCCTGCTTTGTATGAATGTGAGATCATCAGAACAGTTTGGGAAAAAGTTCTAAAAGCAGAGGGAATGTAGTACTTGTATTTAATAACTATCCAGTGAGGTAATTACCATTTTTTACTTTAGGAACAGTAACTATTAAATATGACAGTAGTTTGCTTTTAAGTTTTGAGTAGATCCTGCATTTGTAGTTATTTAACAGTAAAAGGAAATATATTTTTCTCAGATACTTTCATATGCACGTCATGTGTAATTAAATTTATGTAGCGCCTCTTGTGGGTTCAGTAAGGTGTCAGATAAAATAACTGAAATTCCTATACTTAAGCATAATTCCACTTACTTCAGTTAGACTCAAGAGCCTGGCTTATCATGAGCATCACTAGTAATGAAAAAGAAATAGGAAGAATTAGAAAAAAAAGCACAATGTACCTACAACTGGCAGAATTGTAATCTAATAATAATTTCTCTTATAAAGAGGTGGAATTTGGAGTTGGAACACCCACTTCTAATTATTTAAAGTTCAGCACTCCCTTTTTAACCACTCATTACCTTTTCAGGATAAATATTTACAATATTTATGAGCAGTTTACTCATTGCTCGTTTTCAATATGTTTACTTTCCTAGTATATTAACACTGAAATCTTTAATAGTATGTGGTAAGCGTGTGTTGAACTATGAGTGAGTGCATGGTAACTTAAAAATTTTGAAGAAGGAGGACAGACTTTCATCATTAAAAAAAAAAAAAAGCAGGGGGTGGGGAGTGACACCATGACAATGCAGTTTCAGTTTTAGTTCTGGAGTTAACACAGTGGGAAGGTATTCACAGTGTATTTTGATAGGGTAGTCACTAGATATTCCTAGATTATAGGTACACATACATACACGTATGCAGTGGAAATTTTCATTATGCCGTTGTGTGGTATCCTGTCATTGAAGTTTATCCATCTGATGGAATACTTCATATTCTATCAGCAATTACACGTCAGCTCTGATTATCATATTGGAAAGTTACATCTGTTTTCCAGCTATTTAATGAATTGGTCTGATAAACTGCACTGAATGTCTGTAATGGACAGATTCCTCTAGCTGATCTGAACCTCTCTTCCACATGCACACTTCCTATCTTTATCTATGAGTTGTGGAGCTTGGGAAAGGCTGTTCATGTAGTATAGGAGAGTGGCAGTAAATGGTAATGCAAATACATTAGTGATAAGTTTCCAAAGCATGTGATATTTATTTCTAGGTGTCAACTCAGTTGTTGTATGGCCAGTTGTAACACATAGTTAAAATGTTTGAATTATTTAAAAGGAACTAGAAAGTATCCTTTATGGCACTGAATTACAAGCATTAAATAATGAAATAAATAACTGAAGTCATGTTATGTCATCAGGTTCAGTACATTTAAAAAGAGGAGAGGAGAGATTTACCTTATCTCTCAGCCAGTGTTTTATTTATTTTTAATAGGGTATTATCTCAGGGGAAAGTAAACAATGAAAATTCTGAAAATATGAGTCTGAAAAGTTTTTAACCTATGAAAGAGAAGGCAAAGCTAGCTTCTGAATACCACAGGTTACGTCAGATTTCCTAAGCTAAGCTTTATGAGTCTTTCTGCTTATTCAGGGCAGACCTTTAGCTCAGAGTTAATGCATCTGAAAATCATGAAGCAGGGCTTTTCCTGCCTGTTAAGTCAGGTAGCAGGAACGCAACTGACATGGAGCATCTACAGAAGGGACACTTTCCTGATCTTAAGTAATGGGACGGCCTCTTGTCTCAATTTTTTGGCTTTACCACAGACTTTCCATAATACCTTGCACAAGATGCTTGTGTCTCTGCCTCAGTTGAGCATTTTTATAATGAGAACAATAATTCTCAACTCACAATCTTCTAACTGAGAGGCTGACCTAATTGACAATGATAGACAATTCAGCTATTGCACTCAAAGCAGTACTTGAAAAGTCCAAATAAATAGTTTGAAAATGCCTCCCTTTTGCAATGCTGTGTTGTTTCTTGGCTTCTACTGTAGATAGCATGGTTACTTCAATGGAAGGTCTGGGTTCTGACAGCGTCTTCAGTTTGCATGAAGACAACCACTATCGGATAAGCAAGAGCCTGCTCAAGCCAGCAGAAGGGAGCACGGTACCCCTGACAAGAGTGAAGTGTTTGGTCTCCATGACAACACCACATGATATCAGGCTTCATGGATCATCAGTGATGCCAGCATTCATTGAGTTTGACACATCTCTTGAAGGGTTCGGGTAAGGTCCTACAGTGCTTTCAAATAGCATGGGGCCCAGTGCAATGTCTTCTTACTTTCTTCTTTCAAAGAAATACTTGTAATTTTTAATGGACTTTTTGCAAAGCAGAGACAAATGAATTCTTTAAAGAAAAGGAAGGAATATTTCAAGCCACATAAATTTCCACTCTGCCATTAGTGACTTGAAACCAACACTTGCTTTCCATATGTGAATGTAGAAGTTGGTACATATCTAAATATTGGTACTACCCTCTCAGTTCTGGGTCTCATGTGCCTTCTAAAAAAGAAGGAACACCAACATACCCTTGCAGAAACTTATTAGTTGCTAGGGCTTATGCGCAACACTTGGATGGCCCAAATGCTCTGAAACCCACTTAAAATTGCTGAGGAACTTGGAAATGAGGAACTGGGCAAAGCAGATGTACAGGTAAAACAGAGAAGGAAGATATGTTGACTCCAAATAACTGGAAAAAGCTGGTTATTAACTGGAAGTGTAGCCCAAATATAACACTTAACTCATTTTGTCTTTTAGCACCCAGTATCACTTTAATTTACTGGGTTTTCTTCTCTCTCTCTCTCTCTAAACACCTGCTGAGTGAGGCACTTTGAGGATCAGTCATGATATAATTTAACTTGACTGCTCAGAAGATGAAAACATGAGACAGTTCTTAGCATCTGTTTAAGGAAAATGTTTTTTTCTTTTCTGTTATAGAAATGGGATAGAAAAACCTCAGAACACTAATTTTGTCCTGTACTAAGGGGTAGATACCTCAAAAATTGCTATAAAAATGCAGACCAATAGTATAAGGAACAGGTATTCTTTAACTGCCTGCAGACTGGTCCTTAGGCTTTCAGCCTAAGTATGAGCCTCCACCTATCTCAGAGAGGGCAGTGTTGTGCGGTACATGCAAGTTATAACTGTGAATGTCACCTCAAACGGTAAGTAATTGTTCAGAATTTCCCAGAACCCCCCCCAAAAGGACAACTGCTATGAAGCCCAAAAGTGTGTGACAAATTCTTGTATGAGGTGAGTAGCTCCTCAGTGTTTGGGGTTGTTTAT
This sequence comes from Phalacrocorax carbo, assembly GCF_963921805.1. Lineage (NCBI taxonomy): Eukaryota > Metazoa > Chordata > Aves > Suliformes > Phalacrocoracidae > Phalacrocorax > Phalacrocorax carbo. The sequence goes on along the minus strand of NC_087516.1, from coordinate 68,386,357 downwards.
TTTAGTGTCTTTTTTTTAAATGAATTGTGACAAGAGGTAGAAATGGTCTGTTGTCCATGGCTGTACTGCAATTTCGTAAAACCAGAAACAGCTCCACCTCACAGAATCATTCATCTTGTCTTTTTCTTTCCAGACCTGGTATTTGTACTACTGAGTTTCTTAAATCTCTATCTCTCCTGATGTGGCCTTCAGCAGAGCCACTTGCATCTTAGTGCACTTATTCCAGTTTATTTGGGATGACTGGTCTGAGAGCACAGTCCAGCCTGGGTATTTGTGAGCTCTGCTGCTCTGCATTCTCTTTTCAGCTTTGCAAAGCAAAGATGCAGCACCCGTTTTGCATCTAGCTTTTATATCCAGTATAGTGAGGGACAGACTCTTCTTTGAAAATAAATTACAGAATCACAGAATCCCAGGTTAGAAGGGACCTCAGGGATCATCTAGTCCAACCTTCCTAGGAGGAGCAGAGTCTAGACAAGATGGCCCAACACCCTGTCCAGAAGACTCTAAAAGTGTCCAATGTAGCTGAGTCAACCACTTCCCTGGGGAGATTATTCCAATGGGTGACTGTCCTCACTGTGAAAAATTTTCCTCTCGTGTCCAATTGGAATCTCCCTAAGAGCAACTTGTGTCCATTCCCCCTTGTCCTCTCCACGTGACTCCTTGTAAAAAGGGAACCTCCATCTTCTGTGTAGCTACCCCTTTCAGTACTGGTACATGGTGATGAGATCCCCTCTGAGCCTCCTTTTCTCAAGGCTGAACAAACCCAGTTCTCCCAGCCTATCCTTGTATGGCAGCTTCCCAGCCTTTTGATCGTCTTGGTGGCTCTTCTCTGGACCCCTTCCAGCCTGTCCACATCCCTTTTGTATAGCGGGGACCAGAACTGTACACAGGACTCCAGGTGTGGCCTGACAAGCACTGAGTAGAGCGGGATAATGACTTCTTTCTCCCTGCTGGTGATGCCCTTTTTGATGCAACCCAGCATCCTGTTGGCCTTCTTGGCTGCAGCTCAAAGCTCTGTTCTACATCCTTCATTAGAGAAAAGAAATGTTTTGGACCTAAGAAGAACTTGAAATAGGCTAACAAAATGAATTGTCACTGTGGTTGCTCCAGGAGATTTGTAGGTGCTGGTAATGTGTCCAGAAGTAATCCACGTAATGCAGCTGCAACTTCTTGTAATTTCAACAAGTGACCAAAGAAGGCTGCTATAATCAATAATAATAATAAAAAAACCTAAGATCTTTTTGGTGTGTTTTAAAGTGCCAGGGTGTTTCATTAACTCAACAGTTGGCAGAACCTTGCAAGTTATCTGCTTAGAGAGAACATGCTTGTACACCATTGACCATGGTGGATTTGCACAGAGAAGAGCATTTTCAAGAGGGAGGAAGAAGTATATAATGAGAACCGTAATCAAAATGAAGATAGTAGAGACCAGAACCATGGACTACTGTCAATTTCAAGCTGGGTGGTCAAGTTAACTCTCCATAGCTTATGTGAGAGCAAAATAACTCCTAGCTCTGTCAGGCAGCTCAGCTACAGTATACGTAAACTAGCCTGCTCAAGTGTAAATGTCAACAAAAAAGATGATTCTTCATGAAGTGGAAGAGCCATCATTTTGGGTCCAGTAGGACAATCTATACAAACTGGAAGCTCAACTGCTGTGGGGATTCACCCCAACTTGGGTAGGCTGGTCACTGAAACCATCTAGGCTTTTAAAAATCTTTCAGTACCTAAGAGAGGTACTCCTTATATCTGTTTCCTTGGTGTCCACATCATTGGTGGCTCTTGTAAGGGCCAAATGTAGCTGATTTGGTGAAATACGATGTTACCGTGAGAGCGTATGTACTTAAAATAAGAACACCATAGTATGCAATTACCAGATCCTTTGAATATTTAGCTAATTCGGTCTCTTTAAGAGTCCAGAACATCTCAAAAGCTGCAGCGAGTTACAGTTGCCCACAAGGGAGCATCTTACACTGTGGAGCCACGTGGGCACGAGTCCCTGTGCTTTGCACCAAAGAAGTACACTGCCAAAGCTCTTTGCACTAGAGATAATTTAGCCTCACAAGGAGAAATCTTGAGAATTCATTTCTACTTTTCATGAATATGTACAGTGAGGGAGAATGATTGTGTGCTCATATTTTCCTAGGCTATATTTTGTTGCATTGAACTCCAGTTATATTGACTTTCATAAACTCTAGTGTGTTACTGGTCTTCTGTTTAACAGCTGCCTGTTCTTGCCAAGTTTGGCTCCCCATAATGCACCTACAAATAATGCTGTTACAACAGGACTTATTGATGGTGCAGTTGTCAGTGGAATTGGAGCTGGTAAGTACTTGGGTATGACTGTTAGCAGTGTTTTGTATCTGATGTTTAGTTCTCTTACATTTCGTTGTTAGCCATGAAGTGATAGTATGGTGTTGGACATTGTACATGCGTAATTGAGAGCTTCTTGTGTCTTTTTTGTGTGTTCCTCTTGCTTTTTGGCCCCAAGTCAATGAAATGCAATATAAAATACAAATGTGTGATTGCTTTAAAATGCAAGGCTTTCACAGAAGGTTAAGTTGTAATCAAGAGAAGTGTATGAATAATGGATGCATTAAGAACAAGTTGAGATACTAGTGTGAAGAGTATAGGAAATGTGAAATGAATTGTAATGCTGTGCTTGTGGCTTTGTTCTGCTGAATTCTTGACTGAAATTTTTACAGGTGTAGTTACATACATTGTCACACAAATCCCATTTAAATTGTTTGCTATCCCTTATATTTGTTCACTGTAGGCTGTTCACCCTGCAGGAACCTGGTGTGCTGCAGGGCTAATTGAACATGATCACTCGTTGAAAAAAGGTGTTAAGTCTGAAAGCTAAGTTGAAGGTTTACTGCATTAAGACAGAATTAGACAGTAGTTGAATTCTGTGAGCTCTTTGTCATTCTGTAAGAGCACCCCAGGAGATGAAATGGAGTCAGGTGTATGTGGTGGAGAGATCTTCTTCAACCAGTCACATCTATTGAAGAAGCATCTGATCTTGATATTGGCAGTTTTGGAGGGCCTGATCCACTTTTTTTGTCTAAGGAACTGAAACTTGGTTGTTCTGAACAAGCACAACTTCGGAGTTAACTTTTGTTCTTAGGAGGGAATAGTGTGCAATTCTTGCTTTACTTTGTTTTGAAAGAAACTCCTCTGAGATAACTTTATGTGGCTTTTCCTCCAAGCTTGAGTCAGAAATGAAAGAAGTGACATTGAAGTCCATGAAGGAAAAGTTTGAGAAAGCAGAGCTGCTATCAGCTGAGCTGATATGAAAAAAAAAAAAAGAGCAGCAGCAAGTAGGTATCCTAAGTAGTAGCTACTCCAGCTATATAATGGGCTTTCACTTTTGTTTTTAGGTGAAAGATTTTTCCCACCGCCATCTGGTTTAAGCTACTCAACTTGGTTTTGTATTGAACATTTTAGTACGCCTCCTAATAACCATCCTGTGAGGCTTCTTACTGTAGTACGGCGTGCAAACTCCTCGGAGCAGCATTATGTATGCCTTGCCATTGTCCTCTCTGCAAAAGACCGGTCACTGATTGTTTCAACTAAAGAAGAATTGCTTCAAAATTATGGTAAGAGTTGTGTCATCAGCTAATCCTGACAATAATGCAACTTTAGTTGCAGCTTCACCAGCTCCTAATGGGTTTTGACAACGGAAAAATGTAAAATTAAAACATTAGTGTAGAAATTAGGAAGCTTTAATAATTTCCAAAGAAGTTTTGATATGTGCATATAAAGACAGGTTTTTGCCCAAACCCCAAGATTATAGATTTGAAGGAGGGATTACATCATTGTTTTTGGAAGGTTCTTCCTTTTATTTGTCTTGTACTGTTAATTTTAGATATAATCTCTTGAGATGCAAATGTTAACTATCTTTGCTTTGAAGAAGTTTGGAAATAGTAAACTAGCAGATTGTGAAGGCTTTTTCAATCTGCATAGTCCCAGTGCTAGAGGGCTATTTGAAGGCAATCAGAGAATGGTAGGGGTTGGAAGGGGCCTCTGGAGATCATATTGTCCAAATCCCCGCTTGAGCAGGCACACCCAGAGCAGGGGGGACAGGAACATGTCCAGGAGGGATTTGAGGGAAGGTGACTCCAGAGCCTCCCTGGGCAGCCTGTGCCACTGCTCTGTCACACTCACAATCAGTCATTCACTTCATATTTTAAATCTGTGATCAGTTTTCAGAAATAATTTGTAGCTTCATTCGGTATCTGTGATAGAAGGTAGAATTACAGGAGGTGCAGTGAAAATCTGTGAAGCTGGTGAGGCTTCAGTTGAATTTGGTAGAGAGAGCTGTCAGTGCAGTTGGGGTCTTCAGGCCTATCCTGTCTCCTGTCTTGTCCTCCATCAGAGCCTCCAAAAATGGTCACTTTTGACAGGCTGTTTATGCTGTGGAGGAGCAGAGAAGAGCAAGGCAGCCTTCTGCATATGTTTCAGGCTTAGCTCTTTACCAGAGCAATACACTGGGTTACAACTGGTTATCAGAAATATGTTCCTGCTTCTGTTCTTTCCTTTTGAGTAACAGGCACTAAAAAAGATTTTATACAACTGTTATTAATTTAAAAAAAAACAAACCAAAACCAAAACAACAACCAACCAATCAGTGAAGCACTGTTATAGACTATTCCTTATTTTCATAAGTGGACATTCGCATCATTAAGTGCAGTATTTACTGTTAGTAGAAGTCAGGTTCAAAAGCTAAACCTTGAGCTGAAAACCCATAGTATAAGGGTGGAACTAAACCTCTTAAATTACAAAGATATTGATAGTGTTTTCTTTCTCAGAAGGCTGAATTCTTATGAGAGAGAATTAAATAAGTTTATCTTCATATTACTTGGTTTAGCCTGCACTGGAGCTCTAGGTTGTACGGTTTTAGTTTGTAAGCCCCTATTATCTAACTCTTTGAAAGAGATTGGATTTGAAGAGGCTTGTCAGAGATCTGAAGGTCTCTGACTACAAAGACTGTTTTTTAATCGAATGGGATATTTTGCTTTACTGGAGTCGTAGTTGGTGGTATACCATCAAGTGCTGAGCAGGTAAGTACCTGAAGAACTGAGATGGCAGGCCCACCAGCACAGGGACTGCAAGTGCTGACAGTCTATTGTAAGAATAAATGGGGTGGTTTAAGGATCTTTCTTGTGAGCGAGAATGGTGCACAGAGGTGTTTGGCTGAAAAAAGGAACTTGAGATAATTTTTGTATCCGGAAGTTAGTTCCAAGTACTCTGCTTTTATCATTTTCCTTGTGCTATTTCTAAAGAAATGAGTGTTCTCCCTGTGTAGGTGGTTGTTGAGGTAAGAGGATTAGTGGTTTCTTTTCTTTATTTCAATATGGAAGAATGAAGAGAGATCTGAAAAGCTCCTGTTCTTTATTGAATCGTTGCCTGGTGCTGAATTTTCAAGCTTTTTCTTTTTTTTTTATTTTGGGGGGTGGGAGCTTTCAAGTAGAGTGGGGGTCATTCTGATTTGTGATGAGGAAGCTAAGGCACCTGCAAACTGATCATGCCCTCTGGTACGAAGTCAAAGGATGCCTTTTAGAGAAATTTAAAAAATGTGTGCTGAGAACTAAAGCGTACTTCAACGTTCAGGAGAAGAGAATTCAGCACCTGTTAGTGAAAAAAGACCTGGGAAGTGCTGAAGAGTATAGATGTGTGAATTGGGGATGGGTGGTCAGCAGCTTGTAGTTTTGCAGCCCCTGTGGAGAGGCTGGAAGTGGGTTCCTCTGGCTGCACATCTGGAAGGCAGACATGAATTTCTGCCTCCTCTCGCTGTTGGTGTGAGGGTGGCCGATGCAGCTCTCCTCACCCCACAGCAGCTGCTGCTTGCATCAGGCCAGTGGCCTTATGACCCAGGCACCATTGCTGTTAAGGTGAAGGGAAGGCAAGGGTGACTTGCTGTAGTTACAGTACTGAAATGGAACAGACAAGATGTTGCAAAGACTTGGGCAGAAATGCCTCAGCCATGAGCTCACCCCTTCAGTAGAAGTGCTTCAGAAAATTAATTTTCCCTAGAACTGCAAAAAGAGAAGAAGAGAAGCCACTATGCTGAGGCTTGAGTTATGAATACCCCAACCTGGTCTGTGCTTGATGCATGTCTCGCTAGCCACACGTCGTATTTGTGGCTTTTATTAAGGAAAAAGAGTCTGAGGCTTTCAACCTCCTCTTTAACTTCACTTATGCTTTGTAACATAGCATGATTCTGATGCAGGTCCTTTGAAAGGCAATCATTTTACTTGTATCTTTTGCGTGTGACCTAATTGTTTAAGCAAGATAGTGGCAAGCTTATACTGAGTGTCTGGCCAGGTACTGGGGGAAAAGAGGGGGCTTCTGTGAGAAGAGTCTGGGGCTGCCCTGTGCCTGGATATAGCTCGTTCCAGCCAGGTCCACAACAGACCCCTGGCAGGGCGCAGCTGAGCCCAGCAGCCAGGCTGCTGGCACCTCTGGGAAAACACATGTAAGAGAGGATGAAATGCTGTGTGGAGTGAGGAGTAAGTTAAAAAATGTGAGAGAATGCACTAAGGCTACCAAGGCAGGAGCAGAAGGAGGGGAGGGGGTGCTCCAGGCATCAGAGCAGAGATCCCACACGGCCCCTGGAGAAGACCGCACTGGAGCAGGTAGTAGGGCCTGTGGAGGAGACTATGGTAGAGCAGGGAAAAGTGAGAGGAGAAAGTCCAGGAAGTATGAATATCTTTCTCTCCACAGTATGAGAAAGGTAAAAAATAGCCCTGTAGGTTTGGAGAGACATCTGTTGTTTCTTGCTGGCTACTGCTGTAAAAACGTTTTTAGAAAAACAACAACAAAAAAAGTCTTTGTGACCGGCATAGTGACATGAGAAAACTAGTAAAACTTGATCAAACTAGTCATTACATCTAAAATTTCAAAGGAAGGGTAGAAGGAGAGAAGTAAAACATGATTATCAAAAGTCTGTAAGTATCTTGAGAATTTTCTTAGAGAAGAATTAAGGCAAAGGAGGAAGAGAGCTGTTGTTGATACTACCAAAACTGTACTGGCTTGTTAATGTGCAAGTACCTAATGGTGTTCAGCCTGTCAAATTGTGACAACTTGATCTGAACACTTTCTCAAAATTCTGGTTTTACTCTTTCACTTCTTGTATTTTAAAGCTAAAGTTGTATCTTAATAAGATATGAATGAAGTCATATTAATAATTGTCTTTTTGGCCAAATTGTTAACTATGTGTTTTCTAAAATTTCGGCTTTAATGTATTGCTGTAGATTGTTCCACATAAAGTGTAATGACATAAGAAGCTTAAAACAGATGAATAATGTTTCTGCTGGTGCCCACTAACTGTTACTTTCCCTTTAGTCGATGACTTCAGTGAGGAATCATCATTTTATGAGATTCTTCCTTGTTGTGCCCGTTTTCGCTGTGGTGACCTTATTGTGGAAGGCCAGTGGCATCACCTAGTTCTTGTCATGAGTAAAGGCATGCTAAAGAACAGCACAGCTGCACTCTACCTTGATGGACAGCTTGTTAACACTGTTAAGGTAAAATAAATCTTTAAACCCTCATTTTTACTAATTGGAGTGATTTCTCTCTCTCTGCACACCTATATGTGTAATATAACCACAGAACAACAGAAAAAAACATACTAAAAAAAAACCACCCAAAGCAAAGGAAAAAAACCCTACACCAAACCTGAAATGAGGAGCCTTGCAAAAACAGGTCTTTGCTTACTACACAGCTCAGACCCAGCTGTAGTCCTGTTAAGGGGAGAAGATAATGAATACTTCCTCAGGCATGAGCAATAGTAACGCTGAAGTGGACATGTATTGAATGCGAGGCAAGTGTTGCACAGCTATGCTGCTGACTAGATTAATTAGAAGGAGGATACAAAGCTGAAGACGACTTATGCCAGGACCATGTAGCAGGTCTAACTATGAATAATAGGGAGATTAGAGTAAGACAGTTTTGCCAATTTAGCCATGTGTTTCCTTTCTCAACCCTCTTGCCAGCCCAGAAATAGCATCCCCTGTCACTGAGAGTCACTGAGATGTCCATTGTTGTTATTAGTTGATTGTAGATGAAACACATTTAGTTGTAAAGATCAACATTTTGTGGTTAGGTGGAAGAAACTAGGAGGCCGAGAGCAGAGAAGAGCGCTGTGGACCTGTCCACTGAGCACAGAGTATTCCTGACCTGTAACTGATAGCCAAGAGCATTTGGCACCTGGCAGGCATGGGCCTTAAGGGAGTAAACTAATCCTGGTGTGGGGTGCAAATTAGCTAGCGTTACTGTACTGCTATAGGTAAAACAATATTTTTACTTTCAAAGTTTACCTTTCAGTATTCCTTTTGCAGAAAGAGGATTATAGTAACCTTACTTGTTATGCTGCTAGCTGTAATACATGAGTATGTATCTGGTCATACATTAGTACATTCAATAGCTGGCAACAGAATTTTTACAAGGTTGATAGAAAATGCCTGCGAGATGTTACTGCCATTATATATAGGCCAGCATCGTCTCCATGTATTTGTTTTATTGCCATCTGAAAATCTTACTAAATTGAGTTCATCATGTTTGCACTTTTGCTTGAAACAGTAAAATTACGAAAGGCATATTTTCACCGGCTGAAGCAGGAGGAGAAAGAACACAAGGTTATGGCGCTGTCTTATTGCTTTTGCAGAAAATAATGACCATCATAAAGCACCATGTTTTTAGAAGCAAGATACACCTTTGTTCTTCAGTGTGTTTAAGCACAGAACTCTCATGCTCTCATCCTGTGTTTCCATACACACCTTTATCTTTTGAAAGCCACTTCTGATCTTTGCATTTACCTTCTGGTTAATATTTTCACTGACTGATGTATGGTATCAGAATACCGTGCATTTCATAGCAATCATTTGGTATGTCCCCTGGTTTGCAAATGGCTTCCCCGAATTTCTGATCTGTCTACTTTCTTTTCACAGTACCCATGCTATGTCGATAACTTCACTGTGTTTTTCTCTCTTACAGCTTCACTATATTCATAGTAGTCCAAGTGGGTCTGGTTCTGCCAATCCACCTGTAGTCAGCACTGTTTACGCCTATATTGGCACACCACCCGCACAGCGCCAGCTCTCTTCATTAGTGTGGCGCTTAGGCCCTACACATTTCCTGGAGGAAGTTTTGCCTGCCCCGGGTGTTAGCACCATTTATGAGCTGGGACCAAATTACGTTGGAAGCTTTCAAGCAGTATACGTACCATGTAAGTACAGTTCAAATGGCAGCTGGTAACTTGGCCCAGGTGTAGTGGAATCTTTTGTGTGTGTATTGGCAGAGGAGGTGAGAGAGTATGCAGTAGCAGAGAGGAAAAGCAAACTGAAGAAGATTAGTAGCTGCTGTAAAAGAGGATGATAGAAATCCAAATTACTGTTAAAACTTCTGGTAGTTCTTGTACTGAGATATGCTAGAAATGCTCGTATTCCTCACTTTGGTTTTAAACCAGTTAGAAATGCTTAAAGCTGCCATTATTCATACTGTATATTATATTTATCTGTAGAAAGTGAAATTGGAAAAGCATTTTAACTTGACAGTTTCTAGTGATAACACTCATTTGCAAATCTGCAATGTATTCTGTACTTCAAACACAGCTGTCTTGAAATGTCATTGTTTATAGGGCCTGAATAGGTCAACTGAGGGGGGAAAAAAATCACACAAAGAGGGATTGTGGTGCAGCAGATAGTCTTTAAGCATTCATTGCAAACAAATACGGGCAATTTTGTTACATTTTTAAAGTGTTCTTGCTTGAAATTGAGGTGAGTGCAACACAAGAATTTGATTAACCTTGTTAGAAATATGTGTCCGTAGCCCTGTTTTTAACTATTCAGACAACAGATTCTTGATTAGCTCTGGTAAGATGAACTGTCATGAGCGAAATTTTCCTCTTCTGTAGAGCTCCCTGTCTTTCTGTTTAGTTAGACTACCTCCTCGCTAACGTCATTATTACGTCAGAAGATGCTCATTGCTTTGCCTAGCTATCACATGGCTTTTCAGTAAAACATAATAAAAATTGGGAGCATATCAAGTCATCTTATCCTTGCATTGTCTTCCCCCGTGAGGACCATAATGCTTGTCAGCTCTTCTGGAGAGAAACTGTCACCAGCTCAAGTAAGGAGTGATGAGAGTGGCAGGGAAACAAAAGCATGTACAGGGAGTGAGCAGAGTCTTACTTCTCATGGTGAAAGCTTTCCCTAGAGTAATGACGGACACGCACACACCACCACCACCACCCCCTCCCCAAACGTAGGTGATCCTCAGGCTGTGAAAGAACCAAGTATCATGAAAAAGAACGTAGCTTTCCTTACCTATCTTGAGTGAAAAATTTTAGGGAATTGAATTTTGTCATCTACAGATCTGTGTCATGTACTTGCTTTTCTGACGCCTAGACAAACCTGGCAAGCAACTCTGGATTTAAATATCTGCTACTCAATTATCTGGAAGGCATTTTGACTGGTGCTGTGCAAGTACCAAATTAGCCAATGGGAATTCCATGAATGTGAATTTGTTCATTCACTTCCGAGAATTAAAGATCTTCCTGCCTTTATGCTAAGGCCATGTTCACCAGGAAGCCCACAGTAACTTAAAAGAATTCTTAATTTCTTAACATACTGACTTTTTCCAGCGTGGCAGTGTATTTCTCCTGCACAAGCTTTGCTCAGTTTGTTGTATTTCAGGAGTGGTCTGCTCCAAAACAAAGGGTGTGTTTCTACCTGGGGCTAAGCTTCTGTTGAGGTTATGTGCAGTGTGCCAAACCCTAAGGAGTTGGATAGGGGTGAGTGTGAAGCTCTGTATCTTGTCCTTTATCGTGGACTCTTTCCAAAACGCTTGTTCTTCCTTAGTGTAATGATTATTTGTGGGAATCCTGGAGAAGGGAAGAGCCCTTGCAGTCTTCTGCTGTTGTCCTTACGGGGAAATTGTGTCTGAGTTGCCATTTGTCCATGCAGTCTTTCTTTTGGAAGCTTTGTCTCTGTCTTCAGTGAGGAAGATTGCCATCATCTGAGAGTTTGTCCTGTGTTTAAACAAATGAAAAACCTGATAACTCTTTAAGTCTTGGAAGGACCCCTCAGAGACCAGTTACTAGTTCAGGGGAAGGAATTCCTTCGTCTGTTCACTTAAGTGGAGGGATGTTCTCAGGGCATCCGCATGAGCAGAGGATTCAATAAGGATTTCATTTATGGGGAAACCAAGACTTCTGAAACTCTCTCTTAAGTGAGACTTGACAGAGGCTTCACCCTGGTTCAAAAATATTATGTAAATGTCCAGCTTCTCGTTTGTTTCAGTGTTAGGTGAGGAGCCTTCATGCTTTTTTTACTTCCATTATTGGGTTTCGCTGGAGTTGCAAACACCTTTTGACCTGGAATGAAGATGCAGAAGTGAATCTCTTATGTTGAGCTTCCTCTAAGCGTTGTAGACAGCTGTTAGTCATAGTGTTTGCAGTGCCTCACAAGAAACATCCACTTTCACAGCAGTGCATACGAAATATTAAAGATATGGTTATATATTCTCTTCAATGCCTGGCCCTTTTGGTCTTTATTCAGGCTTGTATCTCTTGTACCATTCCCTAAGGCAGTTTTCCTGCAAACCATTGTAAAAAGCCTGTTGTCCCAGGCAAAGACACAGATGTACCAAATACTTCTCTGTTTTGTGATTACTTTGTTTTTCTTCAGGTGGGAAGGGAAGTGAATAGCCCTTAGGCTGTATGCAAATTGAATATAGGAGTACGGTTGCCTTCCAAAAATTCAGATGAGGAAGCACCAATTCTTCTATTGCTTGACCAAGCCACAGGCTTCACAGTTGCCATTATGGATTAATATTGTAGACCTTCTTGAAAGGAGATGTTTGCTGTGTGTTGCTCTTTTATCTTAAATGGCAGATGTATTCAACAACTCTTGTGCTATCAAGCTACCCTTCAGTACAGTGAGCAAGTATGCAAAGACAATATCAAACCTCAGCTATCTGTAAAACCTTTCTTCTATACCTATTCTGCAATGTAATTTACGTAAGATTTTACTCTTAAAACTGAAAAGAAAAACAGTGCTATTAATGAAATGAACTTTTATTTTGTCTTTAAGGTAAAGATACGAAGTCTGAAGGAATCAACCCATCTCCGGTATCCTTGGTACCAGAAGAAAAGGTCTCTTTTGGTCTCTATGCGTTGTCAGTTTCTTCGTTTACAGTGGCAAAAATAAGGAAAGTTTACAACAAGTTGGATAGTAAAGCTATTGCCAAACAGGTATGTTGGGAAATTAGTTGGTTAATGTGTACTACTTGTTTGGTCCTTTCTTTTAACTTCTTTCAAGGCAATTTGCGCAATGCAACCAGGAACAATAATGTACTCATCAGAAGAGCTGCCCATAATCACTTTCATGTTTTAAAAAAGCAAAAAATAAAAAATTGAGGAAGACTGTACTCCAATATTTTGTTCGCATTTTTAAAATTACTCGTAGCTCTGTATCTTGGCATCTTTTGTGGAGGTATTTTTGATTTTTAATGTAGACAGCAGTTGTAATCCTGTTGAAAAACAGTTAAGATTATATCATTTAACAATATTTCTACTGTTGCAGATTATCAGCTTTGTTCGCTTAGTCCTTTGACTGTGATTCAGATTTGGAAAACAGAATATTGGTTTACATTTTTCTTCAAAGTACATTAGAAGTCAGTGAATTATTTGTACAAAGGACCATCTCTGAAGTAAGGCTGAGAGAGTTAGGGTCATTCAGCCTGAAGAAGAGGAGGCTCTGAGGAGACCTTAGTGCAGCCTTTAAATACATACAGGGGCTTATAAGAACAATAGAGACAGACTTGTTACCAGGGTGCGTAATGACAGGACAAGGGGCAGGGGTTTTAAACGGAAAGAAGGTGGATTTAGATTGGGCATAAGTATGAAACTTTTTACTATGAAAGTGCTGAGACACTGGAAGAGGTTGCCTAGGGAAGCTGTGGATGCCCCATCCCTGGAAGTCTTCAAGGTCAGGTTGGATGATACTCTGAGTAACCTAATTTAGTGCAAGATGTCCCTGCCCACAGGAGGGGGATTAACTAGATCATCTTTAAAGGTCCCTTTCAACCCAAACCATTCTGTGATCCCGTAGAATTATTTTGAAAGTTAGATTCATCTTCCTTAAACTTTGGAGAGTGTAGGTTTCTCTTTACTTTAGAGAATGTCCTAATGACTCTAGCATAGTTCTGTTTTGTTATATGTTAGTCACTCTTTGTTACAGGAGGAGAACACACAAGTTATATTCAGGCTTATGTAAAACAAACAGAGAAAACCAACTTCAGCCCTTGCTTTTCTTTCTTGTTTTGTTCAGCTGGCAATTTCTTCTCACGAAAATGCAACACCTGTGAAGCTGCTACATAACTCAGCAGGGCATTTGAATGGACCAGCACGCTCCATTGGTGCAGCTTTGATAGGATATTTAGGTGAGTTGAGTCCTTGAGAATTACTATGTTTAAACATGATTAATACTTGTGAATAAGATAAATCATATAATTGATGAACGTTAATGGTACATTGTTAAATTTATTTAATGTTTTTATATTTCAGGGTCGTGCTATTATCTTTTTTCTTATTTGCCCACATGGGATGCTTGTTTACACTTTATATGAGTTATCATTATGAAAATACACTTAATTACTTTACCTTTGGTCATTAACTGTTTTCTAGTGCAATATTTCCTTCACCTTCTTTTCTGAGGTGTCATAGTTCTTCTACTAATACTCTTCAGAATTCAACCAATGGTAGAATGCAAATTACTTGCATGTATTCACAATTATTTCCTACAAGAATTGGATTTGATTTGATTTGAATTTATTTTCTCTGCCTATGCTCAGGAGTAAGAACATTTGTCCCCAAGCCTGTTGCCACTACACTGCAGTACATAGGTGGAGCTGCTGCAATTTTGGGGCTTGTAGCCATGGCATCAGATGTGGAAGGGTTGTATGCAGCTGTGAAGGCCTTGGTCTGTGTGGTAAAGAGCAATCCACTGGCCAGCAAAGAAATGGAAAGAATCAGAGGTTATCAGGTATGTAAGAAATGCCTTAAAACAGACCAGACTGATTGAATTTCACTGTCTGTCCTAGCATTTCCCATGGAAATTCCTTGCGTTGTGGCAACCTGGGTGTCTGCTCTTAAGTTTCCTGACCTCTTGACTAACTATTAGCACAATGAGTTACTTAGGATGCCTTTTAAAGGAGAGGGTGGAAAGTTTTGCTAAGTTGTGCACGTTTAGCTGCTTTGTTGAAACCGACCCTTAATAGCACGTAGATGATTCTTTTCCTGTGATTGTGAATCCACCCCTGCAAGCCCAGAGCTGCTGCCTCCTTGATCTGCCAGCAAGAGAGGAGGGTAGGGGCACATGAAGAAAAATGAACAAGTGGACTCCTAGAATCATCATTTTGAGGGGACTGCACAGACTGTGGTTAGTGATGCTCTTTGCTTTCAAGCTGAAGCTTCTTAATTCTCCATCAGGGTGAGGAAAGTGCGATCAGTCATGCAGAAGGATTGGTTGACTGACTTGAAAAGATCTTCACATAACCAATGCATTTTACATTTCTCATGAAGACTGCTTTACTGAAGTTGAAAGTTTGTGCTGTGGTTTGGGTAGCGTATTTACAAACCTTGTAATGCTAATGGCTAGTGCAGTTACATCAGAACATATTATTTTGCAGACCTTGGCTTACTTTGACCAAACAAATTTAGACGCTGTCCTCCTTGCACCATATGCAGTCAGTGGATCACAACATACATACTAGCCTACTTGTGTTGACCTCAGCAAATAGCAAGGTTTGAGAGAGAGTCCCAGAAAACTGTATTTCTTTAGTAATGTTTCAAGGAGGATGGTGAAGCTGAACAGGCCAGTATGTTGAGAGTTTAACAAGTTTGCATCAGAAGATGAGAAGTAGCAATAGTACATCTGGCAGTTTGTTCTTTCTTGACCAAGATTATAAGAAGTTAGAGCAGAAATGAGGACTGAAGGGACGACATCTACAGTCATGCCTAGGACAACAAAGGGTAGTAAGAAGAAAGTCAGTCAGGCTTATTCAGATTTATGTTGTCATGGCTACTTCTCTTCAGTGCCAGAATACCTCTCATTTGTGCATGCAGTACTCTAGGGGTGCTCTGTTTAAGTCTGCTGCGTCCACAGTTGCTGTCCGGGAACACAACTATCTTAGAACGTATCATGTGCTGTCTTAAACTGTGACTGATTACCAGAGAGCTGAGGTGTGTCTGTGCGTGCCTAATCCTCGGGACCTAGATACTGTCTGCAGTGTTGAACAAATGTCTTATGAGCTGGAGGGTGTCCTGGATGTGCCCCTTTTCTAATCAACCATAATGCTACTTTCAAGCTATGTCATCAAGAGCGTCAACTATCAGACATACTTTAAGGGTCTTCTCAAAAGGGACATTTCATCCCTGCTTATTTGGGCTTAGGCAACGTTGCTGTGTGTTCAAAGGCAACTAATTCATTTTCTGTTTACTTGTTCAAGTTGTTGGCAATGCTGTTAAAGAAGAAACGATCCCTTCTGAACAGCCACATACTCCACCTGACCTTTTCCTTGGTGGGAACTGTCGATAGTGGGCACGAGACCTCCATTATTCCAAATTCTGCTGCCTTCCAGGATCTGCTCTGTGATTTTGAAGTACGTAAAGCTGCACAGAAAAGTGATGGTGATACTGGATAGTGATTAAGTCAGGTGCTCATAGCATACCTTAAATATTGAACCACAGCAAACTATGTTGTTATTCTGAGAACTTACTATTTCGTATATAGTACAGTAAAGCAGGTGAGCGGCAAGATGATTGGTAACTTTTCCTGTTGAAATGGCTTGAATCACTGTAGAAACAATGAGTGGGTACCACGGATGTTTCTGCTTTTTGTTTTTGTGGAAGATAAGTTTTGTAGTTTTCTATTCCCCAGCAATTTCTTTTAACCTGTGTGTTCTACTGCAGTACCTATATCAAGGCACGAAAAACATACTGAAAATAACAGTAGGAGGTAAACTTTCAACAGAGCATGTAGAATCACGTTATCATACATCTCCTGCAAATTTAATAGTAAGGCAGTTAAAATTCTGCTTGCATGACCAATGAAATATTTAAGTGTTGCGTTAAACTAAGGAAAGTAGAAAAGGTCAGAAGGAAATGCTAATGTAATAGAGTTGTATACAATGCGTAGAACTCATTTAGTGATGCTCCTTTGGCATTATCTGTACCTGATACAGACTGAGTGAGAGTGTTCTGACTCACATATACTAAAATAAGTAAATAAATAAAAATACTACTGCCGCTACTGATCCAGCTATAAAATACTGTCTTAGTAGTGCAAGTCTGTCTTGCACAAATGGCTGTATGGAGTTATCCATTTCCTTTTGTTAGATGTCTGTTTGAGTATTTCAAAGCACTCCTGGAAACTCTATTTAAGGGTCTTGCCTGTGAAGAAACTCCTACTGCTTACTATAACCTTTATTGTAATAAAATCAACTGGCCTTGTTAACTTCATTTTTTCGAGATCTTAAAGGTCTTCAATGCACCCAGCCAGCCCCCCCCTTGCCAAGATGAACAATACAATTTAATTATGGACAAAAAAAAAAGAGGAAATGAGAAGGGCAAACCTGAGCCTCTTTGGTTTTTAACCTTGGTGGGAATCTGATACAGAGGAAATTTGTCACCCACCAAAGTTTCCTTTTTTTATTTTTTCTTGAGGCATAATATTAAAACTCGAAATAAGTTTGTGCCATGTCAGTACCAAAGAATTTATGTTTAATGTAACTAGTCATTCTTTAACAAACCTTTTAAATTACAATAACACTTCCTTTGCACTCACAAAATGAAACATAGACAATAGAAGTTACTACATCTACAAGAGGTAATATTTGTGGTAGAGATCTTAAGGTAATTCAACTGTTTAGCAAGGAAGAGTGTGAATCATAGGCCAGTTCCTTTTACAATGAGGCATGAATTCTGGTGAAGAATACTCTTCTCTTTTTTTTTTTTTTTTTTCCTTTTTCTTTCTCCTCTCATCTTTCTCCCATAAAGGAACCAGCTGAGAAATTTCATCAATGGTGTATAGTCACTCAAACAGCAACTACTGTACAAAAGATCCAGTTTCATATTTAGTTTGTGTCTGTCTTTATTTTTCCCTGAAGACCAAGACAACTGGGGAACAAATACTTTTTTATCCTCTTAAGTATAATAGGTCTGTGAGTCACTAAGAAAAAAACTTCACAAAAGCCTCAGGTCCCGTGTCGTCCGTCCGTGTCCGTCCCCCCCCATTAATTTTTTTTCTGTATTCAGAAATCAGTGACCCAAACATTTCACTTAAATTGGATAAATTGGATGTTCTTCCTTTCATGGTAAACGGGGAAATGAAAATGTGTGTTCTGATCATTTTAGACTATAAGATTAGAAGAAAAGCAAAAGCTAGAAAGCTTTTTGTTTAAGCCAGCTTATACATGAAAGCACAAGTACTAACTATGCTTTGTTCAACAGCAAGTAAATTTTAAGATTTGCAGCTATAACTGTGAGCTTTCTGGCTTTTATATCTTTTATTACTTTTACTGATTGAACAATTAATATTTTTTTGAGGATCTAAATTTAAAATGGTGTGTAGGAAATGCTGCATAAAGATTAAAAAAAAAATAATCAGGGAAGACCTTGAGTTCAATCTTGGCAGAAGATGGTAAGTTAATTTTGCAAAGAGAAAATCTTCACTTAAGACAAATAAAATTAACATGGCATTTCTCATCAGCCTTCTAAAACCCAGTAACTCCTTTGGAGTCATTGCACCATGTGTTTAAAGAGAAATTCCAGATACTGTGTAACTTTTTTGTCTAGAACTCTTCAAGTTTTCAGCATGTTACACTAACACAGAATACATTTCCTACCAATGTGTGTTTCTTCAGTCTTCGCTAGTACATTTAATACTTATCTGAAGCTAAAGTATAAACAATTGAGGACCTTACGCTGAGCTTTTGAGCGCAATGGCCAGGTATATAGTCATGTAGACAAACAGTTTTAATTTCTTCAAGCCTTTCATAATCTTTGATATAATAATGTCAGTTTTTAAAGTGGATTTGCATACAAAATGTATTGTTTATACTCTATTTCAGGTCTGGCTTCACGCACCATATGAGCTTCATCTGTCATTATTTGAACACTTCATAGAACTTCTCACTGAGTCCAGGTATGAGCCAGTGCCAGCCTAGTAATGAGTCTTGCAGGGTTAGGTAATATGCAGACGATGCTCCAATTTTAAATTGCCATCTCCTTTCTTTCCTTCTTCCAGTGAAGCAGCAAAGAATGCTAAGTTAATGAGGGAATTCCAACTCATCCCAAGACTGCTCTTGACTCTTCGAGATATGTCTCTGTCCCAGCCTACTATTGCTGCGATTAGTAATGTGCTGAGCTTTCTGCTTCAAGGCTTCCCTAGCAGCTATGACTTGCTCAGGTAGCCCACACCTACAATAATTCTGGCTGTTGTGTTTTTATTATGTTGGTGATCTTGGTCAATGGTACATAACAGTAATACTGCTGTGGAGTAAGTAATGTGAAATACTCATGTACTGAATTTTTTCCTCTAAGTAACTGATCTAGGCATAGGCAATAATTTTTTTAATGCCTTGATTTGCGTATTAAATTCAGTTTGTACCTAAACAGGTATGACTGAATGATTAAACTGGCTTAATGTTCTGCAGGTGAAAAGCAAAGGTGCTGTATTGCAGCTCCCTTGTTCATGTGAAACACTGCGCACTTTTCTTGAATACTGTTGAGTATTACTTAAGATGGAGTATAATGATACTTCTGGTTAAAATGCAGCTTTGATTAGTTTCCCATGTGAAAGCTTTAGTTCAAGATTTTTTCTTAATCATTGCTGTGTAGAAAAATATTTAAGGCTGTTAGATATAGTACTATTAATTCTGACTGAAAGTTACAGAAATAATTGCAGTTCATACATACAGGAGTATTTGAAATGCTTTTAAATGAGTTCAACTCCTTGAAAATGGGATTTTTCTCATCTCCCATTTCATTATAATGGAAATGGATAAAATATTGCAGGACTTGGGGTTCTTTGCATGAGTGGTCACGTTTTCAGCTTCTCACTTTAAGTACAATTAAAGGTGTCAGTAGCATCAACCTGAGCATCTTATCTGTCTTTGTTTTAATTACACAGGACAAAAGATTATTCAAGAATAAAACTGTTGATTTTATGCTTAAATGGTTATGGAACAGATTGTAGAATGCCTGAGTGGTTTTTTTGGTCTCCTTCCTGGAAATAAAAATGAAAAATATTGTATAACTTGGGAAAAGTTATACTATCTAGGGACCTTTTCAAGTTATTTCCAAAGGAAAGAGGAATACATTGCATCTCCTTTCTTTGAGTAGCACATTATCATCTTGTCTTAAAAACCATGACTTTGTGTTACATCACCTCAAGTTATAGGCAGAAAAGTCATACCCAAGTCAAGTAATCTCTGGTTTTGATGTAATACTTGTTCGGGTGTAACGGTTTGAGAATAATGTTTTGTTCTCCTTTCTAACTTGTGGTGTTCCTTTTACTAGGACTTGGTGGTATCTCCTGGTTTCCTTTCCTGAATCCTAGGATTTTCATGGTCTATTACCTGCAGACTTGTCTGCAAAGATGCCGTTAATTACTACACATTAATTTGGTTTTGGCTAGTAACTTTAGATGGAGACTGTTCTCCTCAGTCCTCAGGTGTGATGAAGTTGACGGTTTTGGGTATCGCCCTCTCACTACTGTTAAGGTTTTATATTTAAGGTGAATTATTGATAGATGAGAGTGCACCTGTCCTATCAATGAATGATGTTTTTTTTTTCTGCATACATCAAGGTATGGACAGTTCATCTCTTCCACTTTACCTACATTTGCAGTCTGTGAGAAGTTTGTAGTCATGGAAATAAACAATGAAGAAAAGCTTGACAGTGGTAAGTGATGGCATGGCTTAGAAGCAGTAGAAGAGAAATACTTAGTGATGTCTTCTGTGCTTAAATACTTAAAACGTAGAAATAGTGTCATTAGCAATATTGTAATTTTGTTATAACTTCACTGCTGGTTAGTTGTGGTACTTCAGTTTTCAGTATTGTGTGCAAAGCAGTGCAAAACCCATGTACTCTTGTTTTCCTTCACTTAACACTGTGTGGTTTTGTTTTGCTTCCTCCTATCACTTCTTCAAATCAGCTGTGCATCTCTCCTCCTTTGTGGGGAGAGAAGAAAGACCAAAACAGATTATGAGGTGCATGTTGTCTCCAGGTGTGGAAGAAGTGAAAGAATAAACTAAGACAATGTAGTAGTTGTTTGGTTGGTTGGGGTTTTTTGTTTGTTTGGTTTTCTTTAGGAAAAAAAATTGCTTTACTGTCCTTCAAGAATGATTATATTGAATTGTTTTGAGACCATTTCTGCTCTTGTTTTCCTAAAGGAAAAAGGCTTATGCAATTGTGGTTTTGATCAGTCTCCCTGAACAGAAACATTTTAGTCCCACAGGAGATGTCACCCAAATAACAAGAAGGGAGTTCCCAAAGGTCCTGTGTTTCTACGTCTCTTGGGAATATATTGGTACGAAGGGACAAGTGAGAGAGAAGTGTTTCTGCTTTACAGTTAGCTTTATTAGTCTGGTTTTCCAAACAAAAGGTTTAGGCAGTCTGCACATTCATCATGCCACTGTGCATCTCCTGTTCCTTCTGAATACTTTTGCTTATTATGGTCTCAAAGATGATTAAATTAGAGCTTTTTAGTGAAAAAGAGGGAGTGGGTATTGGAGAAAGAACCAGGTTGGTGTTCTCGTTAAAGGCCAGCCATGGTTTTTTCCCAGGCTAACCACAGCCTGAGCTGCTTTTTGCCTGCCTGGGGGACTGAAGAACCTTGGGGAAAAGTTCAGACTGTGGCAGGAATGGAGAGAGAAGCTTTTGAGACAAAGGACATGAGATTTTTAGGTTACTGGTCTTTACCAGTTCTGCTCTATTCCTGCCATAGAAGATGTTTTGTGTTCATGTCTGTGACTTGTGCGGAAGAATCTTGGCCCAGAAAGTGTCGGCTTATCTGTCTTCATTTTTGCACATCACCTCAAGTTGCGATTTTTTTTACATAATGTAAAAATGTAGTCCTCCTTTGACAGCATAAGCTACAATAAGAGGGATTCAGAAAATAATTGTAAAGCTAGTCCTGAGCTTGTTGGCTTGTTTTGCAGTGTCTTTCATCAAATGATGAGTTTGGGGATCTGTCAAAAGAAAAGGAAGCTAATTTTTCTCCCCATTTCTAAGACTTGGAGGGAGTTGGGAAGTATCAGGTTTTTTTCTTTATATTCTTTCCCACCCCAATTGCATAATGCGAAACGTTTATCCAACTACCTTGTTGTGGGGCTGGGGGTGGTGAGGGGTTGAGTGTGTTCATGTTTGGTTTTGTGTCTCTACCTGCCAGGATTGACTAGCTTAGCTAATGTGGACCACCTCAGTTTTGATTATTGTCTGAGAAGCTGTGATTCCCTTTTATACATTCTTCAAACTGACCACACTCTGTGTGACGACAATGGGGCACCAAGTGTTTCTCAGCAGCGTACAGCAGGCTGCCTGCACTTCAGAATGATTTCCATGTGACATGAGTGCGATCCGGTTGTGTTGGCTTATGTGTGGAATTTATGAATAGCCTTTAAAATGTCCAGGTTCCAAAAGCCTAATTGTTCCCTTTTTTCTTCCCCCCCCTCCGATGTTTAGGAACAGAGGATGATTTTGGAGGACTTGTTTCAGCTAATCTTATTCTTCTGCGGAACAGGCTTTTAGATATCCTTCTGAAACTTTTATATACATCTAAAGAGAAGACGACTGTTAATTTGCAGTAAGTAAAAAAAAAAACCAACACCTTAAGATAGAGAAAGTATGCATTCCATTTCTGCTAGCATGAGTATTAAGCTGTATGCTGTCAGTTGTGGTAGCAAGAATGATAGTACTAGGCAGATGCTGGTGTAACTAACATGTATCTCTCAGCTATTATTAACTGGTTTTTGGTTTGAATATTTTATTTTAAAAATGTTTAAGACCATGGTTGACAGCATTCACACAAACTTAGGCTTCAAGTTAGGAACAACAGAAGTAAATATCAGCAAGAGAGGAAAATATGTAGTAGATCTGGCGGGAGGTTGTTTGCCTTTTATTATTACTTCAGGGAAGAAAAATAGCTTTTGTAAAACTGTTAATATTAAAACTTAGAGGATCAGAAGTGGGAGCAAGTGTGGATGTCTGCCTACTTCGATTTTTTAAGTTTTGTTATCTTGGAGTTAACATAATGGCTTTTTCATAGCCATTTTGTTATCTCCTTAGTCATAATAGCTCTCTTGGAGAGCCAGTTCTTTAACCCTCTGCTCTCCTTGTGTACTTCTTGGTGCTGTTTTCTCATAACCTCATGCATGTCTATAAAGAAAATAAAATTTGTCGAAAGAGAAAACTTGTATTTTTAAAGCGGGAGAGTCAGCTTCTCATTTGGTTAAGATCAAATGGCTTCAGTAGGGATTATTATTAGGACCATTGGCCCTAAAATGCCCCTTAGTTCCTTAAAATTGCATGTGAGGAAGCACTAGAGTCATGTGATGAGTTGGAGAAGAGACTTTGAAACACTGTCAAGTTAAACCTTGACAAAATATAACTTTCAAGCAACTGCCCAGTAGGCTGTATAGAGTCTTTTGGAGGCATTTTGTGGATGTGTGGCATATGTAGATTATGTAGTGCTTGACATACAACCTGAATCAGTTTGAGCTTTTCAGCAGTACTCCTTTTAAAAAGAAAAAAAAGACACCATATGCTTTCAAATATTCTGAAGCAACTCTTCTGTTGATTAAAAAAAATAAAAACCAGAACAAAACAACCTTCATTTTTTAATACGAGTATATTAAAAAGGCTTGTAAAAACTCTCATACCTATGTACGGCTCAACAAAAAGTATTTGGAAATTATAATTTGTGGACAAATGTTTCTGGTTCAGCATTCCACGTTTGTTATCAAAAGCAGCAATTAGAGAAATCTCAAGCAATGGGATAGTCCCAGGACCTGTGTTTAATC
Organism: Phalacrocorax carbo; assembly: GCF_963921805.1. Taxonomy (NCBI): domain Eukaryota; kingdom Metazoa; phylum Chordata; class Aves; order Suliformes; family Phalacrocoracidae; genus Phalacrocorax; species Phalacrocorax carbo. Next base: position 68,363,269 of record NC_087516.1, on the reverse strand, counting down.
TTCCCTTTCTGCTAAACAAAGGCACTGTAAGTGTTCCATTTAACAAGATTTGGTGAGCAACATTCCTTGTTGTGTAGCAAATCTACCTAAGAATTCCGTTAACTCTCTGATAGAGACTGAATTTTCTCTCATCTTGATGTTTGCCCTGTAGTGGAGGAAACTGATTTTTGCCATCTAGTAGGAAATTAAATGCTGTAAAAAGTGACTTCTTGTTTTTTTTCCCCCTCTCTTTAATTAGGGCTTGTGAAGAACTGGTCAAGACACTGGGTTTTGATTGGATTATGATGTTTATGGAAGAACATCTGCATTCCACCACGGTCACAGCAGCCATGCGAATACTTGTGGTCCTGTTGAGTAATCAGTCCATCCTTATCAAATTTAAGGAGGGTCTCAGTGGTGGAGGCTGGCTTGATCAGACAGATTCTGTCTTGACCAATAAGATTGGTACTGTGCTAGGTATGACACCTCAGCCCCCTCATGACTGAAGGATTGCATGGGAGCGTGTGTGCGTATGTGTTGAGACAGAGGTTATTGTATGAATACTGTCTGGCAGATGCATCCTTTCTGTTACCATTGTTTGTACTGCAATCAGATGCCTCTGCACTTCATTTTTCTTACAACTAAGAGTTAGATTCCCTAGGCAATAGGGAGCAGCTTTATGAAACTGCCCTTCAGTTGACATTATACAGATTTCAATGTAGTTCAGTATAACCTTATCACATGCACAAAGCCTGTGTAGCTAATCAGTTTTTTCTGTTATCATCATGGTGAGGTTAAGTATGTCCCGTGGGCTGGCACATCTCAGCTAGATGCAAAGGTAGCGTAGTGCAGCACCTTGTGTGTACATAGCTAATAAAGATTCAGTAAAATTTACTCATTTGTTTACTTTTATTAGTTAGAACATCATGCACTGTTATACCTGAGCTGCTTTGTTTAGTGAGTTCTGTGCCAATTAGAATTACCAGTTTGGATTTGTTTTCTTGTGAATTTTGGTGCTCAAGGTATCATCCCAGCCTTTCTTTTCCTCTCCCGCTCCTGTGTTCTTCTGCATGCACATTTGCTCATGCTCACTCTCTTATTAAAGACTTTCTTTGCAGGTTCTTAAAGCCTCATTTATCAAGGTTATCAGACCTTTCTGTTACCCCATATGATCTAGGATTCAGTGTATAAGGCTTTAGTGCTACAGGACCCATTTTGAGCATTCTAAGCTGTCTGAAATGCATCTCCAAGTGTCTGAAATAATAGATGTCAATTCTGTGTAGACAGGTATAGCGGCGATTTCCCATGGACCTGGGGCTTTTTGGTCAAAATAGGATAGCGCTTTTCAGATGAATGTCCATTCAGACCCTGATGCAAACCCATTGACATCAAATGGGAGTCTTTAATAGAACTTTTAATTTAATTGTTGTTTCTAAAATGACTGTGCAAGGAGCCATCTCTCTATGTTGCAGCAGTGTATGATTTGTTTCTGCCCTAAAGATTTTTTCCTAATTGGTTTGTTTTAAGGAAATAATTGCGAAGTGTTGTTGAAGTGATATTACTTCAGAAAGAGGCCTTTTCCTCAAATGAAAATATAAAGTCCGCTTTTTTCTACTCTGCCTCATTGAAATCTATCAAAGTGTCTTTTGCTATCTTGCTATTTTTTGCATAAATAAAATTGTCTATTAAGTCTGTTTACAGTGCTTTCCCATAATATATCCCTTACGATATTAATTGGGAACATAGGATGATGGTTCTTTGCTTTATTAATGAATTAGGAAGGTTAATGAAAACAGTTTTTCTGAAACCATATTACATGTGCAAACACTTATCGTTAACATGCTATAGCATCTGTTGTTTGGTGAATTCTAATTAAGGTCCTGTATTTTATTTAAGAAACAAATTTTGCACATGCATGTGCCTTGCATGCACATGCTTTAAAAATTGAAAACCATTGACATTTGTGGGAATTTACTGTTTTTTATTCTGTATCCACTTTAAATATCCAATAATATAAATATTTTCTTCAGTCACAAAATCTTTCTAAATAAGTTTTTGATTTGCAATCATATTTGGAGAGCATTTGTAGAGTTTTTCTTACTTATAGTATCACTTTAATTGAATCCAAGCTAGACTGTGACCAAACAGATATTTTTAAACTTGTGTCTCATCAAACAATAGTGACAGATTATCTGGTTTTCATACCCTATGTTTTTTAATAAGTTACAACACGTTGGCTCCAAGATTTCTCATTAAACCAAATACAAGCTTTTCTTGTTCACGATTACTGATGGGATTCCTGCAACTTTGTAGCAAAGGGTTCATTAATCTGATTCCTGGTAGATGTTTACTGTTTAAAAGGTCAGTTTCTGTTGGAAAGAATATCTATATTAGAGCCTCAGAAAAACAACCAGATATCTGGCAGTGTCAGAAGAATGGCTCGCTATCTGGGCTGATGCAGAGACTGAACCATCTGCCTACCTCCTTCCTCACTTGAAAATAGCTTCTGCTGTCCCAGTGTTTTGTTTTGTTTGTTGTTGGGTTTTTTGTTTTTGTTATTGTTTTTTAAATAGGAAAATGAAATACCTAGGTAGAAGCAGGGTCACAAAAGGTGAGTTTTGTGCCTCTGGCAGCACTTAAGAGTATTTAATGCTTCGTACCAGCTGTGATTAATCAGTAACAAAACAGTTGAAACAAGATGCCCCTGAGACATCTTTGGAAACAAATCAGCTGCCCATCGACTTAAATGGGCCACGGGATTGCTGCTTGGCAATATAAATCTGTACCTGAGATCAAGGTGATACTTCCCTCTCAGCCACCAAGATACCTTTCTTCAGAAGCTTGGGTGTTCTAAAAATCTGAAATTGTGGTCACAGTTAGAAAATGGATCTGTGTATGTGTATGCACTAGCATTAGGCAGTCTGTATAGAGCAGTGTCATCTCTTTGGTGCTGGTACTGGATGGCAATAATGTCCTTTTTTTTAAACTGATTAAAAAAATCAGACATCTGAAGCAGAATTGCATAATGCGTGATAGTCTGTATAGACACATTCATTTCTTACAGCCTTAATTTCTGAGGAGGTACCCGCTTGAGTTTACTACTTGAGTAAGAGTGAGCTTCACAGGCATTTCCCTATTAAAATTGTTGGGTTCTTGTATTCTTTTTTCATCTTAGGGTTCAATGTCGGCAGGAGTGCTGGTGGCAGATCGACGGTCCGGGAGATTAACCGGGACGCTTGTCACTTCCCAGGCTTTCCAGTTCTGCAGTCCCTTCTCCCGAAGCACACTAATGTACCTGCGCTCTATTTCCTCCTCATGGCCCTTTTCCTGCAGCAGCCAGTCACTGAACTGCCTGAAAACCTGCAGGTCAGTGCACCTGTCATCAGCAGCCGATGTAATCAGGGTTGCCAGGTAGGGATTATCTAGTAAGATGTAAATGTAATTCTGTCATGAAAGAAAATAATGGATTAACCAGGCCCCCTCCTTCTTCTCTGCAGCTTGACTCACAGTCACGATGTGGTGTTCAGTGCTGAGCTGTTTGGGGTGGGAGGACAAGGTACCGTGGGAGTATGTAGAAGCCAGCCTGTTACGGCATAGCTGTCACTGGTGTCTTTCTGGTCTGTTTTGGGGTCAAGTGAGATGATCATCCCTGGTTCAAGATAGCATGGAGTGGACATCAGAGGGGGCATAATTTTTTTGCTTGCTTTCCTTGGGGTTTTTTGTTTGCTTGTTTGGTTTGTGTTGTTTTGGTTTTTTTTTGAAAGAGTGGGGAGTTGGTGTGTTAAGGAGAGTTCATGAAGTTACAGGCAAAACAAGGTACTTTCTATTTCAGAAAGTCTCTGCAGTTTTGTAGGGAGGCAGCTCAGTTTTTGCTGGAAAACATTTATTGTTCTTATTCTGAACAGGTTGATTTTGGACTTGTTTTAATTGTGTATAAGTGAGTAGATCTTATGTGGTCTACAACAGAGTCCTAGGAAGCCTTAGTGTAGTGCATTATGGAGAAAAGCCACACTCCGGATAGACAAGGTGCCTGTTTAGAATGGATGCAGTGTTAACATTTATTTATCAGTGGAAACTGGAAAGTAAAAATTTCAGAGTAGAAGGTATTCTGCCTGCCTGTTTTCTCAAGAGGAATACTTGCCAGCACATTTAGCACTGTGCTACAGCGAAGTAGAGGCATGAAGCTCACCTGCTTATAGCATTGAAGTACAGCACTGTTAAATTGAAACTACATTTAACTATTTAAAATATTTAGCAGTAGCACTCTTAATGCTAGAGGTGGGCACTTTGTCCTTTTTTATTTTCTAATTGATTTAATTTTTTGGGCTTGCTGGAAAATGCAACTTGGTTTGTTTGGCTTGGGGGTTTTTTTGTTTGTTTGGGGTGTTTTGGTGTTGGGGTTTGGTTTGTTTTGTTTTTATTCCTGTGGTATTCCATGTGAGTTTTACTGCTAGATGTGAATGAAGTAAACTGAAGTGATTGTGCAGCACTTGTGCTGACAGGTCATCTTGTTTCAAAACACTTAAATACTTTGAGAAGGCGAGAGTTGCAGTTATATTAGCACATGGTTAAGAAGGAATATTCTTCAGTGACATGTAACCTTCATATCAAGCTTTTGGGGATAAAGTTTGGAGGACGTGAAACAATGCATTTTTTAGATACTGCCAAATGAGTATTTGTGGGTATAATAAAAAGCAGTATCGAATTGCACAGGGGAAAGGGATTATTTCATGCCTTTTTTTCTTCTCTTTTACCTCTTACAGTTTGATTTAGACTCTATTTGGACATTTATATTTGGAGTTCCTGCCTCCTGTGGCACCGTTACCTCTTCAATACACAGTGTTTGCACAGAAGCTGCCTTCTTGCTGTTGGGAATGCTGAGAAGCATGCTGAATTCAGTAAGCATAAAAAATTTTGCTTGCATTTAAATATACAGAATTGTTCGAGTTTGCCATGTGGTCAAAAGCCAAATTTAAAAAGTTAAGGTTTTGTTAGTGTCATGACAAACCCAGCAGTGAGTTACGCTCATAATACTTGGGTGAAAACCATCATTATCAGTGGGTTATTCTATCTTATTTTATTTTTCAGTATCTGTGGAAATATTAGTGGCCACAAAATTAATGCTGCTTTTTCAGAAAAAGGCTGGGCTTTGTGTTTTGCTGCAATTAAAACAAAACAAGAAAGCAGAAGGATAAAATGCCCTTGGCAGAGATCATTGAATTTCTTTCCTGATTAACATCGTGGGGGAATGTTTGAGAGACTATATCCCATCTGCTCAGAGCTATGTGAGTTGCAGATCTTGTGCATGAACCTTCCACATGCAGAGAAGTCCCCTGATTATTAATAGCCACATCCTGAAGGAAATTAATTTACTGCCAGAAAAATGTATCATCTCATCTTTGAGTCGAATGTCAAGAGTAGTGAAAGTTGGTTTCTCACAGGGAAAATACTTCATTTCCTTGAAGCCAGAGTGTGTTACCTGCTGAAAATTATCTCATGAAATGTTTGAAAAGCAGCACCTGTTCGGTTTTCACCTGTTTGGTCATCATGGGCTTGTGATATGCTCTGAGAAGCATTATTTGCATGTCTCTCCCGTGTTAACATGTTCAGAAGTATCTTCTGGATGTGTGTATTGGTTACATGTTTGTGACTTGCTGTGATACACGTTCCTGTTGTAACATGTTCTGTCTCTTGCTGGTGACCTGTTCTGTCATGTGTTTGCTCCTCATCTGTTCGGACACGTTTGTGACATGCTTAGAGACATGTGCTGTCTCTTGCCTTGCTGTCTTGCGCTGTGTCATCAGGCGTATGTTCAGATGTGCCATTCCATTTTTGGGTTGACATGAATCAGATCATGTTTACCAATGTGTCTTGAATAATTACATGTTAGGACACATGTTTTGTCTTAATGGTCAGTCAGGTGTTGTAAACGTGGTCAGTCTCCTGTTTGACGTGCTTGAACACATGCTCAGGTATAGGTTACTGTCATGTGTTAGGCTGCCATGTATTATTGCTATGGGTTTATCACATGTTCAGTCATGTGTCTGGTTACATTTCATCATGTGATTGCAACTTGTTCCAGCCTGTTTTATCATGACATGTCCTGTTATGTTCAGCCCTGTGTTTCTACTGCACTTAAAATATGGTGACATGCTGCCATGTGTTTAGTCACATGTTTGTGATGGCTTGGACACATGTTCTCTTATCACATGTTCTGTTGTCACCTGTTGCAGGCACATGGTTTGGCCATGTGGTTTATGTGTTTGTTAGAAGTTGGTGGCTTGTTCAGTTGTCACACATTCAGGAGGCAAAATTAACCATGTGTTTGGTCACATTTGGTCAGGTGTTCATCATACGGTGACATGCTCAGACTCGTGTTCTGTCACATTGGGTTAGGTTTGTCACATGTTGGTGATGTGCTTGAACACATTTTCTGTCACTTGTCTGATCGGCTATTAGGTCACATGTTTGGACACCATGTCTTCAGTCCTGTGTTCTGACAAGTGCTCCAACATGCATTTGACATGTTCTGGATGTGGTTTTCACACTTGGTCATGTCCTTGGCCACATGTTCAGTCACTCTGCTTGAACAAGTACTTGTCCATGTGGTTGATCACATTTGGCCCCATCTTTGATCACGTGTCACGATCACGTGTTTCACTGCATGTTTGACAATGTGTTTGGTTGCATATTTGATCCTACAGCTCCTCTTCCTGCAGCTCCTTTCTAAAATGAGCATTCTTCAATTAGTGCCATCTGTGCTAACGTGCTGTTTGTTTTTCAACCCAGCCTTGGCAGTCAGAGGAAGAAGGCTCTTGGCTTCGAGAATATCCAGTCACCTTGATGCAGTTCTTTCGATATTTGTATCACAATGTGCCAGACCTTGTTTCTTTGTGGATGAGTCCAGAGTTCCTGTGTGCACTGGCAGCAACAGTGTTTCCTTTCAACATACGACCGTACTCTGAGATGGTAGGAAATCGAACTAGTTAATTGTTTTGGTTTTCCCGAGTGTTATTTTTAAGGATATATCAATTAACAGTCATACAAAGTTCAAGCTCTACCTACCCTGCAGAAAGAGGTCATTGTAAAGACTGGGCTCGATGTTTTGTACTTTGATTTGGAACTGAGAGAAGTGCATGTTCATCTGCAGAGCGCTTGCTCTGCAATGACATCCGAAGCTTCATTTCAGGGGAAATGTACATGTGTTTTTTTGTTTTCTAGTGGATGAGTTTTTTCACTCATATGAACAATGTCAGCTCAGATTTATGAAAGCAAAAGAGACTGCATCCGCCTATGCTTTCAGCCCTCTGCTCTGGAGGATGTGATAAAATCTAACACTTAATTTTTCCTCCCACTTCCCATTTCTTCATCTGTGGCTTAACCACAAAACAGTGTTCTTGTATTACCTGGAACTATTGAGTTCAAGCCGGGAGAAAGTGTGAATTCAACTTTGCTTGCATTGCCGCCTGAATTATTTTTTGACCTTAGGCGTCATTTACAAATTATACTATTTCTAGAATATGAATGGAAAGAAAATAAAGTTATTGTTAGCCAATGTCTAAAAGTAATTTTACTAAGAACGTGAAAGGATAGTTAGGCTACATTTTGGCAAATGCTAGAACTGAGGAGGGTATGGTAAAATACTTCAGGCATTACTTACCGGTGGCATGCTATCTTTTTGTTGTCAATAGAATTGGGAGATCAATTTTCAAAGGTGTGTGCTGATGAGTCTCTCATAAAGGGAGTTTATTTTGCTTTTTAGTTCAACATGCACTTGAAGTAGATGCTAGGAGCTCGCTCTCTCACACACACACGCACACACACACACACACACGCACACAGACACACTTATAAACTGGTAACGCTGATTTGGCCTTCACCTGTATAGAGTTTTTAGAGGAACCTTGTGTCTCTGAGCAGGTTTTACTTTAACTACTAGGTCCATTGAAACTTTGTGTAGCTGCCTGAGAACTTGAGCTCTTTCCTGTTCGAAGGCTCTCTTGGCTCCAAATCAGTTTGCTCCTCCAAGATTTCCCTCTGCCCAAATGTGTAGAACTAATAAATTCTCTGTGTAATAGATGAATAACAGCCAGGTTCCCACAACAAAATGTTGCAGCCCAAATTCAGCCTTGAGAGAAAATTTCCTAACTGATCTTTCTGCCTTTCTGAGGCTGCCATTAAAACCAGAAGGACTACGCATTCAGGCTTTTCTCCATGTATTGGGAAAACTCTCCTGCTGAAGCAAACCAAATGTTCAAAATGTTTGGTTATTGAACATGTAAGCTGGTGATGCAATAAGCCTGTTGAGGGAAGTCATATTGTCATCTCTTGCATCTGGAGGAGAGTGTTAGATAAAAACAGTCAGTCTTTTGGATTTGACAGCCTTCATTACTGTTGGTGCTTTTGTTAAGTACTCCTCTATAGGAGAACTCGTCCTCTTGAACTAGCCCCTCAAACGTCCTTTTTTGTCAGAAATAGGAAAGCTGTAGAGACTTTTTTTGTTGGGGGGGCGGGGGTGATATTTTGGGAAACTGGCTTACCCATAACTGCACTCTGATGAAGGTATCGTATTAAAAAAAGAAAACAACTGGTTCCCTTTTTGTTTTCTGTCACACAAGCTTGATAGCCTTTTTTAGTTGTCTTCTGTCTTAATTTTATTTTAACTGCTTTAGCTAATTTTTTCAAAACTTTTCTTTTTTGCAATGAGAAAATTTATTTTTGCAAGGTGTCTAGAAATTGCCCAAGTACTTCTTATTGGTAAGTGAATATGAAATGTGATCTCTAGCTCACATAACTCAGTCCAGTCTTCACTGATTAGTTTGCTTTGTGTATTAGGTAACTGATCCTGAACATAATAATCTTGCAAAAGGCATCTTAAGAAGCAAAATGTGAATAGCCTCAAAAAGACAAGTAAAGAACAGAGTAGCAAACAGACTGCTGTTAATTTGCTAATCTCCAGAGTTTTAACATGCTGTTTTTCACAGGTCACTGATCTTGATGATGAAGTTGGGTCCCCAGCTGAAGAGTTTAAAGCCTTTGCAGCTGATTCTGGCATGAACAGGAGCCAATCAGAATACTGCAATGTTGGCACAAAGACATACCTAACCAACCATCCTGCCAAGAAGTTTGTGTTTGACTTCATGCGAGTGCTGATAATTGATAACTTATGTCTCACACCAGCCAGCAAACAGACTCCACTGGTAGATCTTCTGCTAGAGGTACAGTTTCTTTGTTTTTTGTGTTTTCTTCTGTTTTTATTATTTGAACTTATTGTGTCACTTATTCCCTAAAATGTTCTCCTCTACTTACCTTTTGAAGTTAGAGGAGTGACGGCCTGGGATTCAGTAGAATCCTGTAAATTTCAATGAAATAAGAGGTGGAAGAAAAAGGAAGGTTTGCTCACCTTTCTTTACTAGGTTGGAAAAGGTAAGAAAGCAAATGCAGAGGGTTTATCTCAACCTTCCTTGAAGAATGCTTTCTGGACTTCTCCTACCTGCCTGTCCCCCCCCGCCCCAGTATTTGTGTATATTGGTGACCATCTCAGGTGCTTGAGCTGACAGTCTGCATACTGGTTACTTGGCTTTTTTCTTGCTGTGCTCTGTTGTCCCCTCGACACCACAGCCCTACTACTGCTTTTGTTTGTGGGCCCTTAACTTTCATTTGGCCAGTCAAATGGCTCTGTTAGTTGCTGAGCACGCCATGACCATGTTTTATTTCTATTTTGTGCTCACTTTAGAGCAGCCATAATCTTGTTTTGGCATCTTACCTCCTTTTGTCTGGAAACAGATAATGGATCACAACACTAGGTGTTCAACAGTGGAGAACAGCATGAGAAGTTGTAGCTTCAAGTTATTTTTTGTGGAATATGATTCATTTGTTAAACACCTTTCAGACCATGACAGCTGTATTTGTTTTGCTGAAAATGTAAAATCCCTGTAGAAATATTAAGGCTTCTGTTTTATTCATATTAGATAAAAAGAAGTGGCAGACATATGGCACCATATGCTATAAAAATCCACAAAGTAACTCTGTAATCTTCCTGTAAATTATCTTTTAAGGTTTGTGACACCTGCAGAAAGCATCCTTCTGTTAAGTTGTGACGCAGGGAATGAGGAGTTCAGTTACTGTTTAACGTGCCCACACCTTCTTCAGACAATGTATTTTGGAATGTTCAGTTCACATCATTTCACGTTCTCCCTTGACCTACCTATTTCTTACCTCATCTATGTGTTGCTGAGTCTCCCCAATTTTTTTGCTAGCTGCAGGAATTTTGGATTGTGCTTGTATATTTCCTAACTAATTTCCTGGGGCAGTTGGACATCTTTTTGCTGTCACAAAGCAAAAAATGAATTGTCAAGAGATGCAGTTATATGCAAACATCAGGAAGCATATTTGAGGCCATGCTCAATTGGCTGAAATTGCTTTACTGCTGTTTTAATCTGTTACCACTCATCAATGTTAATTACTGTCCCCTTAGCATAAACAGAGGACTGGGTATGTACACGCTGCTAAACTGTTACAGGGCAAGACAGAGCAGGTTAATTTAGTGTTATATTGCTTTCCAGGACGGTGTTAAGTGGATCATTCAGTTAGGTATGATTATGTATGCATTGAACAACTCAAGATGATAAAGGGGAAAACCACTTTAAGTGCAAAGGTAATTAGAAAGGCTTAGCGTATCAATCTATTATATAACTGTAGAAATGCTGCGGTGGTAATATGTAGAACCCCCCGTGGAAGTCATGATCAACTTCCATGTTTGACCTGTCCTGTTTACTCTTCTTTTTCACTGAAGTAGGTGACTATGTGAACTGAGGAGATCACAGTGTAACCATGCACCTTTTTAGAATGTGTTCTTTTCTTGGCAGAAGATAAATTAACTGTTTTTAAATAGTAATAATGCCTGCTCTGTAATTTTTAGATAAAGCCAAGACTTTTTACTCAAGACAGAATATTAGGAGAAAAAAAAAAAAAGACAGTTTACAAGAGCTGAGGAAAGAGAAATTGACCTAGAACATCCTCCCCCTCTGTCTTTTTGCTCAGAGTTACTCATTATCTTAACGTTGTATTTCTTTCATCAGGCTTCCCCTGAAAGATCAACCCGAACTCAGCAGAAGGAGTTTCAGACATACGTTTTGGATGGAGTGATGGACCACTTACTTGCAGCTGATGTTTTATTGGGTAATATAGCAAAGTTTAATTACTAATCTGTTGATTTGAGCAAAAGGTTTTGATTTTTTAGGGTTTTTTTCTGTGTCCTCTCCTGTTACAACTTGGTAGTCTATATATTGTTTCCTGGCCTTTCCTTTCATGCGTAAATGGTGTTGCTGTGCTTGCATGTTCTCTCACTATCAAGATTGTGCCAAAGTTGTAAAATAGATTATTTTTTTTTAAAAAAAAAAAAAAAAGGATTAATCTTTTGCATATGTAAGCCAGACAAATTGCAATCACATCAAAGAGAACCGAAACTGGATCTTGCATCATGTCTCTTGTCCTCCTTGCCTTGGTAGAGGGTCTGGAGCTTTTGTCAATTTATCACGGGTGGGACTTTGGCTTTGCAAAGTTAGCTTCATTTCCATTTCTTCCTACTGTGGTTTTATTATGAATGCAGCACCTCAGAAAAAGCCTCTGGGATTAGGATTCCATTGATCCAGTTACTGAATGGACAGGAAGAGAATTAGAAGCTTAACTTTGATGTCAGTAAGGTCGGCTGTCCCACCAGAGCATGGATTTAGATGATCATGAAGTGGCCTGTAGGAATATTGCTGCCCGGGTGCCCAGTCGGATTTCATGGTGGCCTGCTGGGCTTCCCAGGAGCTCTTGGTCTGCTCTATCTCCACCCTAGATGTCATAGGGCAGCATGCATTTCTCTTCAAATGTGCTTGGAAGGCTCCCTCTTTCTTGCCACCGCAATGATTTGTATTTCTCTGGGTGCAGTGCATTAATAAAATAAATCCAGAATCGTGTTACACAAAGCTTTGTGTCAGATTCTTTAGAAGAGCTGCCAGCCCTTGCAAGTACTTCTGTGCAGCCCAGGAGCCGGACTTTGGTTTCCTCAGGCGTTCCTTCTTCAAGGTTTTGCCAGCTTCCTCCAGGTGTGATGCTATCAGTTGCTTTATGTGCAGAAGGGGCAACAAGTGGATAAAGATAGGTGAACTTCCAGCAAAATCAACACCACTGATTATTTTCTTTTTTATGGAAGCACTTGCACTTTTCAAGTTTCTCTTAATATAGCTGGACCAACACTTATGTACACACAGACACATGCAGCTGATGCCCCTGACTCTCAGTTTTATTGAACAAAGCACAGTGAGGGAGAAGTGATGCTAGCTGATATCGCTTGTCATCTCAAGGTGTATAAAAAGGTTCTTTTCTCTTTAAAAAGGCAAGAGTGTAATGTAAAAAAGCTACAGGTGGTTATGCACACATGCAGCTCCAGCTGAAAAGGAGTACCATACATAAATATGATGCCTCAGGGTCACAGGAGTACCATTTCTTCTGGACTCTTCCCTCCCCAGCCCCCCATTTTGGCCTTTGTCACTGTTGATTTCAAACGTTTGCTTAACATCCAGGTTCGTTGTAGGGAAGCCTCGAGGTTTTAGCTTTTCCTTTGAGTCTTTTTCTCTTTTACAGAAGTCTAGAAAGCTAATGTGAATGTACCTGTGCAGATATGGGGGTGTTTTTTTGATAAATGAAAACTCTAAGGGTTTTTTGTTACCTAGGTGAAGATGCATCTCTGCCTATAACAAGTGGAGGAAGCTACCAAGTGCTGGTGAACAATGTGTTTTATTTTACACAGCGTGTGGTAGATAAGCTTTGGCAGGGCATGTTCAACAAAGAATCCAAACTTCTTGTGGACTTCATAATCCAGCTCATTGCACAGGTAACAATGTTCTTCTATTAGCTTGCTTGCGAAAACATTTTTGCAGTTTACCTTAAAATCCATAGAGTGTGTCACTAAGCAACCTACTAGTGACACATGTCAGGTCAGCATAGAAGCACACTTTTCTTCCCCATGCTTTTTCTCTTTTTATGGAGCTTCCCTAGCCCATCTTGTCAGTGTGGAGTGCTTTAATATGGGGCAGTTAAGTAAAAACTGCTTTCAGATGACATAATTTTTTAGAAATCCCCCAAAATAAACAACAAAATTTACATCACATGAATTTTGGGAAGCTTCCTAAATTTACCTTGACATTTTTGGGAAGCTTCCTCATGCACTGGAGATTGGTAGAAGACTTTTGCTGTAGAAACAAGCAGCTTCTTTATAGATACTGAAGTTGTAAGTGTATCATCATGTATTCGTGCCATTTTGGTGATTGAAATTCATGGAACTGATGCTTTTAGTAAAATACTGATTTTGAAAAATGAGCATGGGGTCAATTCAGGGGAAGATTATCTGCCAGTAAATTCATTTTCTGCTACTATCTGATCATGGTTTTTTTTTTTCACATCAGTCAAAAAGAAGATCTCAGGGACTATCGCTGGATGCTATTTATCACTGCCTGAACAGGACCATCTTGTACCAGTTCTCAAGGGCGCACAAAACTGTTCCTCAGCAAGTGGCTCTCCTTGATTCCCTAAGGGTCCTTACTGTGAACAGAAACCTTATTTTGGGACCTGGAAATCACGATCAAGAGTTCATCAGTTGCCTAGCTCACTGCTTGATTAATCTGCACGTGGGAAGGTAAATATCTCAGATGGAAGTTCATTGCAGAACCAGGGCTATGAAGTGTTAAAATCACCTGTTCTGTCTCAGCAATGATGCTCAACTTGCGAATAAGTCAGCAAATTCTGGATAACTGTTTATAAATTTCCAGCCAGTGAAATGCAGGCAAGCTGAAGTGATTCATTTTGAAACAAAATTAGGTATGAAGGGCCCAGGTATAGAGAACATTCTTACCTCCTTTTACAGGGGTATTTTAAAATATTTAAAGTATTTAAAATACTGACAGGAGTGCTTATCTAAGAATTTTGTTGTTACGCTTTGATAATTTGAAATGTTTTCAAGGAATAAAGAAACACTGGTGCTAAGTAATTAATAGTCACAGAGGTCTGTCACTAGATTTATTGTCTATTGAATCATTTCATATAATTCTACATCTTAGTACTTGGATATATAGCATTGAATATATCAATGAATGCCAGTCAGGCATTCAATCAGATGCCCGTCACAAATGCTGTAGACACCCACTTTACTGCATTGATGCAAAAGCCTGCCTGGCATTTTTTCTTTCCAAAAAGATGTATGACTTGGATTTCATCCAAAGACATTTGGGAAGCATCGTTATCAGAAACCCGAATGTTCTCCAGTTATGGCCTCGGCTGTTTTGTGTTTCTTCAAATATTACTGTCTTCCTCCAGCAACATCAGTGTCCATGGCACGTCATTTTTCATAAACCTTCAGTTCAGCTTGTGACTGCAGATTATCAGAACTCAAGTGGATAGAAGTGAAGATACATTGCTGTAGTAGCATGTATTAATCTTTGTGATACTGTCACAGGGAATCAAATGCTTTAGCTTGTTTTGTTTTGTTTTTTTTTCCCCCCCAATTGTGTTTAACTCATTGTGTATTTGTAGCAACGTTGATGGGTTTGGATTGGAAGCAGAAGCCAGGATGACAACTTGGCACATTATGATCCCCTCTGATATAGAACCAGATGGAGTCTACAATCAAGATGTCAGCGAAGGTAATCTGAGAGTGACAAAGCCACAGATGTCTGCTAATGCCACTTCTGTCTTGTCATCACTAATCTTTTTACCCCAGTTACTCTTAGGGCTGGGGGTGTGTGTATAAAAATATATAAAATATAGACAAAAAAACACTTAGAAATACCAAGACAGACATATCCAGGATAAGTTGCCATTCTGTTAAAATAGCAAGAGCTTGTCATTGTTTTCTGGACACACACCAGCATTAGAAATACTGTTTTATATACACTGAGTTGAATGTGATAGAGATGGGTAATTTTAAGTGTGCACCATGATTTTGTATCAGCTAGATCTAACATGAGCATGGGTAAGAAATAATTGGTATAAGCTGTAAAATTATTCAGCAGCATCCTCAGGATTTTTCTTTTAAAGGAAAATTATGAACTACCTGTGGAAGAAAAGATTCAGTGATTCCCCCCACCCTACCCCTTGCAAATATTTTATATTTATGCAGGTGTGTGCTTGTTCACACAGTCATATGTAAAAATCTGGTGTAATGTATTTATGGAATTATATATGTGTATATAGACATACTTCTGTAAGATTATTTTTTGAATCTCATTTTGTTAATAGATGGATGTGGGAGAAGAATCTCAACTAATCAGAGTCAGCGTTTCAGATTCACAGAGGAAGAAATTGCCAAAATTAACTGTTAGATACTTTCTGATAGCATATAAATGGCAAAAAAAAAAGTTAGTCTGGCCAAAGGCATTTCACAAGTCATGCAAGAGGGCAAGAAACTGGAGTATAATTGCAGAAATTATTCAGTTCACTACTGTTAAAATACCAATTCTGTAGGCACCATAGAGAGTTTTCTGTTTGTGATCTCATACCTATACAGGTCGCCAGCTTCTTTTAAAAGCCATAAACAGAGTGTGGACAGAGCTGATCCATAGTAAAAAACAGGTTTTAGAAGAAGTTTTCAAAGTGACGCTACCTGTCAATGATCGTGGCCAAGTGGATATAGCTGTTGCAAGACCTTTTATTGAGGAAGCAAGTTTAAAGTGTTGGCAAAATCATTTGGGTAAGTGTAACTGAGGATTTTTATGTCCTGAAGGGTAGGTTTCCCTGAAGTGAGCCATATGCACTGGATGTCTTAAAATGGGCTTAGCTTTTGTGGAGTGTTAAGTACTCCAGCCTGTTACTGTTTAACATACCTCATTCAGAAACTGTACCATGTATAGGATATACTGTAAACAGGGCCTTTATTCAACACTGTCAGTGGTCTCAACGACGTCCTGTGTTTGTGAGTCAGTGTCCACCCAGTAGTGTATAGTGGATTACAGTGATGGAGTCATTTAGCTCCTTCCCATGAACACTTGGATTGGGACGACCTTTGTCACCATTCTCATGATTGGATGTGCCGGGCAGGGAGGGGGAGCCCTCTTGACCATGTCTGAGTGCAGCCTGCAAACTCTCGGTCTGGTGATAAAATTGTAAATGTGAGACTGAGCAGTCCTTCTCCAGCAGCAGTGATACTATCACTTCTCCTTCTTGGAAAATCTTTTCAGCCTAGGAAACAGCTTTGTGGGAAAAGGACTTGGGAATCCGTGTGGACAGCAAGTTAAGCAAGAGTTAGCTCTGTGCCTGTGTAATAAAGAAGGCCAACTGCTGCTGAACTGACTTAGCAAGAGTTCAGACAGCAGATAAAGAAATTATGTAGACGTGACTACTTAGATGATTACACGGCTCTGAAGTAATTGAGGTTAACTTGGATGTACAGAAAGCATTTCTGGAAACTCTCTGTATTTCTAGATGTGCTTTGTCCCTGGCTGATGTTTGCTTAGGTTTCCAGAATATCACCAATAGTCAGTATATTTACAGAAATGTTTTAAGTAGAGTGAAGGATCTTTGGAGAAATTATTCCTATAAGAAAGTAGTAGTGGTTTTAAGAAAAAGAAAGGTCAGGGGTGGAGTGAATTAAAGAAACAGTGAGAAACATGATCATGTACTTTCTAAATCAAAGGTAGCTGATATACAGTATGATCCATTAGCTGAATATCTGGAGAATGTTAAACTGTTCAAAAAGTTGAACCAAGCTATGATTTTTTTAAAAAAAACCTTCAGTTTTAGAGTAAGCATACCAGTCTTGTGGACTTGACTGTCAACTGGGATGGTTGTATGTGCACAAAAAGGTCTAGTAGGCCACCTAGCTTCTCTGCTCAATACAGCGTACTTTTGCTGTGAGATTGTTTAGTGAGGTCATGTTGTAGCTCCTTTTTCAGCAGAGAAACAGTGCTCAGCTGCATTTTTTTTTCACTAGTATCTACTGTTTATAACATAACAAAAAATAACATAAATCACGTAAATTCTGTTATCTTTGTAACTGTTTTGAGAAAAAAATATTTCTCCAGGTGCTGTCTCCCTTCTTTGGAAGGCACACTTGTCCTTTAAGGGATGTAAATCAACAAAAATAAAGTTGGCGGGGTTAGAGGGAGGCCAGGTGATAATTTTTTTTATGCACAGCTGGATTTCACCTCTTCAGGTGAGGACAGAATTCATAGCTCATGGACCCCAATTTTGATTATCGAAAAAAGGAGTAACAAATCTGTTTGTCATGCTTCATTTCAAAGCAAGCGATTCCCAGATTTCACCTGGGGATCTTTCCTCATACAAGTCATGAATGTTTGACATGACTGAGTACTGCTGGGCACTCTTAAACAAATAACAACAAAAACCCCAAACAAACGAAAAAACCACACACACTCATACCCACCCACCCTCCCCTGCCATAATCCCCAAAACACCCACCTTTTTAAAGTAGCAGAAGAGGTTATTCTATTCAATAAACCAACTATAATGGGGGGGGGGGGGGGGTGACGACCCACACCTAAAAAGTGCTCCCAACACTTTCTCTTTGTTTTTCAGCTCATGAGAAGAAATGCATCAGTAGAGGGGAGGCTTTGGTTCCAACCACACAGTCCAAACTTTCACGAGTTAGCAGTGGGTTTGGCCTCTCTAAACTAACTGGTTCCAGGAGAAACCGCAAGGAGAGTGGTCTCCATAAACACAACCTCACCACACAGGTAATTTCTGGCAGTTGATAACATGCAGTCTAAAATCCAGCAACGTGTGTTCAGGAATCCTGTGGAGTGTGAGCTGTTTTCCGCTTTTTGAATATCGAGACTGGGCATCTTGCTTCTGCGTGTCCTGATCTAGTAGGTGCATCTGCATGTCTTTAACATTAAGCCAAGAGTTAAACTTTCCATTGTTGGTGAGACTGTTCAGCTGCTTCTGGTTACATATGTTTTGTTGCTTTGCTAGTCTGGGCCTTAAATTCAGTTTGCAATACTGCTCTGAAAAGGAAGCTGTGAGATAGATGCTTGTCCTTTTTTTTTCCATCCTGCCCCAAGATCATGTGGTTTAGGAAAATCCTTATATGAATGCTGCTTTGCACTGTTTCTATTGTACTATAGAGAGGAGTTCAGCAAAACAATATACGATTTGATATATGACTAGACATTTGATTTACAAACCTGCTTGCTAACAAAAAAAAAAAAAACTTGGAAAAAAGTTAGACCAGAGTATTACAGCAGTGGTGTTCTCAGTAGGACAGAATCACAGAATGGTAGGGGTTGGAAGGGACCTCTGGAGATGATCTTGTCCAACCCCTCTGCTCGAGCAGGAACACATCCAGGCGGGTTTTGAATGTCTCCAGGGAAGGAGACACCACAACCTCCCTGGGCAGCCTGTGCCACTGCTCTGGCACCCTCACAGGAAAGAAGTTTTTTCTGATACTGAGGTGGAACTTCCTGTGTTCCAACTTGTGCCCATTGCCCCTTGTCCTGTCATTGGGCACTATTGAAAAGAGTCTAGTCCCATCATCCTGACACACTCCCTTCAGATATTTGTAGGTATTGATGGAATCCGCCCTCAGTCTTCTCTTGTCAAGGCTGAACAAACCCAAGTCTCTCAGCCTTTCCTCATAAGGGAGATGCTCCAGCCCCCTGATCATCTTGGTAGCTCTCCGCTGGACTTGCCCAAGCAGTTCCAAGTCCTTCTTAAACTGGGGGGCCCAGAACTGGACACAGTACTCCAAATGTGGTCTCAAATGTGGGCAGTACCTGGTGGGGTATTGCAAGGAGCTAGTATAAAGTATTTGAGGCATTGAAAACAGAGGAAAGAGAGCAGTTTGAAAGTTTTGGAGGACTGAGTTCTTATTGTATTTAGCACTTGACACTGAGGAGATGTTGGGTCAAGGGAGGCAGGTGTATTCCTGCCACAAGGAAATGTATAATTCCTGTTGCTTAATCAGGAGTTATTTGTGTCCTGTGGAAAAAAATATGTTGCCAATTCTCTTACTGATCTGAAAATTACTCAATGGCTTTGATAAAATAAAGAATTCTCAGTGCCCTCAGTCCTTCTCCTGGTGTGCAGGCATACACATTAAAATGAAAAGGAAGAAACTCACAAACTGAGCTGACAGGAACTATTGCTGGCTGTATTGGCAGAGGGAGCAGTAAGTGAAAACAGATATGTTGCAGTACAGAGTAAGAAGTGGTGGGTGTCTTGAGGATTTCCAGCAAACTATGCAGCATCCACAAACTATTACTTGAAATAAGGAAAAGTAGTAATATTTGTCAGTGCCAGTCTTCGGCAGTTTGGGAATGTTCCATCATGTGTTTGGAATATTTTCCAAATGTTTGCCAGTTTCTTTTAACAGATATTGCTATACATGAATTTACTGCCTTAAAAGAAAAAAACACCCAACGGAACAAAACCTTAGATACTGTTGCATGCAGTAGTCTGAAATTCATTTTCTAAGTCTTATTTGTTGGTTGGTTGGTTTTTTTAAGAAACTCTACTTTGTGAGCAAGTTTAGCAAGGTAACGTATTCATAGGCTTTTCATCCAAACAAAACCTGTGTTTATAAAATGTCATTCTGTCCTCTTACCTTTGTATTAGGAAATTTCCCAGTGGATGTTTACTCACATTGCAGTGGTTCGGGACCTGGTTGATATGCAGTATAAGGAATATCAGGAGGTATGGTTCAGAGGGTTAATTACCTGACACCAACATTTTGACCTGTTAGGTTATACCAATCCCATTTCTCCGTATGGGCCTTGTAAAATATTAGGTTGCCATTGGTGAAATGCTTGAATGTTTAGATACAGTTCTTATTTTAAAGGTTTTTTTTAAATGCAATCAAATAAACTCATTTTGATCTGGTTGTAGATGAAAACTCTTGTAGCAACATTACATAAGTTAAATCTTAATTTTTTTCAAGAAGCTTAAGTAGTCTTTCCTTAGAAATGTAAAAAAAAGAAAAAAGAAGGAAAAAGGAGAGATTGGAAATCTGCTTGAATATGTTGTCTTTCTAAAACATTGTACAAACATTTGCGAGGAGATGCGGAGAAGCATTGTATACAAACGCTACTTTTATAGTAATACAAATCATGCAGCAATAGAAAGTGGATGCTCTGTGCCTTTCAAAATGAAATCATTGCACCCTGCAGTTTCTTCCAAACATCCCCAAGGGCCTTTGGTTCAAACTAGTTGCTGAGCTGTGTGCTATAAATCTTAAGAAATCAGCTTCTGAGAGAAACAAGTCATTGAAAGCAATTAGTTAAAAAAAAACAACCACCAAACTTTGTTTAATTTAACTTCTCTCTCGAGTTTAAATACAGACAGGGAAGGCCTCCAAAACAATTTTTGTTATCATTCTTAAAATCCTTTTTCAAAATCAGTGGGTTAGTGTTACATTTCTTTCACCTTTGCCATTTAGAAATACATTCAATTAATGATACAAACCAAAAGCAGAGCTTTTACCTTCTTTTTGTCTCTCCTTATTGAGAAGATTACAATAGGAACCCTGCTTTTATGGTAACTGACACTGGAAATCTCATTAAGGCGACCTGAAAAGGCTACTATAATTATGAATTATTACATGTTCTTATGTAATGTAGTGAAAATGTCTCTGCTCATGTCGGAGATTGGCTTAAAAGCATCACTCCTGATGCATATACAAATGTCTTTGTATTCAGCGTCAGCAGAATGCATTAAAATACGTGACAGAAGAGTGGTCTCAAATTGAATACGAGTTACTACGAGAGCGAGGTTTGTGGGGTCCCCCTATTGGCTCCCATCTTGACAAGTGGATGTTGGAGATGACAGAAGGTCCCTGCAGAATGAGGAAGAAGATGGTGCGAAATGACATGTTTTATATTCAGTATCCCTACATGCCTGAAGCTGAACAAGAAACAAACTTGCTGGTAAGTAGTCAAGATTTTGCGATGAGTAATTTTATGCCCTGTTGTAAAATCTCTTTTTCTTTTAATAAGTTTTTCTTAAAAACGTGTTCTGCTGTGTTGGTATTTCCTGGTATTCTGTATGTCCTAAATGGTTGGTAAGGTCCAGTTGTTCCTCGTGGTATGTTTAGGGAAGGGACTGAACCACTTGGCTCAAAACTAAGTGAACTCGAAGACTAGCAATTACAGCATATGATGAGGTGTCCTTGCATCAGCTAAGTGATCATGCCAGTGAACAGAAGAGGCATCTTCACAAGCCTCTAGAGACTGAGAAGTACCATAATTGTGGGAGGTTTCAGCCTGAGTTCTCAGCCTTATGCTAGATATTGCAGTAAACAGTGATCTAAAAAAAAAGAAAAAAGGAAAAACAAACAGGCTACGGGCCTTGGTTTGGCCCGTATGGCATTTATGACAAGTACTTTCATCCATCCACAAATATGAACATGTGCTTGTGTAGCAGAAACACATGTGGCCTTTGAAAACTTGGCAGTTAGTTCCTGTTAATTTTGAAACACTGTTTTTAAGAAATGGAGCAGTCTTTATTGTGTTTTTAGGCATGCCTGTGTGCATGGAGGATCTTTTAACTCAAATTAAGCATGAGTGTCAAAGTACTTAAAATAAGCAAACCAGTTTTAAACCATTAGGTATATTTGTCTGCTTGCAATCTGGTACACAATAGCTGTAGTGACAGTCTAATTCACACTAAGTGGAGAACATGCCATCATACATTCTTCTCAAAAGTGTTCTTTCTCTGATGCTTATATAATTGATGCCCTGTTTTCAGTCTGATTCCTCAAGTAGACTTCCTGAGACACCCGATGATACCATTCCTCAAAAGGTAAAGAAACAAGTACACTGACTGAAAGAATGTGAAATAAATATAACTTTTTTCCTCCTGCATGTTAGGCAATCTTAACAAGGCTTCTACGTATGGCTTTCAACTTGCTCTTTGAATAAATATTTCCAGGCCTAAAGGTTTTTTCAGTAACTGCGTTAGAAGATGTTACTGTGTGCTCCTCAACTTCACCTAATAAAACTTCCTGTAGACCTTACCTTCTTTGCTGCACACTAACAGGCTGTGTTGGGCTGTGCTATCACTGTTCTCACCGTGTGAAGTGTTGTGGCTTTGGGATCTGAACTAATGGTCAGTGGAACATGTCTAGTAATGGGCAACACGATCACTTGGAAGCATTTACCGGGAAAGTGTTTCTTTCTAAGAGAGGATCTGGTGAGCGGTTTTTTTCCTTTTGGCTGTGATGGGCTGTAACAGGCCTACTTTTGTTAGAGCCCAGATTAATATTGTCTTAGCTAACTCTTCTCCTCATTTTTACTATTAATGAAATATACACATTCGTTAAAAAATATCAATCCTGCCTTGAAAATAACACAGACTTGTTTGGAAGTGGCTGCTCTGTGAGCATTTCAGTATTATGCTGCTTCTCTGTTAATTACATTTGCTGTCTTGCCCATCACTAAGTACAATGTGTAATGTGCATTCACTCATTTTGAATTATATTCAAAAATAAACTAATAAATCTAAAGTAATTCTATTATACAGAATATCTAATATAAATTATTACTGTTTTCCTTTCTACATGTTAGCAGTGCTAGTTAGGATTCCTCTTTGTAGGCTGTAAATAAGTTCTTTCCACAGGGGTTTTAAGCATCATTTAAGGCACTGGTTTTGTGGTGATAAACAGCAAAGACTTAGTTGAACATAAGTGAGCAAGTTAGATCACAGTGCCTTAAATTTTTTATTTTGGGAGCAGCCAATTTGACTTGAAATAAGAAATCTCTGCTGCTGATCTTATTTTCTTCATCATCCCAAGCATCCACTTGTAATAAAACTAGTTTGTTTTTATGGGTCATTTAGTTTCCCACTACACTATCATACAGATGAACAAAAAAAAATTTTTTTAATCACATTTTGTGTATTTGAGTTATTGCTGCAAAGGTGGACAATGGAAAATCTCGACTGAAATATCATTGATACTCTACAGTTCTACATAATGCAAAGCATGGAACTGGACTTGTAGTAATAATATTTTGCAATTATCCCAACCTAGTTTTGAAATTCATGGGAAATAATGCTACAACACAAACAAAAAAATTATTTGTGATGGAGAACTGAACACATACACAAAGCCTTCTAGAGTCTGAAGGTGGGCTTAAGCAGTTAGAGAAGAAAATTTTCAACTGCAGTATAAAATCAGTGGGTTTTCATCCATCCATGTACATCAGTGTGTTTGAATTTTGGAGAGGCTCTTGATGCTTTAATGTCTCTTTTTATCTTCACCTGTGTCTCCTGTGATCATTCTGACATACTTATTGTCCTCATTTAGTTCTTATTTGTATTTCGAATCTTACCTCCATAATCAAATAAGGAACATAAGAATTAGCCTGTGGTGGGGGATGGGACAGACAAAGGAAAATAAATTAAAAAAAAAAAAAAAAACAAACACCAAACATAAAAACACCACTCAACAAAACAAACAGCAAAAAACCCCTCCCAAAACAAAAAAAAACCCACACTACCGCCATAATGAAATGTATCATAATCCATTGTCATTACCCAAAGGTACAGACGGTGCTCAAAGAATTACTTCGGTTGAATGGATACTCTTGTGGCTGGTCTCCTGCCCACAAACCATCAGAATCTTTACTAAAAAAAGAAACAACTGAATTAATTAAGAATTTCTGAGCCTCAAAGCTGGTCCCTGGCTGCTTTTAGTTCATATCAACTTCCACATAGCTGTATCTTTCCCTGAGGCAATTTTTTGTTCAAACTATTGCCTAGCAAATAAGCTGCATATGTTGTAGGGAGTTGTGAAAGATGATGAAACGGCCATCTGATCTATCAATCCTAAGCACAAGTACCCCAGCCTCTTGTGACAGTTCATAACATACTGGTCACACTTCTTATTTCCCATGGTGTAGGTTTATCTGCAGGCACTTCTGCAACCCCATTATTACTTGGGTGGCTGAATAGCTCCCTTGCAAATTAGCTGACAGATTAGCCCTTGTGAAGAGTCTGTTTCTGTATGTGGTGGTGTATGACTGAGCACGCACAGAACGCTTGATAGGCATGCACTGTGCTGCACACAGTATTCCTGAAACATGTTCACTGAAGTGAGTGAGGAGTTGACTGATCAAACAATTTCTTCAATTATTTCTAAGAAACCTGCTCGTTACCGAAGAGCTATAAGTTACGACAGTAAGGAGTACTACATGCGCCTGGCTTCTGGAAACCCTGCAGTCTTTCAGGATGCTATAGAAGAGAATACAGTGGGCGAAACAACTCAGCAGGAGCCAGAGCACGGGGAGGACACTATTGCCAGAGTCAAAGGTTAGGTAATTTGTTCTGTCCTGAACTGTTTTCTTTAAATTTATCTGCCTTTGTATCTTCTCATGCATTTGCATTAAGATAAGCATAAGGATCCTGTAGCACTCTTGTTTTTCTGTTTTAGCATTGGATTAGGAATTTCAAAGTTCAGTAGGTTTTGCACAGTGAATTTTTTGTGTGTCAGGTTTTTATGTATCTATCTCTCTTCTTTTTGTCTAGGCCTAGTGAAGCCTCCCCTGAAACGATCTCGCTCTGCTCCTGATGGAGGAGATGATGAGAACCAAGACCAATCGCAGGATCAAATTGTTGAGGGGAGTTCAATTGATGAAGAGGAGAAGACTGACAATACAACTTTGCTTCGACTTCTTGAAGAAGGAGAGAAGGTACTGTGTACTTCAAACACACTAAGCACTTGCTGCATTTCATGTCACAAGCGTGAATAAATGTCCTAAATACCTTCTCTGATCTACAGCTGAATTTGCTTAATATTTTGTCAGCTTCTTCCTTGAAACAAAATGTGTGCACTGATTCAGAGAGATCCTGAAAACCCTGTACTTGGAAATACTCTTTTCTTTCCTTCTGTCTGCTAGGGAAAAAAGAACCTGTCCTGAAATGAAAGCTGCAAGCTATCCCGTGCTTGGATTATTATCCTGTTAGCTTAATGAGTCCAGGCAGAAAATATAAATTGAAAATATAAATGCTGAACTTGGCAGACTGTCTATAGTTAATTGTTCCCTTCATTAGAATGAAAAACCTTGATAACTAGTATTTTATCCCCAGGAACAGTGTTGAATGACCGTGCTGCATATTTGGTATTTCGGACTTTGTCTGAAGTATACCAGTAAACATAGTCGAGTGGGCTAGGTTCTAAAATATGTTCAAGGAGCATGGTGTGAGTGGGTAAGTTGGTAAATATAGAGATCTATATCATACAGAGGAGGCTTTATTTAATTCCCTTCCCAACTGGTAGTCACAGGCATTAGGTATATCCGTGATTAAGGGGGGAAATAGCAGAATTTTTGCAGTATCTACAAGTGATTAAAGCAGTGTCTGTGGCTTGTTCTAACAAAGCAACAGCCTGAGCCTGAGCTTGTTAACCTGTTTTTGCTAAGCATCTGCTTTTCATTACAGATTCAGCATATGTACCGCTGTGCTCGGGTTCAGGGTCTTGACACCAGCGAAGGGCTGCTTCTCTTTGGGAAAGAGCACTTCTATGTCATTGACGGCTTTACCATGACAGCCACCAGAGAAATACGGGATATTGAGACGCTGCCTCCAAAGTGAGTAGATTAAGAGAGTATTTCCTCAATCTTTAATAGCTGAACAAGAAGTATTTAATGAGATTTTTGAGGAGTTAATTCCAAAATTATGTCAGATTCAGAAAGAGCTCAGGAGCCATTTCCTCTGTGCTCACAGATTGCTCAGTGTAGTATGGTATATTGTGAAAATCAGCTTTTTCTATAACTGGACTTTCATATGAATTAAGAGACTAATTCTTTTAATTTATCTTCTTTTTAATCACTTCTCTCTTGCCTGTGTATGTTCATTTACAGGATGCATGAGCCAATCATACCTAGGGGAGCAAGGCAAGGTCCAAGTCAACTCAAAAGAACATGCAGTATTTTTGCGTATGAAGATATCAAGGAAGTACATAAAAGGAGGTACCTTTTGCAGGTAATATAGACACCATATTTGGATTGAGCAGCCAACTTTGGAATATTTTGACGATGTTGTCATTTTAAAAAAGTAAAATAAACACATAACTGATCAGTATTTGGAAAGCGAAGCTATTAACTGTGTTGAAACTGAAGTGCTTAAGTTGGGCCTCCTTGTTTGAACATTTGGCTTAGCATGGTTTAGTTTATTAGGTGTATTAGTTGATTTTAGTGTTCCAAAAATAAAATATCTGGTGGCGCTAAGCAAAGTCTGTTTCACCATAATTTGGTTTCAGATGTAGTACAGTATGACTAAACTGGTGTTCACCTAACCTTCAGAGGTGATGAGCAAATGTGTTAGTGTTGACATGGGTTTGTCCTCTCTGTTTTCAGCCAATTGCAATTGAAGTTTTCTCAGGAGACGGACGGAACTATCTTCTAGCTTTCCAAAAAGGGGTTAGAAACAAAGTTTATCAAAGGTATTGTAAAATAAATTAGAACATTTAATCCAAATATTTGCAAATATCTGTGTTGAGCCATGTTTGAGCCTACAGTGACCTAAGAACCAGAAGCAGATTGCAAAAGTGATGGGTGTTAGGCAGTGGGTAACCTGATAGCAACTGCTGCACAAAAGAACCAGTAGGAAGTGCTAATGCGTGCATGTAAAACTTGGCGTCTGCATTCAGTGAGAAAAGGGTCATTCCAATTCTGTTGAAGATGTTACATAGTTGCTCAAAACAAAGTCTGTAACTGTACTAAATGCACTCTATTTCTAAGGAGAAGACATACCGAGGACAGAAACACTGATCTTAATCTCCTTTTAACTGCTGGTGCAGGTTTTTGGCTGTGGTGCCATCTCTAACTGACAGTTCGGAGTCAGTGTCTGGGCAGAGACCAAACACCAGCGTAGAGCAAGGGTAGGTGATTCTGTTCTTCACAAGCTCTGTAGCTCATCAGTTTCAAATAAATTATGCTTGCATTAAGGTCAGGATTCACTGGAGAGTACTGCAGGCTCAAATGAAAATTGGGCATTACCAAAATAAATAACTAGTCATGTGCTCCACTTATTTTAAATGTACTAATAACATTGGCAGCATTGGTATATCGTATTACTAATTAATATATGCTAACAGAATTAATGTTATCTGTACACAGAGATGTTCTGAAAGGAATTGGAGTGCTAAAGGTATTAGATTTGTCCAAGTTGTTACAGATATTTTCCTCATTGGCAGCCTGTTAGATACATTTGTACTTGCACTGAATTGCATAATTAACGTGCATTATTTTAACAGTCTGTGTTCAGAAATAAAGAAGGCACTCCTACAGAAAAAGGGAACAAAACCCCAGTTTTCTAATTGTTATAATTTATAAGTTTTAATCTTAAAACTTTGGATTGTCTTGTGAAGATGTAACCCAGATCTTACTGCTCAGTCAGAAAATGCACTTCCTTCTTCCCATTAGGTCTGGCTTGCTTAGCACTTTAGTGGGAGAAAAATCTGTTACTCAAAGATGGGAAGTAAGTATGAAAATTTTGGGGGTTTTGTATTAAATTCCATATTTTGTACTGATATGTAATTAATGAGTGCACATAAGTTGCATTCTCTTATTTGAACAGATGGAATGTACCACTATAGAAAGTATATGTCAGCATTTTAGTTTATAGTATTTTATGATATCATCATCAAATAGGAAATTATTCTGCCATTGAAAATGCAAGGGGAGGGACTGTAGTAAAAGTAGAGGGAGCATTGTAATATTGAAGTAAGTTTCATATGTTTGGGGAGAGCTGAACACTTTGACAGTCTGGCAGCATAGATATTTGATTGTTGTAAAGTGAACAGTTTACAGTGCTGTTATCTGTCTTCCTTAAGAGAGGAGAAATCAGTAACTTCCAGTACCTGATGCACTTAAACACTCTGGCGGGCAGATCCTATAATGATCTCATGCAGTACCCTGTCTTCCCCTGGATCCTCGCAGACTATGATTCAGAGGTAAACAAAATATCTTGTCAGCCTTGTCAGTAATCTTTCGTATGTTGGCAGATTTGCAAATACTACAGCTGCCTTATACTGTCTTGGTAAAACCGAGGCTTATTTTTATCACCAGTTGTTTGATTTAATCTATTTTGTGATGTTCCTCCCACTCATCAGTAGTTAGGATATATTAGAGATACTTGGCTGTCCCATGCAGGCGGGTTCTTGTCTGTGCTGCTTGTATGGGTGTTATTGGACAGTGCACAAGTGGGGGCCAGGATACATAGCTTGTTCTAAGGCATTTACCTCTCTGTGTTGCAGCAGTTCCTGTAAGTCTTTGCATTAGCTTTCTACTGAATATCCTGAAGGACGTTATGTCCACAGAGAAAGCATGCTTGTCCAGAAGGCTGTGATAGGGGCTACTGTGAAATCTGGCCCCACGGTGAAAATTTGCTTTTTCAAAAAGATGAAACATCTTATTAATGCTTTTGTGGGCAGCCATTGCTACCAGTCAGACCATAACATAAAATAGCGTTAAGGTGCATGGCAAATACTTAAGAACAGAATTAGGGGGAAATGGGGAACAGGATGAGGGGAGCAGGGTAAAAATTGGCTGGAGCCCAGATGTGACTGCCTCTCAGATCAGACTGAAGGACTGTTTTAAGCATATCCAACATTGTACTTCCTGTGTGTGTAGAAAACGAAGATGACAGCCTTAGGTATGTGGTGTTGCATACCGTAATCGCAGTGTTGAAAGGATTTGTTTGGGGTTTGGAGGTTTGTTTTTTTATATAAAATTGGTGTCTGTTTTCTTTTTTCAAGGAACTGGATCTTACAAATCCCAAGACATTCAGAAACCTGGCCAAGCCCATGGGAGCTCAAACAGAAGACAGGTTAGCCCAGTACAAGAAGCGATACAAAGATTGGGAAGATCCCAATGGTAAGTAATGATTCATCATGCAGGAAGAGCAGAGGGACATGTGCTTATCACATATGATGGGAGTGAGTCGTGGATTTTTATATTATGGGTCAAAAGGCCTGGGTGTGGATGTGCAGAACTCTACCATGGCTTTTAGTGACTCTCCAACAAATACTAAATTAGAGCAAAGGGGTGTTGGTTTTGCTTGCTGTGTTGTTTGTTTTAAATCCAATTGACAGCTTTTTTTACAGTTACACATTCAGAACAGTTTAACATCGTTTAAAGGCTAGAACGGGCAGGCACATGAAGCACACAGCCAGCTGTCTCAACTAGTACAGTTTGTGTGCTGCTGCAAGAAAATAAGTTGTAAAAAGGAACAGGAATACTTCTGCATTAGCAGTACTCCAGCCTTTTCATTTCTTATCTTAATGCATAGAGGGTTTTGCTAAGGAAACAGCATTTTCTTAGCTAAAAAAAACCCTTCAGAATGAGATGCAATTAAGTTACGTATTTCTGATTTTTAGAGCTTCCTTACATAGTGAAAATAACTTTTGTGTTTGGCAAGGCAGCTATTATGTGATATATTTCTTCTTGTGTGCTTTTACTGAAGACACAAGCCTGTTTAACTACTGCACTGCTGTTCTGTATCAAACAACAGCAGGTGGCAAAGACGTTCATTTCTAGAAATGAATCAGTATGTTCTAAGTGTATTTATGGAGACATTTGCTAGGAAATTAAGAGAGTAAAAGCTGTACAAAATCTTTAGCCAACAATTCTGAGATGTATTTTTGCCCAAGCCTTTATTTCCACGGTAACCAATAAGACTAAATTTAAAAATAAAGGGGGGAGGGTGGGGTGGTGGGGGAGAAAATGTTTCTTCAGCAGAAATTACCATCCAGTATGGCTCTGCAGAAGTCCATTGAATTAGGGCTACTGGACTGCAGCCAAAACTCAAGTGGTGGCCATAACAAAACAGAAAGCTTTCAGATTCCTGAGAATGAAAATTACAAATTCCAATTTTAAATGTGTCCAAGGTCACAAAGTAATTAAAATGCAGCACTAATTAATTTTTTTTCAGTTAGTACTGATTCTGTCATCTAACTGGCTTTTTGTTCTGCGTTTATGACTTTCAATCTTCTGCAGGGGAAACTCCAGCTTATCACTATGGGACCCACTATTCATCAGCCATGATAGTGGCTTCCTACCTTGTCCGGATGGAGCCTTTTACTCAGATTTTCTTACGGTTACAGGTAAAAAATTACATCACCTCACTTTGTGTTTCTTTCCTGCTGTACATTTGAAACCTAAGTGAAAAATATGATCAACTGGCTTTGTTTCTGTCAAATATGGTAGAAGACATATTTTTAGCAGAGTTGTTATTGCCTGGGAGGTTTTTGATGTTTCTTTGTAAAAGATGTAATGGAATTCACTTTTTTTTCCTTGTAGTTTGAACATTTTTCTAAATGTATGCAGAACAAAATATGAGTAGACAAAAAACAAAGCACATTTTATTGTGAAAAATACGTTGCTTGTCATGCTTCGTTTGTCTGTTGTTGAAAGAATTATATGCCAGTTGCTTAGTTCTGTGCTGGAGGTGTTGAAAGACTGTTATTTTAAACCAGTATGTCTATCCAAAGATCGACTTTAATACTGAGCGTTAAAATAAACGTTTGCAGAGGCTGGAATTGTTTGCCCATTTGATGGGTAATGGGATTTGTAATGTTACATGTCAAATATTTTCTTAGATAGAAGCCATCAGGCGAAAAGATTTGTGTTTCCCTGGAAGAGCCTAAATTTTGAAATAGGACTAGATGACTCCCTTCTTAAAATACTGCGTATCTGTATCTCAGTGCTTCATGTTTACTATTATTGTGTACCAAAAGGTAATCACAGAATGGTTTGGGTTGGAAGGGACCTTAAAGATCATCTAGTTCCAACCCCCCTACCATGGGCAGGAACTCCTGTGACTAGACCAGGTTGCTCAAAGCCCCATCCAACCTGGCTTTGAACACTTCCAGGGATGTGGGGCATCCACAGCTTCTCTGGGCAACCTGTTCCAGTGCCTCACCACCCTCATAGTGAAGAATGTCTTCCTAATATCTACATCTCCCCTCTTTCAGTTTAAAGCCATTACCCTTTGTCCTATCACTATATGCCCTTGTAAAAAGTCCCTCTCCAGCTTCCCCGTAGGCCCCCTTCATGTACTGGAAGGCTGCTATAAGAAGGTCTCCCTGGAGCCTTCTCTTCTCCAGGCTGAACAACCCCAACTCTGTCAGCCTGTACTCAGAGGAGAGGTGCTCCAGCCGTCCTCTGGACTTGCTCCAACAGGCCCATGTCCTTCTTATGCTGCAGCCCCCAGAGCTGGATGCAGTGCTCCAGGTGGGATCTCACAGGAGTGGAGTGGAGTGGCAGAATCACCTCCCTCAACATGCTGGCCATGCTTCTTGTGATACAGCCCCAGGATATGGTTGGCTTTTTGGACTGCAAACGGACTGCTGGGTCATGTTGAGCTTCTCATGAACCAACACCCCCAAGTCCTTCTCCTCATGGCTGTTCTCAGTTCATTTTCTGCCCATCCTGTATTTGTACTTGGGGTTGCCCCAACCCATGTGCAGGACCTTGCACTTGGCGTTGTTGAACTTCATGAGGTTCGCACAGGCCTGCCTCTCAAGCCTCTCACGGTCCCTTCAGATGACATCCCTTCCCTCCAGCATGTCAGCTGCACCACACAGCTTGGTGTTGTCGGCAAGCTTGCTGAGGGTGCGCTTGATCCCACTGTCTGTGTTGCTGACAAAGGTCCCAGTACTGACCCCTGAGGAGTGCCACTCATCACTGGTCTCCATGTGCAGCTGTTTAAATCCATTGTGTTAGAGGAAGAAATGTGCTATGTTCTGTAGTGTCTTTATTAGGCAGAGGATGTTCTGATTTGCCTTCTTGGCAAAATTTGCTGTGCTGAGAGATATTCTGATGCTGGCATGCTTCTCACTCTGTCCCACAGGGCGGTCACTTTGACCTGGCTGACCGAATGTTCCACAGCGTCCGGGAGGCTTGGTATTCAGCATCGAAGCACAA
Source organism: Phalacrocorax carbo (assembly GCF_963921805.1). Classification (NCBI taxonomy): domain Eukaryota; kingdom Metazoa; phylum Chordata; class Aves; order Suliformes; family Phalacrocoracidae; genus Phalacrocorax; species Phalacrocorax carbo. Next base: position 68,331,371 of record NC_087516.1, on the reverse strand, counting down.
CATGGCAGATGTGAAGGAGCTTATCCCAGAGTTCTTCTACCTCCCTGAGTTTCTGCTCAATTCCAACAATTTTGACCTAGGTAGGCAGAAAGAACTTGATAGCATTGCATCAGGTGCAAGAGCAGTGCCAAGCAGTCCAACGTGAGAAAAGTGCCCAACGTGGGCAGATAAAAGTTCTGTTTAACTGCATGAGAAAATGATAGATGACATGCACGTTCTGAAATGAAAGCTTAAGCAGGACTACTTCTAGTATTTCCTGACACTACAAGTTTATTCAGTAGTATATTTGGAAGTCTGACTGATTCAGAACTCATTGTTTCATTGGGAAGAGTGTAGCAGGAATTCTTGTTTCCTCTGTTGATACCTCAGATTTATTTTTTTCAGATTTATCAGGCTTAAGGTATTTTCTCAAGCAGTGAGTGTTCATTTTCAGTAGTTAATGCAAAGTTTGTTCTGAGAATTGCCAAACAAGACATTGAAATACCCAAAAACGACTTTTGTTTGGAGTGGCATGTTTTAGTTGATTTTTATTTTTTTGCCAGTTCAAAATGCAGAGATAATCATGTTTTACTTGGAGTTTCCCTGGTTTGAATTTTTGTCCATGTAACTTGCTACTCCATGATGGTGTTCACCATCTTTCTTGCATTTTTTTTAAGCTTTGCAAAATCTGTTTGACAGTCTTCGCTTTTAGAACTTCCTCTTAAAGTATTCCTAAAGATTTTGTTGAAATGCTGCAGTTCGCTTTTGTGAGAGTGATTATTCAACAGCAGTCAAATTTCACACCTATTGGCCATAAGAGATACATGTTCCTTAGTATGTATGTCACACTTAACAGTGTCATTAAGGTCTTATTTTCTAAGCTCTGTGCTGTGAATCTAATAGCAATGATAAAGATTAATCAAGTCATATGTTTTAACAGCCTCAAATCCTTTATTCAAAATGTATTGTAAGAGATTGGAAGCACAACCTTACACAAACAAAAGCAAAACCAAAAGAACACCCCGCAAAACCTCTCACAAGTATTTCACCCAGAAGGGTATGGCCATTACCAGAAAAACGTTTGTCCACTTAGCTCTGTATCTGGTCATTTTGGACTGTGACTGTCAGAGTCCTATAAATTCTTCATTGACCGCTTTGAACAACAGTAGAAAAGGTTTTCTTACAAACAGCTGTCAAACACTGTGTGATGCTTTTGATTGTGTTAATTCATAGCAATCCTGCTCCCCTTCCCCCCAGTTAAAAAGAGGGAGATTCAAAGTCTGGCGATGCAAGCGATGTTTCTGTTGGAGCAATGTACTTACTACTTGTGTAGTCCTGTAAACCTGGAAATTTGTTGGTGTTCCTCTGAGCTAATAGGAAGCATGGAATTGTCTCTTGGCAAGAAGTGACAAAACAACAATTTTTGAAGTCTTAGCAAACACATTTTTAGAAATCGCAACGTGCCACCATTTAACGTTCAGAGTGTGAAGGGGGCTATCCGGGACCCAGATGAACGTACGTGGCCAGACTGTGCCCAGGAGAATCACCAATGTCCCGTGGGTGTGAAGTTTGTAGGGGATACCGGTTAGGTCTTCACTGTTAGGAAATCAGTATTTAGCCTGTAATCCTGTGATGTGCAGCCATTCTCATGGGTAAAACAATCATTCCATTCCTTGATGCAGAATGTTTGTATTGTGAAGAAGAAAAATCCTGGGATGAAATACTGTTCCACCAAGGCTTTTCAGTACAGTTTGCTGTTACACTCTCTCGTAATGGGATTTATTTTCTTCAAAATACACTCAATTGACATGCCATTGCTATATATGTACTAAACAAATGCCAAATATAGGAAATTACATCCTCTCTTAAATTGGGGCTAGCACATTCCCATGTCATTCCCATGACAGGGAGATAAAAGCAGAAATTACCTAAATAGAAAAATAAAGACAAGATGTTCTAAGAGCACTTGATGGGGAAACATAAAGGTTTTGAGTTCAGACTGTATGTTATGATGTTGTGAAGACTAAGGAGGAACAATCTAATGAATGCCTCTAGCTAGAAGGGTAATGTATGTTCTGAAGAGTGTATGCTGAAACACTATCATAATCTTCAAAAGTCTTAGCAAGGAATATTTGAATTCTTCCTCCTGCGAGCAATCTTATGTGAACAACTGAGGCAGAATTTTTCATGTTTCATTGCCTGGCATTTAGAAATGACACGGTATTTTAAAGAAAAGACTGAAATGGCTTGCCTTATAAAGGAAAGGTGTTAGAATTTCATTTTTTTGTGTATAATTTTTGTTCATTGTTGCTGTTGCAGTGCAGTTTCAGTGCTTCTCTCTAAATTTTGCCTTTTTTTTTTTTTTAAATAGGTTGCAAACAAAACGGCACTAAACTTGGTGATGTAATACTCCCCCCATGGGCAAAAGGAGATCCTCGTGAATTTATCAGAGTTCATCGGGAGGTAATTTGCATTTTAATAAGGACAATAGAAAATGTCAGTTGGGACTTTCCACTGCATATCAACCTAAGCTCAATTCAGGCAGTCACAGCTACTAGCCAATCCATGATTTCTGGGGTGATGGCTAATTGTTGCAAAGGTCTGTAGAAGGTGTTTCGTCTCCTTCCTTTTGGCTAGGGAGTACATTGAAGCAAGGCTTGCTTCAATGAAGAGCTTTATTAAAGTGTGACAAGAATATGTCAAAATATATTTTTCTTTGTGGCATTTTTCTTCGTGGCAGGTGTAGTAGACTCAACTGATGACTGATATGGCTAGTTTTAATGCATGCCCTTTGAATTTCAGGCTCTGGAATGTGACTTTGTGAGTGCACATCTGCATGAATGGATTGACTTGATCTTTGGCTATAAACAGCAAGGTCCTGCTGCAGTAGAAGCTGTAAATGTCTTTCACCATCTCTTCTATGAGGGGCAAGTGGACATATATAACATCAATGATCCATTAAAAGAGACAGCTACCATAGGATTCATTAATAACTTTGGACAGATACCAAAGCAGGTATACCCTTTGTAGAATTCTCATTTGCCCGATGACACTCAAATTGAAATGTATTAATATAGAATGGGAAAGTGTTTTAGGAGTGAAACTTCCTGGGAATTTTTTTTCCATAAATATTCTTCCAGTGATGTAGAATCATTTACATTTCCATCATAAATGCAATGAAGATCAACTTTGGGCTTTGCTTGTGAGATCAGAAATGTCCTTTTTTTCACCTTTGCACCCTTAAAACAAAGGTGAAATAAATTGTGGTTCAAATCTAAAAATCCACATTAAAAAAAAAAAGTATGTTCCTGCTGCAAAGTCAGAGGGGAGCAGCAAAAGTGCAACTTCAAAATAATGCCTATTGTTTAGGTATGTTAACTTATCCTGAAATAAAATACCTTCTATGATAACTTATGCTTCCTTTTTTTTACACCAGTCTCTTGGTGTTCTGCAGGGCTTGGCCACATCTTTTATTTGAAGATTCTGTTGGAAAAAAAATAATCAAAATTTAAATTAAGAAGATTGACTTTTACAGCTATAGTTAAGGAGCTATATAGACACATTTTTGGTGCAGCTTTGAAGTTTGTGTTCTTTTTAAGAGATTACATTACATTATTAAATATACTATTAAATCTAAAATTTTACTCTGTCGGTTTTTAGGGTTTTGGGGGCGTTGAGGGTTTCTTTCCTTCCCCCCTCCCACCCGGTATTTCTTTAGGGGTTTTTTGCTGTCCTGTGAAACTTTTAAATGTCATCAGTGAATTTTTCCAATCCTAGATCTGGTGGAAACCACAGGTACCTTCAGGAATTCACTGGGAACCCAACACACATGTTGGGAACTCTAGACTACAGCAGCACGTGAAGTTTCAGGACAGGCACCGGATATTTGCTGTAGGGACCCACTAAGAGCTGTCTGTCTTCTGTTGCTTGGAAGGAAGGCTATGAACTGCTCATCTATCCTCTGTGGCTTCTTTTCTCCTTTCCCTTTCTTGCTCTTCCTGAATAATCTAGATATGTAGTGGCTGTGGGGATTTCTCCTCAAAAGTAATAATCAATCACTGGGTTGTGATGATAATCAGACATGGCCCAGCTACAGCCGATGGACAGATTAAGACTGGGGCTTAGAGCAGGGCAATGGAAGAGCAATGCAGCTGAGTCCGAAGGTCTGCCTGAATAGTCAAATGCCTGTTGGTTACAAACCTGTGAAGAGATCTACCAGAAAATGCATGATGCTTTGCTGGAGGAAATAGGCAGCCTGCAATAAACTCAGGAAGCTCAAAACTCCTTCCTTAAGTCATTTTTGGTCATGAATGCTCTTAGAGCACATTTTTATCTAACTGTAGAGTTTTGCTATGACCCTCTGTGACTTTCTACAGGGGATCTAGGGCAGGCTGTCTCAGTGATGTGGGTAATGTGGCTGCTGTGCACTTTTCACTCCTTTGCTGCATGGAGATGTAACATGAGGACTACATCTTCTTTATCCTGTCTCTTCCACCAGTAACATGCCTGGTAGTCCTGTTTCCCATTTTAAAAAGTTGTGCTGCAAAACGTTCCAAAGCTGGTGCTGCATTTGAAAGAGGGATCTCACAGGCTCTGTGGGGGTCCCAAGATGCCACAGCTGGGGGGGCAGGGCAGAATGAGTAAGCAAGAGGAACGGTCGTGCAAAAGAAAAAGAAGGGGTTTGAGTTTGTTTTCTTTTTTCTTGCTGGAGCAGGCATTTTTTGAGAACAGTTGTCGATATGAACACTGTATGATGTGCCTTCTCTCTCCATCTTCTTATAGCCCAGCCAGATGGGAAGCGTACTGTAGTGCAGGGAAAGCTGTGGCATGTAGGTCTATTGTTGCCCTTTGTATCCGGAGTGTAGGTGCAAGGAGTAGAAATGTGTGCTTGCTCATAACTGAGCTGCCTCAGGCTTATGCATGTTCCCTCTGCTTCGGATAGTCAAACAGGTAACACTGTAAAGGGCTGTAGGGAAAATAACTTTCAGCCTTGGAATTTCAGTGCTGTAATAGCCTCTCTGCAAAAGAGTAATCAAAATCTTATATCACTCGATGTTTATATTTTTCATTTACATATTATATTATATAGCATCTGTCATCCAAGATGTTTGTTATGAATTTATCATGTGGTAAACCTTTGTGTGTCATCGATGATCACGGCTTATTAGAAGCGATGATCTGCTTGTTTAACACTGTCTCAGACACTGGGACTGGTCACTGAAGCAGTAAAACAGAAATTCAGTCACTCCTAATGAAAAGCTAGGCAGAAGATAATCAGGGGCTAAGATGCGTTTCTTGTGCATGATTGCCATATATGATCCAATTACATACCCACCCATGCTGCTACTCTGCTCTTTGGTAGCCTGGCTGCCTCCAAGCGTGCGAGCTGCTGTTTGTGGGACACAGTTTGTTCCAAAGCCAAAAATTAGCTTCCAGTTTGTCCTACGTTAGAATTTAATACCATATTACGCATCAACTTTGGGATTTTTGCTTGCTTTACTTTGACTGCTTTTGCAACTGGAGGTAGCCTTAAAAATACTTTGCTTGTTATATCTTGACGGATTTTGTATTATTTGTTAAAGTCTTACTGAAATGGTTGCCATAAATTATTAGTGAAGACTGAGAACAGTTAAAAAGCATTTGCTGACCTGCAGAATTTTTAGAGGTTAAATTGGGCATACTGATGATCTTTCTAAGCTTGTGCTCTTATAAACCTCTAATTCTTGATTATAATTCATTTCTTGATGAATTTCAGCTCTTTAAAAAACCACACCCACCAAAGCGTGTTAGAAGCCGACTGAATGGAGAGACTGTGGGAACCTCTGTGCCCCCTGGTTCCACAAGTGACAAGATTTTTTTCCATCATTTGGACAACCTGCGGCCATCTCTTGCCCCTGTAAAAGGTAAACTGTAAAACCATGGTAATTATTCCTGTTTCTTTGCCAAAGCATTCAGAGTTTCAGCAAGATAGTCCTTTTCCATGGTTTTCTTAGTTCTAATGTTCTTAAAGCCTGTACTTTTGTGAGAAAGACAAATTTATAATATCCTAATGCTGTAAGATTATAGTCTTAGCTACCTTAAAGTGTACTTGGGAAACACCAAATCTGTGGTGGTTTAATATAACTTTTTTAAAATAGAGGGATAAAATTGGGCCCAGGCACCTCTTAGAAGCTTTAATTTAACAAACAGTATTCAGAGTGCTGTTGCTTCTGGGCCTGCGATAGCCTCAATTTTTGTGATTTTTATAGCAGAAGGATTTTTTTATCGCAGTGCCAAGAAATACTGAGAAATGCTGGCAGGAAAGGGTGGGGTTAGCAGCTGCACTGAGATGGAAAAAGGTGGGTTTTGACTTCATATCCGACACTGAACTGAAAAAAAGTTAATTGTCTGTGAGGCAGGTAAATGCTATCCAGTGATTTCTTTCCTAGTTGATTAAATGGATCTGTGCCTGCCATAAAGAGAGAAGGATGTACTATTACACAGCAGGGCTACACTCAAAGGAAATTAGAAAGCACTAATCTATATTTGCAAAGCTTGGGGAAAAACAGGTCAGACACCATGGGCTGTAGTCAGGAATGTAGCCTGTGGGAACGCTTAGCCTAGACGTTGGAATTGATACAAAAAACTTGCTTTTACTTGTGCCGAAAAGGGTGCAGTCACTTTTAATGACCACAGACATACTGTCTGAAGAACACCTTGTGCAGCATTGCAGATGGGATCAGAGCCATCTGTGATCTTCGGGGTGTACTTGCCACTTCTGATGGTGTTTAGCCCTTCCTTTGTTAGGAATGTAGCAGAAGTTGCTGCTGTTCCAGTTGAAACAAAGATTTGGATAACATAGCCAATACAGAGATCCTGCTTTTGCAGAGCGTCAGGTATTTAATTGCATCAGATAGTATTTGTCTGTGCTAGCAATAAAACATAACCCCATCTTCTTTCTTAGAGCTCAAGGAGCCTGTGGGACAGATTGTGTGTACTGATAAAGGCATTCTGGCAGTAGAACAGAATAAGGTTCTCATCCCGCCTGCATGGAATAAAACTTTTGCCTGGGGCTACGCAGACCTCAGCTGCAGACTGGGTACCTACGAGTCAGACAAGGTTTGTAATCTGAAACTTGTTTCAGTGCTGAATATACCAAAAGCAATTAATACTCAATAGTAAAAAAAAAATAATAATCTAACATTGGAAATTTATTTCACGTGTCAATGAAATAACCTTGTACTGCATCTGTTTTATTGCTCCCTGTCTGGTGGCCTTCTTCTGAAGGCTAGCAGAATGACGTAAACCAATTAATAATTTTTTTACCAGGTGTGCAAAACATGAATGAATTAAATCTAGGCAGTTAAAGCTGATCTCTCATGTTCTCTCGGGAGGCATCTTATGGCAGAGGCTGGAATTGCTTCTGTTTGAAGAACTGCATAAGGGGTAGCAGTGATATCTTAGTTACTTAATGGTCCAGCATGCAGGGTGGCATTCAGGTTTTTATTTTTATCCTACCAAATACTAACTCTGCAAGTAATTCTCCTTTGTTTTCTTTATTTTTAGGCAGTAATTGTTTATGAATGTTTGTCAGAATGGGGTCAGATACTGTGTGCCATTTGCCCTAACCCCAAACTAGTTATCACTGGAGGGACGAGCACAGCAGTGTGTGTGTGGGAAATGGGCATCTCCAAAGAAAAAGCTAAAGCCCTCACATTGAAACAGGTAAAATACAATAAAGGTGCCTTTTACATAAATGATGTTACAAGATCAAGGGAATTATGAAAGTGGTATTGCTCACATAGTAAGCTTTGTAACCATGAGTCCAGCAGACCTTTGGAGAACCAAGTAGTCCAGGTACTGATCTGCATTGAAAGTGGGCAAAATGCATCTTTAAAATTGTATTGTTTTTAAGGATAGTTCATCACCGGAGCTTTTTGGAGAGATGGAGAATTTGGTAGCAATGTTAACAATTACACAGGTATTTTGTGAAATCATCTGCTTTATTGTAGTGTTGTATGTAAAATACCCCCATCTGAAAACTGTCAGGGAGCACCGTGAAGGAGACTGTCTTAAAGGTTCATTTAACTTTTAAAATCTTAAGTTAATTTTTATTTTAAAATGTATACATTTAAATTACAGTTCTGTGCAAAACCTTGCTCTTTCTGGCAGTGATGTTTGTGGAGCAGAGAATACTTGTTCAGGACCACCTTAGGTTGTTCTTGCTTTGTTAATTCAAAACATCAGCTTTTAATCTAAAAAACGAGCACCTGTGCTATAGAGTCAGTTGCAGCCAAGTGCAGAGCAAGTCTTCTGTGTTTACAAAAAAAAACAAAAAAACCCAAAAAAACCCAAAAAATAAACCAAAAACACCAAACCGAAAACACCCCCACCCCACAAACTATCTCAAAAATATTGTAGAAGCTATGTATCATTGTTACAGGTAGCTAGGGTGTTAAACATCACTACTCCTGTAAGCATCTTAATAGCAGGACTTTTTCCAGAGGAAAGCTTCCTCTCAACTTAAGAAATTTAGAGAATTATGTAACAGTTTCCCTTGTGTGGCCTCCAACAGCAGTCCAAAGCTGTGTTTCCAAAGCATTTTACTAAAAAACAGTGCAAGATAATACACTGTATCTTGAATTTCAGGATAGCATATTAAAAGATATTTACTGTACTTTAGCCAGTGACTTGTAACTGAGTAGGGTGCAATAATTTGACTGTATTCCAGATTCCTGTTCCAATGGATAGGTTAAGCCTAAAATGTGAAAGCAGGGTCTGTTAGATGCTTGTAATTTTCTGCTCCTTCTGGTTGATTTTGCCCTTTTGATTGCAACTCTTTCTTGTCTCTTATCTTTTCTCAAATATTGACAGAAGTTTGTATAGGAGTCATTTTATATTTAGTAAGAATCCCTGTTTTCAGAATGTAATTTCAGGTGCAGACTGGAACACATACCCTATAAATAGGCTACTGATGCAGATGGAGGATGCAGAATGGGTTGGAAATTTATTTTGGTTTGGGTTTGTTTGGGTTTTTTTCAGTAGAAGGCTATATAACATTAGACCCTCGAAATTTGGATTTGTGAGAGTACTTTTTAAATGGCAAAAAATTACTGCTGTCATTTTCAATTTTGAAAATAGTTGCCAACTGTATAGCTGTCAGTCATTGCATCTTCTGATAGGATATTCATGTTTACATTACCTGAATCTTTTCAGATAACTGGGTTTAATGTAGTAATTTTTGTGTCCTCTCCTGATTGCAGCTTGTTCCTCCTGACTTCTGTTTTGCAGGCATTACTGGGTCATACTGACACTGTCACATGCTTAACAGCATCGCTAGCTTATCACATAATTGTGAGTGGATCACGGGATCGCACCTGCATCATCTGGGATTTGAATAAACTCTCTTTTCTAACACAGCTTCGAGGTCACAGGGCTCCAGTTTCAGCACTCTGTATAAATGAATTAACGGTAAGAACCAAATACCATTCACCAATGTGCAGTGGGAAAAGTAATGAGAGTCAGAAGTTGTTAAACCGAAGAAAAACAAGCTAGGCTTTTCTGTTAGTTTGGCAAAACTCGTGTAACACGTCTGAAAACTAATGAGCTGGTTTAGGGAATAATTTGCATCTTTTGTCCAGAGACGCACATGGGTTTATTGCATGCAGAGCAGCTTGAGCTCGGAAAGGCTTGTTAACAGTGCTGGCAGCAGTATAGCTAGTGTGGCATTCAAAGCGGGTTGTCAAACCTGCCGCTGTTCTCTTACACTTAATTTAAAGGAAGCAGAAGATAGCTTGGATGAAGCTGCAGTGGCAATTATAGCAGAAACAGACATATCCTAAAAGCTTTTCTCCTTGCTGGTCCTATAAGTTATGGATTGCCATTTACCCAGCTCCCATGCACGTCAAAGATTTTGCCTGAGTTGAAACTTTATGTAGCCGGTCCACAGGTCTGGATGGAGCATGTCGCAACTAGAGCAGATGTAGTGGTTGAAATCAAGACAAAACAGTGCCGTAATGCAAGGAGAGGATAGCAAGAGCCACAGTTTATTAGCTGCTAGTAGTCTGGTGGTTGTAGCGTTGGCAGCGTTTTAGACTGTAGCTCTGATTTCCCCTCTGCACTAGTTTGGACAATCCCTTGCTCTTTTCCACATAAGGAAGCAAATGAAATTTAAGGTGGTACATGTTTGTGAAAAAGAGTGGAGTCTACATGAGCAGAGTCTTTGAAAACTGAGAAGGGAAAGTACTGAAAATACACTTTCAGGTTGTTACGCTGTGAAAAGTGGAGGATATTGGTCTACTCATTGTATGTATATTCAACAAACATGTTGCTACTAAGTCTGGTTTTCTATGTACAGTTTTAAAAAAATGCATGTAGTCCTAAACACTTGTTTAGGTGGCCAAACTCAGCTTCAGTAGAACTTCTTGAAAAGTGCCAGCCTTGGTGCCTGAACTTGGCTTATATATGAGCCTGGCTTATATTTTTGCTGAAGAAAACCTGATGTTTTTATTGGAATATGGAGGTGTTGTTTGTCTTTGCAGGGGGATATTGTATCATGTGCTGGCACTTACATCCATGTATGGAGCATTAATGGCAGCCCTACTGCAAGCGTAAACACTTTCACTGGCCGAAGCCAGCAAATAATGTGTTGCTTTGTGTCAGAGATGAATGAGTGGGATACTCAGAATGTCATAGTAACAGGACATTCGGATGGAGTTGTCCGGGTAAGTACCAGGAACCACTGCTTGGGAAAGTAAGTTTATGCCTTAGTAGTAGCTGTAGTTAGAGAAGTCCTGTCTATCCAACGCAGTGTCCTGGCTGGTACCAAAAGCAGTCCTGCTATACTTGGGTGCTCCACTTGAAAAATTAGTCCTGCAGGAAGGAGGGAGTCCAGGCTGGGCAGATGATGCAGACTGCTTTTGGTGCTGGAACCAGCTGTGCCATCTCTGCACAGGGTGGTGCACTGTATCCTGTCCACAAGTTAGATGGACACTGAAGATTCATGGAAAACTCTTTCAGTGAGCTGACATTCCTATGCAGTCTTTCAGTTTTCCTTCTCCTTTTCGATGCACCCATACTGATGTGGTAACTAGCAATTGTCAGTAGCATATGTTTTCCTTCCTGCTCTGTTTTGGTCACTTTTTGGTCACCAGCTTTCATGCCCAGAAATTGTAGTTTTCATTCACCATTTCTGTTCTACGCACCTTGACTTGAGGCAATTCATTTTGCTGCTTAGAAAGAAAAGAGGAACTTAGTGGCATCTCTGATCACTGCGAGTCTAACCTGATTTTCAGTACTTTGCTGTGTGCAGTCCTGGGTCTGCCTTAACCAGAGTCTGCTGGTCAGATTGCTATGTGGAGTGGATTTTTTTTTATTTGAACAGCTAAGATGTTAAATAACAGCACAAGACTTGTTCACTTGTGATTCAGGCATGAACACAGATGTCTTCTTATAGTATCTAGCCCCCAAAAACAGGGCTTCATATGGAGATGTGACCTGCCTCTTGTGCTACCAGTGCAAACACACAGTTCTAATAAGCCACCTTAACTCTAGAAGTAGCTCAGAAGAATGCTGAGAGTTCATATGTGCCGCTTTGCTTATCCCCTGTCCCTCCAGTTCTGGCGGATGGAGTTTTTGCAAGTACCGGAAACACCAGCTCCAGAGCCTGTGGAGATGCTGGAAATGCAAGAGGATTGTCAGGAAGCACAAATTGGTATGTCTCCTGACAAGTGTTTTGTGTTTGCCTTCTATCTGATCTTTGCTATGTGTAGGTAAAATCCTGTGGTTATACAGTGCAGAATGGACGATGGGGATTTTGTCTCAAAAGACAATAGACATCCAGTAAGCATAATAAATAGAACATCTGAGTTCTTTGTTCACCGCCTTGCTTAATGGTAGCTTCATACTGCTATGAGTAAGAAAAAATAGTGCCCATCATAGCTTGTTCTGTGAAGACTGAACTTTTCTCTGTGTGGTTGTTTCTGCTATTGGTGAACCCAATGGATGCTACCATTGTCCAAAAGCTAGGTTTTATTATTATTATTATTTTGAAGTGGAATTATAGCATAACAGCAGAGTTTAAAAATCTACTGATGGAGCAGCATGCTGTTTAGGCAAGTAATACTGGCCATATGATTTTTTCCTTGTCATAAGATTTTGGTCTGTGTTTGACGAGTGTTTATTTAGCCATGTCATCTTCCTCTTGTCCTCTTCGTATTGAAGATATGATCTGGATTTGGATCTGGATCACATGATACTCATTAGTAATTATTATATAAATACATGTCTTTGGTTTTTTTCAGTGTCACTAGGAATATAAATATCTTTGGCAGATGCTTTTTTGTGTTAACAAAACCTGTTACTAACAAATCTGCATCATGTTTCTTAGTCAACTGGCATCCCAGCATAGCTGACTGTGCTTACTTGTGTAAGTTTTGCTGAAAGGCAGCAAGATTTGGTTTTGCGAACTTGAGCATTTTTGAAAATTGTACTTGTATCTATAATAGCCTACCTCAGGCAGACTACTGTAGGAGGAAATAGTTTCAGCTAAGGAGTGGTGTTTTCTGACAGACCAGTGCAAAAAAGATGAATAGTGCGATTCCTGGCAGGAGCTGAATCCTCTGCAAAGGCTTTGAGATGCCTGTGTGCAGTTTCCTCTAGTCATGCTGTGGTGGTACCTGTTGGGTTGGAGGTAGTGCAGCAGCGGCATAGGGGAAAAAAATCTCAGGCTATAAGCAGCTTCGCTAACAATGTCTTCTTTCCTGTTGGGTGAAACCAGGGCAGGAAGCCCATGAAGAGGACAGCAGTGACTCTGAGGCAGATGATCCATGCCTAGGCCAGGACACAAAACTGCAGGAGAGCCAGAGTCAACCAAGCAGCACCAGCCACAGGCCCAGGTCATCATCAAACAGAGCAGCAGCAGCAGCATGGTCAGCAGACAGCGGCTCTGATGACTCCAGGCGTTGGTCAGACCAGCTCAGCCTGGATGAGAAAGATGGCTTTATCTTTGTGAATTATTCTGAGGGACAAGCAAAAATGCATCCCCATGCTCAGGTTAACCACCCGCACCCCAGCTATGCTGAAGCACGGCACTACAGCAAGCTTAAACCAGGTAAAAGAAATAGGGCACACTTATTCTGTTGGATAACTGTGCTGTCAGCACTGACCCATAAGGTAGTCTCTCTCTGTCTGTGCAGCTTTGAGCAGGGTTGGCCAATAAATTCCAAAACAATCAGTGAAGAGAAAATTTGTGTGCAAAGATTGCATGTTGTTCAGATTTTTCCTGAGAAGCTTCCTGGCCAGCAGCTAAGCTGCTCGCTCACCACGACCACAACCTCCTGTAGTGGGATGGTGGAGAGAACAGAAAGAACAAAAGCAAGGGAACTCATGAGTCAAGTTAAAGAAAGAGGAAGACAAAACAAATGATGTAAAGGCAACCACCCACCACCTCCTGCAAGCACAATGATGACCAGCCAGTGTCTGAACAAATGACTGCCTTCCCCAAAAACTCCTCAGTTTTATTGCTGAGCATGATGTTATACAGTGTGGAATATCCCTTTGGTCAGTTTGAGTCAGCTGTCCAGCTCGTGTCCCCTCCCAACTTATTGCACACCTCCAAACTCCTGATGGGGAGTAGGAGGCAGAGCAGAGTGGGGAAAAAGAGACGACCTTCACACTCTGCAAGTACTGCTGAACAACAGCCAAAACACTGGTATGTCATCAAAACTGTTTTAGTCACATACCCAGAACACAGCATCATATGAGCTTTTGTGAAGAAGATTAATGACAGTTGGAAATCTGAATCTTGACTTTAAAAATAAAATAAATAAATAAATAAATTAAGCTATCCCAGTCCTGTGAGGCTTTGGTAGAGGGCTTCCCTGTATATGTCACCATTCCCTGCAGCTCCCAACAGCACTTAGAGAAATCGGGGCCTCTGTGCATTGTTTTATATCCTCTCCTTTCTTACCTGCATTGGGGATCAGTTGAAAAAATGTGTTTTCCCTGAGTGGAACTTGAGTCAGAGAGAGTTGGCTGTGTGGGGAGATTTTTTCTTTCTACAAAGTCACACATACAGGTATGTTTGGGGAGGAGGGAACAAAAATGAGAACGAGCAAATTTGCTTTTTCCCTTCCTACTTCCCACTTATTTCTAGGATACAGATGGGAGCGTCAGCTGGTGTTTAGAAGCAAACTAACTATGCACACGGCATTTGATCGCAAAGACAATGCACATCCAGCAGAAATCACTGCACTCGGCATCTCTAAGTAAGTAGCTTGCAAGTGATTGCTTAAAACATTTTTTCAGTGTTGTCAGCGGGAAGCGCTACGAGCTAGCCATTGTTCTTTGCATAATGCTGTTTCGTCATGCTTCTGTTTAGGGCAGCCTTGTTCAAGGACTGAGATTTTTAAAAGTACAAAAATTAAGTAGACTTATCCAGCTGCCTTATGTTACACAGTGTTGTAATAGCTCCGTTTCTCAGTCAGACCAGGCTAATTTGCGCATTAGTTACTATGCCAGTAGTTTAACATATTACATATTCAGCATGTAAAATCGGTCATCGATGTCTGTGCGTTACTGTGCTGGAGTTGGTGCAGGAATGCTTTTGCTTTTTTGTTGCAGGGATCACAGCAGAATTCTTATTGGGGATGGACGAGGCAGAGTGTTCAGCTGGTCTGTAAGCGATCAGCCAGGCCGATCTGCAGCTGATCACTGGGTGAAGGACGAGGGGGGAGACAGCTGCTCAGGCTGTGCAGTCCGTTTTTCCCTCACTGAGAGGCGTCACCACTGCAGGAACTGTGGACAGCTCTTCTGCCAAAAGTAAGCTACCCAACAGTCTCCTTTGGGCTCTTTTCCGTATTTATTTCCAGAATTTTAGGCTGGGTAAAGCTAAGTTGCATACCACAGAACTCTGCTGAAAGACAGAGGTTTCCCTTACCAAAACAGAACTGATAAAGAAAAAACATCAGAACTCTCAAAACCTCCAGGGAGGAATTAGAAAAGGCAGACCAGCCCCTTTATAAATCCAGTTAGCAAGAAACGTATCAGGAGAGAATGAAATCTGCTTGCAGCTTTGAAAACTTCCCTGTCTCCCATCTGGGAAAAACTCTAGACAAATGAAACAAAACAAAACAAAACAAAAAACCACAAAAAACCCCAAACCCCAAACTTCTTTCACAGCATCTAGTTGTTCTTGTCAGTCTACAAGCAACCCAGTCAAAATGTAAACTGTGAGCAGGACTGCAAGGATGCTGGTTTAGGAGCCAGTAGCATGCAGCCTCAGACAGGAAAAGGTATGACATGGAGCTGCTCTCGCCCAGGAGCTGAGATGGGAGTCTCTTCTCTGGTCCACCACTGGTTCAGAGACAGTATTTCTAAATTCATCTCTGTAGCTATACTTTGAGTCTAGACTGGTGACAACAGCTGTTTTAAAGCTACCTCTCACACAGTCATTGCATTGATTCTGTGGTGATCGCACAAGTTAAATTCTGCTTCTGCCAGACTGCATTGCCAGATAAGTTTGGACAGTTTTCTGGTATTTATAGTCATGATGATGATTTCCACACCTAGGTAGAAAATGGCCAGGTTGGGAGAAGAGCTGTGTTCACAGCAATGTTTGTTTTCTTCTACAGGTGCAGTAGGTTTCAGTCTGAAATCAAGCGTCTGAAGATTTCATCACCAGTCAGGGTCTGCCAGAACTGCTTCTACAACCTGCAGCATGAGCGGGGTTCAGAGGAGGGGCCCAGAAATTGATGGGGTCCTGGCAAATAGAGACCCCATCCAGCCCCACCATCACTCCAAGAACTAGTGACAGTACCGTACAGTGATCAGAAGGGATTAGAATATTGTCTGTTTACACTTAAGTTTATACTGAGTTTTAAGCACTAAAAGTAAAAAGGGATCATTGAATTGATTTGTGTTGACAGAAGGTGAATGAGGCTAACAGCATAATGAAGTGAAGAGCAAGGCCCAGGAAGACATGATTAATAACCACACATCCGATAGAACTGTCAACCCCTAAACCTATGTTGAAGTGGCTATGGAGAAAATTCTCACCCTAAACACCTGTTCTTGTCTTGTTTTTGTAGAGCTAGTTCTCTTTATCGGGGGGAGGGGGAGGGGAAGGCTTTTTAGAAGATAGTTGTAAATCTGCCTTCTTCGCAAGCAACTGTGTATATTGTAAATAGGTATAATGGCCTTTTTATCTAAATATGAACTTAACTGCCTGTTACATAGGACTTCAGATTAACCACTATACTTTGTGTGGCATCTTTATCTCATCTATCAATTTAAATACGAATGTTTAAAAAAAAAACACCAAAAAAACCCAACAAAAAAAAAAAACCAGAAAACTCAAAGGCATTATGCATATTTCTGTTAAAAATCCAGTCTGTGCATGTTTGTTCTTTCAGTTGCCTATAGTATCTTAATTTAAGTAAGGCTATTCGTAGAATTACATGGATTTTTTCAAAAGAAAACATTTTTGAGAATAGGACTTTGAGTATTTTATTCTAGCTGTAAGATAACCAGGAACTAAATTGTACACTTGTGTTGCATTTTATACCAATCTATTTACCACCTCAGTGTTGTTCATATTTACTAAGGCCTCTTTTATACATGTGTCAGAGCTGCAGTTTTGTTAATTACTTAATGTTCATTAGCAGCTGATTCATGCAGTGCAAGAACCAGCTTTTACCTTCTTTAGTCAATAGCAATTGGCTCGCATATAGGTGCAGAATGAATTCCTTGTGCATAAAATTTTACTGCTGTTGTCCTGTAGCTTGTTTGCAAAAACAAACACTTTTGGAACAATAGGCATTGCTCTAAAGCAGGGTGATGTTAGTCATGTCAGAAATGCTTGTAAAGAGCTATCTTCGTGTTTCAGCACATGGCACCAACTTGAGGACAGCAGTAGATTTCCATTATGGTTTTTAAGTTCTGATATGAATTTAATTGCAGTATTTTTTTACTACTCTGTCATTTATTTTGCACTACATATGGGATGAAGTAAAGACACTGATACCCACTGGGTTAGGAACACGTGCATCAGATAGGCCCATGGACTTATTTTCTGAATGAGGTCTTGCCAGTGGGTTTTTGGTTTTTGGGGGGGGGTTGGGGGGTGGGGGGGGACAGGGGGAAGGCTGGCGTTTGATTTGGTTTTGTTTTTTAACATATATGTATATATTTTGTAAATGGGTGACAAACTGATCTAGATCTAGGTATATTCACAATGGATTCTTTTAAGTAGCGGTAAGGATATGACCCAAACCAACTGAAGACAGGTGGCCCCATTTTTGCTCTGCTAGTGCTTCAGTGAGTGTCTTCACTTGAGACAATGAGATTATCCTTTGCTTGGAATGATTTGGGCAGACTCTGGCCCTGGGACAGCAAATGGTTAAAATGGGCACTGTCGTAGGAATTGCACCATCGAAAATGCCAGATCCTCTGTGGTGCTGTGAGCTCCTTCCAGAAGGCCCTTGGCACTGTGGGTGCACACCTGTCTTCTCTTGATTTGAGCTTCTAGTGGTGAATAATTTGTTAATCCTGACCACTTACTATTTACCCTGGTATCACCTGTTTATGCACTGAAGGTTAAATATGTATTTTGATACATGTTTGTTTATTATGTATGTGCTGGTCTGTAAAATGAGATATATTCTTGTTGCAGTATGCATTCTAGGTCCCCAAATGGACAGAAAGGCTTCTCTAGAGCCCTTGCACACTGTTGAGTAAATGCAGGTTTGTTGAGATTAGCTGACCCAAATAGGTCCCTTTGGATCCAAAGAGTGATGATCAAGTAGCCATGCCACATGGCTACCCTGACAGATTTGTCCCTAAAAACAAGAAGTCGTCCTTGGTAAGCACGTGCAGAGCACTGGAATTTCTGTGTTCGGCTGTTCTCTCTAACGTTGCCTTCACCCTTCCCAAAATGATGCGAAACCAGCATAGTTCAGAAGACAGGCTACCAGCCTTAATGTTTTCAGTTTGAAGAAAAGGCTCTTTCAACAGCTCTTAAATGCCTTTAAGTCCACAGAGGTTTCTTCCCCTTGCCTCCAGATTTCAAATCAAAACCAAATTCAAGGAAGTCTTGTTTTCTACAGACTGGAACTTGTACAGCTACATAATTAAACCCTAATAAAAACAAGATTTAATCTAAACACTAAAGCAAACAGTTGGCATATAGTATTAACGTGGGGTCATGAAGCTAGCGGGCCATCAGTGAAGATGTAGTCGACTGCGTTCAGCTACATAAGCACGTTGTACAGGAGGTGCTCTGCGCTTTTGATGTTTGGCAGCATACTAGAAAAATCAAGGTCATTATTCTTTACAAATTCTGTAGTGTAGAGGCTAGTCCCGATTCACATTTTGCAAACAAATCACCACAGCCCTCTGACTTAATTCCTCAGTTGCGCTGTTCCAACAACCATGTTCTTGCTTGTCGGAGGTGGAGGGGGTAAACCACACCTGCTCATATTTCCTCTGGCAGCTGGCGCTGTGGGCAACTGTTTTGTTCACTTGGGAGTGGGTTTTTCTGCCATTTCTTTCGAGCTTCTAATGCAAACACTTGCTTTGTTTTCCATGTAAAAATCTGTTGAGCAAAAATATACTCATGTACACTAACATTAGTAGACTGTATTCTCTGCAAGTACCTCACGTGTCTTCTCCTGCCTTGTTCTTTGTAGTATACTTATTCATGTACTCTTAACATTCGTATGTAGTGTGCAACTGTAATGTCATGCTTATGAGAGGGGGTTGGCTGCCTCCAGCCGACATTCATCAGTTCAATAGCAAAACACTTTAGATAAGTTATTTTGCACTTTCTTATGTATAAAATTGGTAGAAACTTATATTTGCTTTGTATCATTTAAAGACTCCTTTTGTTTCAGTAAATGAACTGTGTATAAAATATTTATGCAGTTAAAACTGTTTTTAGAAAGTATTTTTAATTTCAGCAAGTTTGGTTACTTGTTGCATGACTATTAACACAGCTGACTTTTTGTGTCAGTGCAATGTATATTTTTTTGTCCTGTTATTAACTTGTAAGCCCTAGTTAAATGGCCATTTATTTGTACAGCATCAGGAGTAAATTGAAGATAACTGGCTAAGACTGGAGTGTGGAATTTTGTACTATATTGCAGAATCCAATATCTGTTTTTTGGTGGTTACGTAAAAGGCCTGACGATTTACTATCTAGTGTGCAATCTGTGATATCTGAATGTTCATTGTATATTTGTCTCCAATGCAAAAAGGTAGAGTAACACAATTACAACAATACATGATTAAATGCAATAGTTCAGGTACTGAAGTATTTT
The DNA here is from genome assembly GCF_963921805.1 of Phalacrocorax carbo. Classification (NCBI taxonomy): domain Eukaryota; kingdom Metazoa; phylum Chordata; class Aves; order Suliformes; family Phalacrocoracidae; genus Phalacrocorax; species Phalacrocorax carbo. The sequence goes on along the minus strand of NC_087516.1, from coordinate 68,312,097 downwards.
TTTCATTTCAAATAAATACCTGCTATTTACCACCAAAAAGCTGTTTTGCATTTGTTGGAAAGACACAACATTTGCAGCCGAATAAAACGTTTTTAATATGGGAGCGGTAACTAATGAGTAACATGTTTCTGTATTGTCATGAGGAGTAAATTTCTACTACTTGTTATGGTTTTGCTTTTTGAACATGAGTATGGTCATCCACGATGACACAGTGTGAACATGTCTCTTTGGTTTGGTTTGGTTTTGGTTTTTTTTCCTCTTCGTAATTGTCACTGTAGAGCTTGAAGCCAGCAGAACTTGGCAGTGTGTAGAATAGGCTGTACCGATACAGAGGAAGCAGACAGAAAAGAATGATTTAAGTCATGCTGGATAAGGACAGTGGAAGATGAGGAGGCATCAAAATCCAATTAAAGTAATCTTCCCCAAGAAGAGAATGACTGCTAGAGCAGAACTTGACCTTGTCTGGTGAGGAACAGCCTAAGATCCCCAAATGTTGAAATATTTTACTAATTCTTCAATCCCTTTTCATATCCTTTTCTAAGTTGATAATGCTAAAGAATGTCGGGTTCCATGTTGGCAGTTAATTATGTGCCAACGCTGGTGGCTAACAGTGTTTTTCTAACTAGAAACCAGGCTTTGATGCAGTTGGGCCTACCATGTTCCTTTGCTGATGAGCACCAGAATTGACGTTGCATTCTTGGTATTTGACTGTAAGTGATTTCTTTGGTTGTAAAAGAAAAGGAACTTTTACCAATGAACTTACCTGTCTATGCTTACTGCGTTTAACATTAACTCCTTTCATGAACTCTTTGGAGGCTTTAGTTATATATTTAGTTATATTTATAAGTTATATATTATGTAGTATATTTAGTTATATTTAAGTATGCCCTCAAGCAGTAGTTACAGAAGGAATTTTCATGGCCATCCTAAGCTGTATCTTGGTTATATAGCATCGCTTAGGTCCACTTTTCATCGGTTCGGTTATTTCTCACTCAGGGATTTCCATTTTTAAAATCTTTTCATACACTGAAAAACAATGTTTTCTCTCTAACAGCTACGGGGGAACTACTGTACATCTCAGCATACCTGCAGACAGCTGCAGCCTGGCATGCTGTTCTGCTGTCATGGAGCAGGTCACGAATGAACTTCAAAGCATTTTGAGCCAGTAAACCACGTGGGCTGTGAGCTGCAGGGTCTGGCATCGCTGCCTGCTTTTTGCAGGGAGAGATGCCCTCCTAACAGTAGCTCCAGGCTGGTCTGTGCAGCTGGATCATTCAGTGTGCAGTATTTCAACCTCATTTTCTCACAGGCAAAAAATGAGTTAGCCACTGCCTTTGATCTGTGCCATATTAACTTTTGCTTGACTTGGTACAACATTTTGAACGATGCAAAGAACTTGCAATTAGTATCACATCCTGCCTACAGAGTGCACTGCAGCGCCTCGTCTCCACAGCTTGTGAAGTCTGATGGAGGGCATCGCGCAGCTTTGGGAAGGTGAGCCAGCCTTGTCGGGTGGTTTTGTGGCCCTTGTGTTCCCTCAGCAACCCAGTGTGTACATGCTTGTCCTCTCCACCTCTGCCAGCCTGTGGCATGTCCAAAAACTCCCTTCCACAGATCTCTGAGAAGCCTGCCTTGATGAAACAAACAAACAAAAAAAACGCCGTTTGAGTTTTCCGAGCAGGTTGTGGAGCCAGAGGCTGAGTGCGGTGGCTGGAGCCCAGCACGCAGCGCTGCGCCGCTGCCTCTGGCATCCCCCAGGTATGGTGGAGAGTGGAGGTGCCGGGAGCAGCATGGGGAAGCGGCAGGAGCCACAGTCCTGATGGGCCTTTTGACTGGGGAAGTGCAGTTCCATCCCTGCCCTATGGAGCACACACAGCCTTCCGTGTTGGTGTTAAGAGCCTCTGTTCCAAACTGGGCGTTGAGAGTGTTAGTTTGGCTCCTTTCTGTCCAGACAAACAAAAGGGGTGATCAATTAGGAAAGCTGCAGCCTTTTGTGATATTCCTGCACTAAACCTGGGTCTGTGAGAAGGAAGAACAGTGCCCTGTGAAATTCATGGCAGCTGAATGGTCAGTGTTGGAGCCATAAAATGCCCAAGAGGCATCAGATGGGCCAGCAGCCAGTTTTGGAGTGAAACAAGGCAGTGAGCTGCCTGTCACTCACCGCAGGTGCACCAGCCTTTAGCTCCACCACAGCTCCCGCCAGGCAGAAGTACTGCCTGAGGCTCGGTATTCAGTTTAGCAGCTAAAACAAATGGCCAGGTCAGAAGACACATCAGTTGGGTGTGCCAGCCATTCACAGGTCTGCAGTTGTCTGGTTTCACAGGGAGGGGGGGCGGGGGAGCTATTAGGAACTAAGAAATGCAGCATTGATAAGCCATAGCTCAGACCATTGTTACCAAATCTGTGGCCGATTTGCTGTGACCGGATTGTCTTTCATCATTGTTGTGATGACTTTGACAGTTGAGAAAGGTGACGTTTGGAGCCTGCTTTCTAGGCTCAAAGTTGTTTATGCTGTATACCATTGTTAAAAAATGCATATGTATTTTTAAAGAATTACTGGCAGTGGAACACACCTGTCTCCATGGTCAGGACACGGTGTTGGCTCACTGGTGAAATGTGTGCCACACAACGTAGAGAAGAGGACAGGGTAAGTGAGCACAGAAACAGGACTGATGCATTGGGAGCCAAATCCTGCCCTGTCTTCCCGGGGCAGTTGGGTGATGCCGCATTGGGTGCGGGGCTGGCCCCAAAGGAAGGGGAATTGGTGAGAAATGGGACCAAAACTCAAACACGACCACTGATGAACATAAGCACAATTGTGTCTGCTCAAGAGTCTGCCGCAGCCCCTGGTCTGCTGCCCTAGCTGAAGCCCTCCAGGCTGTGGAGCCAGCAGGAGGTGCAATAATAGTTTTTCTAAGTGTGAATATCTAGGAAAAGCTGTGAAGTAATTACTGCATGGAAGGGAATGACCAAAAAATGTAATGACCACATTAAGTGAGTAAAGGGTAAAACCAGGCTGCCAAGAGCCAGCAATAGCTCAAATCCAGCCAGTTTTCCAGGTCCTGGGCCTTCGGCCGTCCCTCCAGCACCTTCCCCCAGGAGGAGGGTCTGCTCCCTCCCCCCTTGGCACCACTGCAGCCCACGCTGCTTGCTCTGCTCTGCAGGGAGGTTCTTGCTGCAATGCTGAGCAAGAGCAAAGCTGACCTCTGGGCAAGAGTATATCACAAATTGTAAATACTGATTTATGGTCTGTGTGTATGTGTGCGTGCACATACAGAGCAAGGCTCTTGCCCAATAGCAGTGGTGCAAATGCTGTGTAACCAGCCATGACCCGCCCCCACCCCGTAAGGTAAGCTGTGGGGGGTGTTGATACCTGCCCTCAGCTCTGGGAAAAGTTTCCAGCTCTTCCAGTGGGGGGACTCTGGAGGCTGTGTTGCTCTCCCAAGACCATCCTGATGAAGTTGGGCAGGGAACCACCACGGCGCCGCTGAGCCTTGGCCACACTCCTCCTCTCCCGCAGGCATGCATGAACCAGCAGGTCACAGGGACACTGATCACAGGAGAAATGCTCCGATTGCAGAGTAACCTGGGAGCCATTTCCCAACTACTGTGAAAGGGCAGGTGTGAGGAAAGGGCAAAGCTGTCCAGCGGGTTTCCTGACACACGACCCAAGCTCTTACAATTCACCTACCTGAGCACTGATTACTATATGCTTACCACCACGGGATAGATGCATGTATGTATGAGCTGGTCAGCTCTGAACTGAGCTAGGAAGTGAATTGGCAACAAAGGATAACAAAAAAGGACTCGCTTCAGTCCTAAAAGGAAGGGCTGGGGCTCAGCTGTAGGGAACTGCTAGGACTTCAATGAAGTCAAGACCACTCCTTTCAAGGGAGAAAGAGTAGAAGCAGGTTTGAGTCCAGCTGTAAAAGCAGTGGTAATTAAAAATAACAGTGATCTCAGGGTTACTTCTGTGCATGAGTTAAAACCCTTGGCTGTTATTTTCTCCTTATAATTTCTTTTAGGACAACTGAAAAGTCTTGAGTCCATGCAGAAGCCAAAATACATTCTTTTATTGAGGAGGCCCAATTTGTTTCTTTCCACTGCATCACAGGATGACATCACTCACCACGACAACTACCCAGGCTGCTTTCCTGCTTCGCAATAGATTATTTTTTTTTAAGATGGACTTGTTTTAGAGAGAGGGATTTCTGATTTCTTGGTGTTATAATATATCAAAACATAAAAGACAAAATAGTGAGTTAGAACATGTTGCCCTGATGCAGCAAAGCCCATGGACACTGCCACAGCACAGAGATGGAAGGTACTTTGCGCTGTTATCACTGGGTGAATGTCTTTGTAGGCAAAGCCTTGGTTATCAGAAGCTTTTTATGGCAGGGGCTGATGCCCACAGATAACCGGACAGTCATGACACAGCTTGAGAAGCAGAAACTTTTCTTGTAGTTTGCAATGTGGTGGAAGAAGAAACCTCCACTCATAGTGACACAACTGTAGAAGCCAATTCTTTATTAAAAGATGTTTGAAGCATTCCAGTACAGACTTATCTGCTCCACTGTAGCTTTGAGTTGATGAAGACAAACAAACATTTAAAAAAAAGGCAAAATGGACATCTCTATAAAATGAAGTAGTAGATGAATTATGGACGCTGATTACCCCAAACATAAACATTAAACCACAGGAATTATACATAGTCCTAAGGCAAACTATGAACAAATGTACACAATTGCACTTAAGTCTGTAGAAAGTTATGACACACACTGCTGCCCAAGCACTCGCTATCCTGGATCAAGAGGAAAACCCCGCTGGCCATCTCTGCATTGAGAACAGCAGCTTTGGAACCACAGAATACCATACGTTCAGCTTGTTGGGTGACCGACCAATGGTGTCCAACTAAATTTATTTAAGAAAAAAATTTTTATATATATAAAAGCCAGTTTCACTGGTATATGTTATTTTGTGCTTCTCCCTTAGCTAGAAATCCCAGTGCACCACAGCACAACGGCGTGCTGAGACAGAAAAGGTGATCTGATACCCTGATCGTGTGGAAATCAGTAGAAATCCTGTGGTGAGTCTGAGCTCCTCACAATTTTCATCCACCCCAAATACGTAAAAAGCAGTAACATTGCTGATTTCTCTCCACACCCCCATTCTCAACCACAAAATGCTACATGATTATTTTTCTCCAACCCTGAGCTTTTCAACCAAAAGGGACTGGTTTTATTGAGGACCCTGTGTTAAATGAACTGTAGGATCTCACCCCCATTTCAGTCTCTTGTACTATGTTCACCTTCCAGAGAGATCAGCTCTCCTAAATCAAGGCTGCAAATGACATTGTAGCGAGTTCCCTCTAGAAAGCACAAACACCCCCTCCTTCCAGGTGGTGGAAGGACGAAGCTGAGCTCCAGTGCCAGTCTCGCCACCTCTTCTAGTAAATCCTCCAACAACACAAGGCCGCCTGTGCCTTCCATACCCTTACAGTAAAAAACAAGTATCATTTTTTGCCTTTCTGCACCCACAGCCCACCTTCCTGCAGTGCCTGTATGGTGAGAGACACCACTGCTCCAGGGGGAGTGTTCAGGCAAGAAAATACTCTTACCAGAGTCAGTGGAGTTCAGAGTATATCCCTAAAAGGCCAGAAAAAAGGCAACCGCTTGTTATGGTTTGCTCAGTGGGTCACCCTTAATGTTCTATCATGCACGGGACAGATAGGGAGCTAGAGAACAAACGGAGATTTTGCTTCATTTCAGTCAAAGTGTAACGTACCTCTGCTGATCCTTCCATAACAAATCTCTCTGACAGGCAACTGCTGCTGTTAGGACAATTTGCTCTTTGTCCTCAAGTAGAAAGGAGCTCTCTGCTAGGCAAGAGAATTTTGCTGGTCCCTGGGGTGTAAAGCTGGCTGCTTGCAGAGCTGCTGTAGGCAGCAGGAGGCTTATTGACTAGAGAGAAAAGAAAACCCTAGAAGTACAGCTTCATCACAGCAGAGCAGTACCTAGCACAGGTGGAGAACCCTATGCCAAGAGGTTTGCTGGCTGCACGCGGCACTGCTAATTGGATACCCTCATACCACTATGACAAACCACTTCCATTTTCCCCAACATGGCTTTATTCCACCCACTTCATAATCTGTGCACGCTACATTTGGTGCCATACACCTATGTCCCACTCAACACATGAACGTATTGGCAAGGCTCACTCTGCCAGCACAGTATCAGTGACAAAACAGCCCCCAAACTGAAATGCAAGGGCAGGGACTTGTTCTAATGACTCTTCAGTGAGACATGTCAAATGATGAAAAACCCATCACCCAGGAAATTGCAGGTTTTTCCTGTCTTCCTGTAGAAGAGCGAGGTTTGGTGCAGTTGCTGCTAAATCTCAGGGGGAATTCACTGTTACCTTGGGAGGGAAAAGCAGTGCTGTGGTTCAGGAGGCAGAGACCAACGGTCCTGGTAATGGAGTGTTTGCATGAAATACTATGCTTTTCAAGCAGGCACTCAGAGTCTTGCCATATGCAGCATGAAGTAAGGAATCCACACAAACCAGTGGGAAGGTACCACTGGGCTTAATGGAAAGAGGAGCAGGCAGACTACTGGACCATTTGGCAAAGTATTTAATTTTCATCAGTAGCTCATTTACTTCAGAATGAGATGCAGAACACTGGCGTGAATAGGCAGAGAACAACCTGTGCGTAAGAAATACATGTCTAATCTGTCAGTTATTGATTTGCTTCTGCTTAAAGCAAAATGGCTCATATCTTAGTTTTATGTATGTGCTAATTTATTTGTGACACTTAGTAGTAGTTATACAAAGTGCCTGTTAAATACCACTGTTTTCAACTTCAATACAATGAAGTGGTTCCACGGGTAAACCACACTGCCTGCTAAATTCTTTCTCCCATCCATTTTCAGGCACTGCATGTCCATGTCAGGAGACAGCCCTTCACTGCAGTATGCCGTTCTGGAGCCCGCTTTGAGGCGGAGGCTAGGCTAGATGACACCCAGAAGTCCTTCCCAGTCTAGGTTTTTCTGTGACTGTATAGAGGCAGTAACAGCAACTAACGATAGATCTTTATCTAATCATCTTCTATTTTGCAAAGCTTTGTCTTACCCCCCTCGTTTACAAAATTTAAAAGAAGTTATGGATGGATCCTTCCTCTGTGAGGATAACCACTCTGTTAGAAGAAATAGAAGTCCCCAACCACTTTTATTCTCTATGAAATGAGGCAACCAGATAGGGATAAAACAAAAAAAAATGGCCCAAAGCCTCCAATGAGAAGAAAAAACTGCCATTTCATGTTACACCTGGGTCAATGTTTAGAAGCTGCTCTAACTGCCAGGTCACTTCTCAGAGCACCTGCTCTTCATTTGCAGCATTTTTCATTAGCAGCCTGCATTTAATACTGTGTCTGCAGCTTGGCAAGTATCCAGCACTGCTCAAAAAAATCAGTGTGTACTTGTCACGAACACCCCTAGCGCCCTTGATATCTTCTGTCTGGATAGATGGCCAGCTGGCCGGACAGAAATGATGGCATTTAGACCAGGACAGGGTTGATGGAGCTTGTCCAAATCCCTGCAGCAGGGCTCAGGCCTGTCTGACACTTGATACTAAAGCCACCCCCACAGCAACTCCTCTCCAGAGTTTGACTCTTAACCCTCCCCCATGCCCTGAGTAAGCCTGCTGTGTGCTGTGGTTAACCCTTTGCTAGGAGCTACAGGACCTGCTGTTTTAGCAGGCCACTTCTTTGGCAGGAGAAAGGCTGTCAGCTGTTCACGCTGCAGTGCAAACTGGTCATGACCATGTTCCCAGAGCAGCTCTCTGAACCTCTGTCAGGTGTGACCTCTCCTCAAGTGCTCAGGAGAGGCTGCGTTTTGCCATTTTTGCCAAAAATAGTTTGGAGACTCTTCATACTTGCCACAGACTGAGAACACGCGCTCGCTGGTAACAACTAAAAGGGCTCCTCTGCCTCAGGTAAGCGAGGCTGAGCCCAGGACCACAACCAGCAAACATTCTGACCCCAGGTGAAGACTGAACCCCAACACTGGAGGAAATCTGGGGAGAGGGAAGGCATTAATATAAACCAGTGATGTGCTTGTTACAGAGGCCTGGGCAACAGCATCCAGTCAACATTTACATATATCGACTCACAAGCTCTTTGTACTTCTAAACCGAATATATACACCATGTAATACACCAAGTGATGGGACAAAAACAGCGTGCTCTCTAAACACCTAGTACTTAATGCCATCAGTACCACACTGTGCTCTGCTGGGCGCTGCTAGGCCTTCAACCAGAGGCAAGAAAAAACATGTGGAATGACTGCCTAAGGTGTAACCCTGGGCCAAATGGAAAGGGCTAAAAGTAACAAAGATGCGTACTTCACACTGGAAAATGAGAATCAGGCCAGGCATGTCAGAAATATTTTTCCTTATGGCAAGGTGATTTAGTATCAGGCAACTTCTCTTTCACTTTTTTGTTGTGTTTTGTTTTTACAATTGTGCTGTTGGAAACATCCACAGAATGAAAAATATTGTGACAAGTCTGAGAAGAGCCCAATCCTTCTCTGCCCATATTTCTTTGCAACCAGGTGACTCGGAGGCCACAGGAGCTGCATGCCTGACGTGGAACAGAGGAAGGAGGAGGACCAAATGAGGCACACTGGGACAGATCTTCACCTGCTGCCAACACATCACCTGCAGCCTGTGTCAGGGCAGCGACACAAGCTAGCTCAGAGCTCTGCCCCTCCCCCGTGCCTCACTGGACGCAGCCTTCCTCTGGAAAGGGAAGGGGAAACGCTTCCTTTAAGTATAAAACTACCTTCTGGTGTCTGAATATCTGACACCTACTAGAAACAATACCCAAAATTTATAAAAATGACTGTACGTTATTATAACGCTCTCCTTTCTCTAGCTTGCTTGCTTTGGGCATTTTACAGCTCCCTGTACACCATGAAGAGACACAGGAGATCACGACCAACTGAAAGAAACCTTCAGTGGAAGGCAGGAAAATCCTCATATATTTCTGAAGAAATAAAGGCGCCTGTCTTACACATCCAAAGAATCTTGATTAGTAAACTCTTTCAAATTAGCTGGTTTTCTCTAAAATAAAAAAAGAAATTCAAGTTGATGAGAGTCTCTGGATATCAAACATTTGCAGCTTTTTCCCTCCTCTGTGCTCCTGTCAAGCACTGGCACACCAACGAGAAGACAGTGCCAGGGGCTGCTGCATGGTCCAGAGACTGTACAGGCTTGGACCCAATGAAGAAACATTCCCACCTGTCCAACAGCATGTGGCTCCAGCCTGCTCTGTCTCCTTGGAGCTAGAGGATCATGGATGATGGCGGTGAGAGCATAAAGCCCTGCAGAGCAGCACTGTCTCAGGAAGTTGTTCAGCTACACCAAATGCCACTGGCATCAGAATCTGAACACTTCTGAAACTTCTCCCTTATTTTTCACCCAATTCTCCTGAAGCACAAGGGAGTTTTGGGTGGCTGCACAGCAAAGGAAAACAACAAACCCACTTTCTGTCTACCCAAGAACATTGTGCGTTTGTTCCCCCATGTACACGAAACGTACAAAGAGAAGCCGGCATGTGGCTCAGAGACTCAGACTTACACAGCTGCCAGGTAACAAAAGGTCCTGGGTAATATCAGGAGGTATGAAACAACTGTGCAACACCTCCAGCCTTAAGTGAAAGCCCAGAGCCTCGTCTGTGTGAACAAAGTAACGTGCAGAGCTGCTGGGACTACAAACCCAAAGAAATAGCTGCCTCAATGCCGACTGAAATAAATAAATGCAGCAAAATGCGATCAGCCGTAAGCAACGAAGGGGCATTACGCACCAAGGGAACAGTGGTGCCTTCTATAACACTGGGAACAGAGAGATGGACAAGACACTGAGTCAATCTATTAACAGATGGATGTGTTCTCCTGTAGCACGCTGTGTCCAGATTATGGCAGGAAACGATAGCTGTGGTAGGTCTTCACGCCCACCTCCCACTGGAAGCAAAACTGCGGCTGAAGGAGAAGTTGATCTCACCATTTTTGTACTTCCCCCATGCTCCAAACGGAACTATGACAACTGTGCTGTTGTCTTCAGTGCCAAACTGCATTGCCTGAGAGAAGAAACAAACTGTGAGCATCATTATCTTGCTTGGGAAAGGAAACAAGTGTCTGGCTCCACATGGGACAGCATGCCCCGAGGCCCAAGACTTCCTTGCCCTGATGCTGCATTCCAGTATACCTCAGAGCTTTCCGTAGGATATGCCACCATCCAGAACCCTGGTGAGAAACTGGCCATTTCTGTCTGTGCCAATGACCTATTCAACACAGGAATAAACTACAATTACAGTCCCACGCAGTTCAGTGGATCACGAGCTAAGCAAGTTAGTTGAAATGATGCCCAGCAAGGATGTGGCAAGACCCAGCATAAGGAAAAGGCCAGCCGGTGGGACTAGCAAATGTCTTAACCCGCACAGTTCAATTCACTTGAATGTGTGGTTGCATACTGATGTTCTAAAACCCAACAAAAGACAACAAACATTTGGTGCCAAGAGAAGCCTGGGGCATTACCTGCTCAGTAACAACATGGGCGGCTTCAGCAGGATCGTGGCACTGGCTAATGAAGTCGCAGATCTCCTGACTGTTCACCATGAAGTTAATACCATCTGTAGTAAGGACCAGGAAGCTGTCGTCTGCATGATGCAGCTGCAATAAAGGCAGACAGTATGCACAATGATGGAGCAAGTGCTGCAAGGCAAAGTAACTGCCTTGATTTTTTTACACTCTGCTGCAAAGCACTTTTCCTGGGGGTGCTACGTGCTGTCCTGCTTTCTGTGCAAGAACTAACTGGATCCCCAAACCCTCGGCTAGCCAAAGGCTGCCCCTTGAGCACGTCCATCAGCCACACAGACTGTGTTCCCTGTACTGGAGGAGAGCATCTTAAGGTGCTTCCAGTTCTAGGAAGCAGCCCTCTGAATATGCTGAGACCAAAAGACCAGATCCACACACTAGCCGGTAAACAAAATGCTTCCTTAAACTGAGGATTTCAAGGAAGACATGATGGCTCTGTGGTCATCTCCCTAAACGCTTCAGGCCTAGTGGGTGGCATTTAATTAGGACCAACTGAATACAAGTTCCCCAGGCCCTGGTAGGTGCACTGGGGAAAAGTATCAAACTGAATATGAGCTGAGAGGAAAGCCTTCCTGCAAAAGTGAGGTGACTGTGACGAATACCTTCTGGGTGGTTAATTTGTTTTCCAGACAACTACAGAGCTCTGGTAAGATGCATGCACCTGCCCTTTCCTCCTCCCTTCCTCCCAGGTGTGCAAACCTCTACATATTCTACTTTTTTCAATGACAGCCCATCCATATCCCACCTAGTTCTCAGTGATGGTTTTATATCAGCATTAACCTCAAAATTATTCATTTGACCACAAGCCCCAAGCAGACTAACACCTTTGTATTTCAGTAATGGATATCACATGCTATCTTTCTTCCCTCATCCTGTATTGTACTTTATGATAAATGGGATTTAGAAGTTGATCTGGTGGAATTTAGTATCAGGGCTGGATTCTTTTCTCTTCTGTCCTGTTAATCTGAAATGACTTAATTAGAATTGGTCTCCAGTTACTTCAACACAAATAAAAAAATGCTCGGCCATCAGACTTCATGCGGGCGTGTTGTGTAGGTACCACCGCCTGCATCAAATACCTATGATGCCCCTTAGTCCGAATGTTGCTGTCCCTGTTAACCAGACCTTCTTTTACCTTAACCCTTTTTGTTTCTGGCTGGGCTATCACACCACTGTTTTTAAGATCCAAATCTCCTATGCTCCGCGTCATTGCAAGTCTACCATTCACATGAGGTTGTCCCAAACTGTTCCAGGCAACGAAGCCACCGCACTTCCTAATCCTGTCCAGAGGCACAAAAGAAAAAAGTGAATATGAGTAACTGTTTTACACCGTTACCCCTGTCTCTATCTACAATTTCTGTCACTAGCTACTGGTGTGGAATGGGGTAGGGAGGACCTAAGCTGTGAGACTGAGGGTTGGCTTTTGCTGTTTGAAAGGCTCCACAGAAAGGATGTGGCTTGGTGGGCTGAGTGCTGGCCTGGGAACCACAGCACATTTCTTCAGGTCTTGGCTCTAACTGGGAAATCTTGAACAAGTCTGAACCATGTGGTCACAGCTCTGTACCGAGTCCTAGCTATGCTGATCTTACTGTTGAGACAGTTCACGCTCATGCAGGGATTTCCACATCCCAGTCCTCTAAGTGGAACCAAATGAATTAACTGGAGCTGTGCTGCTTTCTGCCAGCTCAGACATGGTCTTGGGGCATTATGTTCAACTCTGCTTTCATCCAGGCCCAGCCCAGCAGCAGAACACAAGCACATCCTGACCGAGGCCATTCCCTGTGAAGCCACATCGTCAACTGACAGGTACCTTTCCTTCTCCTCCTTCCTTTCTGGAGTATGGTCAATGGTGAGTTTCATGGCCTTCCCCTTTCGACACAGCAGAGCACGACTGTCTCCCACACTTGCCACAACCAGCTCAATGCCATCCCGGAGCAGAGCCACTGTTGCAGTGGTCCCAGAATTCATCAGAGTTGCTATAAATGTCATATCAAAGAGAGAGAGGTTTTAGCACTGCCTCAAGCATGGGACCATTTATAACAGCAACAGCTTCAATTTGTAAAATCAAGACAACTTGTGCTCTACGTTACCATTAACTGCTTTTAAGTTTAAACTAAATCTACATATTAAAAAAATACAGCAAACATGCATGCATGTAGGACTGGAGGGAGAGAGAAGAAGTGGAAAGGATAAGTATTTCTGTGTAACAACATGGCTCTATGCAAAGAGGGCAAGTGGAGTAGAAGCGGCAGAAGGTACAGTGGCTCCCTTTCAGCTTGTAGCAAATTGTTTTGCTGTCCCACTAGCTCATCTCAAGCTACAGGATTATTGTCCTTATCCCTGGGCACAGTGACTGCATGTGTAGCCCACCATGAAGCTGATGGCTCTTCCCTTCTGTTAGGTGGTAAAGTGGGCAACTGTAGCTCCACATAGTTCACCGGAAGAGAAACACTAGATCCCTCCTTTACCCCAGTCAGTGGGGTCTTCCTGTTGCTGTCAAGAGTTGTTCCAATCTCCCTCTGCTTCCCCAGCCTTGCCAACATCAGCCAGCAGGCTGCTGGCTTTTTTCAGAAAGGGTCCCCTTTTTTTCAGAAAGGGGCACTGCTCCCTTCTGACGCTGTCAACTTGCAGGGGTCCCAGTGCAAAGGTGAGGCTGGGCTCTGTCTTGCCTTGCACCTACAAACCAATGCAGTCCACTGGCAGTGCTCTCTGGGGAATCTGCCCTGGGCACTGGTGGGACCACTTCACAAGGTGTGCAGTGACTGCCTAGAGGGCAAAACCAAGCTCTAGCTGCTGTCTTCCTTCTCTTGCAGGGTAAAGGAGTGAGCTGAGCTGACTGACTGTGTTCAGGGACCTGGCTGGATTAAGTCATGCAAGTAAATGTAAGGTCTTCTCATTTCAATTTCTACAACACTTTGGAAAAAAACAAGTGCTTGAAAAGCAGAAATGTGAGTCTGTCTATTTCAGAAAAGATCTTCAGTTTTATTTGCGGTGGAGGAAATGCCAGAACTGTCCAGCTTTCCTTTTTTGTTTGCTTTTTGAAAGGAGCAGTCCCATTTTACAATTATTATTGTCCCTTCCTGCAAATTATGCAAAGGTAAACCAGTGCGAGGTGCCTGGAAAGCAGTAACTGCTGCCAACTTGAGCTATTACAGTAAAGCGTCTGGCCAGGACAAGCCATTACCCAGAACACATTTGCATTGCAGCCAGTGCAAATCCCCTTGAAAGGCCTTGCTTCTGCAGAGCTCAGCTACAGCTACATGCACTCCTACTTTAGCCCTGACCCCGGGGAGGCAGGATGGATCTGAGACAGGACTGCGCCGGAGAAATGCCAGTCAGCTTCATCTCTGATCAGCTGCCAGCAACCTGCAGACAAGCAGCACGACCCCCTACGTACTACAGAAACAGAAACGCAAAGTGCTCTTTCCCCAGCCCTGCAAGGTCTCAGCAACCCGTAAGTAAAACAGAGTTAGGAGTAGAAGTGCACAAAGCCCTGAAAGATGCATTGAGCCTTGTTGTGCAGTGAAAGCAGTGAGTTGATGAATCAAAAAAAAAAAATCCACCTCACAAAACAGTCAAACTAAGCTCGTGTTATTATTTAAAACAGGTATTATTACTGCAGTGAGGACTTGGTTTAGCTATACGCTTAAACAACAGGTCAGTCGTGAACATCAACCATGGTGACCTAGGTCAAATCGTGGACCATGTTACAGCTGCCATGCAGGCTACGATATTCAAAAACTATTTAGATGCCGGTAGCTTCTGACTATTCAGGTAAGCACTGACATCCTGTTTCTAATTTGAAGCAAGGACTAGTCCTGTGCAGGTTCACTTCAAGGCACATTATGAAAGATGCTAACAAGTACCAGTGCAATTAGAAATTTTAGTAGAACCAGTAAAATACCTGTTTTAGCTAACAGTTAAAAGAAGTGACATGAAGAACCTACATAAAACTACCTTTTCATTTCACAGAAAATACATTTTATTTAGACATTAAAATTAATGCAGAACTGCCACTACTCTCCCATTTCATTCCTTGGTTTTTGAACTATGCTGACAAATGTAAGCCGTTTCTGAAAAAGTTAGGATCTGTAGTCTTTAATTCATAAATGACTGGAAATGTTTAGATATTCAGGTGAATCTGCATCTTTCAAGTGCAAACTCTCAAAGCCAAGAGAGCCGGTGACACAAAGTCAAGGGATGATACTAAAGAACAAGTTAAGATATTGTCCAGAGTTGTGGTAATGGTCATAGTGACTTGAGCTTTATATACGTTTATTAGTTAGATATCACTCCTAGAAAAATAAATGCTGCTCACACTTTCTTTTGTGGAACCAGTTCATGACCTATGTAGGGATGCAAGAACATGGATGTAGCTAGACTACATGCATTATGTGATTTCTAGCACAGCTCGAAAACACAGGAATGATGATGGGATAGCATTTCTAATGCTTTACTACAGCTGCTGCTAGGTTATTTAATAATATTAAAATATGTTGCATCAGTATATATATTGGTTTTAACAATTAAAGAGTTTATTTTGTTTTCCTAACAATATCACTATAAAACTAAGATCTTTCAATAGGTTCTTAACACTCACTGGACAACTTTTACTGCAAGTCATCTCAACTAATGTGACAAAGAGGATGTGGGAACCTTCCAGTAGTCCAGGCTAGGAACCGCCGGACTCCTTCACCTGGGACAAAATTAAGCAGATCTCTCTTTCCACTGAAGCCCAGCATATAGTGTCCAGGGCCTCCAGTTCTAGAGCTGCTGACCAGGTACAGTGTCTGCCACAAATAACACGCACACAGAGGCAAATAGGAAATTCACCCAGGGACTTTGTTCAAACAAAATAAACCTGCAACACTGGAGATGAAAGAATAAGGGCTGCAGAACAGGGGAACCGGTCACTCTTGGCTTTGCCTGCACAGACTTTTGCAGGTCATATAGGAAGTACAGTGCTTGCACCTGCATCTTGGGCCACGGCCTTGGTATTTCTGGGGAATTGCCACCATTTTTGCCTTCTTGCTAAAACTCTGTGGCAAAACCAGTTTAAATTCAGCCAAAATAAAAACTACATTTTTTTTTTCCTGTGGAGGTAAGTAACCGACCAACAAATCAACCAAAGAATTGTATCAAAGCTAGAGGGCCAGCTGTCTCATATATGGCAAGAGTGGCCACTCTGAAGAACAACTTCAGTACAGAATATGGCCCAATCTGTTTCCCAAGGTAATTTATTTATATTTATACGTATATTTATACATAACACAAAAATGGGGAGTTCAAACCGGTGCCAATTCAAATGGGGCAATCTTAAAGTCACTGAATAGAAGTATATGAATCATTTTGACCCACGGGAAAATATGCAAAATAACCACCCCTTTAATGCTGTAATTAATATCTTCTAACGATTAGGTATCAGGGCCCTTGGATAAAAAGACTGCCTTTGTAACATTGACAGATTTATGTAATATTTAAGTACAACTTCTGCAGCTCTCCCTTTTCCTCAGTGTTGCAGGTTAACATATTCAAAGAAATAAAAATCATGTTTGAATGGTAACTTAAAAAAACAAAACCAAAACCCACTACTTCTTTAAAATTTAGTTATTTTTAAATAACTTGCTGTTTGCTCAGCAATATGAGATTCCAGGAGTGCCCTTCAAGCATAGATACATCAGTTAATACCTGGCTATGTTTTAATAAGGTGGCTATTCCAGAAGTGAGTGGCCAATACAATTACAAATGGATGCACTGATTGTGGAGGTCAATGGAAAGACTCCCCGTTTTCTCCGATTAGTGGATTGTTGTGAACAGAAGTAGTAGCAGTACCTTGTAGGACCGCACTAGGCCAGGAGAGGGTTTGTCTTACATTTGAGCATCACTCTGGAGAAATTTCCTCATGGACATATTCACTTCCTTATTTCTGTCCTTGCTGAGCAAAGGTCTTCAGCCCTTACATTTTGGTTTTCAAGGCTGGCCAAAAATATCTGAAGATGCTGTTCAACTGTGTTAACAGCCATCCCGTGGATAATGACATATTTGTTGGATGTGACCTTCCTTTACTGTGTCCTATACCTAAGTTTAGCAGTGATTTAAAAGTGAATGGATATATTTAAATGCATGGAAGTGAATGAAAATGCATTTTTTAAGAGATACCAAACACCATGCCTCAGGTCAGGGATCTCTCTAAACACTCAATGATTAGAAAGGATTTAGGTGGAGGACAGATTATCCCAGATCTGCCTACAGCAAGTTTCTTATGCTTTTGTATGAAGCAACAGATGCAGATCACTGTCAGAGTGGATACTGGACTAGCCTCCAGCAGGGCAGTACAGCACTCCAACGGCCCTAGTGAACTGCACGCCAGACACAGTAGCAGTACCTGGAATGCATACATATACCAGTTTTATATTGAAAGCTCACAGAAACTACTATGCTACGTATTTACCATCTATAATTTGAAATATTCTGTAATTGTGAAGTGACCTGCAAAGGGCTGTGCCTTTGAAGACATAGCTAGGTGCTCCAATGGGGCACATCTCTAGTCCTGTTAAATTTGTGCCATAATATGAGGTTTTTAACCCTTTATATAGTGCTATAAACAACCCATCAAACAAATCCATGCAATTTTGGCTACAGGGATTTATCCCAGGATTTCTATTCCTTCAAACACCCAGGCACACATGACCCAGGTCGTGTGTTAGTAAAGATCTAGACATCATGAACAGGCACTGGGGGATTTTTTTTTTTTTTGCAGATACGGTGAAAGGAGTGAACCCTGGCAGGGTTATCTACTGGAACAAGTCTAAGCTAGTATTTTCCACTCCATTGAGTACAGCCAGGTTTCAAAAGGAGGCCCATCTTGGGGAGCATCCAGCATATCCCAGATACCCAGTGTTACACAACCAGCCACCATTTTAAAAATATTTTAGCAACAGTCTTGATTGTCACATCTAGAATAGCCACAATTAATCAGAAATTTTGCTGGCAAACTGAATCAGTTTGGAAGTAGGCTTCTAACAAGGATACATGCCAAGCATTGAAATTTCATGTAACTTTGAAAACAGTAGCAACAACAAAACTATCCACACCAAGCAGTCACCATAGTATTGAATAACAACAGACATGCAAAGACTTTAATTTGTTCAGAAATCCACGCTTGCCTTGGCACCCTGTTACTCCACTCTTTGCCTTATAGCCTGATTTTTCAGCTGGGCAACCAGTCAAAAGCACCAGGCACTTTTAGACCCTAATGACTCCTGCAAGAGCTTGCAGGTGCTCAGCCTACCTGAGGAACACTGAGTGCTTGCCAGAGTGCGGCCCCTCAGGATGTTTGACAACACTTTTGCCCTCTATTTTGCTTGATGTCAAGCTTTTTTAATGAGGAGGGTTTGTCCAGTATCTTGGCAACTGTTATGTAAATTTGCTGGCATTTGGAGTATATTTCATTAACCAGCACCAGTTAGTTAAACAATATGGGAAAAAATCCTATAAGCTGTTCCAAAATGCTCAGCTTGCTGCACAACATTAGAAACCGTTTTCAGAATAACATACCAAGTGCAGTTCCCAATCCTTCTCTTCAAGAAGCTACTCTGACACTTAACAGAGGTCACTTCAATGAGCCAAACCAAGAGCTGCCCTGCTCACAAAGGGGCAGGGAGGGGGATGAATATAACAGATCTTCATGTTAGTGAAACTGAAAGGTCCTGATCCAGGGAAGCACATTAGCCTGTATTTGGATGCTTTCTTGAATTTGGGCTTTTAACAAAACATATTTGCAAGGAGGCTCTTGGATAAAAAGCACATCTGCTCTACTGCTGTGTCTCTCATGAGCTCAGTTAACACTCACCCTGCAGGTCAAAAGTGACTCTGGACTTTTTTAACACATCATTATTTTTTAAAGGATTTCAGTATAAAAAAAACTAAAATGGGATATAATGGGAAATGAGCTTTATATATTTAATTCCCCCTTTTATAAGGGCTGCATTTCAGGTCTGAAGACTTTTTTTTTTCCTGATACCCCATATACCTTAGCTTGTACCAGGTAAGAGGAAAGGTGTGTGTCCCTCACACTGCTGCAACAGACAGGTTACCTGTCCTGCCAGGAAATATTTGAGTCTACCTAGATTCACCTAGTAGTTAAAGTGCAGGAAAGCCACTCCATTACTTGATTGTATTCATTCATTGCTTAAGAAAAGTAGCTAGAGAATATAGTATCGCTCCAGTCCTTAGAGAGCATGTTGGTTTCAAGTCTTTCTTTGAGAGAAAACTTTTGCAGTTTCTGTTCTTCTGAAACAACCTCAGTCATTTTGCCAGCACCTGCACCAGCACTGGGACATGGTTTGGTTTTTGGGTTTGGTTTTTTCATTGAGTTTGTTTTGGGTTTTCTTTGAAGACTGGTTAAACTGACTCTTAAAATGATCTCTCGTGGCTGAGGAAACGCCTGTGACAGAACTGGGACGGGGACCTCTATCTCCCTTCCCGAGTTACTCTCTATAAGCTCCAGTTGCTGGAACTGGAACTTCAGATGTACTTAATCTCTAGACACACATATAAGAACTTAATTAACAGTCAGGGCTAAGAAGTCTAGAAGGGCTGACCAGCTTTACCACAGCCTTACCACAGCCAACCTTGTTTTCCTCTTCACTGCTTTTTTCCCTTTCACACTCAGCTACTCCTGTGATTCTGTTTGTGCAGAAGCAATATCAATTGTATTAATTTTGGTTTACATTCCTTCTCAGGTGCAGCAGCCATGTTAGAAAGGGGAACTTTTGATGCTGTTGCTTTTAACCCTCAGGAATAACAGCTTAAAAAAAAACCAACCCACCCAAACACCGAAACAACAACAAAAAAATCCACAAAAACCCCAAACCCAATCCCTCCTTCTAGGTTTCTGGCACAGTGAAGTTATGCTCCTTGTAAATCTAAATCACTCTCTTGCTAACTTGACAAACACTTTCCTTGACAGCATCATGTTAAGAGAAATTCATTGATGGTTATGGTTACATTCAGATTAATAACTCCCCCAGTGAATTTGATTTAGACTTTCTATAGCTTTTTCATTTTAAGGAAGTAAAGCATAATTGTTTCATTTGCAGTAAGTGATCAGAGCAAAAACTGTTTAAGTAAAACTGTTTTCAAGCATTTTCCTGGATATTTTGCTACAAATCTACTGAGCAAATCAGAAAAAACCCTACTTTCCACACCCATACAAGTAGAATATTTTTTTACCTACCATCAGCAGACAGATGAGCATGCCTTTCATATGCTTTGTTTATTTCTAGAAAAGCTTTGTTCAAAACATTTTCCAAGTTCTCCTCCTCAGCAAGAAATTCTCTGGAAACAAAACAAGCAAACAAAAGATGAAACTTCTTTCCAAGAAATACACAGCTTGATCAATCTCTTCCATAGCCTCACCTCCTCCCTGCATGCACCGAATAATGCTGGATTTCAGTGAAAAGGTAATATGATTTTACTTGTGACCTGCACTGGAAGCATAATCCTGTAATTTTGCAAATAGATAAACCTCCTCTTCCAACACCCAGGGGTGTGACACAGAGATACAGAAGAGTGTAAGCAGGCCATATGTCAGTGATCACAGTGACCCCATCTGAAAACAGTTGATTCACACTCTCTGTGTTCCCAGTCCTTTCCTGAAAGGTGGGTACAATGTTATTTTCCTCTCTTGTCTTTGCGAGCTTGCTCAATGGGGTGGGCACCACACAGAACAAATAGTTCATAGCACATCTGATGTTAACAGACTGCTCCAGTCTGGTGTTCCTGCTGTCCCGCTAGGCTAGGTGGCTATGCAGCCTAGGAGGATTAGCGAAAATGCATGACCAACCGGTTCCCTTTCAGTCCTAAGGAAGGAATCTCTACTGTAATTCATTTGACACACATTCACTTGATGCACACTTACTTAATATATTTTTCCATGTACTTATCGCAGAAATCTGCTGCTGCTGCCCCACCATGTCCATCATATACTGCAAAGTACAGGACATCCTCTGTCAGCTGAGCATAATCAAACCGGTCTTCATTCTCCTTACGCTTCCCAATATGGCTAGCGCAGCCCACGTTGGCCAAGCTGACTTTTGGAATCGGCTTCCCATACTTTATGCTTGGTGGGAGGAGAATGGGTTCGTCAATGCGATTGTCCCAGATGCCAAAGGTGTCCCATGTGGTCGGTCGCCCGCTCCCATCTGGATCAAAGCGAGAAGCACGGCGCTCGGAGGGAGAGCTGTAGCACACTGCTGTCGGACGCTTCTCGTCTTGCAAGAGGCGGGATGTCAGCACAGCTCTCCTTCTTACTTGATACCCTCCGTTTCGTACCAAATTAATTAAAGTAGCTGTTGACATAACTTGTCTTCACAGAGATTCGTAGGAATAAAAGATACACAGCTGCTGGAATGTCTTTGAGAACAAAGAGAAAACTGATCAGGAAACAAGCAGCAAAGGAAGGGGAATTTTCAGTTACATCATTCAGGAAACAATGTCACCCTCAGAGCCCACTAATCACGTGTAGCACAGCCCTGCCTAGAAGAAACTACGGTGGAATCTGCATGACTCACCGAGAAACAATCCTACACAGACTAGCCCACGTTGAATGGAGAGTCCTGCAGATAGATCTAAGTAAGGCATTTCTGCTGGCCACCTGCATAATGACATCCTGAATTTTCAAAGGTAGAAGAGGCTGTGATGGAGCAAATGAGAGCGATAATGACTTTGCTCCATGTCAGCTGAAATATGAATATGTGGAAAATAGGAAATAAGGTCATGAAAATGAGCTTATCACGCACGCTCTTCAAACAACTGCTGAAACATCTGCACTGTGGCTCCTGGGGGGAAGGTGGGAGAAATATATTTGCTTAGATTTTCCGAGAGTTTTTTTCATCTGCACATGATATTTGGTTCTGTCACATTTATTGAGGACTTGAGCAATACTCTTCAACACAGACCTGTGAAGTGAATTGTGATTTCCTTAGGCTAAGAATGACCACTAAGAGCGTATCCATGGGCATACACAATTGCACACACAAACTTCCCTCCAAAAAACACTGTGCAGCTCTTTGCTGTTTTGTCTGGCCTGAAGTTCTCTGCCACGTAACCCTTGGCTAACACAGGCAAGCAAGCAAGATCTTCTACTGGCTTCTCAGATCTCTTTTCTAGCTCACATAAACACATCGCTTGGCTCAGCCCAGATAAAAATTCACTAATAATGATTCATCTAGCATGCTGAAAAATGCAGAAATATTGGCTTATTTAACCTTTTGTAGGGTAACACCCAACTTGATTAAAGGCCAGCAGGCTGAGATGCAGTTTGTAGTAAGCACATGTTGTTGCACCGGAGTAATTTGACCTGGAACATCAGATCACCGTAACTAGCCACACAAAATTTTAAGTGAGGGAATTCTAACTTAATTGTTCAAAGTTTGCTGAGAGCAAAATTATGAGTGAAAGGTATATGCCATAATAAAGGAATTAAAAATATGCAAGCTCACACTGAACGCCCAAACAAGAAAAAAAAAATGGCACAGTGGTCTGACATAATTGAGCAGGAAAGAGCAACGCATGTACCCCAGAGACACCGTAATTCTGGGCTGGAGTTCCTTGCTGTTGTACTTTCCCTATGCCAATCGCAATTCCATCTGTAGATATGAAATATTCGTTAAAATTACATTTTTAAATTACTAGGCAAAATCCAGGTGCTTGCAAAAACATGCAGTCAAAGATAACTCAGTACGTGGTTGCTTTAGCAGAAAATGTCTGTGACATGAGCTTTCTGGAGGCCTCCGTTAAACTTTTTGTTCACAGCTCAAAGCCTGTGGCTTTAGATGCTCTTGGTTTACCTTGATGAAAATGCAATTCTTAGATTATGAAAGGTTTCTTTACTTAGCACTTAGAGAGTAACTGTTGACTTGATAAAAGGCTGAACGTGCTGGGAATCGCTGCACCAGAGGAAATGTGGTCTAGGCCACCAGGTGAGTGGAACTGGGATTTTTAGATTTTCCATTTTATTGCAGGGTGACGGCAACATCACATCCTTATTTCAGTATAGGTACAGGTATTTACAAACTGATTTACTTTCTTGAGTTGCCTTTTCTTTTCTGTTACCTTTGATTCATAACAACAGTATGTTAACTTCCTTCTGTGAAACACAGTACGATCAAACTGAAAGCCTGCCAATTAACAAAACCCACACTTGGTTTCACTTCAGTCAGCTTGAAATGAGGACATGAAGTGTTGGCTATATTTAGATTTCCCAGTATCCACAGCACAGATCAGATGTTTAAGCAGAAATCCCAAGCTAATTAATGCATTTGTTCCCTATCAAATTCAATGCTCAAAACGCTTTTTTTTTTTCCTGGCAAGTACAAATACTGACGACAGTTTTGCTTTTCAAGTGTCTCTGCAAGTCAGGAGTTGGAACCCAATCTTTCATTTCTGTGATGTAGTTATGCTTTCCGCTGGACACGTAACAGGCTGTGCCTTCCTAACTGATATTTGCAAACACAGGGCAAGCTGATCTGGGCAAAACAAGACTGAGATAATAGAAAGGGGGGCACCAGTGTTAAAGCCAAAGTCCAAGATAGACAGTTGTTGATGGTATCTGTTTTGAGGCGCTCCATCTGATCCTGTTAATCTGTACACATTTAATTTAAAGAAATAGTTCCTGCGGACAGACACAAAAATCCAATGCTTTAAGTGAATGAAGCGAGCGACCGCACTGTAGTCCAACATGCACGGTGCCCCTTTTACAGGCTGGCTCCTTCTGGGCAGATGAAAATTTTCCAGACTGTGAGAAGGGGGAAAAAAAAAAAAAAAAGAAACCCGGAAGAAAGAGAAGGCATGCCTGCTGCCCCAGGGGATTAACCATATTTAAAAAGGAATGTAAAACTCTGAACACATATAAGTGCACTTGCATGCTTTTCAAACTCCACAGATGTGGCCAGTACTGTATATTTCTCTATGTTAATCTCATCTTAAATCAGAGGGTTTTTTTAAATCTGTGACCATATAATCTCACCCCTCCACCTGGACAATAATTTGCACAGACAGCGGCAATTTAAAGAGGTTTCTGCTGCTACTTACTAATTGCGAATTAGTACACGACCGACTGACCGAGCTAGGCCGGGTTTATTCTCAGCAATCAAAAGCTGTGCGGTTAGGCCGGGCAGCCTCTGAGGGAAGGCCGGTGGCGGCAGCACAGACCTCCTCTGCCACGCAGGCCCCTCCACGGAGCTGAGGCGCCTCTGCTGCGGCCTTCTTGCCCGGCTGCGGCGGGGCTCGGCCGGGAGGCGAGCGGGCAGGGCAGCGCCCCGCCGCCCTTGTGCGGGAGCGCGACCCAAGGGCGGCAGCGCCGGCCGGGACCCGGCGCCGGTGCCGCACCGAAGCGGGCAGAACCCCCGCGCAGCCGGAGGAGGAGGAAGAGGAGGGAAGGCGGAGAAGCGCGGAAGGCAGGGGAGCACTCAGCCCCGCGGAGCAGGCCCCGGCCCCGCCCCTGCGGCCGCTCGCCCGCAGGCCGGTGGTGGCCCTCGCTCTCCTCCCGCCCACTCGCCCGCCGTCCCGGTGCCGGGGCCGCGCCCGCCGAGCTGCTGGCCCTCCCCCGCCGAGGCGCGTCAGACCGCACCTGCCGCCGCCGCTGCGGGGAGGGGTGTCGTTACGAGGGGGCGCAACACGGCCCCTCCCGGGGCGGGTGGAAGGAAGAAGCTCCCGAGCCTCGGTTGCCCGCCCCGCTCCCCCCCGACTCCCGCCCCGGCCCGCGAAGTGGCGCCGGCGCTACACGTAGGGGCAGCCGCCGGGCTGCCCCGAGGAACTGGTCCGGTGACCCTTACCTCCTTGCGCGTCCGGCGGCGGCGGGGAGCTGCGCCCCAGCGGTGCGAGAGCAACACCTCCCCCGGCCAAGGCTGCTGCTGCCGCCGCGGCGGCCCCTCTCCCGCCCGCAGGCTTTTCCTCCGGCCCCGCCCCGCCCCGCCGGGGCCCGCCGGGCCAATCGGGCGACGGTGGGGGCCGTCCCGCCGCTGCCCTGCCCCCCGCCGCCCCCAATGGCGGCCGCCTCGGCGGCCGAGCCTCCGCCCCGCCCGCCGCGCGCCCGGCCGTTGGCTGTGGCGGGCCCCGAGAGCCGCCGGGGGCCCCGGGAGGGGGGGAGCGGCGGGCAAAGCCCCTGAGGCGGTTGTTGCCAGGTTCTTGTGGCGGCGCAGCGCTGCGCCTTTCCAG
Organism: Phalacrocorax carbo; assembly: GCF_963921805.1. Taxonomy (NCBI): domain Eukaryota; kingdom Metazoa; phylum Chordata; class Aves; order Suliformes; family Phalacrocoracidae; genus Phalacrocorax; species Phalacrocorax carbo. The sequence goes on along the minus strand of NC_087516.1, from coordinate 68,287,229 downwards.
CGGAGCCGGCTCTTGCCTGTCTCCGTTCTCCCCCTCGCATGGGCGAGGGACCGGAGGAGGAGGAGATGGAGGAGGAAGGCGTCGGGGTCGCGGGGCTGCCCCGGCGGCGCCCCCACACAGCCCCCCGCCTGCGCTCTGCCGCCCTCCTCGCCCCGCGAAGCCGGTGTCGCCGGGCGGGAAGCCAAGGCTGCGAGGCCGCGCCGGCTGTGTCTGCAGCTGCTGCCCATGGGCTTCTCGGGAGGGCCTTAGGAAAAAGTTCATGTTGTTAAGGAAAGATATGGCAACAGATTGAAAATACAGTGGAGTGTTCCACTCTAAGGCAGCCGGTTTAGCCTGGAGAAAAGAAGACTGAGGGCGGATTTTATCAATGCCTACAAATACCTAAAGGGCAGGTGTCAAGAGGATGGGGCCAGACTCTCTTCAGTGGTGCCCAATGACAGGCCAAGGGTCAATGGGCTCAAGTTGGAACACAGGAAGTTCCACCTCAATATGAGAAAAAACTTTCCTGTGAGGGTGACAGAGCAGGGGCACAGGCTGCCCAGGGAGGCTGTGGAGTCCCTTCCCTGGAGATATTCAAACCCTGCCTGGATGCGTCCCTGTGCCCCCTGCTCTGGGTGTGCCTGCTCAAGCACGGGGGGTTGGACAAGATGATCTCCAGAGGTCCCTTCCAACCCCTACCATTCTGTGATTCTGTGATTTTCTGTGAAAAAAAAATCACTCCTGCTGCCTCCTTCTCATTTGACCCGTGTCCAAATGGCAGTTTAAAGAGATCATTTGCATGGCACTGTGCTACTGACACAGTCTTTGACCTTTGAGGCAGTCTCGCAAACCAGATGACTCTAATTACAAATGCCTTTGAAACGCACCTTCCAGTTGACCTCATGCTGTCCACTGGAGACAAGACCACTTGAAAATAGAAACTTGAAGAGAAACATGCAAGCTGACGTAGTTTCCATAGGAGCTTGAGATGCTCACTGTCAAGTTTATCCCAGATATTTGTGAGGTGAGGAAGTTTTTGGTTTTGGGGTTTTTTTTGAATTTCAAGAGCATTATCTGCCCTAACTTTTCCTTGTGATTGACTTTGACATTATCTTATAAAAAGCCCTTTAAAATGTGATACTAGACCTGTATGTTTACAGACTGGCTGATTTCAATATACCAACTTGGGACCTTACAAAGGCACTGATATTTCAGGAAACCAGGTTCTTTGGTCTCCTGACTATGAGTGCAGATTCTTAAAAACTTGGAGCTATGTACGTGTATCTAGTGATGTTATTAGGTGGCATCCTTAATCTGTCAATGCTGCCATTAGTATTTATCATCTGCTGCAATGTCATCCTTACTGTGTTCTGAACAAAGCTTGATGTCAGCTGCCTCCCTTCTGTATTCAGCAAGGGACAGCTAAGCAGTCCTAGTGCCCGCTGCATTATATGCCTTGACTGCAAAATCGTCGGCTTCTGGCATCCCAGCAACAGAAAAGCAGCAAGAAAACCCCTCAGAGCTCTCACTCTATGGGTCTCCGTGTATAAGAAGGGGTTAGGTAAGCATCGTAGTACCTACCAGATTGTTCTGGTTTCCAGATGTGTGGTGTCCCACTCAACATTTAGAATGAAATTCGACCCTGTGAGTCTTTTGGGGATAGCAGTGCTGTCACTGCAGGTACTTCCCACGTTCCCATTTGTCTTCAGTGAGACAAAGGAAAAACAATGCTCCGTGGAAACGAGTCCTCCTGGCATCAGGCAAAGAGCGGCAGTTCTCCTGAGCAGAAGTGACCCATACAGAAGTGTAGCCAAACTGGCACAGTGGTTTATCAAGAGTGAAAACAGGGCGTTATCCTGTAAAACAGGTATTGCTATTTACAGAGTGGTACCAGCAGGGGCTTCCCAAAAGTGTCAGGGACCTATATGATATTAGGCAGAAGTGCTGAGGGAAAATTTCTGCTCTTGATAGTTTGCAGTGAAAGCCAGCATGGAAATCATAAATGTTTCATGCTGAGCCTTTATGTGCAGTGGAACTACTCTGATGTTTACCAGGGTTTGGAAGGTAAGTGGGAGGCAGCTGAAGGGGCAGCGCAGGAATTTGAGGTGGCAGGAGAAAAGAGGCAGCAGACATACGAAGAGCTTTGTGAGAAGGCAGCAGGCTTGAAAATGAGGCCAGGTCACAACAGCAAGGATCTGCAGGAGAATAGGTGGGGGAGGGGGGGACAGCCTAGGGTGCAGCACTTGGTGCTGTGAGGGGCCTCTGACAGCACTCAGAGGACAGGAGGCAAAACAATTCAGAAACAGGAAGGGCAGGAGCTTCTGATATGCAACATTTGTTTTTGGCTGCAAACAGTTAATTTGGACTTTTCCCTTGGTTATCTTTTTTCCCCCCTAAAGAATGAGTTAAGTTTTCTAGATTCCATCTGTCCTAACAAGGAACTTCTGCTCCTGCAAGATTATCTTTCTCACTCTTTTCTGTCTTACTGCTTCTAGTTTTGCTTCTCCATCATGTTCCTGACCTTTCCCTTCCCCACTGCCCATTCTGCTTTATTTTGTTCTCCTTTTACTTCACAATTTGCAAATATTTTTCTGTGATTATTTCTCTCCTGCTACCTCTCTTCCCTTTTTTACTTATCCTTTCTTTTCTGCATGCTTCCATCTTTGGATTCTAAAAGCATAATTGACTGTCTCATGTACTGGAAAACAAACCAAACTACAGGGGGCAGAGGGAGGTTGGTTGCCGGTGTGCTAGCACGCTGTCCTGCCCAGTGTTGTACCTGAACACACAGTGGCTGTGATTCTTAGGTAGGTAGAAAAGAAACGTCTGTTGTAATCTCTGTGAGAAACTGAACTAAGGTATTGTTTATTAAGACTTATGTTAAGCTCAATGTAAAGGTTATGCGAAGAATACCTCCCAGGCATGCTTATGCAAGATAACCATCAGATGTCCAAACTTATCGACAGAGATAGGACAAGCAACCCCATATCACCAGGAAGCAGGAAACGACCCCCTAACAACAACTGAAGCATGCGAAGAGTACCTCCACTATCTCATTGAACATGGAAGTAAAGATGTATAAAGAGAGACTGTTTGAACTGCTCAGTACGGTAGTTGGCGGAGCGCAGACTCCCCTGCCGTCCAGCGCTGTATTTGCTCATATTCTACTTGCTACAATTAATAAAATTCTAATTGGATTATGATCCATTGTGGTCTCAATTTATGACATCTCCAGGTATTAGATCTCAGATCAAGCTAGAAATGCAGAGCAAACTAAGTCTCAACACCATGCTTTTCTCACCAGCATGATGTGCTCTGCCATGCCTGACATTACGAGTTGGAGAACTTACTCCTTCACCATGCTTTCTATCCTCACAAGTGAAGAATTGTTCCCTATGGAACACTCCTAGCTAATTATCTCTCTCTACTCTCTAGATTTGCTAGCAGAGCAGAAGAGTTGAGAAAACATCCTGTGGCTGTGGTGAAGGGAAGTAGCCACCCTCTTAACACTGACCTTCAAATAATTGGCAACAGCTGTAATTTTTCATGACACTTCCCAAAGGCAGCCCTTCAAAGTCAGGTGAGCTAATGTGGGAAAGGCATGCATGGCTGCTGTTGGACCCTAAGTGCGCCAAGAAGCTCCACAGGCTCTACCCAAGCTGTGGACATTTGGCTGCTTGTGCTTGAGGCCAGCCCTGGCATGGCCCAGCTGTCAGCATGGACCTTGGTCCTGTGAAAGGAGCTGTGGGGAACCTTATTGGGGATTTCTGTCCCTTGGCTCAGGAACTGAATTTGAGCTCGGGCCCTTGCGCAAATTATGCTGTAGATATGCCCATGCCTGGCTGTGCAGCTTGATGATCTTGGGCTTCCCTGGCTGATGTAACTTCATGGCTTGACCTTGAACCTGTCGTGTCTCTATGGTCAAGCTTGGTGGTCCTTGGACGAAGCTGACCCCTGTTGCTGTCACCAGATGGCCTGGCTCTCCTTGTTCAGGTGCTGTGGGGTTGTCAGTGAGGTCGTTGCCTGCCCTGGTGGAGCAGGCACGCTCCTCCTTGTGGACAAGGAGTGCACACCGTCCTCAGGGTGTGGGTGAAAAGCAGGAAAATTTCCAGGGAAATGCGCTTTTTGGCACTCTTGCCAGGTATTGCCCTTGCATAAATAATGTTAACATTGAAACATGACTAAGAAAGCTAATAAGTGTTCTGATTAGGAACAAGAAATAGAAAAGTGAAACTGTATTATTTTTGGCACTGTTCAAATGATGTGGAATGCCAAATTCTCAAACTCAAGCTCTATGCTTTTATGGGTGATGTGACATCCCTTGTGTGATTAGACTTTAGGATACGATAGTCTTGTTTCCTCTGGTTATCTTACTCAACAAGTTTCTGTCTCATTGGGCACCCATGACTTACAAGGAGACAGAAGGCAGGATGGTTATTGTGCAACTTGAGCAGATTCACAGACACAACTGCCCAGATCAAACTGCTGGCTTTAAACCAGTCCTCGTTTGTAGGAAGGACAGGAGTCAGCTGCACATCTGTTGCCAGAGGACTCCTCCCCATTCAGATGACATGGCTTGCTTCTGTCCCGGTAAAGATGGAAAATAAACTTCTCTATCTAAATGCTGTATGCTTTCTGGGAAGGTCAGGTCAAAAGCATGCCCAGGGGATTAGCTGTCGTCATTAGAACAAAAGTCAGGTCATAATCCCAGGTGCAGTGGGTTAATCTTGGCTGGCCACCAGGTGCCCATCAAGCTGCTCTATCCCTCCCCCTCCTCTGTGAGCAGAGCCAGCACTGCTCAGCAGTAGCTAAAACAGTGGCATGTTTTCAACACTGCTCTAGCCACAAATACAAAGCACAGCACTACGATGGCTGCTATGAGGAAAGTTATCTACATCCCAGCCAGACCCGATACACCGTGTTTTCTGAAAACAACAATCAAAAAATGGTTTTTTTATTCATCCTGAAACTTTAAATGGCTTTTGAGTATTCAAGCACTTTACTTGGAAACAAAAAAAAAAAAAAAAAGGTTTTGCTGAGCTTTTTGTGCCCCTAGTGAAGAATCTGTCCTCTCAAACACAGGAAAAAGTGAGTTAGAACAGAATGTTCCTAGCCTTTCACATTGTGCCTTTGGCATTCTCCATTTACAGCTTTTTAGCTGTGCAAATTGAATTTGTCCTTGAACTTGAACCATTGTGAAGTATCCTAAGTTAGAAGTTGTGATACTTCAAAACATTAGGCTGTCAGACATGGTAACTTTGTATTAGAAACATGTAGTTGCAAAAGCTGATCTCTGGAATGGCTGCACACTAGCACAGCTTATTCCGTTTCACTGACGTGACTTCAGTTTTACAAAGATAATATCCCAGATCAGAATCCAGTCATTTGTCTGCTGAGAGGAACCACAAGCATTTTTCTAGCTTAAAGACTGAAGAATATTCCTAATGACCTTTGAAGAGCTGCTGTAATTTGTAATTATTCTGACGTTTGAATACGTGGCAAATATTTTAAAGCAGGCTTTTAAGTGGTTTCCTCAGCAACCACTCTGCATTAGAGATTGACGTATGCTATTAAGTATCATGCTGGGTTCGGATCAGCTTTGCAATATTAGAGACACTTGTTTAAAACACTGCCAGGTCATGCACAGCTCCTTGCTGTCCAACAGCCCTGGAGCACAGAGGGAAGCTCACTGCCTGCCAGACTTTTTTCCAGACATGCAAGGACACACCTCTCTGTGGTGAGCTGGCATAGGTGCCCCAATGGGCGGAGGAGCTGTCCCCGCTCACTATTGGCTGCTTTCTCATCCAGCGACAGAGGAATGGGAGTTTTATTTCTCATTCATCTGCCCCTCCACCCCGACCCCAAAAAAAGGCTAGTGACTTGTAAATTCCCTTTTAAAAAGGTATCAGGCACAGCTCTTAACTAAGCACAGCTCATATTAAATTTTTTGTCTTTTATCTCAAGTTTCTGGGGTATCAGATAATTTATCCTTCATTCCCATATTCAGTGCTTATGATCAATAGGAATGTAAAGCCATTAGTAGGGTTAATGATGGAGAATCCAGGAGGTGTCACTAATATAAAGAAGCACCTCATCTGCTTTCCTCCAAAGCTTTACAGTTAGTTACTTATTCTGATTTGGATTGCCTTCCCTGTTTGCTATGGACATCTGGGATTTAAGGCAGCTTTAGCAGAACCAACCTGAGAATCTTAAAGAAAACAAATGCTGCTCAGGGGAAATGTGTTTAACAGTGATCCTAATGGAGGGTGTTTGCCTGGCATTTATCATGAGCTCTGTGAGAGCCTGATTGGATGCCCCAGGACCGCTGGAGTGTCTGGGGGCAGAATTCTCTCTGTTTCTGACTGGAAGGTCAGAGTTTGTTCCTGTTGCTATAGAGTAAGAGGGAGTAAGAGTAATTTTCTCCTGATACCTTCTCACTTTATGCCTTTGTTACCTTGCCATTTGGTTGCTTCAAAGCCTCTATATGAGGCTTCTCTCTAAAACTGTTTGGAGGCACAGAGGCGGACCTAGCCTAGCACAAGACAGCTGCCCACCATGCCCTCTGTGCATACAGTGCTGAGTATGGTGAGTACTTTAAGCTCTACCCTAGCACCCAGGAGGTCTGGGTTTCTGTGTGCGGTGGGAAATGCCAAGTCCCACCAATAGACTCCTACATGAATTAATCAGGGTATTGCTTTGAGAGACAGGCAGCTTCTCTGGCTTCTGTGCCTGAGCTAAAATTGGAGCGGGTATTCAAGAGGGAAGAGGGACTGCCAGTGCCCGCATCCCTGACAGTCACTGCATTGTTGGGCTGAAATAGCCCATGTCTGTTGACCTTCAGAGCCAGCCTGTGGTGGTCTTTTTCAGGCAACTTGGAAAAGAGGGTCGTCAAGTGAGGTAATGCTCAACAAGCATCCTTTAAGAGTATTCTGATGCTTGTGTTTCTTTAGGTAAGCCTGCTCTGAAGGAATATCTTCTTGCTTGGCCATTCTTTTCTTTCTGTAACTCTCAAGAGAAAGGATTTTCTAGAACTTACACAGAAAAATAGAATGCTTTCTGACAGTGGTTGCTACTTTGTATTCGTGGTTTTCCAGGCAGAAATCAGTAGAAATTTCTGAAGGTAGAAATCAGGCAAAAGTTACATCATGTGTGACCCAGTCTGTGGCATTATTGTACTTAATAGCAGTTTTTATTCCCTGTTGATGCTGTACTCATATTTGCTTAGTTGTTGTTGATACAACCACTGCCTGCTATTAGGGAAATGGTTGCTACTTCATCCTAAGAGCAAACAGGAAGAATAGGATAATAGGAATTCAGTGTTATAAATCTATGCCCCTTCTGTAAGACAAGAACTGAGGCAGTTAAAATACATGTTTGTAAAAAACAAAAAAAAACAGGGCCTGCATGCAAAATGAAATCCTGTAGCATCATTTTGTAATGTAGACCATTTCAGGAAATCTTGTGTTTACAAGTGAACCTGTCAGTTTATAGGGTCTGACCCAAAGCATAGGGAAACTTCTGAGAATCCTCATGTTGACTTCTCATGGACAGCATTGGGTCCACAGGGAGATGGCCATGTTCAAAATCACATCCAGCACTGAATGAAAGCTTCAGCAGTGTGTAATCTTTGTTTTTGGCATGAGAGTGTCACGTAGAAATACCATGTGTAAGCAACATACCGCTGCATTCAATGTGTGATCTTTGCCTACTTTGCCATCTACCTTCTGTAGGGGCCCATTACAGTTAGTGGGAATCTGGGATGTGATGAAGTTGCTGTGATTCTGCGCTCGCAGACTATCTGCCGCTGACATCTTCTGCCATTTTTGGTTCTTTTAAAACTCAGATCAGTTTAGTGTATGAATCCAATTATTATCCCTGGGGGACAGGGTGGATGGTAGGGACAAACAGCTGGATGCAGATGGAGTAAGGATGCTAAGAACGACGAGAACTGAGTCTGCTGCTGAGAGAATATTTATGGGGAATTGCACTTTTTATTGATTAAGGTAAGATGCATAAAACTGGTTATTTTGTCAGTTCAGTTGCTGTGATGAGCTCTTTTCCTAGGATTTCAGAAGAGGAAACATTAATTTCATAGAATCATAGAATGCCCTGAATTGGAAGGTACCCACAAGGTTCATTGAGTCCAACTCCTGTCCCTGCATAGGACAGACCCAAAATTCACACCATGTGTCTCAGGGCATTGTCCAAATGCTTCTTGAATATTGTCAGGCTTGGCACCATGACTGCCTCCCTGGGGAGCCTGTTCCAGTGCTCCACCACCCTCCAGGTGAAGAACCTTTTCCTAATTCCCAACCTAAAGCTCCCCTGGCACATCTTCCTCCATTTCCTTGGGTCCTATTGTTGGTCACCAGAGAGGACAGATCAGTGCCTGCCCCTCCTCCTCCCATTGTGAGGAAGCTGCAGACCACAATGAGGTCTGCCCTCAGTCTCCTCTTCTCCAGGCTGAATAAACCAAGGGACTTTAGCCGCTTCTCATACAGGTTCCCCTCTAAACCCTTCACCTTCATGCCCTCCTCTGGACACTCTCTAGTGGCTTTATATCCTTAATGTACTGTGGTGCCCAAAACTGCACACAGCACTCGAGGTGAGGCCGCACCAGCGGAGAGTAGAGAGGGACAATCACCTCCCTGGACCAACTAGCAGTGCAGGGCTTGATGCACCCCAGGGCACGGTTGGCCCTCTTGGCTGCCAGGACACACTGTTGGCTCATGTTCAACCTGCTGCCAACTGTAACCCCCAGGTCCCTCTCTGCAGAGCCGCTCTCCAGCCTCTTGCTCCCCAGTCTGTAGGTACATCCAGGGTTGCCGTGCCCCAGGTGCAAAATCTGGCACTTACCCTTGTTAAACTTCATATGGCTGGTGATTGCCCAGCTCTCTAGTTTGTCTAGATCCCTCTGCAGGGCCTCGCTGCCCTCAAGAGCATCAACAGCTCCTCCCAATTTTGTGTCATCAGCAAACTTACTTAGTATTTCTTCCAGTCCTGCATCCAAGTCATTGTTGATCAGCTGGGTCTGCCTGTTCCATTCAGTATTCTTCCCTGCTACTGAAAGGATCGAAGAGAATACTACCTGAGCACCTGATCTTTCAACCAACTGCCCCAGGGCTCTGCAATCCCTTTTGATTGCCTTTGGACTTCTCTTTGCCACCTCTTCTCTGCCAACTTGAAGAACCAATAGTGGGTAATAGTCTGAGGAGCTTACCGGCCTAAAGGGTTTTCTAGTGACATCTCTGAACCCGGACCCCAGGGAGGCAGCAGACTTCCCTGTGGGCTGGGTCCGGTCGGCGTATTGGACCCTCCGGTTAAAGCTCTTTCAGTGAGATGACCCAAGCCTGTGGCTGAGTCCTTGCTTTACTTCATAGTCATGGCTTTATCTGCATTTCTCAGCTGCAAAGTGGGGGCAAGACTTCTCAGTGTCAGTGGGAGTGTTGCGAGGGTGATCACAGGAGCAGTTGTGATGAGTTCAGCAGAGGCTGGACTAGCTCCTGGGCTAGCTGCAAGGCGGATTACCAGTCCATGAGCACTGTAAAGCTGAGCAGCCAGCTCATTACTGCATCACACTAACTCTGTATATTGTCAGCATTGTGCATTGCTAGTATGAAGCTTTGCGGAAAAGAGGGCACCTTCCTTGCTACTGTTGGTCTCCTTCAAGAACTGAGGAGGATTGTAGGAGTGCCCTGTCTAACTGGCATGGCTGCCCTCTGGGCTGCCTGGAGCATCAACATTTGTGCTGATCCTTCGCTGGTGCCCACTGACACAAAACCATCCCAGCCTTCTCCTGCTGCGTCCAGACAGACAACCCTTTCCTGTTAGAAAGGCATAGTGTCACATGACAAAAAATAACAAAAAGGTGCTGCTCTCATCCTGAGGGATGACAGTGAGCAGACTTTAGTTTGGGATTTATTCCGAGTGGCTCTGTGCAGTGCCAAAGACAATGGTCTTCCACGTCTTCAAGGTGTTATGGTAATTGTGGTAGTAAGTAACGATGATTGTTTATGAGCAAATAAATTCCTGAAAATGTTTTGAAGCTGGAGGGATTTCCTGATGGCTAGGCCAAGTCAGGCTGAAATCCCCTGCTGAAGCAAGAGACCACACAGCTCAGCTGAAATCAACAGTACTCCATCCTCTTACCACAGCAGTAAATTAATCCTGCTTCTGCCTTTTCACCTACTCTCTTCAGCACAAAGAAACAAATTATATTGTCAGTGTTTGAAGGAAAAGGCCTGTTTAGTTTTCAGGGCAACACAATACAAGCAGAGCAACGAGATAGTATTTGTGTTTAGTTTTGTTCAAGGAGTGGAGGTGCCGTGGTTACACCGTTAAATGTGATGCTGTGCTTACTCCACTTGCACCCATCCACCTGAACAGGATTAACTACCTAGGACGATATTTAGGAATATTGTTGGAATATTTTCAAGACCAAGTGAAGTGTAATTCAGAAGCCAGTTTTGAAGAGTTGCACATACGATAGTAAATACTGATGAAAACAGAAATGAAGAATGGCTCCCTAATTCTTGGCTCTACTGTGACCAGGGGTGGCAGAGCTTACCTGTTTTTTGCATCTAGCTAAGGGAGTGCTAATTTCAAGAATGTAAGTATATCCTGATTCAGTCTGCCACCTGTTGTATTCTAAATCTGGGCAAGCCTGGCCCAGATGTAGTCCTGGGTACATACCAAAACACCAGAGGTTATTCTGTTGGTTGGGAAGACCTGGGTAAACAGAAGTGTTCTCTTGCAGGTTCTCACAGGTCCTAACTCCACACACCTTGGGTCTCTGCTCCTGGAGCCCCTTGTGAGCTTTGGCCTGTTCTGTCTTTGCCTTTCAGGTGAGTCATGTTTGCAGCTGCGTCTGTGCATGATTATGTTCTGCCTCTCATTTGAGGTTTCAGGTTGCCCCAGCCTGTATTTAAGATCTCTTCTATATCACTGTGAAACAACTTTTTCTACTATGGCTTGAAATAAGCAAAAACATATTTTATGCTTGTGCCACAAATAAGAAAATGCATGAACGGGACAGCCCACATTCAGGTAAGGTCTTGGAGAGGTACAGGATGTTTGGAAGTGCAACCATTCTTTAGCAAAACTGTCAGGCACATGCAGCATATCTTGTTCAACTGTAAGTATACTGCTTTTATTTAGTGCTTGAGTCCACAAGCCATGATGCTTCTTCAACAATGTACCTCCATGGGGAATTAATGACACCCAGTACCTCCTGTTTTTTTCCAGAACTTTCTTTATATTGGGGGGGTGGGGGGGCTCATATCATAGCAATAAAATCAATGGGGATTTTCTTATTGACACCAGTAAAATTTTTACCGTAGAACAGAACCATTCAAGATGTTCCATGGAAGTACATTTAACTTTTATTAAATCTCCCCCCTCTCTGGCCCCATTTCCTTCCTCCCTGCGATCATCATGCTTTGGCTATGGTTGGACAGAGTTCCCTGTTGTGGTTGCACCCTGCTGTCACCACCGTTGTATGAGGATTTACAAGTTCTACTTTGAAATGCCCTTGCAACAAACAGAAGTATGTACACACACTGCTTCTGTCTTAACAGCTGTCAATCCTAAATCACAGTGTGAACAGTGAATGAGATGCTGGAGTGCATATTTTCCAATATGCTCCTTTAGGTCTGGGCTGAAACTGCAGAGACAGAGTGGAGGATACCTTCCACGTGCCACAGTGTCCCTAAGGAGACTCTGGGCAGCTGAGAAGGAGACCTGGCTGTTCCCCAAGACATCTCTGCAGGGGCTGATGACCAGTACTCCAGGCACACAAGAGATGTGGACCCTGGGTCTTCATTTCAGGGGAGCCAAGACCAGAAGAACAGCTGTTAGGGTCACCATTAATACCCTATTCAAGGTATGTTGAGTTGTCTGCTGTTGCTGTAAGATTTATACCTCCTCTTCTCCACAGGCACCTCTTGTCTCTTTTTGCCTGGCCTCTGCGCTGCCTGAGGCCCCCACTTACCACAGCAGTCACAATGTACCTGTTTCTGAATTCAGTGTATTACTGCGTGATCCTTCAGAAAAGCAGCACTTTTAGGCTGCTTTTTAACTAACTCATTTTAAACGGCATGTTATTAAATGTTGCTTATCACTTGTTGATCACAGAGGAACACTTGACCTTTGCACAAACCACATTCAAAATATTTGACAACGCCACACAAAATATTAGCCTTATTTCTTACTGGAATTTCTAAACCATCTGACTAGAAACAACATAAGGGAGATGGAAATTAACAGGACTCCAGCGTGACCTGCACAGTAAAATGTCACTTAATGCAGACAGTATGATACCATCATCTTTCAGTGGATGCTTTGATGTCCTAAGGCTGGACTTCAGAAAAGGCAGAGAGCCCAGTACAACACAATATACAGCAGCAGCAGCAAATGTAATTTGTCTGTCTCAAAGGGCAAGATAATGCACTTAAGTAATTCTGTACTGCAGCAAAGCTGAATTTCACAGACCTCAGCCTATGACAGTAAGAAATCAAGACATGAGACACCTGTTGCAGATGGCCCAGCTCCTTGCTAGGCACTTTCCCAACATGTATAAATTGGGGGGGTATCAGTTACAGGTGGACAATCTCGCTGACAGGACAGGCTTTCAGATGCTTCAAAGGCAAACGCAATGAGTAGCTGTAACACAGCTGTGCATACAGATATACATAATAATATGAAATGGGTCCAAGTGAATGTAATATCCAACCAATGAAAGCACAGGCTGCTTCAACAAATGTTCACAATATTATTTTCAAGATTTAAAGGCTCACCCATATACCTGAATTCAATTTCTGACTTAGTCTCTGTCAAATCAAAAAAAAGCATATCTTGGGTGCTAAAGGAGAGTAGGGTTGATTAGGATGTTGCGGTTAGGGGACGTCCTTGCACCTTCTTCTCAAGAAGCAGCGCCTTTCATAGAACCAGGCGTAGAATTACAAATTCAGGACCACGGTGGCATTGAGTCAGTTTTCCATCATGTGCCTCCCTACCTGTTCAGCCAGTGCTCCCTGGCTAGCCTGAAGGCTGGTCTGGTCATTCATACTTTACTGAAATGAGACTGCTGGGTTTACCTGTGGTCTGAGGGCAAAGCGGTGCTGCAGCCACCCACTTCATGCCTTTGGACAACACCAGCTCACAGCCCACCTCTTTAAATGTGCTGCAATCAAAATCACAGTTTATGGGAAGTATTTTATGGGAAGACTGTTAAGACAAAAGTGCCTTGACAAGGAAGACAGCAAAAACCACCCAAAGACCAGACTAAGGGGTATCTGAGTATTTACAGCCTGTACACACCTTGGGCAACAGCAAAAGCTGGGGGTGAATTGGCAGATGGTTGCAAAGTTATTCTAATGCCCTTTCCTTGAATCACCACATGGGCACCAATCTGTCTCCCCACAGACCTGTATTGTCTTGTGTCCTTGTCTGCACAGGGGAGTCAACACCTGCTCTGTTGGAAACACAATACTTTTGTAAAATTTTTGTAAATTTATTACTCACTGACAAAATTACTTTTGTGTCTTGCTGCTAGTCATCGGGACCAGCTCTGAAAATGGCAGATCTTCTAAGATATGTGTCTGCTCATCTGCCTTCCTCATTCCCAGCGAGAATCCAAGGGCGCATTAAATATAACCTTGGACTCGGGTACAGAAATAAATCATGTAACATGACCTGCATGCCAGTTAAATAAGTCACACTGCAATTTCTATTGCACTGATTCGTATTAGAAAGTATTTTCCTTTTATTGAAAAGATTCTATGAATGCAAATGCCGCAAAAAGACCCAAAGCATGAGTACTGGCCAAGTCCCGAGACTCTCTGCAGCCTGTGGGTAAGAGACAAGCTCTTTGCTGTTGTGTCCTGTGCCTCACCAGGGCTATGGTTTCCCCCCACCAGCAGCTCTCACAGGGGTCAGCTATACAGTGCCACAGGAGCCAACTGTTGGAAAACCCATTTTTAAATTCCCTGCTCCCATTTGGTCCCTGAGGGAAACCCTCAGGGCGGTGCTGGAGTAGTGCTGCCCACAGGCTATCCCACGCTGCCTCAGCAGAACTTGTGCTTCAGGTATCTGTCTGTGCAAGGGCAGTCATTATACTTTGCTGCCTCCCCAGGCGAGGTGCCTTCACCAGAGACTCTAAGAAGCAGAGGTATTCCTGTCCACTGGGGCACCCAAATACAGTAGGTGTGTGCTTCACACTGCCCGTCCTGGGATGTGCTCAAGCCTGTCCTACGGGGCAGACAGACCAAGTCAGGTAGTGGAACACTTGAGGTCAGCTCAAGGCTTGCTGAAAACCCCTGGGTGAGCCAAGTCCAAGAAAAGGATCCCTCAGAGAACAGCATACAGACCCAAGGGAGTCAAAGCCTGCCTCTGCTCACTCTTCCCTGTGTAAGCTGATTTTTTTTGAGGCACACAAACATGTTTTTACTTCCTTGGGTTTCCTATGTGAAGGGAAGATGTCCGGTGGTTGCTGACACTGCCGGCTGCTGTGTTGCTGAATCAGGATTCATTTTGTGATCAGTTTTGCAAGTTTTGGCAGAGCAGTGGTATTGTGCATTGACCTACTCCTGCTGCTTTTCAGGTGCTGTAGGAACATCCCTGATGTTCAGCAGTGGTGCTTTTTGGTGGCACCAGAGCCTTGGACCACTGCCTGGGTAAGCCCCTGCCCAGTCAGGGAATCATTTGCCTTTGGGTTTGCGTTTTCATAGGAGGTGATTACTTGTCGAGTGCTCAAAACCAAGATTCTTCTCTGAGATATGTTGATGTAAACATTGGACTTCATAGAAGTACAGTATTGTTCTCCTTCAGAGCAGCTGGAGGTGGTGCAAGTCCTCCCTGAGGGGAGTCAGACCATGATTTCTCCTCAGTATAGCTGCCGGCTGCAAAACCACAAGAGGGAAAGGTCTGTAACTTGCATTATTTCCACTCCATCTCTTAAAGAAGGAATTACTCAAACTCATTAAAGATTATTACAAGGTACAACTGTCTAGCTCATTGGCCTTTTCATTTCCTACTCTAATAACTTGGAATTTTTCTTTTTTTTTTTAAAGCTAACACTGCTAAGTGATCACTTATGGATGTTTGCATTTTCATGGAACATGCATGCAAAAAGCCCAGCTGATGATTTCTGCCAAAAGGTTTGAAAAAATCCAGGCTTTGAGAGTAAACTAGCCTTTTTTGGCACTCTATAAAAATCCCAGATGATTAAAAAGTCACAGAATCCATTATTCCTGTAACAAACCCTAAGTACTGCTAATCACAGAGGTAATGAGCTTTTAATATTAAAATCTCTCTGGCAGATAGGTTGGGAAGAAGAGTATGTGACCTCTGTGTGCTGAAATACTGCATTGTGTTACATGCTCCCGAGCTTCTCACTTGTTTTTTGTTTCACAAATTGCAGATGTGCACCTGCTCTTCTCTGCCTCTTCACAGAGAAAATGGATGTCTTTTTTGAAGAGACATTTTAATCGGATGGAGATTACTGGACTTACTACAGGGGGCAAATAGTTCAAACCTGTGGTGTGTATCATCCAAGCTTTGTGGGCCCACACTGAACAGCCCATGGAGAGCTGGAGAGGGAGTCTGTTTCCTAGTCCAACAGTGGCTTCAGTTGAACCGCAACTCGGCAATGAAGGAGGAAAACAGTACTTGCAGCACTGGCCACACTCCAGGCCCTTATGTCTCCTAGGTAGGAAACTTACTCCTGGTGTATATGTCTTGCCATGTTTTCAGCATGTCACATGCCCTGTGTTAAGCCACATGAACAGCTTGGTCCTGTGCCATGCCCCCCGTGGAGAAAAGTACTGCTCTCTGGCTAGCGACACAAGCTTCTGTGCTGGGAAGTGGCATGCTGATGTTGAGTCGAGCAGCCCCGTCAGCATTACAAAGCCTTGCTGGGCAAATAAACATCAGCTGAGCAGCCTACAAAGCACGGCTGACTGCTTAGGCATTTGTGTACATGATGGGCTCTGGACCTGCAGGCCAGCAGCCTGGAGCTTCCCTGATGGAGCCTCTGAGACTGCTGCTGGCTGATGGCACGTGGTCATGAAACAGACAGGCTGAGAAAGCAGAGGGTTACACACCAGCTGGTTGTTGCTGACCGGACCACACTCAACCTGGAGAAAACAGTCCAGGAGAAAAACATGCTGATGCCATAACACCTCTAGATGAACACCCCTATATGGGTGGACCGGGCTAGGTCTTCGAGACTAAAAAGACTTCCCAGCCTGAAAAAAAGAGAATTTTTGCTCTGTACGGATGTGCTGAGATGGATGGTTAGGAGTCATTAACACACACCTACCAGCCATTTTTATTTCAAGAATATCAAGTAGTACTGGTACCCACCACCTGTAATTATTTTACATCTTTAATTCCTGCTCTGGACTGCAAGCCCAAAGCTATCCTCACAGGTGCGAGGAGGCTGCAACACCGTGCCAGCCCCTGGAGATGTATGTTTAACCCAGAAGCACCGATCCCTGTATTGCAGCCAGTACTAGCAAGCACCGGTCTAGGGACAGGTGAGTGCAACATGCTGCATCACCTGGGAAGAAGCTACCTGAAGGTCAGCTGCTGCACAGTGACCTCCGCATGGAGGCTTCCTGTCGGTGGGAGGCAGGCGTAGGGGCCACATCCCAGTACAGCTGGCTCATGAAGACACGAGAAAGCTGCGGTGAGCCCAAAAAGTTGCTGGGATGGCACATCATGCACTGCCCGCTTTATGGAAGAAAGGTGGAGGACAAAACTCCCCAGCAAGTAAAGTAACAGGACAGCAACAACACTGCAGTGCTCCTGCAGCATTGTGGTGTGCTTCTGTAGCACATGGCAGTTTACAAAGCACTTGATGATACTCCAGTGGAAACAGGAATTTTTCAACACCTTAGATGGGAAAGGGACTAAGACTGTGATAGTAAGCTGATTTAAGCAGATCAGACTAATTACCGTGTAAGAACTGCCTTTAGCACTGCAACACTTGTCTGCCTTGCTCAGGTATTCTGAAGGAAAAAAAGAAATAGCTGGAACGCTGCATTTCTGCAGAGCCTACCAGCATGCCAGAGCAAGCTCTCGCAGTACCTTGTTACCACTGGATGAAAAGCAGCATCTTCCCGTCGGAGACCAGGCTGTATTTATTTCCGTCACTGCCGCCCAGCACAGCTACCTGCAGTGCACTCGGGCGACGTGACCACTGCGGAACCTGCAAATGACCCGAGGCAGTTCGTTCCTTTCGCCTCCCGCCTCGGCCTGGGGATCCTGGAGGTTTTTCCTGTCCCGAGGAGGTGATGAAATCGCATCAACTGGCATTTAATGCCCTGCGGTGGGGTGCTGGAACAAGCTCCGCGCGCCAGCTGTCACCAGTGACGCACTTGTCCAACTGAGGTTAGCGCGGTTTAACTCGGTGCCGTTAAGGACCGCTTCCTGACCCTCTCCCTCCCGCGGGGCGCGGCGCTGGGGACGGCGCAGGCCGGCGGCGCGGCAGGGACGCGGCCCGCTCTGGCAGCCCTCCGTGGCAGCCAGGGCCCGTCCCTGGGCCTGCCGGGGCTGCGGCCGGGCCTGCGCCGGGGCAGGTGAGCGGGGCCCGCGGCCCTCGGGCATCGCCCGGGGCTCTGGGTCCGAAGGCGGAGCCGCACCATCGACCGGCGGGTGCCGGGAAGGGCCCCGAGGAAGGGGTCGAGGGGGGGAATGTTTGCCGCCCCTCAGCTGCCGGGCGGTGCAGCTCCGTTACCGGTTTCCTGTGGTTTCCCGCGGGCCCCACGCCGCACCCCCAACCCGCAAGGAAGAGCGGCCGCGCCGCCTCCCACACGCCGCGCCGGGGGATGGGAGGGGAGGTGGGTGGGGTGGCGCGCATGCGCGGTGGCCCCCCTCACTGCTGTCATCCGACGGCCGAAAGCCAGTCGCCCGCCGGTAACGGCGACGCGGTACCGCGGGGCCAGGGAGGGGCCGCCGCCGCCCTCGCTGCTGCCTCACGGTAAGGAAACGCCACCGGCCGCGCGCTGCCGGCGCTCGGCGGACGGAGCGCGACGGGCCGCGCCGCTGCCGCCCCGGGCACGCGCCGCCCGGCCGCTGTTCGCCGGCCCCGCCGCCCCCTGGCGGCCGGAACGCGGCACTGCAGCGCCGGCCCCGCGCTGGGGCACCGCCCCCTGGCGGCGGAAAGGCGGCGCTGCCACAGCGGGTTTCTTGTCCGGCGTCTCCTCTGCAGCTCCCGGGCCGTAGGTTTTATTTCGTAGGATCGCAGAATCCTTTGGGTTGGAAAAGACCTTTGAGATGGCAGAGTCCAACCGTTGACCTGAACTGGCAAGTCGCCACTAACCCATGTCCCCAAGCGCCACATTTACATGTCTTTTAAATACCTCCAGGGATGGTGACTCAGCCACATTCTGGGCAGCCTGTTCCAATGCTTGACAGGCCTCTTGGTGAAGAAACTTTTCCTAATATCTAATATAAACCTCCCGTGGTGCAGCTTGAGGCCATTTCCTCTTGTCCTATTGCTTATTACTAGGGAGAAGTGACCAACACCCACCTCACTACAACCTCCTCTCAGGTAGTTGTAGAGAGTGATGAGGAGGCTGAGGGGAGACCTTTTCTCCAGACTAAACAACCCCAATTCCCTCAGCCTCTCCTCATAAGACCTGCTCTCCAGGCCCTTCACCAGCTTCGTTGCCCTTCTCTGGACACAATCCAGCACCCAATGTCCTTCTTGGACTGAGGGGCCCAAAACCAAACACGATATTCAAGCTGCGGCCTCACCAGTGCCGAGTACAGGGGCACAATCGCCTCCCTGCTCCTGCTGGCCGCACTATTCCTGATACAAGCCAGGATGCTGTTGGCCTTCTTGGCCACCCGGGCACACTGCTGGCTCATGTTCAGCCAGCTGTTAGCCAACACCCCCGGGTCCTTCTCTGCCAGGCAGCTTTCCAGCCACTGTTCCCCAAGGCTGTAGCGTTGCATGGGGTTGTTGTGACCCAAGGGCAGGACCCAGCACTTGGCCTTGTTAAACCTCATTCCATTGGCCTCGGCCCATCAATCCAGCCTGTCCAGATCCCTCTGCAGAGCCTTCCTACCCTTGAGCAGATCAACACTCTTGCCCAAGTTGGTGTCATCTGCAAACTTACTGAGGGTGCACTTGATCCCCTCATCCAGCTCACTGATGAATTCCTCCTGCTGTCTTGTCAGTTGTTTTTTCAATCTTATTTCAAGTTCTCCCTCTATGCAGTTCAATGTCCCTATTTTTTAATTCTTGCCTATGTTTCTCGTACCCTCTTGCCTTCAAATTATCTTTCTGTGTTTCTCTGTTGGGTTTATGTGTCAAGGTTTTGGTAGTAGGAAGCTGCAGGGTGGCTTCTGTGAGACGACATCAGGAGCTGCCCCTGTGGCGGACAGAGCCAGTTCCAGCCGGCTGCAGGAGGGACCTGCCAGTGGCCAGAGCTGAGCCACAGTTGTCCAGGTGGGGCCCCAGCACTGCCGAGTAGAGGGGAAGGATCATTAGACTTTGCTACTGCCCCAAGCAAGGTGGCTTCGCCAGAGACTGCCAGGAGAAGAGGTATTCCTGTCCACTGTCTCGCCAGACTGGCCTGTGAGGGAGATGCCTGGCAGCTGACAGGAGGCAGAAGAAGAGGAGGTGAGCTGTGCAACATGGTTTTTACATCCACCTTGTAAAACGAAATAATTTCCTGTGGCCAGAACTAGTTATGAAAGACAAGTCTGTCTGTACTAGAACTGGGTTTGAAAGCTACATGGAAAGAAGTTCTCACTTTAGTTATGAAGGTCTAGCATCTGTATTTGCAGCGGGAAGTCTTTTGGGAAAAGGGAGTATTTGCCTTCTTATAAGGGGCTGCATCCCCCACCTAGGAACAGATGTGGTTTCATAAGTCAGAAGCCAGGATGTTTTATGTAGCTCCCTGTAAATCTTTGGAAATGTAGAGGAAGCGACATCTCCCATCTTCTCCTCTAGCTTTCTCCATTTCCCATGAAACTGATTAACTATTTCACATTTTGCTTCTGCCTCCCAACGTTTCTGGCCTTTGCAATCAGATTCCAGAGCACGACGGGGCTCTGCGGTGCCCTTTTCTACTAATTGTTATGTAAGATGAGGACAATGTAAGTATCGGGAACTTGCCTGTTCTCAGCTTCCCTAAATCAAACCAGTCCCAAGGATCTCTCTCCAGGTCAGAAGGCAGGAGAAGTCACTGTCCTTACGACACAGCACAGCCGAAGTGAAGGGCACCTTTACAGTCAAGGAGAGCAAATGGCTCGGTCAACACTGCAGGGTACGGCCGCTTGGTTTTTTTTAAAAAAAGGGGCATGACAGTCTTGTTCTGTCTTATCCTTTCAGGTTTGCAATCTAAACAAAATGGATGTCTATTAATTCTATTTTAATAACACTTTCATTGTGTCATATGTGTCAAAGATTTTAGAGTTCCTAAGAAATGTAACCTTGCGAAAGCCTTTTTTTTAACTCACCAGTGAAAACTAGCAGGTCCTACCAAAACAGAAACCTGCAATTTTTCTATACACAGACCATACAAGTCATCATCAAGCAATCAAGAGAAACCGTGCTTTATTTAACATATGTTTTTTAGCCCACCAGAATAAAACCAAGAAACTTTCTCCAAAAACCTGGCTGTAGTGTTGGGCCTTTCTTTCTTTGGAAGATCTGTGCAGTCAGTTTATTTAAACATGGTTAACTTCTGGACGTAAATTATTTTTAAGAATCCTAGCAAGACTATGGATTTATTTTAATAAAAGGAAAACTCAAGAGGCCTCGCTAGCTTTTGTTGCTTTCTGTAATGGAGATTTTTTTTCCTATCTAATATTTATGAATATACTGCACAACAAAACAAGTATTCTTGCATAATTTATTTATATACTCATGTTTGAGGAAGGAATTATCAGCATTTTACTTAGTGTCTAACTCAGGAAAATTATTCTTTCTGGATGTAAAAAATCAAAGTTCCTTTTCATTTTAGTTGTCATAAACACCATCTCCAAATTTCCCTTTGCTTCTACCCTACAACCAAAGTAAAACACAAGCTCTTTATTTTAAATTCCCCTCTCCCCTTCTTTGATAACTCCTTGTGCTGGTTTTGGCTGGGATAGAGTTAATTTTCTTCTTAGTAGCTAGTATGAGGCTGTGTTTTGGGTTTGTGCTGAAATCCCTGTTGATAACACAGGGATGTTTTAGTTACTGCTGAGCAGGGCTTACACAGAGTCAAGGCCTTTTCTGCCTCTCACCCCAGCCCACCAGCGAGGGGCTGGGGGTGCACAAGGAGCCGGGAGGGGACACAGCTGGGACAGCTGACCCCAACTGACCCAAGGGATATTCCATGCCATATGACGTCATGCTCAGCCTATAAAGCTGGGGGAAGAGGAAGGAAAGGTGAGCTATTCGGAGTGATGGCATTTGTCTTCCCAAGTAACTTATGCACGATGGAGCTCTGCTTTCCTGGAGATGGCTGAACACCTGCCTGCCCATGGGAAGGAGTGAATGAATTCCTTGTTTTGCTTTGCTTGTGCTTTTGCTTTACTTATTAAACTCTCTTTATCTCAACCCATGAGTTTTTTCATTTCTACTCTTCTGATTCTCTCCCCTGTCCCACAGCAGGGGAGTGAGTGAGCAGCTGTGTTGGGCTTAGCTGTCAGCTGGGGATAAACCACGACACTCCTACAACTGTTTTTGCACTTCCAGTTTAGCAAATCTTATAGACAGGGTAAATCTACACAAATAACTTGCATAGCAAAAAAGCAAAACCAACTGTCTCTCTGCACAGCACACTGGAGCCTGATGGCCTGCTTCCGTGGCAAATTCGCTTAAGTTAGCTTTGTACATAAAAGCCTCCAATTTAGGAAGAATATTTAGGTTTGTTCTGTATAACTCTTTACTTTTGCCTACAACAAACAGATATTAGGGAACAGATTAATCAAACCTAAATTTCATTTGAAGTAACATTAGCCAACAGTTCAGGTGTAATTTGGGCAGAAAAAAATCAGGGTCTGCGTGTTTTGCCAGGCAGTGTTTATTCTTGGCGGGTACATGCTTTTTCATAGTACTGCTGTAGCCTATTTAATGTTCTGCTTTTGATTTTCCTTCAAATTTACATCATTTAGCTAACCCTAAGTATTTACACCACAGTGTAACTCCAGATGCAGGCAGCCTTATGCCTCATTGACAGTGTTTTGCTTAGAAACCTGGCTCAAATGACAACCTCCGCATTGTCCTATTTCCTTGTATGAATACAGCTTTCTTCCTTTGTGGGTCCTTGCTAATTAAAAATACTTTGAATAGTTGTAATCCCACTGTAGCAAAACATTACAGCGTAACACATAAATTATGAAGAAAAAAAACTACTGCTGGCATGGATCGCTTCCCAGCGTGCACAATGGGGCAGCACACGGCGTTTCCAGCCCCTCTCACCTCTTGCCTCACTTGCTGTGGTCGCAGCCTTTTGCTGCGGCTCTGCCCCCGGCCCCAGCAGTGGGGAAGGGGCAGAGGAGGGATGTGCCAGTGGGCCATATCTGCTTCCCCCCCACCCCCGAAAATCACCATTCATTTCCTTCTGCTGCTGCTTTGGAGGGTGTGTTGGGGAGATTCTGTGCAGGCAGAGCCAAGATACTAAGAGTACTATGGTTAGAGGATTTTAAAGAGCAGAAAGCTCATGGTCTTTCTGCGTAAGTACAATTAAATCTGGTCTCTGTAGGGAATAGAGACCAGATGTTACGTGCTGCCTCCTGATTTTTTACTTCTGCAAATTAAACAGGGTGGGGGACCAATAGTGCCTGCGCTCTATAACCTTCTGCCCTTTTAGATTACACTTCAGTGGATTATTCAGATTTACCTGTTTTAGGACATTTCTGTGTAAAGTATTTGCATTGCCAAAAAATCTAGTCTCTCGACTTTTTTGTCCCCCAAGCAAATAATTGATTATCAAGATTTCATTTACCCCTGTGTTTTTCAATTCTCCGATTTGTTTTTCCCCAGTGTTGTATAGAACAGTCTGAAATTTATCCATAAAACTGGTAATTTTCTGACTGTAGTCCTGAAACTGGGATATCACGCATCTTTTTATACAAGATTGTTTTATCTCATTACTATGCTTTTCTTAAAGCTCCGATTCTTCTGTAAAAGATTATTTTGTAAAAGTACCCCAGTGAGGTGATTGAGCATTTTCTTTATCAGTTGTTTCCTACCAAATTTGCCTATGGTGCAGGTTAAAGTCTCTCTCCTGCTGACTGAGCTATAGTTAATCATGCGATTTAGTCTGATGATAATTTATTCCAGCTAATGATGCATGAGATGTAAAAAGCCCAAAGGAGGAGTTAGGGGGACTGGAAGTTAGGAGGGGAAAAATTCCCAAGCCAAACATTCCCACCTTTTTTCCTTGCACACTCAGCATATCTTTTGCTGAAATTACTGAGACACCATGGAGCCCTGCCTTTTTTTACAGTCTCTTGGTGGTAGAATCACACTTTAAATCATTCTGCAAAAGCATGACTTAGTTAACACTTCATTATGCAAGAAGACTTCCACTATGCTGTAGTTGGCAGAAAAATCTGACTTCCCTCATGCATTTTATCCATCACCCACTTCAAATTAAGAAAATGCGACTTTAAATTTTTTTGTCTAAAAGGCGTATGGCTGAATGTCTGTTTACCCAATCACCAGTTGTATGAGGCGGATATGTTAAGAATACAAAAGATCAGATGCCACAGTTAAATTAAGATATTCCTGTGATATTTTTTTCTCTTCAAGAAATAAATATTTCACTGTAAAGCATTATTTGAAGAGTAACATGTTTCATCTCAAGGGTCATGAATGGCTTGCAGAATAATTATACAGTGTGGCTAGTTAAATTAATTTAGTAAGTGAAGAACATGGTTATTTGCTCGCATAAGGGTTTTCAAATTGTGATCTTCAGACTAACAGCTGTCTGAAGTGTCACAGTAACTGGCACATACGTGGTCCCAGGGCCAAATCATCCCTTTTACAACTTGTGTTAAGAAGATGGGAGCTTCCAAAATATTTGAGGGTAGCAAGTTGTGTAGGAAATCTGGCAGTCATAACCTTAGGGGAAAATTCTTTTTCAAAAAGGAGAAAATAGACGTCACTAGAATAATACTATATCCAGTCCCCAACAACAATCACATTCTTGTAACACTGGGATTCAAGCCTCTTAAAACTTGTGGATACTTACTGTTATTTTCTACAGCTGAATCCCAAACCCTTTATTCAATTTTTGCTCCTTTAAGCAAGACTCCAGTTTGCAATATTTCTAAGTTCAAACAGTGAGGTTATATGCAACTAAACAATAACATCTATTTTAATTTTGTATCCTTTTAACACACAAACTTAAGCTGAAGAAGAGAGATACTTCTGAAATGGATAAATACCTTTGCCATTCTACTGGAGCAATACTCAAAAAGAAAAGAGGGGGTAAAAAACCCACCCATGGCATCGTCATCCAAACCAGTCCAGCTGCACTATCGGAACATGTAGACCTTTATTTCTGCACCTAGCCCTTCTCTTTGGCTCACTTTCAGCCAAATATGATGTTCTAACTAAAGATACTTCAGTGCATTTCAATAGTCATGGGCTTAAGTGGAAAGACTTCTCAACCCCGGGCTCAGGTCTGTAATAAGGTGATATCCTGACAAAGAAATTTCAGAACTGTTTTACAGGAAGTGCCACCAAGAATTCATGCAGTCCACTCCCCTACTATAAATATTTTTAGACCCATTTATATAACTTGTTGAACAAAGGGTGCAGTAAATGTTGAGGAAAATCCCTTCTACTCTCATATTGCGTATTTTCCATTGTGCTAACGCACAGGGGGTTTATTCCCCTGATGTGGCTGGGCATCAGAAAATATTTGTAAAACTCTATAACTACCAGTGTTCAAAACAATTTTTAACAATATCCTGAAGTACCTCTCGTTTGAAAATATCACATTATACTTTTATAAACTGCCTATACACATAAAAAGAAACAACTAAAACATAGATTCTGGTCTGTATTTCTTTAGAAAAACAATTTTAGCCTACATTAAATCAGTCTATTAATTGATCTCATCTTTAAAATCTTCATGAAAATGCAGATTCTGCTTTGAAAACTGACATCCCTGCCAAGAAAGAAACCCACATAGTGGTACATAATTTTCACATAACTTGAAAAGAAAGAATACCAGAAATGAAAGAGCAAGTATTAAATTTAAATTTGGTTCATTTCATATGTCCATGTTACAATTGCGAGTAGCATTTCTGTAGACAAAGTAAAAACTCAGACAGTGCCCTGCAAGCTGGTCTAGCTTGGCCTGTACAACTCTTGATTCTATGAAGAATATAGAGTCACTGAGTAATTTATGTTGGGAAGGACCTCAGGAGGTCATCTGCTTCAGCCTCCTGCTCAAAGCAGGTCTAGTTTCAAAGCTCAATCAAGTCACTTTGGGCCTTATGCATTCACTTTTTTATGTTTTCAAGGCTGGGGGCTCCACAGCCTCTCTGGGCAGTGTGTGACAGCACGTAACGCCCAACTCCACTCCTGCATAGCCACAATAGTTCTGTTTCTACTGTGCAGCCCATCCCCGCTTCCAGCCCGTACACTTCCTTTTCACATTTGAACTCAGTTAGGAGTTTCCTGTTCAGCCAGTCTGGCTGCCTGCTGTGTACACCCATTTTCCTGCAGTTCAGGATGGACTGCCCTTCTGCAGTCAGGAGGCTGGCCTTGAACACCGACCAGCTCTCTGTGGCCCTTGGCCCTTCAGAGCAGCTTCCCAGGAGACCCTGTCTGCTAGCTGCCCAAGCAAGATGAAGTCTAGAGTTGTCAGTCTGCGACTGCTGCTTCTAAACACTGCTACTGCTACTACTAGCTCCCTTTGCTTTTGAGAAAACAATTTTTGTAAGGCAAAAGCCAGTAAAGTGGAACTCAAACTGTGCAACACCACTCAATTTTTAAAACTACCAACATTGGATCAGAATTTTAGCTGCCGCATGGTATTATGTGTAGTTGCCTTCAGACTGTAAAGGTGGTGTAAGCTTACTCCTTGGTTTTCAGTGTCAGTTTTCTTCAAGAGGAGAAAAGTGATGAAACAGTTGCCACTTTATGTCTGTGATGATGCTACATGTGCTTAGGAACTGGGAGAGAGGAAAAAGTGGCCAGACAGATTCAGAAGGAAATTCTCCATTCTTCTGACTCAGTACTTTAGACAAAGTTATGGGTATTTGGTTTTTCTCTGAATATTTTTATTCAAAGGCAGAAATGCCTTTGCATTTCTGATACCCTGCATTTCTGCCAAGAGATGTGCTGGCCACTCCCTGAGTTGCAATACTCCCCAACAGATTCATTACCAGCTCCTCCACGTGATTTCAGTGAGAGCAGAGCAGATCCATTTCCATCTTCCAAGTGGAGCGCCGCAAATGTTGTCTGCTTTCTATCACATGATGCATTACAACGTAATTCCAACTGCTTGCTCTTTTTTAACCCTCTTTCCCTCCATGTATGATACAGAACTGTCTTTCCTCCTCTCCTCACTGTGGTTTGTGTGCTGCCTGTCTCTCTGGTTACCTCTAGAGAGGAAAGTTTCTAGAGGGAACATTTCATATATAATGTAAAGAGATTTGGTTCTCAAGCCAAGTGGTCTGACCTCCTCTAAAAATAAAGGTGCATCCCACCACCATTAAAGGGTCTTTGCAAAAAATTCTCCGTATGCGTAAATCTACTCATTTCAGGATTTAAACAAAAGAAGAATCAGGCAACAAAAAAATCATCCAAATGCTGAAATTGGCAGTGATAAAACTGGTGTTTTATCACATATAACCTATTTGAAACTTATCTAAGTGACTAGTAAAGTAAAGCATTTAAAACATATTCAGTATTCCAGCTACTTACACAAACTTTGTATTTTATAGAAGCCTTCCTATTGTGGTTCCCAGGGGTAGCACAGCTATCTGAATTTGTTCCTTGGGCGGTTCCTCAAAGGGTCAGTTTCCAGTAGTTTCCCTGTTACCAGTAGAATCTGAAGGCACTGAAGAAACCCCGATGAAGACAGCTGATAGCTGACCACATTGCATCACAACTGATGCAACTTAACTGACTCTGACTTCTGCAGAGCTACGCTCACTTGCAAGAGAACTGAGCTCGGGTCCCTGGGATAAAACAAAATGTCAGGGAGGAAAGGTCAGAGACAGACTTCAGAAATTTCTGCTGAGGAGAATCAGTTATTTCAAGTCTCCACTTGCAACTTGATCTCGGTAATATTCTTCCCTACATTGTGGGTTTTCCATAGGGATCTCCCAGTTTGTTGAAGGAATAAGCAGGCTTGAGAGGGAATGGTTGGAGGTGGTACAGCAACATGTCAAACCCCTTTTTTCCACATTATAAATTCAACTGCCTAGGAGGAAACCACCTCATGACTTGGAGCACTTTAGGACAAACATTAATAATAACAAATTCTAATTGGTCATTATTGCTTGAACAGAAAATATCAGGTTTCATTTTCACCAGGAGGAAATGAAAATGTCAGGTACTGTAACATGACAAGCATGGAATTTACAGTAGTGATATGTACTTGTAATTAGCTTTATATGTGTAAATGCACACAAAGCAGAACACCAGGGAGGCTGTTTTACAACAGATTTAATCAAGAGAACATCTACGTCTCCTCATAAACTTACTTAACCAACTTTGAAAAAAGAATGGAGTTGATTAGACAGGTTAACGGGGTGATGTCCTTATAAATGACAGATGGCCACGTTAGAACAGAAAGTTGTTCACTCTCCATTTTTTACTTTATTTTACTTAGGAGTCTATTTTACTATTTTTTTACTTATGAAAGCATTGCTCATACATTTTTGATTAGCAGTGGTTCACTGAAAAAAAAAGAAAAAAAGCAATTGCCAATGAAACTAAACTTTTAACTGGATGGATGTTGTCATTATGCTTAAGTGGCAATAATCAAAACTCAAATACAAAATGAACTTTTTTGAAATCCGGGTCCTTATAAACATCCTGACCTCCCCGCATTGGCCTGCAAATGAGGAAAAGTGCTTACAGATTTGCAAGCTCATAAGAACATAACAAAGGGATGGAAATATGAAGAAGAAAACCAGCTTTTTTTTTTTAATAATAAAGTGAACTCATTAGTGGTGAATTTGACAGAGTAATTAAAAAATTAGAATTCAAAAAATGCGAGAGTCTTGATTAAGAGTAATAAAAAGCATTTTAGTGCAACATCAGCTATACTTGGAAAAAAAAAAGTCCACCTTGGGCATAATGATTTTACCTCAGAATTATCGTAGTGTAGAATGTGGAACAGCCTAGCTTGTTAGCCTTCCCTCAGACAGATGAGGTACCCGGAGGTGGCCCTCACCTACAGTGTTAACCAAAGGAGGATTCACTGAGCACCTACACAAACACCTCGGCAGTGTGCTCTGGGGACCCTGGCCAGGCCCCAAATGGAAGAAGTGCAAGAGCTGGAGTTGCTGCTGAAGGCCACCCTCACAGCAGCAGCAGCTCTTGGCTCCTTATGGGACTGCATGCTGCTCGGCAGTGCTCTGTGTGCCACGATTTGTGAAGCTCTATCTAAAGACTTCCAGTGCCTACTCAGCTGTTAGGTAATCACGATTGTACGATTATCTCTGCAACATTCTCCCATCTCTTTTCTTCTCCCATTTGAGAAATGACCTTTCCTAAGTAGACTAGAAATAAAAAAATAAGATATGCGTTGCTAACCCTTTACCCTTTATTCTTTTTTCTTCATTTTTCACTGATCTGAAGTGTACAGTTTCTTCATCTGATTCAGATCCTTGATTAAAATAATCATACCAAACATCTCTCTAGCCTTCCAGACATGAATTTGAAAACCAAAGTCTCCCAGGAATGTTTTCTCTTGAAAATTTCTGTGTGAATTTAGGATTTATGAGAAGCACTAGACTAAGTTTTGAAAAAACTCTACATCTTTGGGGCCTTTTTGCATTTTACATCAGGATTGTAAAACCAGTGCAGTGAAACAATCCTTAAGTACGCATGTGAAACTCTGCAGCAGATAGCAGTAATGTAAGGCAGTTGTAGACACCCGATCAGGACAATGTGCTGAAGTGTATCTGAGAATTTGGGAAGCTTTCCAAGTGCTAGCATGCTGCTGATTTTTTTAATGAAGTAAAATAGCATATCACAAGTTGAATTTCATTTATCTGTACGTATGCAAATCCGGAGTTTCCTTAAAGGTGGCTAATCCTCATTAACAGAAACAGATCGGCTTATCGCTTCGGTAGGTGAGCAGGCAGCTGGCAGCTGCAGGGGTGTAGTGGGCTAGCTTTTACTAGTAACATTATAATCAACAGATTTGGGTGATAATTTGACATCACATTTAAGTTGCTACACAGCTCAATTGACTCGTCCCACAATTCACCCCTTATTAACATATAGAACATAAATTTCACACAGACTATCATTTAGGTAATAGCCATGACTGGCTTTGTCTTCCCTATTGGCATTCCCGACAGATTAATTGCTGTAACGTCAGTAGCACCACTTATCAAGGTATTACCAAACCAAGATGGACATAATGCCATGGAGATTTTTTAGATCTATGTTGCTCAATTAATTTCTTAAGTTTAGTCAAAATTTTACTGTGTACTAATAACACAACCAACTCCTGCTGCCAGGTTCCAGTTTTTCTCTGGAGCTCCTGTTTCCCCCAGAGTTACCTGGACGCTCACAGCTTTTTGAGGTGGAGGTACAATTTTCTTTTTTATTTCAGCTGGTGCTAACTGGAGCAATTGGATCAGTGGTGGATCTCTGGTTTCAGAAAGGTAGTGGGGATAGGATGTAGGGGATAATATAGAAGGGATTATGCAAAAGATTTGTATCTTCAGGAAATATTAACTTCCAGAGTGCCTGGTGCTTAACAGTAAGCTACTGTCTTCCAGCACCTGGCTGCCTTGCGAAGTAGTGGGTATGAGTATCTTGATAGGCAAAATACCGCAGCTCATCTATTCAGCCAATCCTTGATCACTTTAGTTTTTTTGTGATTTCCTGAAGTAAGTAAATACGTAAAAGAAAAAGTTCCTCAGCACAATTAGAATATTATCTTCTAATTCTAATATAGTATAAATTACATTGATATATTATATAATACATACTATAATTATTCTAATATATTCTAAATTAAGTTATAATTCTAAAAAAAGTTCCTCAGTACAATTAGAATATTATCTTCTAATATTAGAATAATATCTTCTAATATTCTAATGAAAGACACTGCAGTTTGGAAGAGCCTGGTAAATGCTGCAGTCTTCTAAATACTTTCTTTCTGTTTTCATTCTGTTCCTAAAATACTGATTCCCTTGATTCCTTACTGCTCTGTATGGACTGCCTCCCTGTGCACCTCCTTGCCGTTGATCCCTGCGTCTATTAAAACAGTCTCTTAGTCCCCATTCCTTTCACATTCTACTGTTCTGTTCTCTGTTTCATTCACCTCACTATTTTGATACAGTCCCTCTCCTTCCTTCCAAAACATGAAGATCACCTCCTCTTCCTTGTCCTGCTCATCCTCCTACACACAGCCCTATGAAACTTTCTCCCTCCAACAGAGCCGCCTCCCTCTGCATCCTACACATGTATCTCTTCTCAGGGGGAGTTATATTGAAAAGAAAATGAGATAATAAAAATTATGTGTGACAGATTAAAATAAAAGTTAGTTAGTTATAATATAAAAGTTTCAGGTGAGTGAAATTAATACTGCATCCAAAATATATAAAAGCTAGTTAAAAAGAAGAAAAACAAATACAGGATTAATTCTCAGAGGCACCCCCCACCCCATTTTCTTTTCATTTTGTGTAGCTACCAGTTGCCACACAGTATCTGGGAAACAATGACTTAGCTGAAATCCTCAGGCTTGTCTGTTCCCTTCTAACTGTTTTTACTTCAGTGTTCTGAAGTACTGAGAGAAGTACCAAAAGCCAGAGGGAGATTATATAGTTTATGTGTTCATTACAGCAGCATCTTTGCGGTTGAAACCATACAACAGAGCTGAAGACTGAAGCATCACAATATATACCAACAGTGAGCTGTTTCAATACTACTAATACTACTGGTTATTATTATTATTCAAGTTTTTGTTACTCATTCTGTTCCATGATGTAGCAAAGGCCCATAACTGCATTTACTCCGCAGATCTTAATCCAGCCTCTGTAAGAAGTGATTTGTTGGGGATTTCAATACATCCTCTGAGATCATACTAGAGTTTTACGCAGAAAACCTCTCATAATCCCTCTCAAAACTATAATATGGAGCTATTTCTAGGACTTTTCCGTCTTTTTGACTCTTTGCATTCAACACTCCCCTTTTAAATAGCAAAGCCGGTTTTGGCAGGAGAGTTTGAACAGTGTGTGAGAAATGACTGCACTGCAAGCTGGGTGTAACGAGGTGGAGGTGGGTGGGTACAGCTGCTGCTGGGCTGGGAGCAGCTGCTTCCACAAGCTCGGAGGATCCATGGGGTCTGGCATGGCAAGGCAGGTAAGCGCAGGATCAAGGCCACCTCCTGCCAGACCCCTCTGCAAGTGTAGATTCCTGATCTGATCAATATGGCATTTAAACTCAGGTTTTGGTGAATGGGGCCTTAGTGAAGAAACATGATTTGTAGTGCCTTCTGCATGCTAACGTCATACATCTTTGTTTTGCCCAAAGGCAGTGTAAGGTTTACTGCCAAAGCACAGAAAACAAAGTAAATGTGTCTTACAGTGCCACCAGAAACTGGATCCTGAGGAGGACTTTCACAACAACAATTACTTCCTTCAGTACAAATGAGGGAGCGGAAAAAGGCAAACAAAATAAGGGTGTAGGACTCAAAAGGAAAAGTAAGGAGCACTCATTAAAAATAGTGCACAATGAGTTGTTTTTTAAGTTTATTCAGAATTTGCTCTGGTAAAAGTTTGTATTTCCTTTGATGGAGATATTTCCTGATGTGGCTTGGATAGTGTAAGGGATTACACTGACATTTTGAAGACCCTTTCTAAGCTAAAGGAACAGAAGAAATGAGCTAAAGCAGCTTCTTCAGCTCAGTACCAGCATAATTTCCTTAGAGAATGGAAATGCATTTTCTAATGCCACCTAGCTGAGACTCATTAAACATTCATTTATTAATTCAGTGCTTTTAAAAACATGAATAGCAGCAACCCACCAATGATGAACACGTGATGCAGAAAAATAAAGAGATAGATTGATTATACCTCTAAACAAAAGTGAGTAAAATTCACCATACGCATTTTAGAAAGACATTATGAAAATGTAAAATTCTACATTATAAAAAGGCACTGAAGTATATTTAAAAAAATAAAATAATACCATCTAACATGTACTGCAAAAGCCTTCACACTTAATAAAAAGAAAGCTGCTTCTTTAGGCAAGGCTACTCTTTATTTTGGGATTACATTGCTCTCTTGAAGTATTATGTTCTCTCTAGAAACAGCACGGACCTCTCATATTTAAGGTTGACAGTATCTATAAGCAGCTTTTTTATTTGGATTTTAATTTCTAGGCATGGATTTTTAAAGCAGCTCTTAAGCGTAGAATCACAGAATCATTTAGGTTGGAAAAGGCCCTTAAAATCACTGACTCCAACCATTACCCTAACACTGCCACGTCCACCACTAAACCACGTCCCCAAGCGCCACATCTAAACATCTTTAAGTACCTCCACGGATGGCGACTCAGCCACTTCCCTGGGCAGCCTGTTCCAATGCTTGACAGCCCTTTCGGTGAAGAAATTTTTCCTGATATCCAATCTAAACCTCCCCTGGTGCAGCTTGAGGCCATTTCTTCTCATCGAACACTCCAGATCAAGGGGCATTTTGTCATAAAAAGTTGTTATTTATTCTCCCTCTTTTTGCTTAAAGACAGAGCATTTTATTGCTAAAATATACTTAATAAAAAACTTTTTCTGACATTGCTGGATGTCATCAGGCCCCCCCCAACCCCAACAAAACTGAACACATCAGTTTAGTTGGACTGTGTAAGCAGAAGGAAGACAGGAGTTATTAAGGACACTTGCTTTCTTATCCTGTATGAACCAAAAGAGGCCTTTTATGTGAAAGATCTGTTCCCTGGGCACTGTTCAGATTTAGCTGCAGCAATTAAAAAGGTTAATGACTCCAGGTGCCAAAAGTTACTCTTCTTGCAACAGATGCAACGGAGCTGGCAGCAGGTCCGCTCCTCAGCTGCTATGCTTTGCTCCCCTCAGCAGCTGTTAGTGCACATTGAAAAGCTACCCCCAAGCCTTCTCTCCCCCTGGCTGAACATTCCCGGCTCTCTCAGCCTCTCCTGCTACATCAGGTGCTTTTGCCTCTTCACTGTGGTTGTGGCCCATCGCAGGACTCACTCCAGTACATCCATGTGTCTCTTGTAGTGGAGAGCCTGGAATGGGACACAGCATCCCAGATGGGGTCTATCAGTGCTGAATAAAGGGTTCAGAAGATTTGAATGGAACTTCTAAACCAGCACATGTGTTAATACTTTAAGCAAAAAGTATATTTTTCTTAAAATTGAGTTCAGAGACTTTACTGGTACTTTCCATAAAATCTTATGGAATTAATTCCCAATCTGGGGTTTAAGTTCATTTTTAATCCATGTTTTGTGATTTTTCTTCTCTGTTGTAAGTTTTAGAGAAAACTTTCTGTAATTTTTTTATTCCCTTAGCTCAACACTTCTAGTCTGATTGTGGAAGGCAGAACCAGCATTAGACTTGTAACCACACTTGGGAAGCTCAGGGCAAAGGATTAAGACAGAGTTTACTCCCAATTCTCAGCTATTACTTTAAACAACTTTTATCTAACGCAGTCTTTTTTTCCAAATCTTGGGAGGTGGGTTTTTGGCAACTACCATGGTTGCTTGACATAAACCAGCCCAAATGGAAAACAGGTCACCTGGAGAATTTAGTGTTGGATTTACCTGACTGAAAAATCAAACTAAAACAATTGCTTTTGTAACCCTAAACTGGCAGTCTGCTGAGTATTACCTGCCTTGACTGATGCAGATATCCCACTGCCTTTAACAATCAAGACCAGTCAAGAAGTCTTTATTTATCTGTAAGAAAATATAGGAAGATCTGACAGGATTCAACGTGGCAGTGCTGTCTTCACTGGCAAACTAGATTTACTGGCTATTGGGAGTACACAGTTTGCATGAAAACATCTGAAATCCATTAAGCTGGATTTTAGCAATTAATTTTTTTTCTATTTATTTTGTTTCTAATGCGATGTTAAAACAACGAAGAAAGCAGAAGATTAACAACGAATGTTGCATTCTACACAGATAACAGGACAGGCCACAAATAGAACTGGTACTCCAAGTCACTAGGTACAGAAAAAATTCCAAACATTATTTGATTTCTGCTTTTGCCTGGTAGTGGATAGCCTGATGAAGAGCTTAAAGATAAAGGCCAACCGTGGAGGCAGGGAATACTTAAAAACAGGCAGGTAAACTGATATGCAAAGATGTGTACTTAGCCAGTTTAAAGGCTCAAATAAAAGATATATCTTCCTCACAGGAGGGACGACAATACTTTAGGAAACTACAGGTGACTCACAGAAAGACAGGGAAGCTCAAGTGATAGATGTGAGAAATCTAAAACACGCTGGCGTCAGGAAACTCTAAGACTAAAATGTCAAGATTACACAGTATGTGTATAACCACACAAGCTCACTGTAGTTTTGCAGAGACTGAACACGTCAGCATTACAGTTCTAAACATTTCTAATTCTGAGCAAGAAAGCGTAGCTGCTTGCTACTCAAATTAGAGATTATAATCTCTTCCTAATAATGTATGTATGTAACTAAGGGAGATGAGGAAAGAAGGGAGAAGGGAAAAAAAAACAAAACCAAACTTCTTTCTTAGGACTTGGAAATTCAAACATGAAGGCAACTATAAAATATTCTAGTCTTGACATACATTCTATAGATAAATGCAACAATGACAATGTAAGAAAGTTATGTAGGAAGTGAATGGAACAAGCATTATAATGGAACGTGTTCCAGAGTGTCTTTTATTTTTTGCCCCAAACCCATGGGAAATTTGATACCAACACACAAAAAGTATGGCATTCCCAAATCAGGCTACAGACAAATTAGAATGTTATGTAATAATAATACATCCAGTTAGAATAATAGTTAATATTCAATAATTACTATCTTCTTTAGCGTGCTTATCAGGAACATTACATACCGCTTCAGAAAGCTATTTTCCAGAAAAACTGTGGTTTGATTTTGTTTTTACCTTTTTTTTGTGTAAACACAGTCAGGGAGGCATACGTGCAAACATTTTTGTCCCAAACGTGGTGCAATATAAAGAATAAGGTGCAATTTTTACTTCCCAGACAAAACACCCATTGGAATCTGGAGTTTCACTAGAGTCAGGTTTCAAAACACAGGAATTTTTGCCGATTTCAAGATTCATTCCCTTTCCCTCCATAGAATTAAATAAATGATAGCTTTTTATATCACAGCAGATGTTAAACAGATTTGTGAAGCATTAAAATATACATATATTTATATTTTGCCCTGTATGTATCAGCCTATCTGCAAGTTATGCCCACACCCCTGAAATGATCCTTCCTTTGGAAATCTTTGATGCTGTCATGTTGCTGTGGTACTTTGTTAATAAAACACTCATACACTTGTTTGTCTGTTAAACAGCTGGTGGGATATCCCACAGTCCTCAGGAGGATGTGTAATCCTTGTTAACACAAGCAGTCTTGTTAAAAGTGCAGAGTTGAAGACTGCTTGAAGAGATTGGAGGAGCAGACCCTCTTAGTTCTTTATTACCAGATATTCAGATTAATATCAAATAAATTAAAAGGTCAAACAAAAGGTTCCTTCCGTCTGAGATTACATACATGCGTATTTGTAGACCAAGTCACCTTAGAAGGAAGCACAGAAAGGGCACCAATTCCCGTGCTTCCCAACTACCAGGAAGTGGGACCTGCAGTTTCACGTGGAGGTTACCAACAGGATATTTAGCTAACGACTTGCATGTGCAAACGTACGCATGCAACGGCAGGTGCAGCCACTGCATCCAGAGACTGGTCCCCACCTTTAAAAACGTGGCTCTCCTCCTTTCATACCGTGCATCCGGCTTATTTTCGGATGCGATTTGCTCGGCATTACTAGTTCACCCTCGCAGCAGGTCCCGGCAGAAGCAGGACGAGGGGGGGATTAGAGGAGGCAGGTGCTGCGGGAACGGCGCCTTGCCCGACGCCCCCGCCACCTCAGCCCGTCCGCTCTCTTCCGACGGCCGCCCCCGACCGAGGCCACGACCGCTTGGCAGTAAATGCCGCTTCGTCCCCGGGCCAGCGGAGGAGTCACCGACGGCTCCCGCTGGGAACGGCCGGTCCCAGGGCGGGGAGCGCAGGCCGCGCCTCCACCCGCCCACCCGGGACGCGGCCGCCCCATTCGGGACACGGTCCCGCGGACGGCGGTGCCCGGCGGGGGCCGAGGAGGGCCCGGTCTTAACATTGCCGTCCCCTCCGCCGGGTCCGGGAGGGCGGCGTGGGCGGATGAGCGCCGCCCTGCGTGGCACCAGCCCTCCGCCGCCTCGGGCCCCGGCCCGGCCCTGGTGGGTTTTGACAGGAGCGCCTCTTCCCGCCCGGCTGCCGAGAGGCGCCCGCCGTCCTCGCACGCCCTGGGGACGCCGCCAGCCCTTCAGTAACCCGGGCTGCCTCCGGCGCCAGCCCAAAACACCCGGCGTTACCTTCAAAGGTTTTTTTAACCCGAAGGAAGAAAGCGAGTTTTCCTCGCTCCTCTTACACCCCTTTTACCTCAGCTCGTCAAGTCTGGGCGGTGCCTCGCATGACCTATATTCGCGCCCCCGGCGCTCCCCAGAGAGCAGCGCCTGGAGGAGGAGGAGGAGGAGGAAGGACGCCCGCCCGCCCAGGCTGTATGTTAGGGTGGGAGGCGGGTTCTCCCTCACCCGCCGCCCCAGGATCGCTACTGACGGGGTGCTGTGGGCGCCCCAGCCGCCCCACTCCTCCCTGTGGCAGCAGCTGCTGCTGCTGTAGCGGGAGCTTCTAAACCTCCTCTCCCTCCCCCTGCAAGGGCGCTCCCTGCTGTGCCGTCCGCTCGCAGTTTTCCTCTGGTTTGGCGAGCGCAGCCAGTTTCCTTCCCACCGGTTCTGCTGTGCATGTACGGTTTCTTTTATTTAAAAAAAACCCAATCAGACAAAAGCCAACCCACCCCCCCAAAAGCAGAAAAGCGTTAGGAACGGGAGACTTCGCACAGTTACAGAGGAGCCCAGTAAAGCCCGGGGCCAGCTGTGTCCCCCCAGGTGGTGGCTGAGCCCCCTCACGGCGGGCGCCCCCTGAGGCGTCGGGGCTGCGGCCATTGACGGGGTGCAGGGGTGAGGACAGAGCGCTCGCGCCGCGCCGCGCCACGCCCGGCGCGCGACCCCCGCCTGTCCCCGCCCTCCCTCTCCCGCCCCGCGCGGGCGCGCACGCCGCTCACCTGGGCGCACCTGAGCGCACCTGGGCGTGCGCGAGCCGGCGGCGCCCGCCCCGCGCGGCGGCGGCCCGCCCCGCCCGCGCCCGGCCGCGCAGGCGCACGGCTCCTCGGCCGGCAGCGCTCCGGGGGCTCAGCGCTGTCATGGCGGCAGAGAGCGGCAGCGTCGGCAGGAAGAGATGGGGCTGATCGAGTCCGCGGCGTGAAGCGGCGGCGGCTGAAACTTCAGGCGCCTTTCGGTGCGAGTGGCGGCCGGCGCTGCTCTGCGCTGCCCAGCCCGCCCTCCACAGCCGGCGAGCGGGGCAGAGCGGCCGCCTCCCGGCCCCGGAGCCCGGCGCCAGGGCAGCCCGCGCCCCCTCCGCGGCGGCGCCGGGCGGCGAGCGGTGAGTGCGAACTTGCTGGGTCGGCGGGTCGCTGCACCTGTCCGCGCCGGCGGCCGGGGCGGCGGCGGCACAAGGGCAGGAGCCGGAGAGGCGGCGTATGAGGAGCCGGGCGGGAAGGAGGAGCGTATTCCCTTAAAAATACCCAAACACGTCCAAAACAACCCAAAACTAAGCCCCTCGTACCGGTGTTGGGAGCGCGGCTCTCGCCGTGCGGCGAGTGCGCGGAGGCTCCCGCGGTGAGAGGCGTGAGCGCTCCTGCGGCGGCCGCTGCCGCTGCTCCGGCGCGGGGCAGGGACGGGACCCGACCCGCGGGGCTTGCGGGGAGCGCCTGACTCTCCGCGAACTGAAACCTATCTCGGGTTGTCCTTCAGGGCTGTAAATACCTGCCTCAGGGCAGAGAGCTGCTGACAGACGCCGCCTGCTGAGGAGAGAGCTGGGACTCCGAGGGCGCGTCCTCCGCCCGCCCGCCCTCCCCCGCCGGCCGCGGGCTTCCTCAGGAGCCGGAGCTGCCGGGGGGAGCGGCCGCCGCTCACCGGCCCGGGAGCCCGAGTCGCTCCCTCTTCCCGGAGCGGCGGGCGCGCTGCTGGCGTTTCAAGTCGTAACCTGAAGCGAGCTAGCCATGGCGAGTGACGGCAAACAAGTTGTTCAGCCAACAGGTGATGATGGAGGAGGAGGAGGAGGAGCGGGAAAAGAAGGAAATGCTGCTGAAGGGGGAAGAGTGCTGCAGCCTTTGAATCCAGGAGTCCCCATCCGAGGTATCAAGATGAAATTTGCTGTGCTGACAGGACTGGTGGAAGTTGGTGAAGTGTCCAACAAAGATATAGTCGAAACTGTGTTTAATCTGGTAAGTTGATCGCCTCTTCGGGCATGAGGGAAAAGAACAGCATATGTGTGTAGAAGAATCCCATGCTTTTTTTGTATTATTTTTCTATCAGTACTTTTTTGACATGTTTACACTTTCACCATACTAGATTTCACTTATGGATCACAAAAGCTGAAAAGAAAGCATTGAGGCCTCTATATACATATTTAAACTTGAAGCAATTCTAAACAGCATCCTCCTTAGTTTGCCTCAGAGAAATTTAGAACTGAGAAGTGTATTGTTATGTTTAAACATTGAACAGGTATACTCATCAAGAAAGTTAAATGTTGATTTAGTAACTCAAACTGTCATCAAAACACACACGTTGTTGTTTTAAGCCAAAACAACTTTTCCCGTGAAGATGTTTATGTCCCTTTTTGCTTCCCTTTTGATTTGGAAGCAGGCAGAACTTTCATGTTCTTTCTATGAGGGACGGGGGTGTCAGGAAGCACTTCATTCACATGTTTTACTTTGCTTATTGGGAAGAGTAGAACATGGTTTCAGTGTCCCTTATTTATTAATGAATTAGGTAGTCAGCTGCTATTTTTTGAGTACAGGATGGATGTATTTAATACTTCATAACAGATCTCACTAAAAAATGAGGATACAACTTCTATTGAAGCTGCAAACATAATATATACTATTGAACTTTTTGGGCCACATTTAAAACAATTAGGCTAGTTTTTAATGTTTGCTTGCTGAAGGAGGCCAAACAGGAGAAAAAAACCATCCTTAAGTTTACAGGGATACTCTGCTATTATCAGACGTCTCAAAACATCTCTAAAAATACTCATTGTTCCTCCTCCTTCCTTTTAGTGAACACCTCTGACTTTAAAGCCGTGTGGTTTCTGACAAACCAGGAAGTGAGAGCATATAACAGTATAAAGCTCAGTAACAAGGAAAGTTGACGCAAAAGGCATACTGTTTTTTAAGTGCTATTTGCATTTCAGTTGTT
Organism: Phalacrocorax carbo; assembly: GCF_963921805.1. Lineage (NCBI taxonomy): Eukaryota > Metazoa > Chordata > Aves > Suliformes > Phalacrocoracidae > Phalacrocorax > Phalacrocorax carbo. The sequence goes on along the minus strand of NC_087516.1, from coordinate 68,247,562 downwards.
AGTAGTAGTCTTTGCTACATGCAGGTTTGAATTGTCACTACATGTTTGTGTACTGTATCTGTTTGTTTTTTTATTTTATCTTCTTGGGTTATGATAACTGTTTATTTTTTGAATATTTTCATATTAACAGAATGTAATGCTCTCAGTTGTTTGGATGAAAGTCTCAATACAGAGGAATTGCAGTACTGGCAAAAATGAAGTGCAGATCAGAGGTTTCATGGATGCTTCAAGTATGAGAAAGTAATTTAACTTACTTAGAGTCTACTTGACAATTGTCCTTGACAAAAGCTACTGCTCAGACATGTGGACACAAGGTTCAAAAGGAAATTCTGGTAAATAGTGTATGGTTTAGGACATTGTGTGAGAGGAAATCGTTCATGAGCATGTTAAGTTTTACTTTGCATGGTCTTTTGAGTGGTGTACTGGAGGTTTATTTTATGGCAGCAGTGGAAAGAGGGTCCACAGAATAATTAAAAATGTAAAAGGTCCTTGATCCTGGGATTCCTTTTCTGCTCCATTTTGGACAATAGAGGAATGAAAAATTAGGCTTCATTTGGAGAATCCTCAATTTCAGATTTGAGAGGTCTTGAGAATTTGACCTCTGGAGTGCATTCTCCTGGATCTTCATTTCCCAAATAGAAGCAGGGGAGAATTTCTGGCCCTGGAAATTTTTGAAACTGTGTTTTCACTTTTTCTGCAAGTGAAACAAAATCCCTGACCTCTCTGAGAAGATTCCCTGACCATTCCAGTACACCTACCTATGATGTGGGAGGCTAAAGTTCATGCTTCTACACCACATTATTTTATCAGAGCAGTAGTAGCCAGTTGATAGTTATCATGAAACAACCAGTAGTTTGGTAGTAACAACACTGCCTGGATCGTGTGAGAACAAAATCGGAAGTTTTGGGTAATATCAAAAAAAGTAGGTCCCTTGGTTTCTCTGAGTCCTGGGGAAACACATCAGCTACTGGTGGCCAAGTTGGAAGGAGAAGATGTCTTGATGTTCCGTGTTTTTATTAAAACTGGAATGCTTAAAAAATCAAACCAGCCAAAAACCTAGTAGTTTTTGTTACAGAAAGTGTCAAACTTTTTTTTTTTTTTGGTAAAAACTCTTCAGCTGATGTTTTAGTATAGCTTTCTGGGATATGATGCCTCTCTACAAAGCAATACTCATCCTCTGTCATGGAGTTTTGCCTCCGTTCAGTTGTTAGCTGTGACCTCTTTGTTTTGTTGATTAATACCTCTGAAATCACTCTGATAAGAATTTAAGGTATGTGAGGTATTGGTTAGCAGTGGTGTACTTACTTTTCTGTGCGTGTATACAGAAAAGATTTAACTTTTATATGAAAAAGTAATTCCTAGCTGTGGCCTTTCTGGTAGTTTTTTTCCCAGTAGCTTTTCGGAGCGAGTTTACTCATGTGTGTGCAGGTTCAGTTGGGGGTATGAAAATCATGCTGTGATCTGTTGTCACAAATGGGGTTAAGCCCATCATATCCCCTCCTATTGGGTTTCATTCAGTTTGGTGACTCATAACTGCACTACCTCAGTGGTGTTTGCAGAAATTGGATAGCTCACTTGTACTTTGAAAGGAGGAGATTTACAGTGTTTGGGGGATTTTTTTGATCACTAAAGTGAGAAGTCTTTAGACCAAAGTGGAAGGAGGGCTGGGCAAATCTGTGTCGAAAAGTGTTTTTATGTTCTTATTTTTCATAGCATAACCACCCTCAGATATGAAGAGGTGGGGTTTTGTTCTGTTTTTTTTTTTTTTAAGGGAGGTTAGCTGACCTAATTTTAATTTCTTGAGCAAACATGTTACACTTAATTGTGTTCTTCAAACTTGCTGTAGCATATGGAGGTTAGAGTATTTCTTTCTTTGTGATGGAGAGTCAAGAGAAGCCCAAAGTGCTGTCTTAGTGTTCATCATCTTTAAGGTTTTAAGAAATGGTCATGCTTTATATGTGAAAGACTCAGAAGGTCAAAAATCTGACCTGCTGCTTATTAGATAAATTTGAGCTTCTGTAGTCCTGATTAATTGATAAAATAACTTGTTCAGTCCAGCAGTGTTAGATCTGGGAACCACCTGTAAGTCTGTCCTCCAGCAGTGTAACAGAGTGCTTGGGGATCTCCCTTCTAATGCACATCAAAAACCTAGTAGTCTCATTTTATTGTCTTTGGAAATTCTACTCTCAGAAATACTCAAATTGATCTGCTTTGTTTTGGTCAGTATTTTCTGAGAACCTGATTTTCCAGCCCATGTTAGATATGGTTTTTTGTATTTCATCACTTCTTAAAACTGAGAAGGAAAATACTGAGTTAAAGAATGTTGTTATTCTGTGAAAAGCTTTGAAAGCACATTCTTGTTCAAGTATTAATCTGTTTTGTTGCTTTTCTGACAGAGTAAACTAAACTATGGGTATACATTGGTCATGCATTGTGAATTATATGTTTAATTGACTTTGGGCATGAATAACTCCTTGAATTTCCTTTGTATACAAATCAGTTGAATTCCTGTTTGTTACTTCATATCTGCCCCCACCCCAAGTTTATTAAAATAAAAAACCCTTCTGGTAGGAGAAAATGATAGAATGGAAAAATAAATTATTTATGCTGGGATCTGTTACTAATTTAAAGAAGCTGTGTGTTTTTCATAGTTAAACAGAAAGACAAAGACCTCCTACTAATGAAGAAACTTTCAGATAAACAGAAATAATTCAGCAATGGGCAAAACTTGAAAATTTATATATAATTATTTACAGTACTGGGCTACTAGTGTCAAAACAGATTTTTAGGATGTGAAGTTTTCAGGGGTAGAGAATGAATTGTGTTCTGAAGACTGTACAACCTGCATTGGAAATATAGGAGGTCCTGCAAAATCTTTTCTAGATAAAAATTCTGGGTGGAGCTTCTCTTTGACTCCCCTCTAAATGGGCTTGTCTTGTATGGTATGTCAATGTTGTCTTGTTTCCAAGTTATTTCAAGTTTTTTGTTTATGTATAAAACTTAGGTCACTGGATATCCTTGTCCTTCAGTAGGTAGAGGGCTCTCGCCAACAAGTGTTTTGTTGATAACAAATGCTGTATGTGCAGCGGTTAACTATGCTGCATTATCAGGCTTGCAGTGGGAAATGGATATTCTGGCAAAATTCTGCTATGCTTCAAACAGGTGACTGTATGTATTGTCTTTCTCTGTGGTGTTGGTATGATTCCATCTTGGGACTTACGCCAGAATTTACTCAGGTCTCAAGACAACTAGCATATAGAGACAACATAATCTAGACTTTCTGCCCTTCTTTAAAGAAAGTCTTGCTGTAAGTCAGTTTTGTTTTAAAAAGCTTTAGCACTTCTAAATGTTCTATTGACTATAATATAGATTCAGTTATTTGTTTCAATTCCATTTTTTCCCCTCAGTCTGTGTTGCAAAGACTTTTTTTCATGTTCTATCTGTCTCTTTGGTGAGGAGAATGTGCTGTTGCCTCTGATTCTGTTCAAGGATTATGAGCTCCTCACCAAAAGTCCCCTAGTGACAAAGTGCAAATGAGAAAGAAATCTTAGTTTTTATCACCTTCAGAGGAAAAATAACAGGATGTGAGGAGCAAAGACTAAAATTACTTTTAAAACCCCATTTGTCATCTCTCTCACTTCTGCCAGACTTTACTAAAACCACAAAAATCAATGTAACTTAAAAAAATTCTTACTGTGTTCTTTCCTTGTTTCTTCTTTTTAAAGTAACCTTCTTCCTCAGTCCCACTTGGCTTGTTTTGTAGAACAAATCTGAAATAAATGTTACAACTGCCACTTGTTTGCCTTCTGCTCACGTGCCCTCTGCTGCTCTTGTCATGTCTCCATTGCTATGGTTTCTGCACTATAAACTCTATCGTTATTCATGTTGAAAGCTAATGGCATCACCTGCTGATACAACAGGTTTCTAATTTGGTATGAATGCTTCTGAAACACTAGTACAATGGATTTTATGAAATAGAAATTCCCCTTTCTTCATCTCTGGTCACAGGCATTTTTTACATGTACCTTCTTGTAGAAAACCCCCAAAGCTAATGCTGATAGAATTAAATGTATCACAGTAGTAAAAAAGTAATCTTAAATGTCTTAATAACAATGCATTGTTTTCATTACCTTACTGTATTTTTATTGACAATGCTAGGATTTATTTTTTGTGTAATCTTCTCAACACTGATGACAATTGAGAGTAACCAAATAGTTTCTAGAGCATCACTGAATACTGTGCATTTCTTAATATCTGTAGTCTTCCCTAGTAGATTACCAGTAATTACACCTCTGGCTACAGTTATCCTAGTTCAGTTGCTTCTGTCCAGTTACAGTATAGATGATAAGGTGAGTCTGTGGCTTTAACTGGGTTAAGCTTGTAGGTTTGTTTTTTTTTTCTTTTAAAATCATAGTAAATTGGACAGTCAGCTGTCTTGGTGATCATGCATGATTTTACTCTTGGTGGAGGAGTGGAATTGGGCAAAATATCTGTAATGCTTCCAAATCTGTCTCAATGTCCTTCTTATAAAATACATCAGATGCAGACTTCTTGCTGGCCCCTTCATGGTTGGGAGGCTTGTGGCTGGTTTGATGAATGAATTTAGATTCCCTGATTCCAAGTCATCTTTGTGGTTTTGAAGACATCTCATTTGGGATCTAGTAACAGTAGGTGATGATTTTGGTAAGTTTAGCTGACTAGATGAGGCTGAGATGTTTTTCACCAGACTTTACCTAGTTGAAAGCTGTTGAGTAATGGGAGTCACATGCCCTTCACTTAAAATAAGAATGACAGACCTGTCTTGTAGAATGTATTCTGAGCAGTTACAGATACACTTACTATTGAAGTAATGCGTATTGGGTTTTTCCAGGTATTGATGCAACTTGGGCGTTACTTTGTAGTTACTGGAAATATCACTCTGCATAGTAAGCGTAGGAATTTAGGGAAATTTTGTGGTCAGTTGAGAAAGGCATGGAATGTAGCGAGTGAGATGGTAATGGCAGTCTTGAGTTAGACATCCTGATGATTTAGAAGAAAATTGTCTAGACTCTGAAGAGGAGCTGATTTGTACTTTGGCTGTGGTACCACCTCACTTCTGTGACTGCAGCTTAAAACACACTGTAGGATGACAAAATATCAAGGATAAAATCTTAAGACCACAGAGGGAAATGTTCAGTTTTTCCTCACTTGGTTTTCCTCCCTAACTGACTGATTCTTATAGCTTGTTGTGGCCAATCTGAAGTTTCAAGTGTCTGTGAAAGCCGGTGAATGACACGCTCTCTGTGTTTTCCAGAAGTGTTGGCATCCTGTACTGCCATTAGTAGGCTCTGTAGAAACCTAAAATAAAGCCAGAAAAGCAAGGCTGGATCATGCATTTGCATATATCGTGTCTTAATAATGCAATATTTGATATACAATTTTAAATTAGCAGTCCATTCTACAAGTAAGCCTGTTTAAAATGTGTTCATAGCGTACTTTAAAATTCCCCTTTAGAGAAGAACATATCAGTTCAATGACAGATTTTTCTAGTTGGTGTCCTCTAACAAAGGAGAGTCAGGTATCTCTTGGGGTTGCTTTGCTCTCTCTAAGTAGTATTTTGTATCACCCCTGTCAGACAGTACTGGACTAGGCAGACCATTGGCCTGACCCAGTAGTGCAGTAATGTAGTGGCCATATGGACTGGCTCAGGAAAAGCGTTTGCGGATTAGGGAATAGCATGAAATTAGTCAAAGGCATCAGGAAAATAGGTGGATGGCCTGTTACAGTTGCTACAAAGGCTGGACATTGCAGGGTGAGATAAAAAAAGATAATCACTTCCAACGGACACAAATCATTATTGGAGGGATGAACCAAAGTGTTCAGATTCAAGAGGACTGTGAGTAAAGAGAAGTTTTTTTAAGTGGCTGTATTGGATGAATACTGGAGGTTGAGGAAGATCAGAGACAAGGTATTTGCTTAATTCCTTATTAAGGCCATGTTGGTTTGGTGTGGTGTTCAGTTCTCAGTGGCTAGTCAATCGTACATTCAGATGCTGCAGTTTGCTGAGAAGTCCCAGTCTTCCGAAAATCATTGTGTGATTTTTTTCTTTGTTTTGTTTTGTGTCCGTGTTAAGATTTCAAGTCTGATAAAAGACAAATATGAGCATTCTCTGTGTTTTCTTTCACTAACTGTGTATTTGTTTTACCACCTATTGGGGAACCTGCGGTCATTATGAACTGTATACTACTTGACATTGTGTCTGACTTTTTTTCTTCTTTTTACTAGATAACTTGGTAATTTAAAGCATTTATAACTTTTGTCTTTATGTGGTAATGAAATTCTTTATGAACTTTAAGGAGGAAGCTTCAATCTGTTGCACAGATTAAGTAAGCTTTACAGTTTAGTCATTGGACGTGAAATAGCTACTTGCTACCTTCAGTGTTTCTGTGTATAAAACCATTTAAAAATCTGTTCTGTCAGATTCAGTCTTGCATGTATTAAACTTATACATATTTTTCTCAAGACCTTCTCTTTATTTTAAATGGGTCAATCTGGAAGAAAGTTTTTGTTCATAATCACTCATTACAGTTAGCGAACTTTCTGCTGTTCAAGTGTCTTCCCCAGACCCCAGGGGCCTTTCTGGCCTCTTCATAACACTTTGCATGATGGTTTTTGGTATTAGCTTGACCTAATTACTAATGTCCTAATTTAGGTTACATTTCTGCTTTAACTAATTCTGGATTTTTGTGTTAGACTTGTGCTAGGGCATATTATTGCCTGTCTACTAGATTGGTCATTTTTTTTCCTCTGAGAAACCTTCAGACTTTGTCTGCTTGGGAGCTCTAGCTGTTTGCCAGGAATCTGAGGGCTCTAATTAATTTGCATAAAACAGGATACTATTGCCACCTGCTTTTTTAATACCACGTGTGGCCGTTGTAGACTGTAGTTTCCAGTATGCAGTGCTCCATATTTAGAGCAGATAGCAGTTGAGATGCACCCTTGCACAACTGCTGTAATCAAATTTGCTAAACGCTGCTGCTGTGTGAGTTGCAGTTGTACCTTTTCCTGAGACACTCTTGTCTTTGTGCTGATACTAGAAGCTTGTTGTAATTTGTGAAGAGTTTGCATTGCTACAGTGCTTTAGATTCCAAAGCTTCACAAATAGGCGGAAGTAGTTTCTAAACAGAAACTAATTTGTGGAGAAGAAAAACTAATGCTTTCCATTGCACTGGATTCCTCTAGTAATAACTGGGGAGCTGGGAGCAGCTACGTCCCAGGCATGTTTTCTTGTTAATAGCTGCCTTGAGATGATATTTAAATGAGAATAGCTAGTGGGAATAGGATGTGCTCTGTTGCTTCTTGTAAAGTGCTTTGCGAGTTTGAGCAGCAGGTCTTTTTACTGCAGCCTGCAGATGAGTAGTTCTGTTGATGTTTTTGTATTCTACATACATCTAGCTAAAAAAATTTTGTGTGCATTATTCAGCAAATTCAGATTATTTTTGGTGTGACTGAAAAGCTGGAAATGAGTTGTTCAGGCTGTTCTATTTTGTTGATGCAAGTGAAGAAAGCAGCTCTTAAAGAGCTACTGGGTTAGCTTTCCTTTGCAACTGAGAATCAAACCCAGAGTAACTGCTTAGGACTCATCTGTCCTATGGAAGTGTTACATGTGGTCGTGTCAACCCACCCCTGCCTCCCTGCTTTACCATCAGAAGTTGTTCTCTGTGGTGTGGACAGAAGTTACAGAAATAAATTAAAGAAATTAAGTCTATTTGCCCCACTTACTCAAAATTTCTAGTTTTATGCTGGACTAGCCCTGTAAAACAGTAACTGTAACAGTGCATAGGGTAACCTGTAGCTTATTTATTCTCTCTTTTGGGAATGCTGAAGGGCTAGAGGCACCAGTAAGCAGTAGATAAGATGGTCACTGCAGCGGGAGAGCAATTTGTCTTATAAAAGAGCAGCAAGAGAACCAGTAGCATCCTGCAGTGATTATGGAGTCCAGGATGCTGAATGCTTGCTTGATACATCTCGCACAAATTGGTTCCTCTATCAAACTGTGCAGGTTTGAGTGGGAATTGTACTGGTTGCTTTCCCGAATATGTCTGGAATGGGGGTGGGTCGGGAGCTGTTTGATAGAATAAGGTAAACCCTGTTGCTGTAGAATTGCTGAAAAAAGGCTTGGCAGATCCTGCAACTTTTAAGTTTTAGTAGTCCATTATTAGAGAAGTCTTTAAGTTACGCTGTTTGCACTTCTTGGGATTAAAACTGCGTTCCTAAGGATAATTTTTTGCAGGATTATTAATGATTCAGATGGACTTTGGAATCAAGTAGTGCTTAAAAAAAACAACACACCCCCCACCCCCAAAGGTTCTTTATGTGGAATCATAGATGTAACTTCAAAAAATTGGCCAATGACACAGAAGTAGAATTGCTGATAAGCCTTAAAACAATGCAGTTGGGATGGTGGGGAGGGAGAGAATAGGAGCCAAATGACTAATGTTGGTAATGGTGCATGACTGTTAAATAAACAAATGGAAACTATCAGTCCAGTCAGCATCTGCCTCCTGCTAATGTTTTTGTTGAAACTAAGCATGTGATTTGTCTGTAGTTTTGGTTGTGAACTTGAGTGAAAAGAACTAGCAAGCTTCCCCCCAGCCGCCCCATGGGAGTTAGTTATACTGTAGGATTTGGTTCCAGTGCATAATTTAGGTGCCGTAATGCCTGAGTTTTAGGTATCTGATACGGAGTATGAAACGGAGCAACTGTGACTGCATTTTTAGAATGTGTTTTGAAATAGCTAATGTGACATGGGGAGCTGTCTATGTTTACTATATTGCTGATGTTATAGAATGGGAGAACACTGAGATGCCAGGAATGGATATTTCAATTGGGATTGCAAAAAGTTCTCTGTCCACTTTATAATCTACAGCCAAGGGTCACCTTCTGAAGTCACGGTGTTCTTAAGACTCCAGATTTCCTTGATTTAAATGAAATAGCAGTGGTGCCCAACTCAACAATAGAGTGCTGTTAAAAGGGTTTTCAGGCACAGAAACTGTACCAGCAGCTTCCCATCTTTATGCAAATCAGTAAATGCTCATGGGGGAAAAGATTGCCTTGTTTTCTTGCCCATTTCTTCCTCAGAATAAAGGTCCCGATCTTGTGCCATGCTGGTTTATCTACTGTTTAACCTCACAGCAGGACACTCTGCTCTGTCCCTTCTGTGCTCTCTGCACCCCTCTTCTGTGACCTGGCAGCTGTCCTAGGCTGCAAAAGTGAGTCCTGAGCACTGACTGGGTTCTGTAGGGCCTGGGGAGCTGTGAATGCCACTGTGTGCTGCAGTTGCTGTGGATCAGCTGATTGGCAGGGGTGTTGCCTTTGGGGAGATATTTATTTCCTGACTCATCTGAGACCTGGCATCTTGTGCCCTTCCTGTGTACTACTTTGAAAGTGAAATGTATATTGCTCTGGGAATTTTGCTGGCTTAGTAAAGTCTCACCTATGCAGGAAACAAAAGCGACCCTGATTTCTATCCTTAGTAGGAAGAGATTTAAATTGCCATTTGTCAGGAGACTATAGCAATGGTGTTATGACTTACAAGGGGACATTTCTAAGGCCTCTTCTGAGAAGGCTAGGCTTGTATAGAGCAAAGAATGCCAGATTCATGCATATGGAGAGAAGGCACAGGAAGAAACAAGTCTCAGACCTTGTGGTTAAAGTGTTTGAATAAGGTTTTCCATCACTCATGTGACAGGAAAGGTTTGGAGCTGGACGACAGTGGATTACTTGCCCACATGTTAGGGCTTTAGTAAAGTTTTCTTTATGGTGTACAGAATCCTGATTTCTTTCCTGGAAGGTGAATTATCTTCAGGTAGAGGGGTATGTCCTGTGACTGAAAGATCACTGGAGTTCGTTAGACATATTTCAAAAAGATAGAATTTAGATAACAGAAGCTAGAGTTTCTTGCTTCTGGATGGTGGTGTCATTTTGCAGAAAAGTTTTATCCCTCTTTGCAGCTAGATCTTGTTTTAGGAGTGTGCTCAATGCTTCTGCATACTGTCTTGAGAGAAGCCGTGAGGAAGCTGAAAAAAATGTCACATAACACTCCTGGATACAAGTTAGTGTTGTGTATTATCTGGCCTCACCCCCCCGCCCCCCCCCCCCCCCCCCAAAAAAAAAAAAAAAAAAAAGGGGAGGGGGGCCAGAATAATTTTCATATGATGTAGATGACTGTAACAAGGAAACTTGTCAGTTCAGGCTTTCCTTCAGCTAGGTTTTGTGTAGCAAATTGAGAAGCCTGGGAAACTGGATACAAAGTAGAATCGGGGGGGAGGTGGAAAATTGAAGTTTCACTTGAGACCTAACTTAATCTTGTTGATGGCTTTGCTGTTGTTCTTAGCACTTAAAGGTGGATATGTCCATAAGTGTTTTTAATTAGATATGCAAAGAGTTGTTGATCTCTTTCAATTCCAGTCATATGAATAGAGGTAGAGGTAAAATTTTAGAGGAGCAACCTACCTCTGCCCAAAGAAATTGTCTTAAAATAACATCACAAATGAACAGTTTAGTCACTGTAACTGTGCTGTAGTAAAACTTGATTATAAACTACTTGTTTCAAATTCAGGCTTTTGAAATCAAATCCTGACTGTCTAAATGTCATGATCTTGTCACTGTCCATCATATTAGAAAAGTTGTGGCAGCCTGGTGAAGTTAGTAGTGACTGCAAAAGGGGAAACTTAACCTCCATTTTTAAAAAGGGAAAAAAGGAAGGCCTAGGGAACTACAGGCCAGTCAGTCTCACCTCTGTGCCTGGCAAGATCATGGAACAGATCATCCTGGAAGCTGTATGAAGGCACATGGGAAACAGAGAAGTGATTGGTGACAGCCAACGTGGCTTTGCTAAGGTCAAATAGTGCCTGACAAATTTGGTGGCCTTCTATAATGGGGGTTACAGCATTGGTGAATAAGGGAGGAGTGACTGATGTCTTCTACCTGGACTTGTGCAAAGCTTTTGATACTGTCCCATATGATATCTTTGTCTCTGAAATGGAGACATATGGATCTGGTGGGTGGATCACTCAGTGGACAAGGAATTGGCTGGATGGTTGCACTCAAAGAGTTGTGGTCCATGGCTTGTTTTCCAGGTAGAGATCAGCGACGAGTGGTGTTCGTCGGGGTCTGTATTGGGACCAGTATTATTTGACATCTTTGCTAGGGACATGGACAGTGTGATTGAGTGCACCCTCAGCAAGTTTGTGAATGACACCAAGAGTGGTGTGGTTGCTACTCTAGAGGGAAGGAATGCCATCCAGAGGGACCTTGACAGGCTAGAGAGGTGGGCCCATATGAACCTCATGAGGTTCAACAAGGCCAAGTGCAAGGTCTTGCATCTGGGTCGGCGCAATCCCAAACACGGATACAGGCTGGATGATGAGTGGATTGAGAGCAGCCCTGAGGAGAGGGGTTTGGGGATGTTGGTGGATGAAAAACTGAATATGAGCCAGCAGTGTGCGCTTGCAGCCCAGAAAGCCAATTACATTCTGGGCTGCATCAAAAGAAGTGTGACCAGCAGGTCCAGGGAGGTGATTCTGCCCCTCTAGTCTGCTCTGGTGAGACCCCACCTGGAGTGCTGCGTCCAGCTCTGGGGTCCTCATCACAGGAAAGACAGGGACCTGCTGGAGTGAGTCAGAGGAGGGCCACAAAAATGATCCGAGGGCTGGAGCACCTCTCCTGTGAGGACAGGCTGAGAGAGTTGGGGTTGTTCAGCCTGGAGAAGAGAAGGCTTCAGGGAGACCTTGTCAGTAGAGGCCTCTCACTACTTAAAGGGAGTCTTCAGGAAAGATGAGGAGTGACTCTATCAGGGAGTGTAGTGACAGGATGAGGGGGTAACAATTTTAAACTGAAAGAGTGTAGATTTAGATTAGATATAAGAAATTCTTCACTATGAGGGTGGTGAGGCACTGGAACAGGTCTCCCAGAGAAGTGGTAGATGCCCCATCCCTGGAAGTGTTCATGTCAGGTTGGATGGGGATTTGAGCAACCTGGTCTAGTCACAGGAGTTCCTGCCCATGGTAGGGGGGTTGGAGCCAGATGATCTTTAAGGTCCCTTCCAACCCAAACCATTCTGTGATTCTGTGGGAAAAAATCACTTTGAAGTACACAAGAGCACCAGAAATGCAAGCTAAACTTGCATTTGGAAGCAGGGGGAGGGAGAATTATTTCAGTGGATGTTGACTTCTGTCTCTGTCATGTGTTGTTTAGTATCTGTGTTTTTGTTTGCTCTGTAGTGTGACACTGTATACTAGTCCTGTAGCTGTTCCTAACTGACATGTAGGGTTTAATGATAATTTCATGGCTTATTCGTGTTGAAGTTCCTACTCTGGTAGTTGAAGCTCAGTATCGTCCTGAACAGGATATTTTCATGCATTTCAGTGTAGTAATGTTGCATATGACTCACAATAGGACTAGTCAGACACAGGCTTAATGACCATTTTCTGGCATGCATGATACCTGTTTTGTGGCATAGCTCTTCAGTTTTGAAATACACTTACTCTGTGTCTTCTGTGGGTTGGCAGTGCTTTTGACTTCTGTAGCACTGAGTTAGAAGCGATCTTGATGCTTCAATTTCCTGTTAAAGGCAGGTATATGGGGAAGGAAGCGAACAGCTTTAAAAGCTTGTTAATATTCTTGTTCCAGTTGAGTGCTCAACTTCACAGCTTCTAAGAGTCAGCTTTAACAGAGGCTCTACAGATCTGACAGGCTGGATCAATGGGCTGAGGTCAACTGTATGGAGTTGAACAAAGCCAAGTACTGGGTCCTGCACTTGGGTCACAACAACCCCATGCAATGCTACAGGCTTGAGGAAGATGGGCTGAAAAGCTGCCCAGTGGAGAAGGACCTGGGGATGTCGGGTTGACAGCTGGCTGAACATGAGCCAGCAGTGTGCCCAGGTGGCCAAGAAGGCCAACAGCATCCTGGCTTGTATCAGCAGGAGTAGGGCAGTGGTTGTGCCCCTGTACTTGGCACTGGTGAGGCCACACCTTGAATATTGTGTTCAGTTTTGGGCCCCTCAGTCCAAGGAGGACATTGAGGTGCTGGATTGTGTCCAGAGAAGGGCAACGAAGCTGGTGAAGGGCCTGGAGAGCAGGTCTTATGAGGAGAGGTTGAGGGAATTGGGGTTGTTTAGTCTGGAGAAAAGGTCTCCCCTCAGCCTCCTCATCACTCTCTACAACTGCCTGAAAGGAGGTTGTAGTGAGGTGGGTGTTGGTCTCTTCTCCCAAGTAACAAGTGATGTGAGGAAATGGCTTCAAGCTGAATCAGGGGAGGTTTAGATTGGATATTTGGAAAAATGTCTTTGCTGAAAGAGTGGTCAGGCATTGGAACAGGCTGCCTAGAGAGGCCGTGGAGTCACCATCCCCGGAGGTGCTCAAAAAAACATGTAGATGTGGCACTTCAGGACATGGTTTAGGAGACACGATGGTGGTGGGTTGTTGGTGGGACTTGATGATCTTAAAGGTCTTTTTCCAACCTTAATGATTCTATGATTAGTATTTCCTGTAGATCTATTGTTTGCATGTATGAAGCTAGAGATACAGTTAGAATTCTGTTTTTCAACTCTGCCTAGGAGTTTTGTTTATCTAGGATACCTCTAAATGGGTTTGTTTGCCAGTGACCTTACTGTGTGCATTGTAAAAAATGCTTGAAAGCACATATGGATCCTTAAAACAGGTATTGATCACTATAATGATGGATCAAAGCAGAGTCAAGCATTTCTCAGTTGCAGTAATTGTATGTGCAAATTCCTATATTAAAGGATGCCTGAACCTCAAACATAATCCAGAAATTTGAAGGTCAAGATACCTTTGTTTAAAGACTTTAATATTTTGGCCAAGAGGAGCTATTGCCCATTACCAGCATGCAAGCTAACTGTCTCTGATTAAATTAACTGTGGTGTCAAAGAAAACACAATAATGAAATGTATGTACGGCAATTTTATTAATTGAATATTAATAGTCCAAGCCTAGGGTTTTGGGCGTGTTTTGGGTTTTTTTTTGTCTTCAGGCAGCACTTTGTGATGTGTAATGCTGTAGCCATCATCTCTGTATAGCGTGGTTCCGTGTTCTGGTGCTGACAGCCAGTATTTATACCATCACTGTGTTTGGTATATTATGAAGTAGCAGACTCCTCTTTGGGATATATTCATGCCCCTTGCTTGCTTGATTTCCATATCAAAGATGGGTGGTATAAATGCAAGGAGAAGAAAATGTTATTTTTATTTGCTAATTCTGTAAACGCAACAGGGCCCCTAAGAGTCAGGCTGGGCTCTTTCCTTTTCATTCTTTAGGTGTAACAAAGTTTCTGCAGATTCAATCGGGTCTTACTTGCTACAAGTATGTGGTCATGACTGATATGGCACATTTAGTTAAATTTAAGTTTCCTAAGAGGAGGAATAGAGGTCCAGATTTTTCTACAAGATTGTAAAGATACATAGAGTAGCAAAGGACTAGAAAAAGCTACTTCTACTCCACAGGAGCTACCTGCTTCGGAAGCATTCATGTATAGGACAGCAGAGAATGGGTAGAACTGAAGCTAGTGGTAATTTTGGGTAGGTGGTGCAAATTAAAGTGCCTCAAGGCAACTGTGTGCAACAGTCAGTGCTGTTGGAAGATACCTTCCTCCTGGGCTGTGCTTCCTGTGCTGCTCCATCCAAAGATATTTCACAATAGCTCCTTTGTTCTAATGGCAAGATAAATTAATGAGAAGTTCTGTCTTCGCATTTCTGTATTACTTGTTCTTACAGTCCACAATGTCAGTTCAGTGTTGGCAATAAAAAGCTTGAACTTCAAAAGCTTTTACGAGTTCATAAATAAGCTATTTAGCAGAAATGTTTGGAAAGTTGATGTCCGTTTTCCTCTCCCTGTGAACTGGTCCAGGTGTAAGTCAGTGGTGTCTTTACTTTTGCTGGGGTTAAATTACAAATATTCAGGATTAATCTTGGAAAATGAAGAAGAATCAGTTTGGTTCCTCAAGATGGAATGTCAGGATTTTAAAATGAAAACTAGAAAAGATGTTAAAATAAATGAAAAGTTGCTCTCAAGAGTCTGTGATTTGTACATTAAGATTACCTGATGTCTTTTGTTTTAAGCAATCTTCAAGGATTTTCTCTGTGAAATTGTAGTTTTGTTTTGTTTTTTAACACTTGTAAACTGAAATACTGAAAAACATATTTAATTTACCAACATTGGGGAAAATACAGTGACAGTGGATGGAAGATGAAGAAAATCATACTGTTTTTCCTTTCATATATAATTTAAAAAAGGGATAGGATTGTTTGCTTTTTGTTTATTATTGGACTCTTTCTGCAAAGCATTCAGCACAGACTACAACACTTGCTTAAGAAACCATTCTTATTTCAAGATGAACCTAAACTTATTTAATCTTTGTTGCCATTCACCTGTTTCCTTTTACCTGCAATGCCATCTTTGGCAACACTTTTACCTAAACACAGCTGGTCAATGACAGATCTGGAATACAAGAGACTGCCGTGATACAAATACAGACACCATTACTCATAATTTGAAAAGTCCTTCAATATAAAAATTTTAACTCTTCTTCCTTTCCTCTCATGCAAATTTTGAGACAGGAGACAAGAAAGGGACTTGTGGAACACATTTATATTCAGCACAGAAGAATCCTAATTAAATGTTTAAGGAAATCTTCAAGAAGGAAAGTAAAAGTTATAGGAAGATGAAATTCAAGTTACACTTATTTGTAACCTGATCAAAATGTAAAGCTAGTGTCAATCATAATGTGACAAAATACTGTCAGCTAAAGTTTATAACCTTTGTACAAAGCAATTTGCAGACAGCCCAGAAAAGAAAACAGCTTTCAGCATCTAGAATAATTCCACTAAATAAGCATTTGACTGCAACACTGACAAAAGAATTCTAGTAACTATTCTATTCCAGTGATTTTATCAACTCAAAGATCCTTTTTTTTAAATAAGGTAAACAAAACTTTAAGAAGAAATCAAAATTCCTTTAAGCGTAATTGCCAATCTACGCCGTTACTGAATCACAAGTATCTCGCTGAATGCCACCACCCTTCAAACTTGAAAGGTCATATTAAGCAAGGTTCTCTTTTTGTTTTAAACACTTCCCATTAAGACAACTAACTACAGTGCTGAGTGCTATATTAATCACCTAGTTTCTTAAACAGTCTATGTGCTGCTTGCAGAAGTTTGGAACTAATTTCACTGTTTAACTCTGGAGACTGTTACGACTCCTGTCGCCGCTAGAGAAAGGAACAATCATGAGAGTGGTTCCCTCTTCTCCTGTATGTGGGCACTCCAGGCAAAGAGGAGAGGCTGCAGCAAAGGACAGCTAAAGCAATAACACAGCTCTTGCTGAGCAGAAAATACAGACAAAACAGGCAGCAACAACATTCTGTCAAAGAAAGCTTCCCAGTGGCAATCACTTCATTGCCACCACAGCTCTGCACTGAGAGAACCTAAGAGGAAAGCAGTGGGTTATGGAAAATAAAGCTACAGATAAAAACCCATCTCCACGGAAGACTCTTAAATTCCTAAAATATTACATACTCATTTGCTCAGCAACCATTTTTAATTTAACTGTGTTTATTCTCAGCATCTATTATACTATTTTAACTGTGTTACACATGGCACTACAGATGGTGCTAAATGACTCCAGGTAACCAGAAGAATGCCCTTGTGAGGTAATAACATTTAAGAAGTGATAACATGAGATTTCTCTTTCTTATTATGTTCCAGTCCCATTCCTCACTGTGTTTAATAGAAAACTAATTTCAGATTTATAGAGCGGTAACATTTTTGGAACCCAGAAATATGTGAATGAAGTCAGTCATATAAAAAACAATACTTTGTAAGACTACCAAAAATAAACTGAGAAATGCGTCCATTTAAGGGAGACTTTTAGAGAGTTTGGTGGGGAGACAGGAGTAAATTTCTCTGCTTATGCCTCTGATTACTCCAAAAATCAATAATATTTTTTATTCACACTGCATAAGAATGTTACATTTATGAAATCTTCCAGTTTACATACTGTCCTGGTTTCAGCTGGGATAGAGCTAATTTCTTCCTAGTAGCTAGTATGGGGCTATGTTTTAGATTTTTGCTGGAAACAGTGGTGATAATGCAGAGATGTTTTAGTTGTTGCTAAGTAGCACTTACACTGGTCAAGGACTCTTTCAGCTCCCTGTGCTCTGCCGGGTGCACAAGAAACTCAGAGGGGCCACAGCCAGGACAGCTGACCCAAACTGACCAACGGGATATGTCATACCATATGATGTCATGCTCAGTATATAAAGCTGGGGTAAGAAGGAAGGGGTGATGTTTGGAGTGATGGTGTTTGTCTTTCCAAGTAACCGTATGCATGATGGAGCCCTGCTTTCCTGGGGGTGGCTGAACACTTGCCTGCCCATGGGAAGTAGTGAATTAATTCCTTGTTTTGCTTTGCTTCCACGCGCAGCTTTTTCTTTACCTGTTAAACTGTCTTTATCTCAAACCGTGAGTTGCCTCACTTCTACTCTTCCGATTCTCTCTCCCGTCCCACCAGGGGGGAGTGAGCGAGCGGCTGCATGGTGCTTGGTTGCTGGCTGGGGCAAAACCACAACACATATTTCAACATTTAACATGCATTTTGTCCATGAATCATCCTACTAGCATTAATTCTTTCCATCAGATCTACAAGTAGATTCTCACAAATGTGAGATCATAATACTAGGGGACAAGAGTTCTTAATTTTTTCAAATTACAAGAACTAGTCTAGTTACCAGTTTAAGGAGTTTTACACCTTGGGAGTATATAATACAAAAGCTCTTGTTTCCTCAGATGGTCGTTGGCAGTAGCCATGGTTATCACCATCTGCAGTGATGGCAGTGACAACAGCTGCACCCACAGCAAAGCAAACCAGATACTTCAAATTATAACACATCTGTGCTTCCTCGGACATCGTATTTTGCACTTGGAGTTTGCTGCACAAAACCAAACAACTTACAGATTTGTCCCCAATGTAACTCTGCTTCAGGTAATATACAGGAACTCCAAAGAGCTTTACCTGAAAATAATTACACATTTCTGACTTTAGATTTGAAAACCTGAGAATTTTCATTTCCATCTTGAGATCTTCCTCCATTCAAAGCTTCTTCAGTACATATGTTCCAGAGAATTAGGAGATAAAACAGAAAAACAATTACTGCTGTCATTTTTAGGGCCTAGCAAATAGGACCACCTCAGTATTTTCAACATGCTTCCTTCAGTTGCTCTTTGTACTGAAAAATAATTACTATTATTTCTAGGGCTACGTGGTGTTCTTCGCCTTTTTTATTTATTCTTTTTTTTTTTTTTTTTTTAAAGGCAACACTTTGCATTCATACAGCTATTATTATTTGGTTTCAAGCAAGTACTGCGTTGAAGTTCTAGCATGAATTGACTTTAGGTTTTAGGACCCCTTGCTTCAGAAACTTCTGTCTGCACAACACAGCCTGTCTCCTGCCTTTACAGAGACAAGCCTCTCACTATGTTACTGGTAGACACCAAGAACAGCTTTTGTGTTCCTCTTTCTTAACTCATCATTATGTAATACAGCAGTTGGCAGTGAGGTCTCAATATGTAAAGATGCTAAAATCATCTCATCATTCACCGAGCACATCGAGTCAAAATCCCAGACAACACTGTCATGTTCCACTGTCTGAAGTAGAAGAATACCACCATAGCTAAAGCTTTAATATCTATAACCTCATTTCAGGTTTTAGGTCATTGCTGATTCAGCTAAATAATACTTTTCTGAAGAGGCTAAGTCACACTTGTAACAGTTTGCAAACAGCTAAAAATACCTATATAGTAAATTACATACCTTAAAAACTAAACTTCTTTTTTCTTTTTATTTTTAATATAGTGCAACTACCAAATGACCACAACAATGTCCTACTGGTAAATTGGCTTTTCAGGAATATTGTTCTTATGTTGTTCAGGAGCTGATCAATGTAGACACTCACACTGTCTTAGAACACTAAGTTTAGCTCATTTGATAGTTTCTCAGTTTCTAGTTTTCTCATTTGATAGTGTATTTCAGTTTTAAGACTTTAGTTATTCATTCTAGTTTTCTCATTTGACAGTTTCACTTGTTAGTTTCTTGTTTAAGCAGGTTGCTACTTTTTGTTATATGCTCTGCCCCAGGAACTGGAAGACGAACATCTAAATGGCAACCCACATGTACCAAGTACTCCTCTGTGGATGTTTCTTGACTTTAGCTAACAGCAGTGGAATCCTGGAATATATCGACAGATTAGCCTGAAATATATTTACAGATTATCTCATTATCATAGGATCAGTAAACTATCCCACTTGCTTAAAACACATGTAGATTAGAAGAGAAGACAAGGAAAATCAGTCCTTCATAAGGAGGACAGCTTGTCACTCTCTCAGAACGAGAGCCCAGCTTCAGCCTTCTAGCTACCTGCTAGCAGCAATCCTGCTCTTACAACAGGCTTTGCAGCTGAAACAGAAGGCATTCCGTGTAGACAAGGTACAAGAAAGATGGATGCAGCTGCAATCATTTCATTCTAGTTTGTAAAGGTTGTGTGGCTATTTATTGGAAGAGTCGTGTTCTGAGTTACAACAAATACAATTAGAGCTTTAATTCAGCATCAGCCACCAAATTCAGAAAGGTACCAGCACAATTAGTTTATTGTTCTCTTTCAAAAAAAGTCAAGACTGACACTACTCTGCTTGTGACTTCTTATTAGGAATTGTAAGTACTTGTGACTTCTAAATTAGGATAATTTTTATGCTACAATATCTTTTGGTGAAACACAGGAAGACAGTTTACTAGGAAAAGCACATTGAAAAAATAAAACTATGATTATCTCAAAAATCTAATTAGTCTTTGTAACATAAAAGCACATCCAATGCAAAACTGAAAACACTTTCAGCTGTTTCCTGAAAGAACAGGTTGCTTCCAAGGAAGGTTGACCAGTTCCTTCTCTTAAGGTTCAAAAAGCGAAGTGGAAGATGAGGATCACCTCATTCACTAAACATTTCAAATTCTGAAGATACAGCCCTGTCTGTGCACATACAGTGAGGATGTAGAGTCCAGTTACCTAAAGAGGGCATTCTCTGTGTCTGAGCAAAGTTATCTTTTTCAGTACTATTTGGAATGACAAAGAATACTCTGCTGAAGTAATACGAAATGAAGACAGTAGCAGAAGGCACACAGAGGCTACTATTTGCTCATGGAAGAAAAGCAGCTATCAAAATTTAAAAATATGACAGGACTTTGGAATTAAACTTCAGTCAGGGTTTGAACCTTTTAAGTGCCACTGGAGTTACACAAACAAGCACCCCACCAGATAATAGAACAAAGATAACATCCCAGGTATCACTGGGAGCAGACTATATTATGGTAGACCCTGCCTCCCTCTCCCTTCTCAGGAGTTGAGGCAACTGCAGAAGAAGGGAAGAGGACATTAACAGAGCTACATGGTATCCCATGAAGATGGCTGTAAGACACCTGAACTGGATGTGATTTCCCTTCTTCCTTTTAAAGGCAGGAGTTCAGGCTTCACATAAAAACACAATGCAAGACGCATAATGAGGCAGCTCTAGAGCCAGGTACTAAACAGTCTTAACTGTTCTTCATTTCCAAGTAGGAAGCATAGTATGGCCTGCTGGGCTGAGAAATGAGAAGCCCAATACAATTGTCCTCCTTTTCTAGCTCCCAACTCCATTTCCTAGGCACCTGACTCCACCCAGCAGAAAACACACATTTGCTGTTGCTTTGAAAGCAGCAAGAGTCTGTGTGTTAGAAGTGTTCATGTGAACAAAGGCTGAACCCACACGTGTCTCTGGGGCACAGTACTGTGCAGTGGCTGCAAAAAATGAGTATCCATGTGCCTCCATAGACTTATTCCCTTGAAGAGGGCTTTATGTGGATAAAATGTTAATCTGCTTCATTCATACTGTATAATTCAGTTGTAAGTAAATACTGAATAGGAAAAAGTCAGCTATATATTAAATTTCAGAAGGAAAATTGAGTCTTTGCTAGGATGAAAGTACCTTACTTTCCAAACATCTTAAGGGTATTGCAGAAAACTTTGGGTTTATAAGTTTAATTGGATTTTCAAGACCTCGTTACACTTAGGGCAAGTGTTTGAGTAAATAGAGGCAGGACTTATTTTCTTGCTGTTTTTAGCTTCACAGTTGATGGAACTGAAATAATGTGGTGGTTATGCCAAAACCTGTATTTGTATTTCTTGCTTCATTTTTCAGTTACAAAAAGTGAAGCATTCTGTAATACAAATTGTGTGCTCACCTGTAATGCCAGGTATTGGCATTAGTCTCAGAGGACATGAGAGGTTTGCTTTGGGTTTTTATATTAACGGAATCTGGAAAACACAATGGGCATGTTTACCTTTAGAGACCAACCGGAGTTACATTTGCAGTGAAATGTGTAAAAGCTACCTGCAACGTACTTAATGCACATTAAGATATCAATTTACACATGAAAGTATTTATTTCCAAACTTTACGAGTTTAAGATAAAAACATAGAGTATATTTTACAGACCTTTTTTTAGCTTTCTGTTGAAGTTTGCTTTGTTAGCAAAAGCCCACAATTGAGTTTGAGAGGGCTGTGCTGTAAACCTATAGGGCTCAGAGCTATATGCCTTTAACACCCATTTCTCAGCTTAAATAATTCTGCATGAGTTCTTGCTGGGCTTCCTGTTCCTCTTACCTCTACTCTGTATCTTTTTTCATATTTACTCACAGCTTCTGTTTTATCACATTTTTCTTGAGTGTCACTTCTGTTTTTCATGTCCCTTTGATTTGTGTCTCAATTTTTGGTCTTTGTAAAATACTAGTCTTGAGTATGATGCAAGTCTTATTCTCTGTAGCGTTGCACATGTATGCTGTTTATAGGTATGCTTATGGATTTTTAAAAATTTGTGTTCCTACATAGAAGAGAACTATAATATTGCATAACAAAACCAGTTAGAATTCTACTGAAGCAGCAGCATGGTACAAGTTAGTGACATAATTGTGGTGGTTGAAATAAAAAGATATGAGGTAGGAGTTGTTTTGTTGTAACAGTGGACCCATCAAATATGTAAGATCAAGATACAAATATATCAATATTTCAAGATACAAATGTTTGAGAGAAGAGCAGTGTTCTTCCTAAAATTCAGATACTGAAAGGCTTATCTTGGAATAGCGCTTAAAAATTTACAGTTGCCAATAGAAGCTTTCCCTGAAAGACTGTCAAGTATGGATTATAAGGCCAAGTGATCAATGTGTTAATGTGATCTCCTGCATAACATCAGCCATAAGGCCAGCTCTATATTTTATGCAGTTAGTCTACAGACTAAGTGTAAATAATGAATCTTCACAAAGTGGATTGGAGGACAGCTTAGAACAATTGTCAATAAGCTGCAGTCATTTAGGTTTGAGTGGCAGGAAGTTTAACACTGCAAAAACTTAAAAATAGCAAAATATTTATTATATGAGGTGTTCTGCGAGAGATTTGAAGATGTTGGAAATGCTGTACTAAAATGAGTACCACTGAGTCATATGGAATGCAGCTCAACCTTGTAGATTAGCTAAAAAAAGCTGGGGTTTGTGTGATACTACAATAAATGATGCATAAACTTTGATCGCAAAGGGAAGAAAATTCAGTGCTGTAATGAAAGCCCGACCAAGGATGCTAAAATTGATTCAGTACGTTGGATGGGACTTTACTTTGTGTGTTTGGTCTTAGAGTAATCTCTCATCTTTGTTAGGGAAATATGGAAACGTGGGTAACATGATATTTGAACTGGTATGGACCTTACTGGGTCAGGAACAAAAAGAGTGTCTTGGCTGTGATAATTCTGTTTTTCTTCATACAAAATATGTCTTGCCCTAGTGTTAACTTTTTTATGAAATGTGAATCTTGGGATGAAGCTGAAATATTTGTTGGCAGGCAGGTAACCCTTGTTGATAGGTGGGGTTGTTGACCAAATGTAGTTTCTTCTGTGGTGAATTTCTACAGGTGGGTTGCTATGTCTTGGCTACTGTCATAACTAGGAGAATTATTTCAGCTGATTGAGAGTTCATACACTTGTCCTGGTCAAAGTGAACTGGGGAAAAGGCACCTGTTTTGATCCTGACAGTTTCATAGAGATTCATGTGGTGACAAGACAAATTGGATAACACAAATTTATAACATGTTATCCTCCTTCATATCAATTCCAGAGGATGTAGACTGGCTAGTGTACTAATATATTGTGGGTGGGAGCTGGCTGAGCTTGAGCGCTGAGAAGGCTGTGCATGGAGATCATCATAGTGAGTTTTGGAAGGAAGCCAAGGGAACATTGTAGGGTTTGCTCAGAAGGATTACACAGAGTCATTCTGATCTGCATCTGAAATATTAGATCTGGTTTGACCCTCAGCTGCTGTGAGATGATTGCAAAGGTGGTGTGGGCAAGTGGCAGGATACAGTGTCTGGTTAGAGAGTTGTGGCCTCCTCTTCCAGGTGCAGACTACACTGTTCTAATTAATGTCTTTCCCAGAGCTAGACTAGATTGTGTTCAGGGCAGGGAAGGACACAACGGTGCTTTCTATCTCTCAAAAAATGATGTTGCCCTAGAATTAGCTGCCAGGAGCAGCTTTGTATGTGCTAGCAGAACCTGCATTCACCCTAATTTCATTTCCGCAGGGATGCTTAAAATACTGTGATTAATCTTTTGGTTTGGGTTTTTTGTTTGTTAGTCGTATCCAATAAATAAAAAACCAGTATGCACAGGGCTGGTGAAAGTTAGCACTCAAAGGAGTAAAACTAGTTTGTGACCAACTATTACAAGATGTTTTACCAATAAATCTTACAGAAATCATAACAAACTTTTAGTTATCAGAAATGTGCTTAACAAGGTTAGTTGCCCATAAATTTATTTGCTATTAAATTTTTTTATTAACTGAAGAAAGATCAAAATGTTATATGCTACAACAGGAGCATCTTTGTAACCTGAACTAGTAGACAAGTGAAAGGGGATGCTCTCTCTGAGGTATTACTATGACTGGGTAAAATTTCACATCACAGAGGAACTGTATCATTGAATGTCAAGTACTCGAAGTACTTGTATGTTTTAGTGTCGAAGTCTGTAAGACTGTTTTTAAGGAGTCATGTTTTAGTCATCCTAGGATCTGCAGGAATGGATGTAAACAATGTGTTAGAAACTAATTGACTATTTTAAAGTTGAAAAGAAAACATACAAGTACACAATCATGCTTTTAAAATTATATTTTAATTATGTGCTGGCTTAAAAGGGAAAATAAGAGATCTATTGGTACTCTCATCTTATTTTTTAAAAACTTATTTTAGATTCCCTGCGCAAGAAAGCAGATTCTTTGGAATGTGGGTGGGGTTCATTGTATACACATAACTGCTTATACTTATTTCAGATGTCTAAATACTTCTAAAATTCTTTCTGTGTGGATGTGGCAATGTTCGTGTCACATATATTTGCAGTGACTAATTTTAGAAAAGCTTTTGTGCTGTATTTTCACATCTAAGTATCTGAAACTTTGAAATTATGCTTATGTATCATTCAATTTCAATGTACTTATTTTGGAAGATAATTCCATATATGGGAGCATTCACAATGTTCTTTTTTCTGTTCAAAATCTGTTACCTGAAATGCCCATGAGATGGTGCTCATCAGTCTTGTTTTTGTGTAGCAGCAGATCTGTGCATAGTGCTGACTTACTCATAAGGATGCAGTGGTTAGTATTGCTGTCTTTCTAAGAGAAAGAAAAAGAAAAAGCAATGGACAGTATCTTGAATTAATATACAAAATACCTGTGACTATACTATTTTGAAGTGTGCGTAAAAACAGTCTTGATATTCCTGCTCATCTTTGGGAAGTTTGATTTGATGCAAGTTTACACAACTTTTAGATTACCGCTTAATTTTTCTTTCTTAAAAATAAGTTAAAAATAGCTAAAGGATAAACAAGTTTTCAGATATCTACCCTTTTAGTGGTGCTTTATTTCCTTCTGTTTTTCTTAAAGATCCATGAAAGTTGTCTTAATAGAAAACATTCAGTTACTAATTCACACTAGTGTGTTCTGTTTGGTAATGTCTTTCTGTAGGAGTTTCATTAGTTTGATTCATTTATGTTTTCCCCTTGGCTTATGCAGATAGTCTGTAACAAGCAACACAGAACAGTGGGCCTTGGTAGGAATGTTAAACTCTTATTAGCTAAGGCAGGGAGGACACTCTTTACTTTGAGCTTGGCACACAGTGTTAGAAGCTCCAGTGCTGTTTTTTGGGAGTGTACTGTGTAATTTCAGATGCAAGATGGGGAGAAAAATAGCAAAATAAGAAGAGGAGATTAGAGTAAAATGTCTCCTTTCTGAGGTAAGGTTACACAAATACTTACAGCGGGCTGCACCACAGTAGAGCCAAATGTGTTATCTTACACTCTGTTTCAGACTCTTCGTATTGGTATTTTGAGACTAGTAATCTGAATGGTCTGGGGGAGCTCAGGGGACATCTGGAAGAGAACACAGCTGACATAAATGAACTCCCAGGGAAGGAGTTGTCAATATTGACAGATGGGTAGGAAAACAAGAGTTGGTTGTATGAAAACTGGAATTAAGTGGCTAGCACCACAGCTATAACTGGCTAAGCTAAGACAACACTCAAAGAAAGTATCTGCTAACTATTATTAGCCGAGATTACAGGCCTCTGAAAATGAGGACAGCTTTAAACTTGATGAGTTGATCTAGTGGAGGTATTCAAAGATTGATTTTATACAAAGGTTGTCTTTCTACAGGCTGCTGCAATTAGATCAGACCAAGAGGACAGAGGAAAATCTATTTCCTCTGGAAACTTCTTTTCCCATCCCAAATCTGTGAATGGTGCTATTACCAGTGTTTCTTTTGTGTGTGTTTTATAGGCTTTTTTCTTTTTTCCTTTTTCAAATCACTGCAGCTTTGCCCAAATAAGAAACTTCAGTTATGATTGCCTGTATGTTCTGTTCTATCAGTGACTGCTGCAAGCAGTATTAGGATGGCACAGAAGAGAAGGTACTAAAGTGCTTGAGAAAATCACCTTGACAGAAAATGGAGGCAAAACCAGAAGTGGATGCAGCACTGTACACAGAGGAAGCTAAAGACAAGTACCAGCTGAAAAGCAGGGTTTCTTCCCTTTTTAGGGGAAAAAGAAAAAAAAAAAGTTCCGTCTGAATTTCCTTTTGGAAAATGGAATTAAAAGGTATTATTTTGGAATGTATAACTTAAGCTGGAACAGAAGGATTTGCATGTGTTCTGGATATGCTGAAGTGAGTTGCAGGAAGGGTTTAGAATGATGCCAAATTGCAGTCCAAGATGATGCATTGCATAGTAGTTACTGGAGGCTGAGAAAGGTGAGGAAGGAGGATTCTGAAAGCGTTTTAGGCTATTTTCAACTTGATGATAGTGTTGATAGTGAAAGAAGAAATTCTATCATTTGTGTATTGATGCTGAGTCATCTGTGTTGGGATGATAATGTATGTGAATGTATTTGAAGATCAGATATGACTTAAGGATGAAAAGGGGAGGGTCTACCACCTTGTCAGTTTTGTGTATCTTTATACTTCTTATTATTCAAATAAAAAAATACTTCATTATGGAATTACTTCAGCTTTTATTTGTAGCAAGCTGTGCCAGTTCTAGGTCAGACAATCTCAAGTGGAGGAAAAAAAATCACATGAAAATTGTAAGAAAATTTCTGTTTGAATTTTTATTTGGGAAAACTGAACCTGAAGATTTCATTTCGGAATGCTGCATTTAACATGAAATAGTTCTACAGGAATGAAATTTAACATGAAATAGTGCTTCAGGGAAGTTGCTGATTATGGAAGAAGTCAAGACAGACTATGAAAGATATCCTGGATATTGTTGTGTTGGTGTCAGAAAAAAATAGCTCGGCTGGAAGTAAGGCCAGTATGAGCGAGGAAAATGTGGGCCTACACCTGATATGATAAAAATACAAATTTTGAACCTAAAACAGTTCGACATTTTTAAAAATGACGTTTATAAGAATTGTTTTTATTCCACGGCCCAGAAAAACTCATCTCCTGTCAGATACTGGTATTTCTCAAAGAGTACAAATGTCATCTTGAACAATTCCAGGAAAGTACATTTGCAGATAATTAAGTTTAAGAGCAGTTCCCCAGGAGTCAACGTTTTCATTCGCATAGAAGAGTGTAAAAAGAGCCAGAGATCTTGCAATAATAATTCTAAAAAGACAGCAGTTGTATTTCTGACGAAACGAATGTTTTACAGCCTGGAATACCACAGAGCTTAGAATGCAATGCTGTTTATGCAGATTTGTTTGCATAGGCATTTCTTAAAGTATTACAGTGCAGGAAAAAAGGCAGAAAAATGTGAAACAAACAAGCAAAAAGCTTCCTGTATGCAAACTTGTGGGTTCATAATCAATAAACAGATTGTCTGAATAAATCACTATTTACTGAACTGATGATAGAAGTTCTGAATTTGTTAAGAAAACTTAAGGCACAAAGTTTTAAGGTTTGTGGGAATCTAAATACCTTATTTGCACTTTCTGTTTATTGTATATGAAGATAACTACTATACACTGAAATGATTGCTGAAGTACCTCTGTGGGTTTTGCTTTCCACTGAGCTGCTTTTTTCCATGGTTCAAACATTTGAAAGAAACAATGTATGTAATATGTTGTAGCTGAGATGAAAGTAGGTTTTGGAGTAAACAGTCCTGTCCTGTTCGCCACCTGTGAAACAATGTTATCCTGGTTACAATAAATGATTATTCTTTTCTTAATCAACTATTTAAAATTAATTATTACCTTACCAGAAGTAAATAATATTTGAAGGCAGTATCCTGAAATTTAATATTTTATTACTCCTTGAAACAGCAGCTAACCTGCGGTTCCAACCCCTAGGCCTGTACTCAGCTGTCAGCATTAATTGCTTTTTTTTTTTGAGAAGCAGAGAAGGCATCTGACCTGTGTGTTTGATTTCAAGCCTGTTTAGTTTTTGGAGGGATCAAGTTAAGCAGGTGTAGAATAAGTGATTGGGGATCTTTCACTACAAATTAAATAATGTTTTTCATCAGTTTAAAATGTAAAAAAAAAAAAAAGGCAGAATTTTCTGACTGTTTAGAATACACGCTGTTAGGAGACATGAGTGACTGTGACTGTTAAGAAATATGTCAAGTAGGAGTGAGTGTGCTTTTTGTTAGAGTCCACTGCAAAAATATTTTCATGGTAAAGTGTGAATA
This sequence comes from Phalacrocorax carbo, assembly GCF_963921805.1. Classification (NCBI taxonomy): domain Eukaryota; kingdom Metazoa; phylum Chordata; class Aves; order Suliformes; family Phalacrocoracidae; genus Phalacrocorax; species Phalacrocorax carbo. The sequence continues at coordinate 68,219,270 of NC_087516.1, read as the reverse complement.
AATTATAATAGAGGAAAACAAACATTAATATAATGAGGTTCATAGTATGCTGGTAGTATCAGGATACCAGTACCAGTACCTAAGGGGAAGCTACAAAGAAATGGAGACTCCCTTTTTACACGGAGTCACATGGAGAGGACAAGGGGGAATAGACACAAATTGCTCATGGGGAGATTCCGACTGGACACCAGAGGGAAATGTTTCACAGTGAGGACAGTCACCCATTGGAATAATCTCGCCAGGGAAGCTGTTGACTTGGCCACGTTGGACACCTTCAAGAGTTGTCTGGACAGGGTGCTGGGCCATCTTGTCTAGACTGTGCTCTTCCCAGAAAGGTTGGACTAGATGATCCCTGAGGTCCCTTCCAACCTGGGATTCTGTGAGTCTGTGATCAGTTTTTCACGTACTACATCCTGAATATGCCATCTGAATGAATTAAACTGACTCTTTTTTTTAGGAAATCTGTTTAAGAACCTTGTAGTTTTCCCTACACCTCAAGCAGTGTGTAAATAAATCAGGTTCATGTTTGCTTCTTTGAACTTATTTTCTGCAATCTGTATTCCTCCCTGCTGGTACAGAACTTTTTTATCACTATTTAAAAAAAGAAAAAAAGTATCTTTGTGGATTTGACCATATGTGACACTTGGCTAATAATTCTTTGATACCTCTTTTTATTTCTTTTATTTGCAGTTATTAAACTCATACCATGTTGAGACACTATGAAAGTAATTATGGAAATTACGGACATTATGGAAAGAATAAGAGGGGCTACATAATGAAATGCACTAACTTTATATTGGCAATAGAAATTTGATGTACAATGGCACATAAGCTTCCTGCTTAAAGTTTTAGAACAGTTTGGGTATGGGATGAAGCTTCTTAACATTATCGGTTAATTAAAAAAGAGGTAGGGGAGAACATTACGTTGAATGTGATAATTTCCCCGTTTAAATCTTTACAGTACAAAGTGATTATTTTTTCAGTTACTCAGGTTACTGTCACATTGCAGTTTAACTGCATAAGTAGAAGCTTAAGTGGATAACTTTTATGGAAGAAATAGCAGAGCTGGAGAGCTGTACTTTTACTTGAGTTTATTTTGTGTGCAGAATCTTTCAAGTTTGATTTAGGTTTGGCTTTAATCATTATAAACCATCTTTACTTTATAAAAAACCTCATTATAGTTATATAGTTAATAGTAGTAGTTTCTCTACTGGGGGGAAAAACCCCAACTGAACAGAAAACAGTGTTGTGGCAAATTGGGAAGGGGGGAAGCTTTAAAATGTTTTTGCAAACATAGAAACATAAGCCACTTGTAACAAACATTAAGTGGCAGAGTCACATTTCTGTCCCTGCTTTCACTATTGTTTTGTGGGAATTGAAAGAATAAAAGAAAAAATGGGCTAGTCATGGTGGCTTTACACACAAACTCACCTTTTTCTTCTGGTGGAGTTGATAGAAATCATCAGTTTAGCAATGGCAGTCTTGCTGTTATAAAAGCCCAGGTGGATGGAGGTCGTCTGAGCATAGTTGTGGCTGTAGTGGGTTTGATTGCTGCCTTGCCCTGGGAGCACTGTGGATGTGCTGGCTAGACTTCTTGTGTGTGGATGTGGCTTAGGTCAAAAAGAGGAATTGAGCACCAGCACTAGTAGTGGGTCTTTGAGCTCAGTTGAGTATTACTGATCTGCTGTTTGTTAAGAAAACGAAATCTCTTAGTTGTTTTGATATACCACTTGAGTCTTGTGCTTTCCTTCTTTAAGATACGTATTATTTCAATACACTTAATACACTGACTTCCAGTAATATGTATTTTTTTTTAAACTCTAAACGATGTAGTGTCATATTTGGAGGGGGGTGGAATCTGAAGGTTAAAAAACAAAAGAAGTAATATCTTGGTAAGAATAAATGAAGGGCTGTTACTTACTCCAGGTGTCCTTCTATTCTAGTCAGGATCATCTGCATGGCGCTCTCATGTTGATCACAGCTACAGAAAATTTAAAAAATGGCAACAGGGAACGCGGAGTGTTATGTTTCCCAAAGCATGGCATTTAGTATTTCCTACATCCAAACTATTAATTGTCTCTGCTTTAGCTGTGGCAGCAATGTCTGACAATTCTGAGAAGGCAAGTGAGGTGTTTTCCAGCTGTTCTGGATTGAGGCAGTGTCAGAAATGACAGAAACAGATGTACTGGTTCTTGGTTTCTGTTGGAATTTGTAACCTGGTGCCTTTAGTTGTGCTGAAATTCTCTGCAATTAATCTGCTGAGCTATGAAATGTGATGGCAGTTGAGGACTGGCACACATTTGCTTCTAGCATGTGCCGTATGAGGGCTGCGACTTCCAGTAGGAGAGGAAATACTTAACATTATGGCTGCTAAATCTGATAAAACCTGCCAGAGCTTTATAAGTAAACTGATTACTCACTTCATCTTGTATTCTTCCTAGGCTTTATGAGCTTCATTTTATTCCTCTTGCAAGGTTTTTCTTTGCTATTCTTATACAGTTCCATGTTTGGAACATGTTGTGTCTTGTTGCTCTTCCGTGATCTCCTTTGTTTCTTTGCCTTTCTCCCTTACTTGTAGCTGTTATCCCCTAGTCTCTACAGGATGGCAAAACGCTTTCAAACGTGTTTCCTAGAATAAACTCACAACCTTGTTTTACTCCTAGACTTTCATTATTACACATTCTTAATAATGTCCTTTGCAAGCGTTACAAAGTGGATATAAAATTAAAGTAAAAAGTTACAAAGTTACGTGAGGGATTGCTTGTATAAGACTTGCAGTGTGCAAACTTCAGATTCCCCCACCTCCAATCCACTGTAGAATACCAGGCAGGTGTATTATTTCTGTAGAAAAATATTGGCTTATATTGTCTATCCTCTAGCATCTAGGGAAATGGTCTTCAAACCTTTTTGATTGCACACCCCATCAGTAAAAGAATTTTCAGCATGCACTCCCAGTAAATGCATAACTATTTATTTATAATTTCTATACATGTACTGCTATATTAGTATATTATATACATAATAAACCATACAAAAATAGAAATTAAAAGGGTGAGATAAAGATAAAATAAAAACTATTTTCAATTTAAAAATTTTATTTAGTAATGATACAAAAAAATGTTTTCTTTCCACACCCCAGAGGCACATACCTCACTTCCAACGCACTGGGAGACTTTTTGAGAATTATTTATGTTACATTTTTCCCCTAGTTTTCTTAGCTTAGGAACCTGCAATTTTCAGAAGGTCAAATATAATATATTATTGTATATTGGTAACCTGTTGTGGTTATATATATATTTTCAGACGTGTTCCTGTTCAGTATATGTGGTATACATAAGAATTATTGGGTAATTGTTTGTACTTTTTTATAATAATTTGAAGGGGTTTGTTACACCTGTGACTTCCTTGTCAAATTGAAATAATTAATTATTTGAGTCATTAGTAAAACTAAATGTTTAAAGTAAGCATCTTAAAATGCTTTCTTATTGGATTATTATTACTGTCTTTGCACACCAGTTTGGTTTAAGGAAAACAGGTATCTTTGGTAATCTTTTATATTTCAGTAAATATTTTTTTTAAAAAAGCTAGCTGTTAATTTTTCAGATGCTGAATACTGAACAGGTTAGAAAAAGCAATTTAATGACGAGAAAGCCTGGGTAAATTTTTTCAGGTGTTTTTTTAAGGAGTATCCAAATTTATTATTAGACTTAAATTTTTTTTCTCTCACTAGTCATTGCAAGACTCTGTTCTCTGGCAGTGGGAGTCAATCTACTTTGTTCATTTTAACCCACCTGTCTAACTTCTGTGTGCACCCTTATTTTTAAATATATGTAAACTTACAGCTCTGTTTTCTCGGGCATGGTGTCAGCGTTGTATAGTTGAGGTTTTTTTTTTCTGATTTGGCCTATGGGCAGAATGAATTTGCTTCTGCTTGTGGCATGCAAGGGTGAGTGTCCTGACTGATGGAGGTAGGCACAAGCAGGGCATTCTCTGCAAAGTCATCCTGACTGTATGGTGTGTTTCCCACTCTGGTCTTGTTGTTGTTTCATATGATATTAGAAATGTTATCTTTTGGGCTCCTGCCTTGAGGGGAAAGATTAAGATAGGACAGGGCGCAGACCTGTGCAGCCTGGTGACTGAGGTATGGTTAGTTTCTCTGAGTGTATAGCATATTGTTTTTGTTTGCTGATGGTGATATTTCCAGACTAGACAAAGAGTTATGTGCTTCATGAAGTTACATGTGTCTGGATGCTGGAAAAAAATCTATCTTTAGAATTCTTGTGAATTCAAATAAAAATGTTAGATAACTTTTCAAAGTGTAGCTGGGGAGGGAAGTGCTGGGATAATGAAATGGACAGTATGGTACAGTGCTTTCCTATGTGTTTCATGCATTTGAGTTTAAATTCAGAGTAATGTAACTCGAGCTGACTTTCTACTGGATGTCATAAAATGACAGATTTCTGATTTTTAAAATGTCAAAACCATAAATCATTAGTTTGCTAAGATTGCACTAGCAAGCTATTAAAGAACATGCCATGTTTACTGTAGATAAATGCAAATTTAAAAAGGTTCTCTGTATCATGGTTTAAATGATTTATTTGCTTTCAATGCACATATGAATCTGATGTGATGTAAAGATTTAGGATATTTCATTTCCTGTATGGAGCTACAAATTTGCATACTATTAAACCATTTCTTGGAGTCATGTCTGTCTTGTATGTCTTAAAGGGTATCACAGGTCAAGGTACACAGAAAAAAGTTAATTAAAACAAAAGCAGAATTTAACATGGTTGCTGAAAAGATACGAATTTCAGCTGGATTTAGGTATAGTACATATCTATGTTAATATCTATTGGGATCTAGAATATAAGCCAAACTCGGAAAACTGCCGGGTTTTGTAAATATGCCTTTAGCCACTATTGTGTGTTGAATTTTTGTCTTGAAATTGTTTGATTTGCAAAAAAAATTAGCTTGGTAGTCCTTTGTTTCCTCAGGGATTTGAAATAAAGCTTATGGTCACATGGCCTTCTCAGGAGAAAAGTGTCATACTTCAGACAAAAGCCAGCAGAGAATCAGTTTTATACCATCTCCTGTTTTCCTCTCCGAACTTGTCCAAGAGCCTGGAGGTTTGCTGGGTCTGTCTGCTGTTTGGACCATGTCAGAGAGTGGTTCCCTGGGCCCCTAGTACTCATGTTTTTTGTCCTGTTCTTGGCAATCCTTTTTATATCAGCTGTCCCACCTCTTGTTGGAAATTTTTGGAATCTGTTATTGAATTTCCAGAAGGGAAGACGGAAGCAGTGTGCACGATAGTATGGAGAGCTGTAACAGTTTTGTGTTTGAGCATGGTATTTGTTTTTAATTTGAACTGTTTGTACAGAGATCATTTTTTGAATGGATACCAAACTGGTAAAATAAATTTAGGCTTTTGGTCTTTTTTGTTTGTTTTTCTAGGATAAAATTTAACTTTGCTAATCACTTCTCTTAAAACCGGGATTGTTCCCATTATAAGATAGAGAGTGAATTTCATTGTTTGGTATGTACTTTAAAATATTTTCTAAAAGCTTTTTATAAAATAGATTAAAATCCAAAATGTATAAAGCTTCAAATTCATTGTGCTGCTCCCCCTGCCCCTGTGTTTAAAAACATTGTGTAGAGCTAATTCTTCCTTGCATTGTGCTGCTTGCACTGGGGCTTCAACTGCACACTACAAACTGAACTGTGTTAGTGAACTAATTTGATGTAAAAATGCTTGCAAGCAGAGTGAAAATACTAGATTATTAGCTAGGGTGAATACTGCATCATTGATTGCTGCATAATTATCTTTTAAAATATGGGTTTCCCCCCCACCTTCCCCCCATTGGGAAGGAGAAACCCATAGGTAACTGTCACCATCATAAGGATGCTTCAGATGTATTGTACCTACCAAGACAAGAATTTTACCTTTTTACATTTGTTATTTTGGCTGAGAGAGTAATTTTAATGTATACATAGACGTAGCTCAGTGCCTTTTTAAATAAAAGTTTTAATGAACTGCGTTATGTCTCAGATCAACTGGATAGGAGATACTTGCTGCTCTTTCCTGTGTAAATTGCGTAAATTGTGTGCCTTCTGTAGTTAGCAGTTGTGAAGTTGAAGAAACACTGGTTGTATATAAACCAATACTTAAATGTAAACTTTTCTGGTAATTTGAAATCTTATCCAGTCTTATTTCCTGGAGCTACAGCTTTCTTCTTCGTTGTGACAGAGCATGAGGTATAAGCTGCTGATATAAAGTTGTCTTGGGGAGGAAGTGAACTATACTGTGCTGAGACACTATATTAAAAACGTGTAATGCTGGGCTAACGGTTTCAAATACAACATTAGGTGGCAGTAGTAGACTCTTAACACCGTGTGGGTGCTTGTTAAATTTATTTTTAGACAGTTTTCCAAATGAGAGATGGACTTGAAGAAATTTTATTTTAATACAGAACATTCATGTTACATCACTATGAAGGGAAGCAATGGGAATGATTTTTCCTGAATGAATCAGTTTTGATCATAGTTAATTACAGTATTGAACAGAATGATACGAAAGCATCGAGGTTAAAGTGGGTGCAATGTTGTTGTGCAATGCCACTACTGATATGCCTGGTTTAAAATGGAACTTTCTTATTTGCCTGCTAAGTGAAGGTGTAGGTTTTGTTAGGAACTTGGCAACAGAAGAGAGAGCAGTTAATCAGGAATAAAATGTACCATCCCCGTCCCGTCCCGTCCCCCCTGCTTCTTACCATCCTTTTTCCCTTAGAAAGCAGAGGAGATGGGTACTATTAGTATTCTTTTTTTGGTAGTGTAACTATTGGGTAGTGTTGGATGGAGGGAAACTGGTGACTTCAGCCTGAGATATCAACAGGAAATGTTTGTGGTTTTCTGCTCAAGAAATACCTGTTTGCTCTTTCTCTGTGGTGCTTTGGTTGGGGTTTTTTTTTTTGTTTGTTTGTTTTTTTTTAAATGAACTTGGAAGAAAGCAAGAAGTCCAAAGTTGGAGCAAGGTTAAAGAAGATGCTTACAGAAGAGGCTGGAGTAGAATCTTTCCTTCTGTGAAAGTCACTAGTCACTTGCATATTCATGGTCTCACATTACTTTAAACTTTGAGCTAAGGTAGCAAATGACTTTAAATCATCTGCATCTTGCTGGAAGGTTAGGACCTTGTCCTTCCCTGTGTGGGTCTTCCCGCAGTTCTTTATGCTTTGTCTAGTTTTTCTGGTTGCATTATGGTTGATATCATGGAAATATATTGGAGAAAAAACGGCTGACACCCAGGCTTTTTCTGTCCCTTTTTTGCCTCCCTTTGACCTCTCCAGGCCTGAGCCCTGTTTGTCATGATTTCACTGACTTGACATTCATGCTAATGTCACTATTTGATATACTTATTCAAACTATTAACAGGCTTTCCTACCAAATCTCCTCTTAGGACTCGTATTTTAATGATTGCATCTCCAAGTGTCATGTTAGTGATAGAAAAGACTGCATGGAAAGGTGGGCTGTGAGGGGCAGAGGATGGATTGCTGCAAGTTGGTATGTATGAGTTATTCTTCCCCCCCCCCTTTTTTCTCTTCTGGTCTGTAGAGGCCTTTCCACATCAGAACTGTCTTTTTATCGCACCCAGGATGTGTACCATGGTGTAGACTTTTACTGTTTATTGTACACCCTCAAGGGATTTGACTGGCTTGGGATCACTCATGATCCTATGAGATCCTTGCCCTAAAGAGATTTTAGTTCTTATAGTTCCCAAATCTTTGGCATGTATTTTTGACAATCAATACATTTGTTCTGAGTTTCTGAATATGTGAAAGGGGATAGAGTCCACGATGTTGGTTATTACTTTGGTGGAAGATAAGAGTAAATGTAAGCAAAGAATATTATATTTATTGTTAGTCAGAAGCATACTGGCTAAAACGAATCCATCTTTTTTGTGTTTGTGTTCTCCAGAAGCTGCATTCAGATTTCATCATCAAGGGGTGAAAAACATGGGGTTTTTTGTTTGTTTGTTTTTTAACCTTGGGTCAACTGACATGATGTAAGATTGCAGTAAGAACAGGACCATTTTGGATTGCATAGCTACTTTGTGAACAGAGGTAAAATGTAGGGTGTATATCAAACCTTTAATTGTTGAAATGGCAACTGGTTTAGCTTCAGCACATTTTTCTTAGTGTTTATCTTGTGTAAGTACCTTACTCTTATGAATAGAAGATTTTGGGCAGTTATTAGCTTCATACACACAGCTTTGCGGGTTCTTATTAAGCATAAACTTAAAAAAATTCCACTGAGATAGAACTGGCCTATTTTATGGCACTTCCCCCCCCCCCCCCCCCCTTCGTGGGATGGACATTTTCCATTGGATAGGCATTGTCCATACTTGTTGTTTTGGACATACTAAAGAAACAAGTCTGAGATCACGAAATCAACATCTTGAAGAAAAGGGAGGTCACAGTTTGCTTGGTTAATAGTTTTTTATTCCTGGCTTTAGGAAACAAAAAAAGTATGTTTGTTTTGATTTGTGGGTTATCTAGTGACCAGCAGGATAAGGAAGCTCTGTAGAAGTGAAGTCTTTGTGGAGGTTTGAGGTAAAACTGTGGAGATCCAGCCCTAGAGTTCTCCATAATATAGCCAATTTGGCTCTTCCAGGAGAAATGCTGTTTGTGCTTTCGGACTTGGTTTCTTTTCTTCTGTTATAGTTCATGGAAATACTTTTCCTCACATTTTCTTACAAGCTTTTGAAATATTTTATATCTGCCACTCGGAGAAATGACTTTAAATTAGATTAATAAACTAGATCATGATCTTTCAGGAAAGTGGAGCTTGACTGTGTTTTTTCTGAGCTATTTTCTGTGTACTGTAGTCTGGTAGTTGCTCATCCAAAGTGTGCGCCATGTCTTTTATATCTTGGATCACTTCTCCCATTTTACGTTAGATGAAAGGTTCATTGCGAAGAGAGGGTTTATGTGTTTAAATTGGCTTTTTGTTTCTATTTAGAAGTGATGTACTACTATTTTATACTTAAAATTAGTGCTATCATGTTGACTTCTCATTAGTTTGGTTCTCTAAGGGGAAAAAACCGCACATGGTCTGAGTGTGTAGTTAAAAATTGCTATAAAGTGTCCTCCCTGTTCTCATCAGCTAAATGTGGAAACATTTTACCAAAAAGCTTGAGCTATTGTTTTAGTTTATATTTTTTTCGAAGGTAAATATAACTGGCAAAATGTAAAATTTGTGAGGATGTATTTGAATATGTTGAATACTGCACTTTAAAACCATTCTTGTAAGCTTATACTTACATGCTAAAGAAAGAAAACGTTATGCCACCCTGTAGGTTGCTATAAAGATTGTTTATGCAGCTCAGCATAGGACTTAAAATACGTTGAATTGGAGAATTTTGAAAAATGTACTGTGCGACATAGGAGACCAAATCATGCTAAAGTGCAAGGAAAGACTATACATCAGTTCAAAGGCTACATTATTCAAAAAAATACAACCATAAAAAAGGTAATAAGATTACATTCTCACACTTCATGGCTAGTAAGGTGCATTAAGCTGCTCAGATATTCATAACTTACTGTGACATTTGGGAAGATTACATTTTGCTGTGCACAGCCATTACTGCAGCTCAGATAATAACTAGCCAATGCATGGACCTGGATTATGATCCCTGTCATTGGAAACAAATTTGTGTTTTGAAGGTTGATCAGTTTCAAATCACCATTAGAAAGGGTTAATATGAAATACTGTGGGGTGTGTGTGTGCTTATGTGTATCTAATGGGTATGCATACATATAGTACATCAAGTGTACTGTGCCTTTGGTATATTGCTTTCTCTGTCAATTTTTTTTGTCCTCACTTGCCTTAACGGAAATGTTAAAATGGTAATTATTTCTACCATAGCATATTATTTCTAGAATGTACTTGCTGAAATGCTTATGTTTGCAGATTAGATTGGAAACCTAATATGACAGCTTCCTGGATGGGTAGTTACTGATAATAGTGTATCTAGCCAAAAATGAAAGATTGGTGGTGTGGACTATAGGGTGAAGGTAAGGTCACCTCTAGTTGCTGTATATGGTTTTGGTGTGATAATTGATGGTTGGCTGGTAGTTAATACCAAATGCATAAAGAGTTGAATTTCTTGTTAAGAATTAGCAGGTGTTTTGTGGCTAGAATTTAACCTTCAGCTATTCTGTCTGTACACGGAATGCAGTATTTTCTTTGTTTCTTACCTTGATGGTGAGAGAGAGAGAGACTTCTTGAGGAATACCTCAGTTTTGTAGAGGATGATAAATTTAGTGTCAAATAAAGTGTAACACTGGCTATGTATTTTACCTTTTCAAATGTTTTGTTCAGGTTTTTCTTTAAGAGGGGTGTACTTTTTTCTTTGCATTTGTTCTCTGATAATTCTGTATTAATCCACTCTGCTCAGCATTATCCCTTGAATTCTACCTGACAGAGCTTTCTTGAGGTAGGCCCCTGCTCCATCTTATGGAAAGGGAAAACTGAGGCTTGGAGAATGATAATGACTTGATAGATTTGTTTGAGTTGACAGGGTGAGTTGATATAGAGAAGCTGGGAATATAACTCAAGTCTCCCCATTTAGTTCCTGTGGTTCCCCTAGATATTAAGGAAGCATCTGATAGTAAATTGCATAATTATTTTTCATGACCAAGAGGGGAGCCAATGGAAAAGTGTAAATTACTGTTTAGAAGTTGTTGCCATGAGACATTGTCTATTCAGTCATAAAAGCAGTAACTTTCTCTGCTTCTTGTGATGTTTGGCATTACTGATTTATGTCCAGAAGACCAAAGATTGCTTCTTCAAAGTGACAAGATTTAGACACTTGAGGAAAATGTATGGTAATTTCAGTAGTTAATGAAGAGTGTATATTCTGTTCCATTGGGTAAGTTTATCTTCAGATCCTGACTAGCTGAGAGAAGCTGTCGGAGCTAATACGGAAACGAGTTAGTATATGTATTTTTGGGCAGTTTTGACGAGGTATGACTTCGGCAAGTGACAGTACTGAAGCTGTTAATGGTCAAAGCCTGTGAAAAGAACACCACGTAAAACAGAAATAATGTCTTCTATTAGACAACATTGTAGAAGTGAGAACAAGTTGAAATGCTTTTGATCCTGAGTCCAATTCGATCATTTGAGTCAATGCTATCTGAATTCCTACTTGTATGCTGGTATATAATGGGTATTATGGCAAGCATTAAGTTTAATACTGCTCTAAAGTCCAAGAGAAATTTAAAAAGAGGAGGGGAGGAATTGGGGTAGAGGAGTTAGATTAGTATAACCTGTCTTTCCTTCAACTGGAATTTTTATTTTATTGAGTACACAAATGAGAATGAAGTCGGTTACTTCCTTCCCCCCTCCACCTCCTTGGCACGCGCATACGTGGTTATTACTCAGTGTATGTTCAAACAAAGCCTGCATCTAGGAGACCTGAAATATTACAGGATTTAAGTGCCTTACCAAAAACATAGTCAGAGACTTCAAACAGTGCTGCTGTTTTACGTTCCTGCAAATACAGCAAGCATTTGCTTCCTTTTAGTACCTGTGGCTACTAGTGCTATTAATAGCAGTTAATACTTAACCAGCTTTATTCAGTATCTCAGGAATGACTCTTAAGTGTTTATCAGTGGTAATATTTCTGATGTGCATCAGCTCCTTTTGGCTAGAATTGCTGCCTTATTTGAGGATTGTTAAGCACATGCAAAGGAAAGCTTTCAGGGCCACTCCAGGCCATTTAAGGTATCTTGCTGACTTGTCTCTCTCACCTGTTGTGGAGTGCTCGCTTGGTCTCTTTGCTTTTTAGCTGTGTGGGGCAAGCTCAGGACATCTGTATCTTAAACTACCCAAATGTTCTTCTGCAGCAATTATCTGATAGTAGGTGACACCTTAGGAGCACCTTTGTTGAAGTTATTCAACAGAACTTGAAACAGAGGAAAAGTAAAACTTGATATATTGATATTAGCCTCATTACAGTTTTTTTTTAGCTTACGTCTTTGATAGCTTTCTTCTTGCAGAATGAATAACTTTAAACATGGAGTGGTACTTTGATACAATTGTCTTAAGGGTTTTTTTAATCTTTTGTCTGAAAGCTTGTTGGGGGCCAGTTTGACTTGGAATTGAACTTTATCATCCAAGAAGGAGAGGGCATCACCTGCATGGTAGACCTGCTGGACAAGTGTGACATAACCTGCCAGGCTGAGGTGTGGAGCATGTTTACAGCGATCTTGAAGAAAAGTATACGCAATCTACAAGCGTGCACGGAAGTGGGGCTTGTTGAACAGGTGCTGAAGAGGATTGATAGAACTGACAACATGATTGCAGGTACCGTTTCACCCAGTGTATGACTCAAACTGTATTCCTTTTATGTAAAATCTCATGGAAACATTTATTAATTAAGTGATAGAAATTTGACATTGCATTTTATTAAGCAATTCTATTGCTGTTCTTTTCCTTTTCAGATCTCTTAGTGGATATGCTGGGTGTGTTGGCTAGCTATAACTTGACAGTTCGAGAGCTAAAGTTATTCTTCAGCAAGCTTCAAGGAGAAAAAGGGAGATGGGTAAAAGAAAACACAAAACTGAAACCATTTTTGTAGTGTTGCTTATATTTTCCCGAAAGTTTACAAGTTAAAAGACTGTTTGATAACCTTTATAATCAACAAATTTTAAATGTACCAAGCAACAGAGGATGCTTTGTAGTATTATATCAATGAATCTTTTTACTTGCAAGCAACTAAAATACAGAGAGTAGAATAGGGATGAAATTAAATTTCCTCCTGGACCTATGGACTGGATTGGTCTTTTTGCACACCTAGGAATAATATGGTGATTCTAAGCAAGTGTTTTTATGCACATTTTTACTTTTGTAATTCCAGTTATGTGAAATTGAAGGAAAAAAGGTTAAAACTTTTTTGAATACCAGCGAGAAATAACTAAAAATGCCTATGTAGGCAGTTTAGTGCGCTCCTGTTTCACATTGTTCTTTACGTGAAGATTGAAAAAAATTATCTAGTTAGGGAAGTGAGAATTTGTGGCAGAAATTGAAATGAAGGAAATAAGGTCCAGCTGACAAATTGTATCATGTGTTTTCTCCTGTTCCTGCATGAACTAGAAAAGGAGAAGAGGGTCTCCTTTTACTGTTGAGAAACTCTGTCCCTAAAGTAAAAATGTATATGTTGTAGATGCCACCAGATAAAGTTTTCTTTAACATAAAATTGTTGTTTTGTTGGAATTAGGAACTATTTTAACAATTGTTTTACATGCTTTGAACATTAATCCAGCTCCTGTTATCTCTAAATACTCTGCCTAGTGTAGACAAAAGGTAGCACAGTGTCTCTCTCTACTTCAAATAGTTTAAAAAACGTATTCAGTATAAAAGCCAGTGTGCACAAATAACATAGCAAGTTTTAAAGGATCTTTTGAAATAAATAACTTTGGGGATCTTGCGCAAATGAAAATACTCTAAACTTAACAGAGGGTTTAAACTTAATAATTGAATGTACAGAGTATATTTAACCATAGATGAATTAAAGTTGTCTCCGTAACACTAACTTTTTCATTTCCTGTCTCTCTGCTATTTGCATTTAATTTCCTTTCTTTATTAAAGACTAAATATAGAGGAAAGGAAGAGAAAAATGCCACAGTGGCATTGCTAAGGAGTTGTACAACTCCATAAATCTTAAAATCAGCAGTGCCGTAAAGATATAAAGTATTTGGCTACAACACAAATTACCTAGTTGAATTCTATAGCGCTGAAGACATCTAAGCAGTTTTCAGTGTTTCCTCCTCAATTTTAATTCAGATTCTTGAAGCACTGTTTTTCTAACTATAATTTTGGTACATTGAAATACTTGTAATGGATCATGCAATGCTTAGTTTTCAGAGATTGGCTGCTTATAAGGGGAAAAGGGGAACTTTCAGGAAAAGATCAGAAAAGTAAAATTGTAGTTTAAAAATAGATCTACTGGAAAGTTATGGAGTGGTAAAAGAAGACACGCAAAATTGCTCTGTCACTATGACCAGTATTTGCCGTGCTGCTGTTGTGAGCTCATATACTCTAGGTGGAGTTTATAGTTGCCGAGTATTATAACAAAATCAGTGCAGAATTAGGGTGGTGGTGGGGAAGTGTTAAGTATTGACACTAACTGAGCACTCTGTTTAGGTGCTCCAAACTGCCCTTGAGATTTGAATCTTTCTCCATGGACTTACATGAAGGGATATATGTAGCCAAAGACACTTTAATCTAGTATATGACTGTAGTCCTGATGAAAATAGTCCTGTCTGCTGATCCTCCCTCTCCCTTTTGCTAGGTATTCCCCAACTCCCTTGTGCTGGCACAGGTTTCACACAGCCACAATCCAAACTGCTGTAACTGAATATTGGTTTGCATTTGGCTTTCTGAAATTAGTTTTCAGCTGGATAAATTAATTTTCTTTAGCTCACTGGAAATCCGCACAAACGGTAGTGCTGATGGGAATGAACAGATAGAGGGAGGAACAAACATTCAGGGTCAGTTTAGTTTATGCTGGATGAAAGTGGCTTTGGCCTTTTACTCCTTAATTTAGTTATCCAATTAATTGTATTTCAGTGCACCTACTGCATATTGTGTGAAGGTATCCATGACTCTCTGTTCACGTTGTTTATTGAAAGTGCTGAGAGTCTTAGCAGAGTATTACTCAACCATGTGCAAAGCTTTAAAATGTGTCAAAATTAATTTTTTGTGTGTATAGTCTTTTCTTTCTTATAGGTGTGTTTCATTTATTTATAAGTTTAATAATTCTCTTTGTCAGCCACCACATGCTGGGAAGTTATTGTCTGTGTTAAAACACATGCCTCAGAAGTATGGACCTGATGCCTTCTTCAACTTTCCAGGGAAAAGTGCTGCAGTATGTAGATATTTTAAGTCTCGTGCTTGTTTGTTGTTCTATTACGGCCATTGTTATTTTTATTTGTAGTGTTCCTTCATCTCATCTGTCGTTGTCACAGACATAGAGTTTTAACCAATTCTTTTTCTCTGCCTGACACTTACACTAAGCCTACATAAATCATGCTTATAATAAATGTGCATTATCACTATAGAAGAACAAATACTATTGCATAAAGAACGGATATAAATGAGGCTTTTTTTTTTCTTCTTTCCAGACTGATTCAGTTAAATCTTGTTGCAAGGAGAATCTACCTGCTTTTCACTCTCATATTTCTTGGGAATAGTGCTGGTGTTAGTATCCAGTATGTGTGAGAGTGGCTCTGTGGTGGGTTGGCCTTGGCTGGACACCAGGTGCCCACCAAAGCTTCTCTATCACTCCCCCCCTCAGCTGGACAGGAGAGAGAAAACACAATGAATGACTTGTGGGTTGATATAAGGACAGGGAGAGGTCACTCACCAAGTACTGTCATGAGCAAAACAAACTCAGCTTGGGGAAATTAATTTATTACTAATCAAATCAGAGTAGGGTAATGAGAAATAAAACCAAATCTTAAAACACCTTCCCCCCACATCCATTCCCTTCTTCCCAGGCTTAAATTAATTCCTGATTTCTCTATGTCCTCCCGCCGAATGGCACAGGGGGATGGGGAATGGGGATTACAGTTAGTTCATCACACATTGTCTTTGCTGCTTCTTCCTCCTCACACTCTTCCCCTGCTCTAGCGTGTGGTCCCTCCCATGGGAGACAGTCCTCCACAGACTTCTCCAACATGGGTCCTTCCCATGGGCTGCAATTCTTCACGAGCGGCTCCAATGTGGATCCCTTCCATGGGGCGCAGTCCTTCAGGAACAGGCTGCTCCAGCGAGGGTCCCTCATGGGGTCACAGGTTCTGCCAGCAAACCTGCTCCAGCGCGGGCTCCTCTCTCCATGGGGCCACAGGTCCTGCCAGGAGCCTGGTCCAGTGCAGGCTTCCCATGGGGTCACAGCCTCTGCTGGGCACATCCACCTGCTCCGGTGTGGGGTCCCCCCAGGCTGCAGGTGGATATCTGCTCCACCATTAACCTCCATGGGCTGGAGGGGGACAGCCTGCCTCACAACAGTCTTTGCAACAGGCTGCAGGAGAGTGTCTGCTCCGGTGCCTCAAGCACCTCCTCCCCCTCCTTCTTCACTGACCCTGGAGTCTGCATAGTGGTTTCTCTCACATGTTCTCACTCCTGTCTTCCATCTGCTGTTGTAGTTTTTTCCCCCTTCTTAAATATGTTATCACAGAGACGCTACCACCGTTGCTGACTGGCTCAGCTTTGGCCAGCGGCAGGTCCATCTTGGAGCCGGCTGGCACTGGCTCATTGAACATGGGGGAAGCTTCTGGCATCTTCTCACAGAAGCCACCCCGGTAGCCCCCCGGTACCAAAGCCTTGCCATGCAAACCTAATACAGCCTTACATCTAGAAACCTTTGCTAGTGAAACAACAGAAAGTGTTGAACTAGGAGTGGCCATACTTTGTTAGTTTTTGTGCGCCATTTGTTAGTTCTCTTAATGATCAGATGATGTGAATATAATATATTGCTTATAAGAATTCTCTGAAAAGATGTGGATCCTAGACATGTGTAGGTTGAATAATATTGAAAAAGGATAAAATTTAACAATGATTAGTCTTTCATAATTGTTCAGGTGACTGATTGATTTTTAAGTTCTGTGGTGTTCACTTGAAAAATAATTTGAAACAAAATAGTTGGAAAACACTGTGCAGAATCTTCTGTAGGAATTTAAGTGTATCAACACTTCTGCTCCTAAAATTGTAGGATGAAACAGTATGTTCAAAATTTCATGCTTAATTCAGAATAAGATCTGAATAAGATTTATCAGATGCCTCTTTCCAGTTTTCTTCACATAAACCCATTATCTTTCTGCCTTGGTGGCTTGAGCTTAAATTTCACCATCTTGATGACATCATGAATTTTTTTAAAATGAAAACTTGAGACTGAAAGACACAGGCTTCTAGAAAAATGCTTCTGCAGTTACACATTTATCACATACAATAGAACTTGGCAATAGATGGACATGTTTTAGTTCCTTTTGGCTATTCATGTCCTGTTTTTGTATTTAATGTCTAATAATTGTGTTGAATGCTTGAACTGAATGTGATACTGGTGTGCTTCAGTAACCTTAATGTGAATATTCTTATATATTTTTAAATTAAGAAGTCCTTAGAAATCAAGTGTTTAATATCCAGGATCCATTGTGAGTTAAACCAAGCTACCAGTTCCCAGAAGCTGAGCAAAAAGACATGCAGACTGATTAGTTAGCTGGTATAGAGAAGGATTTATAGCATTTTGTTTGGACAGGGATAGCTGAATGGAACGTGGGAGCATAATAAGGAGCCTGGCGACACTCAAGTTCTTTGATGTTTTCTGTTCATTGGTATTGATCATCTGGACAGCATCTTTGATCAGAGGTTATGGCAGTCTTAGTTGAAGTGCGTATTGCAAATCTGTGCAGCAAAACAGTGGCAAGTTAATAGTAATGCTAAAAAACCTCCAGCCAAACAAAAAAAACCCCCACAATAAACCCCAATGGTTTAAAACAAAGGGCTGTGCCACACAGTTTATAATGTAAGAGCTTTTGAGCTGACATAAACACAGTGTTTGATATGCAGATTTTGGCTGGTGGGGATTGTATTTTCTTTTAAGGAAGTTTATAAGTCTGTCATAATCTAACTGAAAGGCTACATAGACAGAAGTTTCAAGAGAGAAAAGAATCTGATAAGTGAATTGTATATGATTCTCTTTTTGTGGCCAGCTTCTTTTCATAATCAGTTATTTTTCTGAATGCCAGCACTATGTGAAAATAAGTTTATGAATCTGATTAGTCTGTCAGGTTGCCACAAAACCACATCAACTTGAATTTGTATTTTGAGGAGTTTTTATGCCGTAAGGCTTCCACTAAAGCGTGTAATTTTGAAGTGCTTTATGAAGACATAGTAATTTTCTTTGAGATATAAAGATCAGTTTTTAAATACTTAGATGAATTAAATATTTTATCAATGCAGTACAAAAAGCACAGACGTTAGACCAGACTTTTTTTAGAGAAAACTGTACAGAGAAACTACATGTTTGTAGTGTATGTATTTGTAGTGTGTATCTGTATATCAGTATACATTTGCAGTGTATCTCTTAAGCTGCATACTCTTACTGTTGTGATGTTGATCTTTCTACATTAATAACTTTTTGCTTTCTTTAGGCTATTGCCTTACCTCCTATAGCCAAGTGGCCATACCAGAACGGGTTTACTTTCCACACTTGGCTAAGAATGGATCCTGTAAATAATATCAATGTGGATAAGGATAAGCCTTACTTGTATTGGTGAGTATTAATGTAAAACTCTGTTTCTGATGTTCAGTTTCTATTAACTGTTCAATGATTTCTGCTTCTGTCCGTGTATGTGCTGATTTTGTTCTCATTTATTAGTTTTCGAACAAACAAAGGACTTGGTTATTCTGCTCACTTTGTTGGAGGCTGTTTGATTGTGACATCCATAAAATCAAAAGGAAAAGGTTTCCAGCACTGTGTAAAATTTGATTTCAAACCACAAAAGGTGAGTAAAAATAATAAAATCTTTCACGTAGATTTCATGAATTTAAAAATGTAACCTAGGAGGAGTGTTGTAGCTATTGATTAGCCTTGTATTTCTGTATAAGAACAGTTACACTAGAATGAGCAAAACAAATTTGTGTTCTGAATTCTTATTTCTTTTTAATTTTACTTCTCAAAGGTTTAAGAGCAAGTTCAAAAATGCGTTTTACCAGAAGTGTATGAATTTGTGAGACTTGTGTGAGTTCTCTGAGCACTTTTTGTACATATACACAGCTTGAAAATTACAAGGCTTGTAATTTTTAACTTCTCTGTTTATAATGTGTTTTCTCCCACCTCCATAGATTCTATTCTCCTTTTCCTAAAGGGTTTTGCTAAGGCTCCCCTTTATGTCATTGGTTACTCAATATAGACAAGATGCAGTGTTATTTTAAGAAAGCATAATTACTAACCCACATTTCTTTTTCCTAATCAAGCTAGGACCATTAATGAGAATTTGTTGTTCTTACATGTGGGAGAACAACGGACTCATTCTTGAAAGAATGTTAGACTTTATGTTCATTTAGGTTGTCTAGAAAATAGTCTCCTTGCATTTGCTGCTTTATTCTGTGTACCTTTTTAGATGTAAGAATTAAAATATGAGTTGATTTTATTATTGATGTTCAAGGCTTGCCTGCCTATTAAGTAGTATGCTATGTTGAAAATGTTTTCTTTTTCAAATAGATATTCTGCTAATGTTTCTGGAGCAACTGGTGTAAACATTTTGTGGGAGAACAGGCCTCCTCAGGAATTTCTTATCAGTAATCCCTTGCTGTAAATATGGATTCTGTTTGTGATAATATGACATGCACAGCCCTTGAAAGTCTTTAGTCTGGAGCCATCCTTGCTCTTTGGAATGACAACATTTGCAGTAGTCCATCATGCTAAGAGTAACCCAACTTAAAAATTATTTACACACTGGTTTCAGTGTAAATTTGTTTCAGCATTGCCATGAAGATTTTTTGAGTTCTATGCTGTAAATATATTTTAAGCTTCTGTGTCTACTTATTGTGGAAAAGATGGCATATTATTCTTTGACATAGCTGTGCAAGAAAACTGACCATCAACTTAATCTTTTCAACTTAAAATAAATCTTTCAATCTTTATCTAATTCATACAAATAGTTGAATTTATTCTACCATGCCCCACTTTATGTTTAAGCTAATTGAAGTGTCTACAGAATTGTATCAATTTTTTTCTTATCATTTAGTGGTATATGGTTACTATAGTGCACATCTATAACCGGTGGAAGAATAGTGAACTTCGATGTTACGTGAATGGGGAACTGGCATCTTACGGAGAAATAACATGGTTTGTCAACACCAGTGATGTAAGTAATCCCTGTATACGAATATCTGTAGTTGATCATATTGATGGATAAAATAGATATTCTTTGCCATTTTATTAATAAACCTCCCCCATTTTATGCATTTTTTGTTTAAATGTGGAAATAAAATTAATAACCTTTTGGTAGAGGCATAGATTCTGCCTTTATGCATCTCAGAAGTTAAAATGTGTTTCTGCTGAGACCCTAAAATGCTTGCTCATGTAAAAATAATATTCCCTGATAATATGTATATTCTTTGCATAATTTGCTTGTGTAGCATAGATTAAATCCTATTACTGGGTTCTGTTTCATTTTCAGACATTTGACAAATGTTTCCTGGGTTCTTCTGAAACAGCAGATGCCAATCGAGTGTTTTGTGGGCAAATGACGTCCGTTTACCTTTTTAGTGAGGCTCTCAATGCTGCTCAGATCTTTGCCATTTATCAGCTTGGTCTGGGATATAAGGTATCTTAGAATTGACTGTAAAACTTCCAAAGTTTAATTCTGATAAGACTCTTTATGGTGGGTCTTAAGAACATTGTGACACCGCTATGTCATTCTAAAAATGTTCT
Organism: Phalacrocorax carbo; assembly: GCF_963921805.1. Lineage (NCBI taxonomy): Eukaryota > Metazoa > Chordata > Aves > Suliformes > Phalacrocoracidae > Phalacrocorax > Phalacrocorax carbo. The sequence continues at coordinate 68,198,776 of NC_087516.1, read as the reverse complement.
TACTGTGTAGTCTTTATTAAACTTTTCTGTGTTTCTTCTGTAAGTCTACAAGTACTACACATAATCATTAATTCAATTATTTAATTTCTTATAAAAAATAAATCTGTGTTCATATTTACTTCTAAAAATTTCTGTGTTGGTGGTTGGGAGAGGGAGAGCACCACTCACCTCTGGCTAGGTTCACTTTTTCATCGAGTCTGAAAACTTTAGATCAGCTATGATGTATTTGCTTTAGAAATGTAGCTTTATAGTTGATTGTGCTAGTTGGTTTTTTAATGCGTGAATTTAGTGCTGAGGATTAGTTTTGTTGCAGTGATTTATTATTTGTTTTGTCATAGCCTGAGGGGCACTAATTGAAGACTGTTATTCCCTAGCAGCTGTACAAACATACGCTAAAAAAGATGGTTCCTATTCTATCTGCTCCTGAATTATTAGTTCCTTCTGAGTGAACATTGCTGACTGTCATTCTGTTTCCTAGCTAACGTATTTCTTTTGCATTGCCCACCATTTTGGCAATGCTACTTTTCAGGGGTCAAAAAAAATTCTGCAGTTCTAACTCTGTAAAATTGACTTTGACTCCATGTTCTTATAAGACCCCCTCTTTCTGAAATATTGCTGGATTGAAGAAGCAATGTTTTAGTCATTTTTTGGCATTAGTTCTGTTCTGAACTGTATTCTCAATGTGTGTAATCTAATTTTATTTTCTTTTTTCCTTCCTCAACCTTGCTCCCCAATCCAGGGAACATTCAAATTCAAAGCAGAAAGTGATCTCTTCCTTGCTGAACATCACAAACTGTTGCTATATGATGGCAAACTATCCAGTGCCATTGCTTTTATGTACAATCCAAGGGCTACAGATGCACAGCTGTGTCTAGAGTCATCCCCTAAGGATAACCCTTCTATTTTTGTTCATTCACCACATGCCCTCATGCTGCAGGTACTTCTACATTTTCATAGATTTGGAGGATACAAATGATTTCTGTTTGAAAACCTAAAAATCAAGTTTTTTAGGGATCTGGACAAGACGGAGATTTGCTGATAGGCTGGGTTTTTTGGGTTGCCCCTGCTGCTACCTTTCCTGTTTCTTGAATTAATGTGGATGCACAAGAATCCTAAGAAAAAAAGTTAATTTTATCAAAGTTACAATCTAAAAATCATCAGTACTACAAAGGCTGTCTTAGCTTTTTTTTTAAAAAAAATCCCTCTTCTTCGTTTCTGACATATGTTCACTCCCCTACAGATATTATCTATCTCCCGTCCTTTGCCCAGTTGATATGATACCCTTTTCTTCCCTGTGCTTTGAATGCCTTAATTTTTTAATTTGGCAGAAGCTTTTCATGTGTTCTGTTCTAGAGTTTCTCTATTACTAAAGACTTGTTTTAGTTTGCAAGCCACCTCCTGTATATTTGTCTGAGGATCTACACTGTAGGCTTATCTAAAGCAGTAGGTCAGCCAGGCTATGTATTGTGGCTGTGGCAGCCAGTTTGTAGTTCTCACTGTTTCTTTTTATTTGGTAGTAATACAGTGTTTATATTGAAGAAATTTCAAACTATTTCGAGCAAACTTTTTAGCAGTTTCTGTAGGAGATTTCAATATTTCTTTATTTTTCTTTGTCAGGATGTGAAAGCAGTCTTAACACATTCTATCCAAAGTGCCCTTCACTCCATCGGAGGGGTGCAGGTACTTTTCCCTCTCTTTGCACAGTTAGACTATAGGCAATATTCATCAGACCACATTGACACAACTGTTTGGTGAGTGCATGTACTTGTTGTGTTCTTTGTTTCTTTTTAAGTAAAGGAAATTAACTCTTGCTTTATTAAGTGGCATAGTGGTTTAAATTGTCTTGTGCAACAGTGAATTATGTCTCAAAACAAAAAGGTGGCCTTGTTACAAGCAAGGCCTCAAATTGTTTATTTGTACAAAATTTTCTGTGAAAGTTCACACAGAATCAAAATGTACACGTTTCTACTTCACAATTTTTTGTGTAACAGAATTACAGACAATTCTCTTGAGCTTATTCCCATCATGGAGAAATCCACTGGGGTTGGCTTCAAGAGAAACTCTGTGAAGGGAGAATTTTTCAGCTACATAAAGTTATTCCTTGGAGGTTTGTTTTTGTTTTTACCCTCAGACTTTTTGGAAGATACTGTTATTCAGTGTTACTGCTGGGCTTTTCCTCTGATTTCAGCTCTGTTTCAACTCAGTCCAACTTCTGAACATCCAGGCACAGAAACTGGTGGATCTCCTAAGTTAGAGAGTAGTATTAATAGCAAAGGGATTGCTTTTTAGAATCCTGGTGTGGTTTGCTCTGTTTCATTGCAATTGTAGTTTCATGACTGTTTAAAGATGGTCTACATCCATATTTTTGCTAAGAAGGGGTGGTCACAATGTTCCTTTAGCCCATTTGTACATTCCTGGGACTCTCTTGAGCTGTCTCAGACCTGGGCATCTATGTGATGAGTCAGGGATTTGATTCAGTTGCAAGCTGGCCCAGCAATGTAGAGGGGTTTTCAGCTGGCTAAGGTCTTGATTCATAGGCACTAGGCTGTGATGCAAGGGGAGGGGCATGAGCATTTCTTCTGGCAGCAGCACAGAGTTGAACTGGCTTGAAGCAATAGTAAAGCCGTGTCTAGACAAATATTTCCAATATATGCTCGTATGAAAGCAGTAGGAAGTGGAATGGCATTTGTTACTGATCTTGCAGAATTTTGTAAGTGAAATGTGAAGGAGAGAGAAGTACACACTTAGCTGTTGCCTTTCTGCAAGAATGTATTTTCAGCAGAATTTTGCTATTGCAGTTATCTCAGAAACCAGAATTTCAAGTTAATAATGCATTAATTAAAAGCAAGAAGTTAGAGCTTTCAAATTTTAGTCTTGCTTTTTGTTTTAAAAATTCCGATAACACATTAAACGTATTTCTGGGCTGTGTGATAAAAATGTTAATTTGGAAATACTTTCTGTCTCATTGTAGCCCTTTAAAACATTTTTCTTTACTAAAACATTATATTTTTCAGTTCTACTTTATTGGCTTTCATCATGGAGTTGTTGAAGAACTCCATTGCTATGCAAGAACAGATGCTTTCCTGTAAGGGCTTCCTTGTGATAGGATATAGCCTAGAAAAGGTAAAGCAAATCTTTCCTGATGTCATACATTAATGTTGAGTTTTTTTGAGAAAAATATTTTTACTAGATTGTTACAGGGCTCTTCCTTACGCAGATCTTCTTTTACAGTCTTCCAAAGCCCATGTTACCCGAGCTGTACTAGAACTTTGCCTTGCCTTTTCGAAGTACCTAAGCAACTTACATAATGGGATGCCCTTGCTGAAGCAACTGTGTGATCATGTTCTCCTTAATCCTGCAATATGGATTCATATCCCAGCACAGGTAAAATTGCTTATTCTTACGAATAAGGTATCTTACGATGTATTGATTTGGGAGTGTTGAGACTAAGCCTGGACCCCAAGAATTACAGGTCCTGGCTCCCCAGTAGAAATCATACAGGAACTGTTTTCACACTCTGCTTTTCTGTGTGTAGCTGTCAAATTTTGCAGACTCCCAAGGTTTTCATGGACTTCAGAAACCTGCAGTGTTCTGCAGAGCAGAGTTGGGAGTGACTGCTGGTATCCATGACCCAGGCAGTGTTGTAGATTGAGAAGGAATTTTGAATGGGTTAGTTGCCAAAACCATGGCAATTTTTAAGAGAAATTATCCTGGGTGTCAGATTTGAAGTCTTCGCTTAAACTGACATATTCTCTGCAAAGTATTTTTGGTTTGGTGAATCTATGTTCTCTGAGACTGAAAAGCCTGGACGGAAATTTTCCAGTTCGTTCTACCGGAAACCTTCTTACCAAATTTTTTGATTCCCTTCGTAAGGGTTTGTTTTGCATTTCAAAAACTGAGGCAGCACTAACAGCTACGGTTGAAGTCGTCGTAAAACATTTATGTTTGCTACAGCTAAATTAAATTATTAAGTATTATTGAAGTCGTTATTTCTCAGAAGAGAAAGGGAAAGAAGGTATGTAAATAATTAAGCCTATAATGAATACTTAAGCCTATAATAATATACACCTTTGTATAATACTTCATGTGTGACCCTGTTCTGAACAGAGAGGTTGGACTAGATGATGTCCAGAGGTGCCTTCCAATGTCAGCTATCTGTAATTGTGTGAATACCATGCTTTCATGCTCCTATGAGAGTGGAACAGCTTAAAAATCCATAGCACTCTATAGTTTTAGAAATAAAATGAAATTTTTCATCAGTTGTCAAGGATTTTAAGAGCTTTGTGACTGAGCTATGCAGACAAAATCTATTTCTTTAAGACATTTTAATAGATGAAATTTAAGAATGCAGTTGTATGATGTGCTGCAGTTTGCTGTGATGATTTTTGATCTCCTGGTTGGGTGTTGCAGGTTCAGCTGATCCTGTACACTTACCTGTCTACTGAGTTCATTGGCACTGTTAACATATATGGTGCAATCCGGCGCGTTGGGACAGTTCTTTTGGTCATGCATACCCTAAAGTATTATTACTGGGTAGTGAATCCTCAGGATCGCAGCGGTATAACTCCCAAGGGTGTAGGTATGTATTCATTTCTACTCTCACAAGCTGATGCTTGTTTTTAAAAAATGTTGTATGCGGTGTATAGCATAGAACCGCAAATGCTCCAGAAAGAATTTTATCTTAATATGGTGCGTTCACTGTAATAGTTCAGGCAGTGTGCTTTTGTCCACAAGGATATTCTTGGAAGCTTTTGTTCAGAAACTAATGGAAACTTTCTTCAGAAGTCATATCCTGTGTCACCAAACACCTACCTGCATTAGTACTAGATAGAACTGGTCAGAGCTGTGCCTGGGAATATAGTCTCTTCATGGAGCTCATTCAAGTACTGGACAGGCTTTAAGTGCTTGTACGATCTATTGATAATAGCAGTATAGCTGAAAACAGGCTATGGGCCTATGGATCTGACCTTGTTGGAAAACAACTTAATAAGTATGCTTAATCCAGACAGCAAACTCAAGGCAAAAGAAGTAATAAGAAATTTAGAACAGGTGTTTAATACTTGTCATTGACATGGAACACAGAACAAGAATACTGATCCTAAGAAAAAAAGCTTGACTCAGAAATCAGTACTGTAAAAGGAACAGGGAGAAGTGAAACGTGCAGATAGAACTGGCACAGATATGGGAATTAATGCTTTTTGGAAGTATGGCTTTACAACTCTTCTAATTGTTGTTCTGTGGTTTATGGGGTTGGACACAGCCTTGGCAAAGGGAGAATAACATATCTCTAGTCTGTCCTCTGATGAAGAAAGCCTCTGCAATTTCAGAGAGAGAAGCAGGTGGTGAAAGAGAGCTAGATGTACGGGGAGTGAGTGCTCCTTAGATGCATCCAACTTCCTGCCACCAAATTTTTGAAATGACCAACCCCTCCTGTTAGAGGGTTGCAAAAATTGTTTCGTAGTATTTTGCATCCTGAAAGGATCAAAGCATGCGTGTTTTCTCCTTTCTTTTTAGTGAAGGCGTGATTAACTTAATTAGTTTCTGAACTGATTTATTGAGCCTGAGGCAAATGTATGTGTAAGATAGTCTTACTAATACAGTTTAATGGCTTATTTTGACTAGACTGGTCTATATTGGAAATAACTATTCTTAAACCAAATATGCCTGTGCACCTATACTGTATAAAACCAGACTCATACAGTCACTTATATTTGCCAGTTGATTTGCTTTTCCCTGATGATTAAGATTGTACGAACTGTGAACTTGTGTGCAAATGTAAAAACTATCCCTAGAAATGTATTTGCAGCAGTTCGTTTGCTTTCTGTATGAAAGCTTTTACTTTGTTTTGACATTTGCTTGCACCTGTTTTTTTAACCTTGTGTCTTCTGGGAACTGCTCAGTGTCTGAGCATTTAAAGTGTTTCAGTGAAAGTCTGCTTTACACAGGAATGGCAGAAGCAAGTCCTTTTGACTTTGAGTTAACAAATAAAGTCTTTGGCTTTCAAGGTCATCTATATATGTAACGTTGCAAGATTGAATTTTGTTGTGTATATAGCCAATGTGTAATAATGGCACGTAGTTCTTCCTTTGAGCTTTAGCAGAAGAACTTCAATAGTAAACTGCAAAAATTTGAAATCTGGAAATTCATCAGTCTTATTCCTTGCATGAAATTGGTTCATAGATGCTGGAAGGAAGTGATATAAACATGAAAAGAAGAGGGCTTTCGAAAAGCCTTAGTAGAACCTCACTGGTTGGGCATTTTGCTAATAAACAGTGATAAAACACATTATTATTTTGTAGTCTGAAGTGGAGGAAAGATAACTTTACTTAGAATTGTGCCCTCTTCACCCAGAAAATGCCTTTTATTTTTCTGTATGTGAAAATTAATACTATGCCAATAACAACTGTTAATTTGTATTTCATGTATCTACTTTTCTTTTTTGTAGACGGGCCGCGGCCTACTCAAAAAGAGATTTTATCTCTGCGAGCATTCTTATTGATGTTCATTAAACAGCTAGTGGTGAAGGTAGGATAACTTTAAATTATGACAGGATATCTAAGTTTCCTTTCATAAACAAATGCACTTCTTTTTCTAAGGATGTTGAATTTTGTGAACAAATAAGTAAATAGAAATGCCATGCAAGGTGCATCTTTTTAGTGTGGCTCTTGCCACAGACAGCGGTGCTAAAGATGTATTCTTCTCCCATTTAAGCTGGTTTTTATCAAAAGTGGAGCTGTTAAATCATTAGCTTAGAAATGTTTACTACTGCAGAAATAAGTATTTGATTCCATATTTTGTTTTTGACAAGAACAGTATCACCTGCATCAGAAGTGCTTAAAGACTAAAGAGCAACATTTGACATTGTATGCTGTGGGACAGAGGAGGATAAGAAAGACTCTATTAATAAGTTTCACAGCTGTTTGTTAGACATTAGAGGAGTATTGAAATTCAGCAGTTCTACTGCTTATAGACTCTTCTTAGCCCTTTCCTATTGTAAGCTCTGATCCCTCTTTTCTTCTCTTTCTTCTGTAGACTGTCTTTTCTGTGTTTGAGTCTAGCTTCTTTTTCTCCTCTTCCTCTGTGTTGCTAAGGGACCAGTATGCTCTGTGTGCTGCTACCCTTAGCCCCAGCAGTATGGAGGAGTAACTACCAGAAAAGTTCTGCTCTTGATTCTTGTGCTCTTTTTTAGATTGGATGTTCTGCAATTGAAGTATCAGGGACAATTTAGCTATCAAACTCTAGAAGACTTTCACTGTTAACTTAATTTCTTTTTTTTTTTTTTTAACTTCTGTCAGACATTTTTAACTTGGACAGTTTTGGATAGAGTTTCACAGGGACAGTAAAAAGCACGTCCATTGTAACAGGTTGATTCTTTTCCAAATTTTCTATTTGTACACAGTGCTGCAAAATCTTCTTGGGAAATGAGAGACTTGCTTTAAAAATAAAAGCCCTAGAAATAAAGAAACCTGCTTTTCCCTTCCCTCATCCTTTTCTTAGAAATTGTTGGTTTTTATTTTCACCAGAAAGACCTCAAGGTCTTACTGACATAGACGCCATAAATGATGTAAATTTCTGCAGAGTTGATAGCAACTGAAGATAAGATCCTGTCGTGGAAAATAAGAAGCAAACTCAGCTATAGGCATAGCTAACAGGCTTTTAATGAAACATCCAGCTCTACTTTTGAATCCTCTTTGCCACCTTAATGTAATTCTTCTATTAATAGGAAGCTCTCAGATCAGATTATCTGTATCAATTAACATGTGCTACTCTAACAATTTAATGTACTACATTACTATCTGGCTTATTTTTATGCCTGTGTTGGAGTTGTCTTAATGCACTTTTATAACCTTCAGTGGGTATTTTTTGGGTGGGGAAAAGGTACCTTCCATCTATGAAGCTATTGTAGTATCAAGTGAAAACAAATCTGTCCTGTGGGACTTGTTCTATGTAGAGCCAAGGCTTGTAATAATGCTCTTTTGGGAACAGTACTTTTGTACTTGAAAGATGATAGTTAAAACCTGATTGTTTTTAAAGGACTATGGAATAAAAGAAGATGAATTGCAGGCTATCCTCAATTATCTGCTCACTATACATGAGGTAATTTTTAATCTGGGGGGCATGCGGGGGAGGGTGGGGGGAAGAAAAGGTAGTACTGCTGTTTGTGGCCACCAAATATTTGAATATTTTCAAATATTACCTTTGTTATGCCACAAGATGGCTCTGTAGAGGAAGTAGCAAACATTGTCCAACTTTTTAGTGTAGTGTGCTGAATTACCAATATTCTTGCAGTGATTTAAGCACTATGTTCAGTGTTAGATTGAAGTTCATTAAGCCAGTAAGTCAAAATGGTTTCTTATGTTGTTCTGCAAACTGATTTACCAAGCAGAAAAACAGATGGTGAGGCTGACTTTAAAAAAAAAAAAAAGACAAAACCTTGTTTTATGCTGCCTAAGTAATATTTTTGTTTTGTTGTTCTCTCCTTTTTATTTTGCTTCTTAAATAAAGCGATAAAATTGAAAACATGCGTTAAAAAATAAAGATGTATGTTAATGGCATCTAAGAGAAGCATATAAACTTAATTGGGAGAAAATGTTGGTTACCACTGATACATCTGCATCTTCATATTTTAGCACCAGGAACAGGCACTTTATGCCAGATGCAACATCAAAGACAAGGGAAATGGGGACATAAATCTAACTGATCTCATCTCTGTAAGGGTGCTTGAAATGGGTAAAATAAGGAATTAATTGAACTTCAAGCAGTATGGATTTTTTCCTGTATTTTTCTTTTACTCTCTGTGCCAGTTACTACTACTTGGTAGTACCATGGTCAAGCAATTTAAGTCATTCTGCTTTATTTGAAGATGTAAAAAATAAGACTCTTAGTAACATGTAAGAGTAAACCAAAATAGCAGAAACTTTATATAGCCTTCAGATGAGGAGGTGGTATTGTAACTATCTTAGCAGTTTGCATGGTCAAGTCTAAAAGGTCCATGAATGCTGAATCCCACAGAATTAGGTATCTAGTTGTAAATTCTGGAAAACATTAACAAAAAAAGTAAAATTCAGCCTTCTCATAAGGTTCATTCATCAGTGATAGTCTCTGTAATGTAAGCTAATAATACCATCAGGTGAGCACAGTTGTTCAGGGGATGTAAAACTGGTTGGAAAGTGTGTGGTTGGTTTGTTGTGGTTTGTGTTTCCCCCCCACCCCCTCCCAATAAGCTTTCACAAAGAATGGGAAAAGAAGGCAGTTGCAAAATTAATATACTCTAGTTAAGAGTGCTTTAGACTAATGGTATGGAAAACTACTGAGCAGCTTGAATGACCTATTTTAAGTGTTGTCTGTGGCAGGTGGTGTTGTTTGTTTGTTTTTTATTCTGGGGTGGACATTTGTTACTAGAGATTTTGCATTAAACCCCAACCTGTGCCCCAGAAAATGTGCAGCAGTTTATTTCCAGCTCCTGTGCAGTAAAGGGGGAGGGGGAATATACATGCAAACAGATGAGCATGTGTGTGGAAAGAAATAAGCTTACATCCATCCCAGACACAGAAGTATCACTTTTCACTCTAAAAAATAATGGGGCTTTTTTTTGAAATATTTTCTCCTGCACTTGCCTTCCAGATCTATACCTCTTCTGATCCTGGCCTAATTGTTTTGGTCCTTGGTTTACATTACTCTCCAGACCATTTTGAAATGTTTTGTAGTGGTTCTTTTAACCAAAACAATGTTCTAGCCTACATGCATTTTAAATTCAAATTTGTAACTTTTATTCAACAGGATGACAATCTAATGGATGTCTTGCAGTTGCTTGTTGCTCTGATGTCAGAGCATCCCAGTTCTATGATCCCTGCTTTTGATCAGAGGAATGGATTACAGTAAGTTTGAATTTTGTAAGTGGGCAAAAGGAAATAGTATTTTGACCACACTGTTGCCTGCTAGATTTCCTATGAAATCTGCAAGGTCCTCATCAGTGTATGTGGTGCAATTTTAGAGTCCTCATCTTGGGAGATTTTTGTGTCCAGGTGTTCTTTTGACAAGAGGTGATGTTGGATTTATTATCAATGAGGTCTTTTTTTTTTTTTAATGATTCCAAGCTGTCAGCCACACTTAAACAGGTAGTGATCAATTTGAGTTAGTCTATACATTGATGTTAAGTCTTCATCTACTAACTCTTAGTCTTCAGCCTCCCATTCCTATGTATATTTTAGAACTGAAAGTGGGCTGACAAAAATTGGTACAGATTTCTTCTGATCCTTATTAGTTCTCTTTCCTTTTTATTTTATTTAACATTTAAAGCATTATGGGACTTTTTCAGAAGAAACCTTTTATTTGTTTAAATTTAGCATTTTGTGGTACAGGTTGTTCACAGTCTCTTTTTCCCAACAAACACAAAAATATTTTTTAACACTATTATGAGAGGAAAGTAGGGAAACTAGCAAATTCTACTAACAGTAAAAGCACAAGAGAAGATCTGCTAGAAAAAGCCTAAATTGTGACTCTGAATTTGTGTTGTGGCTCTCAGAGGGTGGTCATATCATTGAACTTTTATAATTTAAAATGAACCTGCCTGGACATAGTGGGAAAAAAAAATGGAATAGGCAATCAAATATAAGAACTATTCCTAGAAGGGTACATGGAGTAGTAATTCTCTTGCTGTGTAGAGTCAGAGTCTCATTTCATACATTTTGTTGCACCTATTGGTTAACCCCTATTTATACATATATTTTTTCCAGTTGCCCTTTCTCAGGAGACAACATTCAGGCACATTCATAATTGTTTTCTGCCCTTTTAGTGCAAGGCTGATATTTTTTTTCACCCATTTTCTTCAGCTTTTACTTCATTTGTATGGTAATGTATTATGCTATGGCAAACTAATAATAACTCTAAATAATAAAGTATTTGCATGTCATGTTGGGTCTCCAATGCAATATGTTTGTTTTTATTTAACAACCGGCAGTAGACATTTTCTTTTTATTAACTAGTATATGGGCAAGTCAGTATGAATAGTGAGTCCACAGTGAGACATCACTCTGTTTTCCCGTCTCATTTGTTACATTCCTTACTCCTGTATTGTCTCCAGTCACTTAGCGGGTTGTTTGTATGCTTATTGATACATCTACTTTTTGCAATTAAAACACCATATTCTTGAAATTTAAAAACAATTTTACAAAGCTTTCTAAATATTTGGGTTTTTTAACAATTAAAATTTTAAAAGTAACCAATTCTCTGAAGAAATAATAGGTTAAATGAAATATTTTTTTCCTATGCAGTTAAGTAACCCTCAGACTGCTCTATTAAGACAAGCAGGGAAATTAGATATAATTCATAAATACACTCCTTTGTCTTACCTTTTTTTGGGGAGATTTACAAGGATCAAAAACTTGCGTTTCTTCACATTGACAGAAAGCCAATATTAGAATTTTTCAGTGGGTAAATAAACTTTATTTAATAAAAGATTAAGCTTTAAAGTACTGCAAATAAATGTTTGAGAATTAATTACTAGTCTTATTTCTTCTTATTCTGGGAGTGGAAGGCATAGATACACATGGTGAGATCTCTGCAGTACTATAGATTGAACTGGTAATGTTAAATATACTTGAGGTTACCAGACACTTTCCCCTGTAAGACTGTACTTCCAATTGTTTATTAATTTACCAGACTTTTACCAGTTACACTGACATTTTCCTTGCTGTGTTTGTTGTACTCTCATTTTCTTTCTTGGGAAAACTTCAGCTAGAACTGATCAGCTAGTGAAGTCTAGTACTTTGCTTGCAGACATGCCCCTTGCTCCCAATGGCTTTCTTCGTAAACCTTCTTAGTGGAGAATTATAAACAGGTGTAGAGCATAATCATAAGGAGGTGAAGAGGAGAAACCAATGTAGGTGAAAAGAGAAGAATGCCTCCTGACCTGGTGTCCTCCCCTGTACCTCCTGAGGGAGCAACAGTGCACACAAATGTCACATACTAGTGCTAGTAATGAACCCTCCTCCATACATGGATATTCCCATCCAGCCACCTTTATACTAAAACAATTGCTTGCTTAGTTTTCTTGATAAAATGTCAGATTAAGACAGTTCTCAAGATAGGAATTGCAGCAGCCTTTCACAGCATATTTTATGTATTGATATTTGGGAGATATTGAGATTTGATTAAAAATCTCTAAATAAAAATCTCTGAAGTGTGCAATCGCAAACTATTGTGCCATTAACAGAAACATCATACTGTTTTTTGTAGTCTTATTAGTAGTCATTCTTTTAAATAAGGCTCAGACACAAATTTATTTCCATTCTACTGGATTTAATTTGTCATTCCAAAAATTTCTGTGTATTTCAACTATGTTAGGAAGCCTTGTGTTTTCTCCACTTAGGGTCGTCTACAAGCTTTTAGCTTCACAAAGTGAAGGCATCAGGGTGCAAGCTCTAAAAGTGATGGGATACTTCTTAAAGCATCTTGCTCCAAAGTAAGTATTGTTTGAGGTCTTAAAATAACCCCTCCAAAAAAAGATTGAGAAAGAGTAGGTTGTGACACATACATGCTATATATTATTTTGAGTATATATTATTTGGTGTGTCTATATACACACGTTTGTACATAAAGTAAAAGAAGTTATGCTGGGGGCTAATCACTAAATATGCTTCACTGAATAGGAGCTACTATTCTTCAGGTACCCTTCAATTTTTTTGCCATTAATACATTTCTGATGTGGTGGAATTAGTTGTTATTGGCAACTAGTGCCCAGGCATTCTTCCTTTCTTACCAAGTTAATTTAATACTTACTTGCAGTATGGCTCCCTGCTTTTTAAACTGCTCTTTTTCCATAATTCCACTGAAATCAGTAGCAAGAATTAGACTGGTGAGATTGAACCCTGTTTTACTTACTGAGAACTAGATTTAATATGTCTCAAGTTGCTACAATAGGAGTATCTATTGAGATCGCTGTCCATGGTTGTATTTTTCAGTGAAATGAGGACAAATATTCCCTTTCCTTAGTGTTTACCAAGATATCCCTAAGGGTGCGTCAGATTTTTGGGCCTATGGGTGAATGGACCGCATTTATGGAAGAAAGTGAGCTGTCTTCTGCCTGTCCTTAGGGAATGAGTTGTCCTTTCAGAATTTGAATCCTTGCCCTTTTCCTTAACCAAAAGTGAAAGGCTTAAGTTAAAAAAAAGAAAAAGATGTTTCCAGTGATTTCATATTTCTCGAGGCATACTTTTTAAACTTTTTTCTTCCCCTAAAGCAAGTTGAATACATGAGTTTATTTTATCTTTCTGTACTGTTTTAGGAGAAAAGCTGAAGTCATGCTTGGACATGGATTGTTCTCTTTGTTGGCTGAAAGGCTGATGCTTCAGACAAGCTTAATCACCATGACCACATACAATGTCCTATTTGAGGTAGTAATACACTGTAGTTAGGATCCAATCTTCCTAATTACTTGTAAGACATTGTTAGAAAATTGCTTACATATTTGTGCTGATATGTTCCAGATGACATTAAACTTTAGCATGATGCAGCTGAGCGCTGCTTTTTTTTTTCTCCAAAGCTCACTACTTGAGATCCCACCCCCCACCCCCGGCTTAACTTGGTTATGTTCATTATGAACAATTCTAGATAATGAGTAACCTGAATGTCTGAAGCAGACACTCATATATATGTGGAATTTTATTATAGCAATCCTCTTGCCTTATGATGATTGTTTTGGTTAGATTCGGGTTTCTCTTCCAGTGTATTTAAAATAACAGTGTGTGCTTAAGAGAAAGCAAAAAATAGTTTAGAGTAAAATTTTAGGAACAGGATGAAATAAATTATTAAGAAAGAGAACAAGTGAGTTTTTTGGATAATTTTTAGAACCATGGTAAAATAATGATGGTGCTGTATGAAGGATATTTCAAAATATTTTTTCAGGAAGCTGTCTTTATGAACATTGATATGGCATCTTCTTCTTTTTTGCTAGATCCTAACGGAACAGATTTGCACTCAAGTGATACATAAACAACATCCTGACCCAGATTCAACAGTGAAGATACAAAATCCTCGTAAGGATGATATATATTTTTAAATGCTACTGTAAGAAAAGTCTACTCAAAAAAAACCACATGAGAAAGCTTATTAATTACATCCACCAGTCTTAATTCTGATCTCAGTTTTACATAGCCCTTCATACAAAAGGAAAGATAATGTGCATTTAGTTGGAGTTATTTAGGAAGTATGGCTCTATAGCTTTTTGAATGACGTTTTACGTGTCTAAATGTGTATGTAGTTCATAACTCACCCTTTTTGGCTGTGCAGCCATGTTATGAAATGGGTTTTCAAGACTTGCATGCACAGGATACTTTGATTTAATATATGTGAAGGTTCCAGCAAAATTCTGATTGCATTATTTAGTGATGTCAGACTAAATTACCTGAAATATGGAAACAGCCTTCATCTTAAATTACATTCAGTACGACAGTGCTAGATGGAAAGTAGGAGAAATGTGTCTGCTCACTGTTTTGGTTAGCTTACTTTATGGGAAATATCTTGATATGAAACTTTAGATGTCTTTTGAACTAAGAGAAAATACTGATCTCCTTTCCTGAATTATATGCATTACTAATGTGCTCTGTAAATAATACAATGGACTTATGATAGCTTTGGGAGTTCTTTTTTCTGGAGAAAGAATAGATTTTTCACTTTCATAGCTGCTTTATCATTAAATGTAGGTTATAGTTGTGGGTTTGCTTCATGTGGAAAGTGGGGGAAGAGAAAGAAAAGCGAAGCAGATACAGAGGAAAGAAATCTGGTTGCAGTATGGCATTTGCCTTCTGGTAAATCTGTATTGAAGCAAGAGATGTGAGGAGATTTCTGTTGCTTTCTCTTAAGATTTTTGAAGTTGGCAGTCACTGCTGCAGTTAATACAGATTATTTGTAGCGTGAGGTATGAGTCTGGAATTATCTAGGTCTAGTAGGAAGAATGACTTCTAGAGTACGTTTTTAAGATCAGTGCTAATATCAAATAAGGAATTTCTCTTTTTAAAGAAATTGTACAAAGGTGTACTGAAACTATCACAGTGACCATTTTGAAATTGCACCCTAATTTATTTAGAGTTACCTTTTTTAGAAAGTAACAAGACAAACTTTAACTTTAAACTTTAAAAGTAACAAAACAAACAACAAAAACAAACAAAAAACTTTTCTAAAGTAACAAGAGTGGTTACTGCCCCACTGCTTCAAAAAGTGGACCACAATCACAGTTTTGACCATCTCCTAAAATTATAGAAAACATTATGCTCATAAGAGATGAAATTTTATATCAGGAAGGTTTTGCCCTCTTTCTCAAACTTTTTTATTACAGAAATTGTTATGTGTAATCGGAAGTTGTTCACATTCCTCAAAAATTCATTATTATTAAGGTAGAGCAAATTCTATTCATTTTTCTTCTATATTGATTGTATAATAGATGCATTGTACTATGTGAACTTCCTTCAAAAAAGGTTCTGATAGGTTCTGATAGCTTGTCATTTGTCATGCAGTAACATTTGTGTTGCTTAAACCTGATAGTTCAAAAAAATTTCAGAATAATTTAACTTGTATTCTATTTTCTTCAGCTGTATAGGCCTGCAAATCCCCCTCATGGTGACCAGGTTCCAGAAGTCTTGGAAGAAGGGATTTGTATTAGTTAAACCTTCTTTTCAAATGGAGATGTGCTTTTTTCTCAGTATAAAACTTTTTGATGTAGTGTGACTTTTCTTGTACAAACAATATTGGAAGATGTCCTGTGTTTTATGCTGTGCTTAGCACTAACATTTTGTTGCTCGTGAACTGTTTTACAGAGATTTTGAAGGTTATTGCAATCCTGCTGCGTAATTCTCCACAGTGTCCAGAAACTCTGGAAGTTCGGCGAGCCTTCCTTTCAGATATGATTAAACTTTTTAATAACAGCAGAGAAAATAGGAGGTAAGATAGCTTGTTATATGCACATGTATGCAAAGTAAGTGACATCTTCTTGTAAATTAGACTCATTAAGCAGATACAGCTTCATTGCTGTTCAGCAAATTATATAGTATACTCTTCAATATGTAAAATTAGAGAAGCTTGCACATAGCAGTTGTTTTAAACATGAAGAATACCTGACTTGGCTGATGTGTGTTTCTAAGATATGTTTCGAAATCAGATTAAATAGCATGTGTGTATTCTGCAGGAGTTTGTTGCAGTGCTCTGTCTGGCAGGAGTGGATGCTTTCCCTTTGCTGTTTTAATCCAAAGACTTCTGAGGAACAGAAGATAACTGAGATGGTGTATACCATATTTCGAATTTTGCTCTACCATGCAATCAAATATGAGTGGGGTGGCTGGCGTGTTTGGGTGGATACACTGTCGATCACGCATTCAAAGGTGAGTGTCTGAAATAGCCGGGAAATTCTTTTACACTGTGTAATTAGACTTAAAGCCTTAAAGTGGTGTATCATACAGTAAGATAGTCTTGAAGTGAAGGTCAGTAGTTAAATAAAAGCTCAGTGTTTATGTCTGTTACTGGGCATAACTTTAAAATATTTGACAATTAAATGCTAATTTTGTTGCCTGAACACAAATCTTTTTTTTTTGTTGTTGTTCAAATTGTGATTGTGTTAGTTTATAGTGAAAATGGCATGTATTTTTGAAAATGAGATAATCAAATTTCAGGAGTTTATTTCTGAAAACTTTTAGTGCTGGTTTTAGTTTTTAATAATGGCATGAACACAAGGTGGCGCACCATATCTATTCATAAACAAAAATACCTTTTAGTAACATCAAAAGGCTGTAAAACAAACCAGTAAAAAGCAAAGAAATCAAAGTTAAGACAGATGCTTCAGCTGTTAAGCTGTCATGGAATACAGAGTGAGAACGCAAATCCTTGCAGTGCGAATGAGACTATTACTCTTCATTATTCTTCTGTCTGATTTTTTTTTTTGTTGTTACAACCAGAATTATATCATAAAAGTTACTAGTGGGTCTTTGAACAAGGCACAGTGGTATAAAAGATAACTGCCCTGCCTTGTTCTGAACAAAAGAGTGAGGCCAGCATGGGCCTCACAATTATTCTGGTTTATCAGAAATATTTACCTAAGATGAATTAAATGATATATTTCCAAATGCATGAAACTTAACCATGCAAAAAGGATATCTGTTAATCCTAAAGACCACTTTATGATTCTAAGGAATTGTTAATATTTCTGAGGTCCTTGATTTTAAATGATTTTTTTTTCTCAAAAAAGTCAGTCTCTATGCACAGCAAGAATACTATTATTATGCAGCTCTATTTATAGCACTCAGAGCTCGATGGTGGATTATTGGGCTATGGGGAGACAAATGTAGAAATCTATATAATAAAAGTATGCGAAATAGTATCATTAAATATTCACTCAGCTAAATAAAATCCAGGTGCAAAGAATCCAGGATCAAATTTTAACCCTTACAGAGATCATACTTTAGTTGTTTAAATATCCTTCATCTTTCTTTGTGTTGGCTCTGCACTCTTCAGAAAACCTGTTTCCTTGCTTTCCCCCAAGATGCAAAGGCCGTGGGTGGAGCAGATTGTACAATGGCAAGCTGTAGCCAGAGTAAAGATCCCTAATGTGCTTTTGTAGAAACAGGCATAATTTAAAGCATTTCTGTGATTGCTGGGAATTGCTGGGGAACTGTCCCTGGGGAAAGATGGAGAGGTGAGTGAAGCAAGGCCACCTTTCTACCTCTGTTACACACAGCTTTGGTGTGTGGAATTTAAAAACTATCTAGAACATTATCTTATAAGCTGTGGTTCTATTCTTAGACTCTTCTTGTAAGATAATGTAATGTCAGAAATCTCATTTAATCAGCTTCTTTGTCAAAATGATTATATGGATTTTTGGTCATTATCTTCAGTAACTTAATATGGCTAATCACTGGTCTAGTGTTCATAGAAGAAAAACCAAGAATTTATTGTGATGCCATGGCCAAATGTTAAGAAAAAAGCCCCAGGTTTTGGTAATACAAAAAAATTGAGGTACAGAGAATGTTACTTCTGGTTTGTTGTTGGTTTTTTGGGGTTTTTTTTTTTGGTGGTTGTTGTTGTTTGTTTTTTTTTCTTTCAAAAGGCTGTATGTTTTTGTACAATAAATACCAGAGTGAATGAGAAGATGATGTGCTGCACTCTTTCTGTTTCTTGTGTTTGGTTCCTGGCATGCTGGCACAGTGAGGTGTCTTTGGCTGTAGAAGTAACTCTGTGTCTGTTTACCCAAGTCTAACTTTGTTGGCTTTCCAGTCAGTATGTAAGGACTGTTTGTTCTTCCAACCTACTTCAGAGGAAGTTGAACAACGGCAATGTTAGAAGTTTGTGAGTGTGGGCAGAGCTAGCAGCAGAGTGGTGTGATTTCGAAGGAATCATAAAGGAGTTCATTTTGTTTGGATGTTGGTGCTAATATTATGCAGTTCCAGAAGCCTAAACGAAAAGAAAAATAAAAGCATCCAGAAACTAA
The DNA here is from genome assembly GCF_963921805.1 of Phalacrocorax carbo. NCBI lineage: Eukaryota > Metazoa > Chordata > Aves > Suliformes > Phalacrocoracidae > Phalacrocorax > Phalacrocorax carbo. The sequence continues at coordinate 68,180,304 of NC_087516.1, read as the reverse complement.
CTTAATAATAGTGATATGAATGATGACGCAATAATAAAGGAATTTAAATTTTTTTCACTGTTATTGTGCATTTGCTTTTTGAACTGCTTTATAATACATTTAATTTATGCAACCAGCAATATAAAGCTAGATGGTGTTTCATAATTGTCTTTTAATTACATAAGCATAAATTAGGATAAACCACAAAGAAAGCTCTTTGTGGAAAAGCCTTACTAATCACTTGAAAATATCCTTATAAACTGATATTAATATCTAATGATAATGAATTTTAATTGCTCTGATTTTACTTCTTTTGAAGATTCTTGTATCCTGTTCCACCAATATTAAGATTCATACAGATTCACACATAACAGTGTAGACATAATTCAGCAGGCAAATTGGTTGATGCTAAGTGCATCTCAGATGTTTTTGATTTCTAGCATGCTTTCAAAGTAACGTGGGAATTATGGGAAGAAAAATATTTCCTTAACATTGCTAAGAGAATAACCAATTGGTGTTTTTATTGTTTCATCTCTAATTGTATTGTGTTACTGCTTACTTTTCCTTTTTACAACCCTTTGCGCCATTCTTGCCACTAATTTATAACACCATTCTATGATAAAGAACTAGTGTATAAAGGACTAGTGTTACAGAATTGGATAGGTTTTGTAGAGCTACACATCAAGATACATGCAGCTGCTATAAAAAGCCAAAGAAACTCAATTGCAATTTTATTGTCCAGTTTGATAGATTTCCTGCCACCTTTGTAGCAGGGAAGCTGTTTGTCACTGTAACCCTCTCCTCCAACAGCTGCACGTTTTATAAGCAGCAACGGCTTTTCTAGCATAATTGCACAACATTGGTTTCCTTGCACTCAGAATTTAGAAGGTGTGTGTAACCTTTTTTAAAGCCAAATTTCTTAGAATTACTCGTGTACTTTGCTCGTTTCTGTATTACTTCTTTTTTGTTTTCCAAGTACTACCATAGTGTATACAAAGATGTTTAATGTGTGGCTTCTAGTTCAATAAAAATGTTAATGAAAAAATTAAATCACAGCTCCAGTTTGTTCTAACCAGCCAGTGCTGAATTTATGAAAGTGTCTAAGCAGGTCTGCTTTTTAAACATTGTAACCATGCTAGCTAGGCCTTAGATTTTGTCTGCCTAGCCATGTTACTTTATAAAAAGGACCAATGATTTGGGGATTAATAATAGGAAACAAGTAAAGAATGGTGGACAACTTGCGTTTTTTGACCTCTCAGCTTCCCCAAGTTTTAAAAGACTATAATGATTTACACAGTATAATATGTTCCTAAATTATCTGAATGTTTTAAACTACTGGGGAAAACTAACATTTGCTTATTTTGGGCCCTTAAATACATTTTACTACTTTAAAGTTGCTTCATGTTACCATGTGATTTGGTTAAAGAAAAGATATTTGGGTAGAATCTTTTTTTTTTTCTTTAAGTAGCTCAAGAAATTTTCATTGAGTAAGACTTAAATTGTTAATATATGTAAGGTACAGTTTTATTGCTGTTTAAGTGGAAATTGCTGTATAAATGGAAAAATTGTGTTTACTGATCTGAATGGGAAGAAGTATAATCTTAAAACTTTAGTATTATGACTTCAACATGCAGTGTGTTCCTAAATAATTGTTAGTTTTCAGTCTAAGCAAGTACAGTTGTAATAAACACTGGTGAGTGTTAAGTAAATCGGTATGTTCTTTGGCGCCCTGCTCATTTGAGACAGGAGAAAAAAAAGTGTGTACAGAGTTTACATGTGTTATGTTTGCCTGATTTTCATCACTGTCAGATGAGGGAAGACCAGCAAAAGCCACAAAGATTAGGTGGTGGAGGAGTTAATATATGATGGCAATTTAAAAACTGATTTGCAAAGAAGTGAACATGGCTCAGTAGTTTTAGAAAGCAACAGGTCATCAGGATCTCTGGAGTCCAAATCTCTCTGGCATTCCTGAGTTATTGAGGATGGTTTTATCTTCATTTTTTCTCCCTATCTTGAAGAAGGTGGGGTCTCCCACAGTGTTACGTGCAGGCATTTTTGAAGGCTTCGGATGTTCTTCAGTCCTCTGAAAATTGTGTCTGCATTGCCCTGAGGGAAAGCGGAGGTAGCTAGCCAAGGGGGTCATTGTACTACTGCAAGGTTTTGGTTTTCAGTTGTGCTATGCCCAATGTATCAATGAAGCAAAGCTGGGGGGATGCAGATTAAGTAACACACTTGAAATGCTTAAATAAGGGCTTCATTCTTATGGTATAAATAGTTATATATAAGAAATTATTGCTCATCATAGATAGAAATGATTCTCAGGGAGGGTCACGTGACTTAAGTAGAGCAGAAGGAACTTGTAGACTAGAATATGCAGCCTCCTTTAAAGCTGTGTACCCTCTAAGATATGTGGCTATGACTCAATCCTTCACCTTTTCTAGGTGTTACCTTGTTAAGCTTCTTTTGTAGTAGGTGTGTGGGAAGACTTTTCCTAGTCAATGCCTATGAGGAGAAGAAAGTATTTTCATTATTCATCAGGCAGACTCGTCAGGAGGAGGGATCTGTACCACTGATGGGGTCTTATGCATGCAGCATGTATGGTTAGTGGGGAGCTCCTCCATCTCATTATTCACTCAGTTTGAGGGAGTGCAATGTCATGAATAAAGCTGCAGGATGCTCAAATTTGGCTAATTCAAACTGAAAGAAAAGTGAAATAGGGGTTGGGAATAGAGTGAGCAAGTTAAACTGAGAATTTATGAAGCAGGAAAGAACAGGATCAGCTGGGTAGAGGAAGCTGCACAGAGGCCTTAAGAGTGATAGAAATTTGCTACTGTTAGAGACGTGCCAGAGGTATGAAAAAGCAGAAATGGGGAAACATCTGCAGAAAGAAGTAATACATAAAAAGGCAAACAGCTATGAGAGAGTTTCCTAAGCAAAGATGACCTGAAGAAATAATGGATTCTCATCTGTGTAAGCTGATATAAAAATAATTGGAAGATGGGGATCTGTGTCTGCAGCATCAAGAATTGTTAGTGACCTCCTTTGCTGCTGCTGCAGAGTTTGAGGTAGACCTCCATACTTGCTGCTGCCTGTGTTCAGGTTGTGGCTGTGTTGCGTCTGTGGGGACTGAATTGGGCCTCTGGTCCATAGTTGAAATGGCAGATGTGGAGTTGCTGCTACAGGGCTGCCCACAGCACATGGAGACATTGGAAAAGGATGGCCAAAGAGAAAAGTGCACAAGACCTATAGTTGGGTGTTATGACAATGCAGAGCGGTAAACACTGACTTTAGTTGCAACATATTTTTTCTTAATAGCTAAATATCAAATGTGCACAAGGCAGAATTTGACTGTCTACTGAACTGTAGCAATGGTGGCAGAGATTGGGACAGAGAGGAAATATATACCTTGAGAGGATAATGTGCTCATGTCTTGCAATTTAAACAAATTCAAAGCAATAGTTGCATTGGTGAAAATGATCAAATACATGTTTGGTATGCTGTTTCAATTTGTTATTGCATGGTGATGTAACAGTAAGCTATACCTTGACTTGATTTGAAAATAAAACACTGCCAACATACATAAAAGTATCTCTCAGATAAGCAAAGAGTTTTATGAATTATGTTGACTAGCACTTGCTTTCTTATTCTAGAAATTATTTGTGTGCATATTTTTTCCCAAACTGAGGAGAAAAAAGGCAAAAGTATTGCTAGTTAGATGAAAATGCAGGATGCAGGAACATGAAAGTGTCTTGATACAGTGTTCCCTCTCCCCCAGCCTTGTGTCTCAGTGAATGCTTTTTTGGTGGAAGCTTCAACTCCTTCTGAAACTTCTTACGTGTAGTGTCCTGCATAACATGTTAATTTGTTTTTCTTAGCTTTCTTCTGTGAACCACTCAGAAATAACCCAGAGATTCCTCAGGTCAGTGGGTTACAGACTGTAAGTCAGTCTATGGCGCACACAGTACCTCTGTATCTTTTGCTTCACTGAATTGAAAATTAGGTTTGATATCTTCAGATATTGGTGTCTCCCATCTAAACAAACCTGGTTTTGTTTGGAGATTAGTTTCCTCTTTTCAACAGTTAGTGTTGCTAGAGGAGAAGTGGAAAAACAGGTCAATAAAGTTCTTATTAAGACTTAAAAAGTCGTAACACTTTCTGGAATTATGAAGAGTTTATTGATGGTGTCAGCAGCACAGGAGCTGGTTTTCACTGAGCACACTCTGTAAGGCAACAGCAGCACTATATAATTGTCTAACCTGTCTGGCAGACATTCCCTTCCCTGCTCTCTACTCCTCCAGATTGCCCACCTGATAATGAAAAAAGGACAAAGTCTTAATGTATAGTTAAAATATTTTCCCTATGTTATTTAATGCAAATGTCAATCATCTTAACCTTTTTCATTGCTGTATGCTAATTTTTCTCCTTGGCAATTAGTAAATGTTGGATGTCAAATTAAGTTAAAATTAATGGCAGAGGCAAATGTTGCAGTTATTATCTCACAAGTGTCTTTAACTAGTAGTGCGTAGAGATTCATTCCAAACATTGCAAACAGCTATGGATTAAACATCAAATGATGGTGAAGATTAATGATTGGCCTTTTAGCTCACTAATTTAGAACCATTTCTAGTAATTAATTTTGTATTATCAGCTTTACAGTTGCAAATGTCTTAAGGAAAATAAAAAATGGCTTGACTTAAGTACATTTAAGGTTCTTCAAGCTAGCAGTTGTCTTGTTCTGTGCTTGCAGATCCTCATGTTTAATCATTAATACCTTTATATACTATCGTTGTCTACTTGTATTTAGTAATCATAACTTCTGCTTCATTTTGCACTTCCGTTGATACTGCTTATGTGAACCTTAGCTGTTTTCTTTGTAAGGTGTATTGTTTGGCTTTGTGAACTTGTGTGCTTTATAAGCGCCATGTTATGCAACAGAAGTGTAGGGGAAGAATTGTCCAGTGCCTCCTACAAAGCACCACTATTCCTTGGTTTCCAGTCAAACCAAATTACTAATTAATGTACTGAGCAGAGCTGTTTATATAGGCTTGTTGAAAAGGTGGATTTTACAAAGCAGTATTTGTTAAATTTGTTTTCTTTTTTATATAAATAAGAAGAACCCAAAATCAAAATCCATGTTTGAAAAATACTGTTTTAGGTAGTCTGTGTAATTTTGTGCATTGCTATTTTAATTTGAATTTTACTTAAAGGACAGTATTTAATAAATTAAATGACAAGAATTCTTCCTGATGTTTATAGTGGAAGTAGAAATCGCTATCCTTTTAAAGTGGATTTTGGCTTTTTTTGTGAACAATGTTCTCCTGTAGTTCTGTACTGGCTCATTTTCTTTACTAGTGTGTCTCTCCTTGCAGTTTTATGCATTGTTCTTAAATCAATGTAAATCCTTGTCAGATGGCTCTCGTATTTATTTGCTCTTAAGTTTACATTGCCCATCTGTAAAGATACATTGTCTGTATTGACCTTCTTGCCACTTTTTTTTTTTTTTTTTTTTTAAATTTGAGTAGTAGTGATTAACAATCCTGAAGAGCACCGTTGCCCTGTAATGACTTCCAAACCATTGTCTATGATGCAGACTGTGGAATTATATTGCATCCCTGTACCATACATTCATTGTATATTTAACTGTTGATCGTAGCTGAGCAAAGATCAACTTCTTGCAAAGTTGGTTGCATCTCTAACCTGTACAGTCAGTTGAACTCATACTTGTAACTTTCAACAGTCTTAGTTGGAAAAAACCCAACTACTCAGTTTGTAATTGATGAGTTACATGTTAGCATTAAAATTTAATATCTAGACACCTGTGGTGCCTATCTGACTTCAAGGAAGTGCATGTAGGTTATTAGGAAAAACAAAGCATGCAACAGGAAACTCTGAAGAGAAAAAAGAAAGTAGCATGGGAAGATTTTGAATAATGAATGAATAAGATAAGTATATATTCCTAATAAATACTGGGGGGCTTTGCTGAAACAGTGGATAGATTTTAGATAGTTTTGTGATTGTTTGGATTATAAAATATAGGGAGTCCTAGATCTAGATGAACTTTTCTTCCAGCACTAGAATTTTAAGTGTCTGTAAAATTAAATGAGAAGTTATGATGTGAAGGAAAGAGCTTGGAGGAAGGGGGAGTCCATTATAGGCAAGGAAGTAAGAGCTTAAGCTATTAAGAATAACTGAAATCTTGGCTATGGCATGTTTGTTAATGAGGCAGTGAAGTTGATAATGAGGGGCCAGAAAATTTGGATCTTTCAGTAATGTAGTATGAAGTGTGACATGCACATAATGATCTTGTTTAGGATCGCAGAGATGTGGCAGGATGGCTCCCACGACTTGAGTGATGTAATGAAGGGATACCAGCTCTTTAGGAATCGCAGACTGGGAAGATGAGGAATGGGAGTTGCCCTTTACGTGAGACAGCGGTAGGTGTGCATGGAGTTCTGCCTGGGGGTGAATCAGGGGCCAACTGAGATTAGGATTAGAGAGAGGACAGGTAAAGGTGACATTATAGTGGGCATCTGTTACAGGCTGCCTGACCAGAAAGAAGCAGCAGATGAGGACTTCTACAGACAGATAGGAGCAGCCTCATGTTTGCAGGCCCTGGCCCTCATGGGTCTGATATATGCTGGAGTGACAACACAGCAGGATAAAAGCGATCCAGAAGGTTCCTTGAGTTCATTGACAATTTATTCCTCCTCCAAGTGATAGAGGAGCCAATGAGGAGAGATGTTTTGCTGGACCCTTATACTCACCAAACAACAAGGGGCTTGTTGGGAACATGAAGGTCAAAAGCAGTCTTAGCTGCAGTGACCATGAGATAGTGGAGTTCAGGGTCCTGAGGGGAGGGAGGAGAATAAAAGCAAGCTCACAACCCTGGACTTATGGAGAGTGGATTTTGACTTGTTTTCAAGCAAGGTTGATCTAATGCTGTTAACAAGGTGATAAATTTGGTTAGGAAGAGAAAATACGAAGCTGCAATAGGGTTTTGTAAAGGGGATTGGCTTGGTAGCACACTAGAAAAAATTCAGCATTACAGAAAGAGAGTACATCACAGGTTATACAACCTGAGCTATAACTACCTGACCATTTCTCCAAAAGTAGTTGCCAGCATTGTAGAATATGTTCGTGGAGTAGAAAGTGAGAAGCCATAAAGCAGGTTGCTTTTACTCCTGCTTGTGAGTTTAATGAGACTTACACTGAAATGATGCATGAAAATATGGATGCTCACATATTAAAGATTTTTTGAAGAGCTGGATAGGTTGCAGGAGGAGGTCACACCAAGGATTCTAGTCCTTCAGAATGAAAAATCATTCTTTATAGATGGTCCTGTTTCTTTACCATCTTATGGGCTTTTAAAAACATTGTTATAGTATGTTAAACAAACCAACCGAAACAAAATAAACCTTGAAAACATGGCATTTCTTCCTCATTGAGGTGTTTTTGATAATTCAGCCATAATTAGTGACTAGAGATTGAAGCCTGACTTGACTTTCAAAATGAAGGATAATTTAAAAAAAAAAAAAAAAAAAGTGCATAGATTTGGAACAAATGATCCAGGGGAGATTTAATCTCTTGATTTCTAAAGCCAAGGCTGGACAACTTTCTGGATGCTGTTGTCCAGTTCATGTTACTGGGCTCAATGTGTAGGGAAGAGGGTTAAAATCAAGGGCTCTGTGGTAGATGATCTGATGTTACTTTCTGGCCTGAACCTCAGTGATTCCTTGAAGTGCTAGGGGAAAGCAGCTGTAACAGAATTGACGATAGGCTTTTAGAATGCATTTAAAGTTATATTCCGTGATGCTTGCAATTTGCTTTAACCAGGTTGGCAATTTATCAAAGCACTTAGGTAGCTAGGGCTGCCGGCACTTAGAACTTTATATTGCTGTTAAAGCTTGTGTTTTGTAAGGACCGGTGCAAGCAGCAAGTGTTGCTTGAAGAATCTCTTGCAACACTGTGAAAGTGCTCTCTTTGCAAGGTGGATTTAGTAACTGCCAGCCCTGCAAAACATCTCTATGATTTGTTCTATTAAGATTGAATTGTTGCTGTTATTGAACATGTTCTGTGAGTCATGTACTATAGTTTGAGCACTGAAGAAAATCATGCTTTGTAACAGGTCCCTCCAGCCACTGTCTTGTGATCATGTTAGTGTCATCGTGCCTATCCCCATCTGCACTGGGGAGAAATGGCAGCAGAAGTAATGGAATTTGACATACATGTCTCCCTCATTTGCCCCTTTCCAAAAAAAAAAAAAAAAAGTGCCACCTCATCTTCATCTTTGTCCTGCTTTGCCTTGGTTCAAGGAAGCTAGTGAAACAAGATTTTGAGTCTAGACCTGAGACTTGTTCAATGGTTTTGGAAGCAGCATAACCAGAGTATAATCCAGGTCTCATACTTGGATGTAGCTTAACAATGTTAAAAAAGTAAGTATGCAGTGGAGCTAAAGCCTGCAAATGCTTTTGAGTCATCATTTTCCCCCATGTATTTTTTCAAAATGAATGTTGCAATAACAAGTCTGATACTGCTGGCAGAAATGAGTAATGGTAGCTATGTCATCACAGATTTGTTACAGGTGTATTTGCATTGCATAGGTAATGTGTATATGTATTGTGGGTCAGTGTGCTCTCTGGGAAGTAAATATGATACACTTTGCTGAAATAAATGAACAGTATTTTTATTTGTTGAATGTCTTTTTTGATGGAATAAAACTTTTTAGTAGTTTCGGAAATGGAGGAAGGAACAGGGAGAGAGAGACGAGGGTAAGCTAGCTGGAGATAAGTTTAAGTTGTCATGATTTCTTCTTCAGAAAAGTAGTGATTTGACCAAAAGTAGCAGATTTGCATAATAATGTTTTTTAAAACAAATTATAAGGGCAAGGGAGAGCTTATTAGCATGATCTGTTTTGGGTTGCTTTTGACATCCAGACCTGGTACAGTTGAGGAAGGATTTCTAAACTAATAATGCCCCCACATGGCATATTTAGCAATACCCTAAAATCAAATATTTCGTATACCCATTGTGACAGATAGATGAACTTTCAGTCATTTGTAATCATTCGCACTTTTTTGTTTGTACATAACTGATTTAAAACTGGTACAAGAGGAGGAAGATATCCCAGTTTTATTGCTAGAGACTCAAATTTCAATTAAATCATCTTGAACAGATAACATGCTTCAGGTCATGTGTTAGAATAGTACACTGCTCTTACAGTACTTTAATTTATATTTGATTGATGGAGAAATTAGTATGTTAAAAAGCCAGTGTTAAATGTTAGTATGTTAAAAAGCACAACCTGCCAAGAATATTCCTTTTTATCTTTGTTCTTTCTTTGCTCCTCTCTGATTTGTTAACTGTAACTTCTATTACCTTTTTGACCTGTCAAGTTAGTTTTTGACTTACATGTATCGTCTTAAGAGAATATATTCCAACTGATTAATTGTCACTTTGAATACCATGTATGTGGAATTTTTAGATGAGATCCAAATGAATGAGGTTAGTATGTAAGAGGATAAAAAAATGTGCATTTGTATATTTAGTAGAACATACTGCTCAGCTTTGTCTATGGAAAATGTTTATCATAAATAAAATGGTTTAAAAAAAATAAAACTGTCAGCTGCAGCCTATAAGTTGGGAAAATTTTGAGAACTAAGCTTACAGATAAACAAACGCTTCTGTTATAGGAGATAAATCTAAATCCTAAATAGAAAGGTATGGATAAACTAAATTGAATGACAGCATAATAAAAACTTCAGTTAGTCTAGTGAGATTTTCTTTCAACACACAGCTATTTATTTGGGCAATTAGTTTTATCGGTATGTATATAAAGAATTTTTCTATCTGGGACTTCTTTTATATACTTAAAAACAATAATTTTTTTCAGCTTATCTGTAGGAAGGTCATCTCACTTTAATCAGATTGTGTAGCTTTTCTCACGTGCCTTTTAGACTGGGTGAATAGCATTCACCAGAAGAAAAATCCTCTGGAAAATTTTGGGTATCATTTGGAGGCCCTTAGGTGTTTGGCTACATTACATGCTTCTCTATCCTCTGACTTTGTGGGATTGTATCTTTTTTATGTAAGCTTCTTGAAAGTTTATTTATCCTTGTGGACTGTTGTGCATACTCAAGGTGCTAAAATGATGTGAAAGCTCACCTATAATAAGTGCCCCTGCTACTTCTCACTGTGTCCCCCCCTACAAAGAGATTGATGCTGTCAGCTATCTCAAATTTAGTAATTTTCTGGCTGCTATGCTGTCGCATTTTTATCTGCATTCTGTACAAATACATGAATGCAAATAGCACAGATAACTCTACTTAGAGATGACTGTAATTAGCCTAGGAAATAATGCAAGTGTTACCTATGAATATTAAACTTTAAACATTTTCACTTCTTTTACTAGAAGTAGTCTTTAAAACTCTGAGTACTTCTAGTAAACATTTAATTTCCTGTCCTTAGGATCAGTCTAGGATTTTTTTTATTCTGGCATTACTTCTTCTTTTTCTTTTTCTTTTTCTTTTTCTTTTTCTTTTTCTTTTTCTTTTTCTTTTTCTTTTTCTTTTTCTTTTTCTTTTTCTTTTTCTTTTTCTTTTTCTTTTTCTTTTTCTTTTTCTTTTTCTTTTTCTTTTTCTTTTTCTTTTTCTTTTTCTTTTTCTTTTTCTTTTTCTTTTTCTTTTCTTTTCTTTTCTTTTCTTTTCTTTTCTTTTCTTTTCTTTTCTTTTCTTTTCTTTTCTTTTCTTTTCTTTTCTTTTCTTTTCTTTTCTTTTCTTTTCTTTTCTTTTCTTTTCTTTTCCCCTTTCCCCTTTCCCCTTTCCCCTTTCCCCTTTCCCCTTTCCCCTTTCCCCTTTCCCCTTTCCCCTTTCCCCTTTCCCCTTTCCCCTTTCCCCTTTCCCCTTTCCCCTTTCCCCTTTCCCCTTTCCCCTTTCCCCTTTCCCCTTTCCCCTTTCCCCTTTCCCCTTTCCCCTTTCCCCTTTCCCCTTTCCCCTTTCCCCTTTCCCCTTTCCCCTTTCCCCTTTCCCCTTTCCCCTTTCCCCTTTCCCCTTTCCCCTTTCCCCTTTCCCCTTTCCCCTTTCCCCTTCCCTCCCCTTCTTTCCTCTCTCTCTTTCTTTTCTTGACGGGTACAGAAAACCTTGCTTTCAGTTGAAGTGATCTCCAATGTGAAATTGTTTTCCATCATCAGGACAATATCCAATATAAATTTGTAGTATAACTTTGCGATTTGAGCAATGATTTTTTTTTTTTTTCCCCCAGAGAAAATGGTAACTAATATATAATTTTAATGTACTTTCACCTCTGTTCCTTTAGGTAACTTTTGAAATGCACAAAGAGAGTCTTTCTCAAATGTACAGGGAGTACCAAGGGAAAGGAGGTGAAGGGAATGGAATACGTTCTTCAACTCCAATTAGAACAATCTCTGGAGTTAGCGAAGAAGCTGAAACCAAGGGAAAGCAACGATGTTTGGAGTCAAAAGAAGATGCTACTGCTTCTTCCTGCATTATTGATGATGATACGGACTGCAGGACTGAAAAAAAAGAGGCAAATACCTCATCAGATGGTGACCAACAAACTTATTCAGTATCTAATCATAGGGAGGAGTTAGAGGGGGAAGACAGGGACACTACAAACAATTTAAAAGCAGTGTCTTCTGCAGAATTTTCTCCAGAATCAGAAGCAATAAAACACAGTGTTTCAGAAATTAGTACTGGAATAGCTGAAGCAATTGAAGATTCTCCAAGCAAAGCTGATGAGCTGGTGGAGGAAACAGTAGCTCTCACTGCTGCTTCTTTAGCAATGCAAACTACTTTGGAAGGAGGAACTCCTGAAAGTCCAGAAAGACTGGAAAAATCAACAGTGGAGGTGGAAGATGAAGATGACTTTGTTGATTTGAAAGAGGAAAGTAGTATGCCTTTATCTCCGAAAGAGTTTGCAGAAACGAACAAGGAATGTAGCCCTAATGAAAGAGAAGTGACAAAGCAGGAAAAAGCAATAGAAAAGCAACCTGAATCTGTGCCTTTAAAATCTGAAGATACTGAAGATGTGGATGGCAAAATACAAGAAGTGACTTCTTTACCAGAAACAGTGAGTTCTGCAGTTCAAGAAGTAGCAACTCAACCGGGTTCAGAAGGGAAAAGGAAGCTGGAAGAAAAGATTAGTGAAACCAAAACAGCTGAAGAAAATGCAAATGCACATGTGTCAGAGCCTGCTGGACCCTCTGACAAAAGAATCGCCAAGCTGGATGTTTCCAGTGTTGCATCAGATACAGAAAAACTGGAACTGAAAGCTAACGCGTGTCTAGAAGCACCTCTGCCCCCCAGATCCATACCTGAGGTAAGTGATACCTGTCCTTCATCTGTCTAGCCCCTACGTATTTTGGGGATTTTAACGTGTGTGGTTTTTCTGAGTTATCTAAAGAATACTTTCAGCCCTTGATTAAAATAGACATAACTCTTACTGATTTGTGTATACTGAGAAGTCTCTAAGATTTTATTCTTTGTATATCTGCTCATGGAGACTGAGTATTTAGCTAGATGGACACTTCACCTGGGTTGGTACTTCTGTTCTTAAGTTTGAAGAGGATTTTGTCTAGAATTTCTTCTGCTTCTTTACCCAACCTCCCTTTTAGTCTTTTCAGTCTGGTCTCGTATAATCTCAACTCTTAATAATTAATGAGAAGGGAACATTGCTTGTGCAAAAATTAAATAACACTAAGTTTCTTTCATATCCTGATGAAATTTGTGAAAATATTTTTACACTAGCTACTCTGCAGGAGGTACACAAAATACATATATATGTGTGTGTGTGTGTGATTGTGTATTTGAAACTCTAAAATTTTATAGGATTGTTACTCTATCACATCAGCCTACGTTTTTTTATGCAAGTGTAATTTCAAGCTGGGCTTCTGTTGCATGCTGTGGTGCTCCACCCCTCTAGTCTTTACTTTCTAACTCAGCTTTTCATGGTTAAATAGTCATGTATCTGAGTAATTCCCTTCTGCAGAGATACCTGCTAATGGATGCTCTTCATTCTGCACCATTCTTCCTTAAAGGAGGAAAACCACTGTCTACAGCAACATATACTCCCTCTGTGGTAAGGCTGGGTTGCTGCTTGTGTACGCCTAGACAGATAGTGCAGATGTAGACTAGTTTGTAGGTTTGGTATATCCAGTAAATAGCATTTGTGTAATAGTTTTAGCTTTATTTGTAACCACAGACACAGTCTAAACTTGTTGAATATCTAAAATCTCAAGTCTATTAAATGCATTTCAGTGTATGCCATGGAAACTAATAACCAGAGTGTGGGTTTTGGTTATTTTTTTGTCTGCAAACTGTATTCAGACCTCAAGGCAGCAAGAGTCTTCAGGACAAGGGCTAGCTGCTACATCAGATAGGCAGAGAAGAGACTCTAGGTCAACTGTGTTCCGTATTCCTGAATTTAAGTGGTCACCGATGCATCAGCGCTTGCTCACAGACTTACTCTTTTCCATAGAAACAGATATACAGATGTGGAGAAGGTAAATTTCTATGCTTTATATGGAAAGATCTAGACTGACATTTCAGTTACAATTAAGTTTTTGTTGAAACTGCATCAGAGTTGCTCTTTGACTTTGTGTTTTGCATATCTAGTATTTTACTCATTTAGTAGCCTTACTTATATTGTGACCTATACCCAAATATTCTCAGATTTTATTTAGACATAAATGTATATTGGTTGAGGGCCTGCATATATTTTGACTGAAATCCTGACTACATTTAAGTCAATAGCAGTCTTGCTGTTGATTTTAATTGGACTATGATTTTCATGTTCCTAATATATGTAAGGGCCTGCATCTTTTATTATTAAATATGGGCCAAAAACCCAAATCTATCCCAAATGGTATTTGTTACGTCTGCATTTATGCACAGTATGTTGCTGCTTTGATAGGGTTTTGTGTACACAGAGATGCTCTTAATGCATTTAAATTGCATTTAGTTTACTTTATTATTAAATGCATAAGATGCATTTAAAAGTTAACTTGTAACAGGGATCTGGAATGTAATCATCAAGATGAATTTGGTAGAAAAAAAAACCAACTTTGAAAACAGTAGTAAGTCTGCATTTTAATGTTAAGATTTAATAACTTAAATAAGAGCAGTGTCTATTATTAGCTTGTTGTACTGAATGTAAAATTTAAATTGAACCATAGAGCTGTACTGGCCCAATAAAAAGGAATGTAAGGATGAAGAAATGGAGTATTTAACTAATTAAAACAATTTAAACTGAGGTGAATTTTTCTCTGACTATAATTTCTAGGATGTGATTGAATTAACCTCTCAGGACATAATCAGTTATAGCTAAAATATGCTTTTAGTTTAGGATCTGTTTTCAAAATCCATTTCCATGTTTTTCATTTAAGTTTTTGAGTTTTGTTGATTTTTATTTTCTCTGAGAAACACTTAGTATTTGCTTTATTTTTTCAAAGATTTAAGTTCAAATCTAGTTCACACTTCCAGGAGACTTTATTGTATTGCCTGATATAGTGACTTTTGCTATAGTGAGTAATCATAGACTAGCCTATAAAGTATCTTTATCCAAACGATGATTAATACACATTGTGATGTTTTTAGCAAACTATGATCTGGAGAGGTTTAAGAACAGAAAGGAAAGGTAGTTTTAGATTTAGATTAAGGTGCATTAGTTGACCTGTACAGTCATGTGATATTTGCTGCCCCACTGCTGTCTGGTTTTAGTTTTATGAAAGAATCAAGGTGCTAAAATACCACAAAAATAAAGCTGTGTTCTGAATGGTTTTTTTGGACAGCCATTCTACAAAAACTGTGATGGACTTTGTGAACAGCAGTGACAATGTCATATTTGTGCACAACACAATTCACCTCATCTCTCAAGTGATGGACAACATGATCATGGCTTGTGGTGGTATTTTGCCATTGCTTTCTGCTGCCACATCTGCTACCGTAAGAAATTTTTTTATTTTTAAAATTTATCTCTTGTGGGAGGATGCTGTTCTTTATGCAGTGTATTAACTATTCTGGCTGTCCTTTTGGGAAACAGGAATGTGTGCGGGACATTTCCACAAGCATCTCTTCCCTGCCTTTGCTACCTCCATGCTTTCCCTAAGATAAATAGGGTGCCTGCCCTCTTTGCCTGAAGACAAAAAGAAGTCGCCTAGCTTTGTTGTCCCACAGTGGTCTGGAATGGGATTAAATCCCAATACTAATGATTGTTCCTAGAATATGACTAATTACTACTTTTTAGTGTGACTGAAAATGGACTTCCAGCATATATTTTTCTTCATTTAAGTTGTAGGAGTATCACCTTTGTGAAGAACTAAACATTGCTTTCAATTTTACTCTGTGTAGCATGAATTGGAGAATATCGAGCCAACTCAAGGACTTTCAGTAGAAGCATCTTTAACATTTCTCCAGAGATTAATCAACCTTGTAGATGTGCTAATTTTTGCAAGCTCTCTTGGTTTCACTGAAATTGAGTCTGAGAAAAATATGTCTTCTGGAGGAATTCTGCGACAATGTCTTCGTCTAGGTAAGCAAATAAAACCACTAAATGAGCATAGGAGCTTGCTGTTACTAAATAGTTAGCAACTGTTAGCTTTATTTTTTTTTTCTGTCCTTTTTTTTCTTAAATCAAGATTAAATTTAGTCAAAGAGGCATTGGTATCTTTTACTGTTTTACTGTTACTTTATTCTGCAATGCATATAGAAGGGGTTCTTTTACTCTTTAAAAAGTTTAAATAAAATAAGCTATTAAGTTTTGTAGCCTGACTGTTATGGATGCATGTTTTTACTTTATCCGTGAAGATATTTCTTTTGCCAAAGTTCCCCAAATAGTCAAGGCTGAGAATATAGTAGCTTTAAGAAAAAGAAATCTTGTACTATATACAAAACCAAGAACCTTTACAATACATTGAAAAGAGGTTTAAATCTTGAGGTCAGTAGATGAAGGTATGGTGAAAACTAGAGAAGTGAATTTCTAAAGAGTAGGGTTCAAATTGGGCAGAGTTGTATCCAGTGTTATAGTATGTTTGCATCAAATTGGATTGAAAGAAAGTTGTCATTACCTAACAAAGTGATGACTCTTCTGGAAATGAGAAGATACAAGATCATAACTGGGTTCAGTTAGTTAATGCAGGAGGAGAGTATTCATGCTAGTTGCATGCTGTAAGACTTTTTGTGATGAAAAGTTTAATTTGCATGAGTGCCAGAGCAGCTCAGAGCCTCAACAGTAACTAGCCTTCCTCTCCCTTTCTAGGCAATTAAAACTTTGTGCAGGTAGAACAAGATTTATGGGATGCAAACAGTTATAGAGGTGGGGTTAGTTCTTTTTTCCTTGGAAAATAATATTAGAAGATGAAACAGGTACAATTGTGAAGCTAAAAAAATAAATCCTGTAACTTCAGAATATTTGGTCCAAGAGTAACAGAGCACTGTGAAGCAACCTTTGTTGTTTGTTTTGCTAGTGTATCACTTGTCTTTCTTCCTTGCTAGTCTGTGAAATTTAGCTGTCTTCTCCCTCCCTGCCCCATGGTTGTATGCATGGTAAAATTTCAATGGGGGATGCTAACTTACTCACTTGGAAGTATCCATTAGATATAGCATACATGTTCTAATAGTTTAGTATTAACTGTTAGTCATAATTTATTAAAGATTTTTGAGCATTGTTCTGCAACTATTTAAAATTTATGGAAGCAAAATATTCTCTTACTGATGTACTTCAATATTTTAATTTAAGTGATAAACAGAAATGTATGATATATCTCTGTAAGGGACACGAACCGTACTATTTCCCGGAGTAATTCTTAACATTTCTTTTCCCTTCAAGTATGTGCCATAGCAGTAAGGAATTGCTTGGAGTGTCAGCAGCATGCACAGATGAAGCCTATTGGAGACATTGGGAAGAACCAAAAAGCACTGCAGGGTTTTGTAGGAACAGGAAAGTCTGCAGCAAAGGCAAGTATAAGACACATTCAGCAACACAAAAGTCAATAATTATTACTCTGTACAGAAGGATAAGTTTTTAAATTTATACCTGCACCACTGAGACTTTCATAGAGCTGAAGGGCACGAATACTGGAAATCCTGAAGTAGTGAATTTAACACTTACATATTTAACCTTCCACAGTGAAATAAATCTGTCACAAGAATTTGGCAGATATTTTTTTTGTTGAAGATGAAATGCATATCTGATCTTTGTGCTCTGGTTATGACAATATGATGTACAGTGGATGATTGTACATGCTTAAAGATTCTTGGCTGAATGCTTTTAAAAACAGAATCTGAAACAATTGCTTTTTTTTTTTTGTGAGTAGAGTCCAGTGGACATTGTGACTGGTGGTATTTCTCCAATACGAGACCATGACAGACTTTTGCAGGATATGGATATTAATCGACTTCGAGCAGTAGTGTTCAGAGATATAGTAAGTTACAAATAATGTTGTTTTATTTGTAGCTAGATTTCTGCATATATCTGTTTGCTGAACACTTGCTATGTATTACACAGTTTGGGTACACTGAGTTTGCAAAAACAGAATACTGCTTACAGTAGTTAGGAACACATAGTACTCTGCAGCTGTTGTAGTGTTTGTGATTGGAAAGAGGGAGAGGTGAAAATCACTGCCTGCCGATCAGGCTTTTTGGTATGTTCCTAAGAGCTGATTCTCTGGAATTCTGCCTACTGTATATTAAATATGTTATGTTTAGTACAAATATATGCTTTCACATGCTGTCCATAGACAAACTGTTTATGTAGACTATGTATCATAAAGATGCTTATGTATACCTTTTGAAAAATTATTATCTTTCTAGCTAATTAGAAATTAGAGATCATCTCTAATTCCTTTACTTCCCTTCAGAGGAAACAATTTGTGTGTGTGTGCCGTAAATATATGCATATGTTTTTTAGTCTTGAATTGACTAAAAATATCTTATCCCTATGTCAGCAACTTTGTAGCTGATATTGAGGAAATAGAGATTGATTGCTTAAAAAAACCCCCTCTGTAAGCAAATACAGCGGCTATAATGGTTATGAGTCATTGGTGGCCACGAGCTTGGACATTAGAACTTAGTTTTCAATGATTGCACTATTTAGCAAGTATAATGATTTACACAGTGACTTTTGTTCTATCCAGAATAGTGAAGGACCTTTGGTTTTTATCTTTAGAGCAATTATTGATTGAAACAACCTTCTTTCAACCCCTGCTTCAGTATCAGTATGCAAAAGAGTAACAGGAAGTGAATCTTCCATACTTGTGGCAACTAAAATAATCCTAATGATGCAGTCTTCAAAATCAAGCGCATTTTGTGTACTCATTTTTTTTCTTCAAAATAAAACCAATATACACACACAGCCTCTGCTTTTTTTTTTTTGCATATCTAATCCAACCAGGTTTTCTGTTTAACAAATAAACATAAAATGATGCAACAACTCTGCTTTTTGGCTACTGTGTTGAGCTGTGGCGAAGAAGTAGACTTTAAAAGATCTGTTTTGGAATAGTTTTTATCTGAGCTGCTATACTTGTGTATATATATTTTATGTTTGATTTGCGTGCAGTTTCTTACATTGTGTTCAGCGCATAGAATTGTGATTGGCATGATTTAACCAAGTGTGGGAGGAGCTCAGATGGATTCCACTTAACCACCAGTAGTAGTACTTCCAGTAGTATATGAACTTTATTTCAAGGAGTTCTACAAACACAGCAAAAAAAATAAGGAAGGGGTAGCGCTAATTCACTGGATCACAACTTTATTAAGTACAAGAGGAAATTGTCTTGCAAAAATTCATCTAGCAAGAAAATTCTTTATACTCCTTACCATCGTTAGGGACTTCTATCAGTCTCGCACTGTGCTTGCCAGATGCTAATCTGTTATTAGCTTACTTTCTGTCTTTTCCTATGAAAGCTGAGGATTTAGGTCGAGCTGAAGGGAATATAGGTTGTTTCTTCAGTGTAACAGGTAGGATCCAGTGATGTTATTTTGTTCTTAATAGAGAACAACTCATAAGCTTCTCCCAGTATAGCTTATTAAAGTACTCTTCATGGAATGTGGGGCTTCAATAGGCACTACAATCATGATAAAATTAGCTTTATAGTTTAACTTACTTTCCTGAACTGCTCAGACGGAAAAATTGAGTGCTACCTGAGCCCTTATGTAAATGAGGGGGGAAAAAGCCAAAGCCCAAACACCCTTTCTCTTACTGACTGGTCAGTGAGGATCCAAACAGTCAGTTCTCCTGTGATCCCAAAGTGTACAAAGCTTTTCTTCCTTTGACAGACAAAGGGAACAG
This sequence comes from Phalacrocorax carbo, assembly GCF_963921805.1. Taxonomy (NCBI): domain Eukaryota; kingdom Metazoa; phylum Chordata; class Aves; order Suliformes; family Phalacrocoracidae; genus Phalacrocorax; species Phalacrocorax carbo. Next base: position 68,161,026 of record NC_087516.1, on the reverse strand, counting down.
GCTTAGGCTAAATTATAATGTCTAGTCAGATCTGGGACATGGCTCTTTCTTCTGTTTCACTAGGAGTGACTGAGTACTCTGGGGAGGTACCTGGCATAGTTCATATTAAGATCTGTTTTTAAGATTTTCTTAAAATCTCTTCTTAAAGTTACAGCTGTGATGCAAATGCATATTTTCCAATTCTTGTTTAAATTGTACATAGCAGAGTACATCCATCTGGACAATCTGATGATGAAATAAAACCTGGTTCTGGAATTTGTTCAACTTCCTTCATCAATATGTAATAGTTTGTAAATGCTTTTACAGTTTTGTTGAGTATGCTTGCCTCGTTGTACTTCACAACAAATACTGTTAATATCTTGGCACATTTGAGGAAATGTAATAGAGGAAACACCTGTAAATAAATAAAGGGGACCTAGTCCCTGCACTAATTTGAAGCGTGTAGTCAAAACACACCACCTTAGTCAAAGCTGTCATATTTATAAATGAAAAATGAAAGGCCTAATGCTACCTGAATACAATTGCTGTATTCCCTAGTTTTATAGGCGAGACAAACTGTGACTAGAGAATATTGTTCTTCCATTGTTGACATATCAGCTTACTCTAGGTCTGTTTATGGTAGCGCTGGGCATACTTTGCAGAAAAATAAACATGCTGCTGAAATTGTAATGGAAAAATCTGTGTGTGTGTCCCTTTTTTACAGGAGGATAGTAAACAGGCCCAGTTTTTGGCTTTGGCTGTTGTATATTTTATTTCTGTGCTCATGGTTTCGAAATACAGAGATATATTGGAACCCCAGAATGAAAGACAACCACCAAACCATAGCCAGTCATTCAAGGAATCAGAGAATGAAAATAATGAAACTCCAGCTACAGGTGAACCATTAATTATTTTGCCAAATGAAATAATGTGGCTTATGCATCTTAAAGTCCTGTAGAAGTCCATGTGAGATTGTATAGAAATATGCACATTGTAACCACTTAAATAAACAACATTACAGTATTCAATTTGCCTCAGTATTTGTGTGTATCTTTTTCTGATCTGAGAAGAACCTAATCGGTAGGTTGATTTTGCTGTGTAGAGGTGGTTAAACTCACTGAAGCAGCCAAGTATTCACGAATGCTTGTTGCAGAAATATTGCTGGTTTGCATAAGGTTAAGTATGCGTAAGCATAGACTGGCAGCTTTTTGTTTCCACTATGAGACTTTTTCTCCTATTCTTCTTTAGGCCAATCAATTAATTTTCATTCTTTGACTGTTGAGTCAATATCTTCTATTACCTTGTCTCAATTTTCATATGTTATAACTTTTCAGGCTTCTCAGAAGTTAGAAGGAAATTTTTCTGTTCTAAGTTTCCTATTAAATACTTGTAAATAGTATTAAATCTGTAGATAGGCGAGAGGAAATACTTATAGCTGTGTTATTTCACTTGTCACCTCTTGGTGTTACTTCTTTAGGAGCAATGTGGTGAATGCAGTTCTGTCTAATAATGAGCTTAAAATGTGTTTTCTGTGTTTGGTATGAACAGATGTGGAAAACCCATCTGCTGCTCTCGGCGCTTCAGCCTCCACTGAAGATTCAGAAAGTACAGCATCTGTACGAAGAAGGGATTCTGGTCTTGGGGAGGAACCAGCTTCAGGGCAAACAAACAATTCTGATAGTGTTGCTGAAGCAGGACCTCTGAATGTCAGCGCAGGTCCAGATGCAATCAGTGAAGTACTGTGCACACTCTCATTAGAAGTAAATAAGTCTCAGGAGGGCAGAAATGAGACAGCAACTGAGGATAGTAAGCCTGTGACTTCTCTGCCAGCTGCAAAAAATGTCAATGTAAAGGACATCCTGAGAAGCTTGGTAAGCACACCAGCTGATGGAACTGCAGTGGACACTGCTCTTCTGGCACCAGCCTTCCTTGGAGCTCTTGGCGATGGAGCTGCTGAGCAGCCTGTACAATTCCATTCCTTTGACAGGTAACGTAACTTCTAAAATATTTGGGCTATTTAATCTTGCTTAAGATATCTGTAAGGAACAGAAAAATTCACATTTCAGTTCACCAGATCTCATGTACAGTGTTATCTAGTACATAATATAATCAAAATGCTTTGATTTACAAGCAGAACCTTTGACTACAAAGGCCACTGACATCACGTAGTTTCATCATGAGGGTACACTCTGCAATTCATGGGATGCTATGTTATGCTACAAAAGACTGTGGAAATGAAAAATGACTGGTGATTGGCTTATACTTGAAGCCAGCACCTCTTTATAAGAGTTACCTCTTCTGTCTCCATACATGTTGCAGCTCAGAAGCAATATGGTAAGAGGGCTAATAAATTGCCTAGAAATGACTGCAAGAGTAAAGAAAAGATTTAGGGTGTAAGCTGGTCTTTTGTCTCTCCTGTTCCTAACTGCAGCACTTGCAGATGAGTGCTGTTGTACTGTGCATATCTAGTCAGTTTTAAAGGACTTGGAATAAAATGGACGTTAAACAACTTAATGTGTCAGTGTGTAGCTTAGCTTATGTATTGATCACAAAGCTGTGTCTAGTTTCTGTTACTGTGGGCCTGCAAAAGAATACTGGTTTTATAATAGTTACAAATGGATCAAAACCAATGGACTAATCTTCTAGGTGCCCTTCTACCTATAGAATGCTCCCATATTCACTTTTACCTCTCTGGGATTCCCCAAAACAACAAAGAACAAGAGAAAGAATCCCATAACACTTGCACTCCTGCCTCTAGAAAAACTTTTGCCATATCCAGAAATCCCGCAGTCAATCTGGTGCAAGGGGATCCCTTGTTACCACACCAGTATCTGATCCTCTGCTTATTCCTGAACTTCTTCTGGCTCTGATGTCTTTATAGTCTGTGGCTGCTTTGCTTAAACTAGCGAACTCAGACGACCCAAGAAAGGAGGGCTGCTCTGCCAGGGGTATGGATGCAGCTATCACAGGTCTTCTCAGCTCAGATTGCTGTGTCACTAACCGGGGAATGGGTCACTAACGGGGGTCGTGGTTGTCTGGCTAGATTAGACACAGATGGTGTATGCTAGCCTTTGGCTCCCTTGCTCTTGTCTCAAAGAAAATACTGTGTTCTGCTTGTGATGCTAAACAGGAGGACTTGTTTTGGGAGCAGTAGGAGGATGGAGGCAGAGGGGGAAAGCTGGGAAAAGAGTGATGCTGAATTAGAACTTGTCACGCCTCTCTCCCTGCCGCTGCCCAGCTGCTTTTAGCACTTCCCCGTTGAGGCCTATCATTGCTCTTTACAGCAAGTAGGCAGTTGATGTGAAATAGCATAATGTTTTAGTTTGTGACTAATGTTTTTCCTCAGGAAATTCTTATTGTTCATTGCTGAGTGGTAGAGATTTGAACCACAAAAGAACATCTGTCTGGAGATCTGGTACAGAATTGCATGTTGCATTTAGGAATTATTTTTTAGCTACTGCTAAAACTGAAGATTTGCACTGCCTGTGCAAATCTAGTCTGAATTGGTGTAAAGCAGGTTAACTAGACAGGACGTAATTGGGCACTTTCAGTCCTGATATCTGACCTAGGAAGATTTCACCTACAAAACCCTCTTATCAGAGGGAACTGTGTGATTTAATTTGATAACATGTACAGTAATGAAATACTGGGCATTGGTAGCAGCCCTTCAGTCACTTGCAACTCTGTGTTCTTTTTTCTGTATAATTACAAAGTCACTCAAATATATATAAAAAAACTTAAATTGCAATGTGTTTTGTATAGCAAGTCACTGAAAAGTTGAACTACTTGCTCTTTTGCCCTTTTACTTTTCCAGTGCTGCACTGTCCCAGATAGAATCTGCTCTCCTTTTCCCAACTCCGAAGTGTCAGCCACTTTTGTAACCATAGCTCTCAACTTTCTCTCACTTAACCTTGAGACATAATTACTATATCAGACACTGAAAGGAAGCTAGCCTGGTGAAGGAATATATACAAAGGAGTGAAAGGGGTGCGTGGACTGAAGCAGTAGACAGCACCATGCTTATGAATAGAAGAGCAGGGGACAAGGGGTTTTGTAGGGGTTTGTGTAGCTATCTGGACTGCTCCACAGTGCTAACTTGCGGGTATTAGTTTCCTATGACTTTTTGTGTTTAGTGGGTGGGGCTAAATATGTGAGGAAAAAGTCATTAACTAGTATAAAATATTTCAGCAGTTGCATGTGACCTTGGTATGTCAGCGGCTCTGTGTTTCTAGGTGGCTTAATTTTTTATTTCCTTCCTTTTGTGGGTATGTCAGGTAGACAAAAGTGTACTTAATGATGTAGAAGTCTTACCTCTAGTCAATTGTCATCTGGTAGTGACATGCAATATCTTGCATATATGGTAAATATGTCGGTCTATGATAAGGCATGTTGCTAACTAGATAAATTGGTTAATCAGAAAGGCAGAATAACTGTGTATAGGAGAGATTTATATTTAAAATTATATAGACAGGAAAGTTTCTTGACCACTTGAAGGTGTCTGTATCTTCATATAGTGCGACTCTGCTTAAAATAGAAGATTAAGCTCTGAAATGACACCTAGTGACAGCAGCGGGAAGGAATTGTACCAAGGAAAGAAAAACCTGTTTACAAGAAACAGTAATAGAGTTGGAAATAGTAGCTCTTATCTCTGGGGTAGACAAAAATACTGAGGTACATTGGGAAAGTTTGGAAAAACAGTTTTTGGGGTGTTCTCTTATTTTCTGTGTCTGGTTTCCATTTAATATATTTTTTTGCTGACAAACACAAGTTCTGTGAGTTAACTTTCTTTTTGCCTTTTAAAGACACTTTGTTAAAAGTTGTTCCTATGTAGCAGTTTACCAGTGGGGTATCTCTGGGAATTTCAAAGCATCTCTCTGATCCTGCATTTATCTCAGGAATGCTGTGTCAGAAATCAAAACTCTCCTCATATCTTAAGGATTATCAACTTCCCAGCCATAGCTGGAGAGTATACAGTAACAGCTATGTGAGTGAAACCTTACTGAAAGGCTGCCAGGTTGCAAGCCTTTGCAAACAACTAGGTGTATGTGTTCGTTCCCATGCCAAAAATCTTCCCCTTATCTTAAGTGAAGATGCAATCTTGTGATTAGTGGGTGCCAGGGGTTTATCATGATAAAGTTCAAGGCTTGCATTAGCTTTTTCCCAAGATCCACAGGGACATGAATTAATGTTCCTATTTCAGTGTGTCCTAGAACAGCAGTTTTCTTATTTAGTAGTAATCTTGTAGAAAAAAAAAAAAGGGGGGGGGTGGGGGGTGGGGAGGAGGCTAATGCAAGCAAATGTAAATAAAACAGAAATCAAAATAACCAAAGCTTAGGATAAAAAAAGGGAGATGATGTTTCTCTTCAGTTAGTCTAATAAAACCCATAACCTAGCACTTGCCACTTTTACTGTGCAATTTGAAATAAAACCTTGGTCTCTCCTGGCTTCTGCTCATTGTGGAAACTTCAATAAGCATGTCACTATAGGAAGCTGATGCTGAGGGTTCAGAGAATATAGGCTCTACAAATCATGGTCTTGTACCGTAGAGCTTAAATCTGCAGCTAAGCTGTAACTTACAGAACAGATATGTTAATAAGCTTGTTTATCTTTTTGGAACATCATCTATAAGCTGCTTAGTTTGGCTCAGCCTGTGTTTACCCATTTGTTAGGCAGTGGTGTGCATGTGCCTTTGTAATGGCTGGTTGTGGTATTTCAGTTAAATTCAATCAAAGTCCTTTTTTATATGGAATGAGTACATTTTAGACTTCATAGATTTGGGCCTCAAATGTAAGAAGAATAATCTCATTGTTGACAAGATTAAGTCTATCAGGCACAGGTAGAGACAGGATATGGGAATGGGAGATCTGTAGATCAAGGCACCTATGCTGTGATGAGAAGCACGGCTCCTTTGGCTCACCAATAATTTGTAGTCTGCAGGGGCTGAAGAGGCAAACCATTTGAAGTCATCTTCCTGCCAAACTGATTTTGAAGTTCTCTTACAGAATTGATTGTATTCTTTCTGTCATCTCTTCTTTCTGACTCCCCCTTGCCCCGGATCTCTCATGGTTTTGAGAGTCTCTTATTCTTCCTTTCTCCTTGGTATTTTGAGGGGGAAGTAAGAGAATGGGTATTATCTACAGACAACAGAGCCCATAGAATGACACTGTCATGGCAGGCTGCTTTCCTGGTTCACAAAATAGAAGTAAAAATAAGCCTCTGATCCTCTTTATTTGTCTTTTGCTCGTTGCATAGGAGCCCTGCAATGGGCTTGGTTCTGGTAGCCTGGAACAAGACTGACTTCTTTTGGTTTTGAATTAAACCCATTATCTCATAGGGAAACAGGCAAAGTCTCACCTGTGTTGCTGTTCAGTGCTAAAAAAATGGAATGCTACAAATAAAATCTGTATAAATTCCTGTATGTCAAGAGGAATTAGAGCTCATGTAAGTATTTTTAAATTATAGTGAGGTCATCAGTTTGGCCTGGCCCATGTTGTATTAGGAATATTTGATTCTCACCCAAGGAAAATTTGTAACTTGAAATGTATTTCAAATTAATTACAGACTTGCCAACTTAAAAAAAATACTTAGGAAAATATACTCAAAATTCAGGAGTTATTTATAGATATTTTGTATCTTTATATTGAAATGGAAGAATCAGTGATCTGACACTAAGAAAGCTTTCAATAAGTAAATCTTTATACTATTTGGCAGAATAGATCATTATTGTGTAAGCCTTTGTCTGTGATGGAAGTCAGCATTCAGCTCAGTGGTCTGTGCTCATTCAGCAGTGAATAATTGTCTGCAACACGAAGGCTTCCTACAATTCAGCATAATTGGGACTAATAACACACTGACCTTCTGGCTAAGATGTATTTATGGTGCCTAGTTCTCACTATGCCTGACCTGCGTGTGTCAGTTTACATGCTGTAAATTCCTACTTTAAACCTTAAATATTTGATTTTAAATTAAAAAAGGCAAACACCTAATATAGGTGTGTACACGAGGCAATTCAACTATAGTTTTTACCGTAGTGCTTTAGGTCTGCTCTCAATACACCTTAAGAATATTTTTTGTGCAATTTTCCTAGTTTATTTCTCCTGTACCTGAATATTATGATAATGGATGTTACAATATAAAAATGCAACCCAAAAGTATATAGAATTCATTGAAATGGTGTGATAGTGTGAATGTTAAGGAGTAAAATGTATTGATGGTTTTCTTCCATGTGACACGTCTCTACCCATGTGTGGGGTTGCTTAATGTACGTTGTTATTCTGATGAAATTAATGCATGATTACAGATGGTTTTTAAAATATATTAATTTTCTAGATCTAAGGAAATATACTATAAGGCCACTATTGATGAATATTTTATTCACATGTGTAGCAATATTTAACTTTTTAAGAAATGCTTATCAATTTATCAACAAAAAGGGAGTCTTATCTGTGTACTCTTGGAAAGCAAGTACCCTATTACTTGACAGAAGTAGAAAGCACATTAATTTTTAAGACACTTCTATGACAAATTTGTCTGATTTAATAATATGATAAACACTCCATGTTTTCTGCATAGTTTATTTACTACAATATTTAATCTTGATTTTCTACTGTCTCATACATTCTTTCTGCCAGTTGCATTCATTTTACTTATATTAGCATTTAAATAATCTTTTTAGAGAAGAATTCAAAGGAACTTTGATGGTTAATGGCAAATATTTCTGTTTAACACAATTGCATTTCCACGTAAATATTCAGAGAAAATATCGTAGTACTACACAAAGAACGAAAAATGTAGGCATTTCAGAACGTAAACAAACAAACATGACTGATGTTTATGCTTCAAATATCTTGATCTGCTTTCCATTGTGTGGTAAATATGAATCTTGTATGTGACTCTGAGCCATACTTTCATACCTTGAAGAAGGCCTGGAAATGGAAGCTCCTAAAACAAATCCTGCAACTGTAACATTGGTCATTTCAATGGTGCATTGAAAGGGAAGACATACGTAGTAGTAAACATTGCATTACAAATAATGTAGCAATGTGTAGCTGTAACGTAAATATGTTAAGATACTTTGATATTATGTTTCATTGTTCTTGATCTATTTTAAGGATTTATTTTTTTTTTAATCAGGAGGTCATGGCAATGACCAGAAGACAGAAAGTACATTCAGGGTTTGGGATTTCTTTACATCACAGATTTGGACAATATCCAGTGCTTCATTTGGCCGTGTGCTTCAGGTTGACACAGCTGTCAGGAGAAAGGACTTTCTTTCCTCACCAGAATTACTGTTTATTTTATTTAGGCTGGAAAAATCGGAATCTTTTCAGTTGACTGTTGAAGATAACTATCTAAAATAAATTCTGTTCAGAACTAGTCTGAGGTTAGAGAACAGCTTTATGGTGAGTTGTTCAAAGCCTCTGTTTTCTTCCAAGGTTCAGATTTTTTATGTGGAGCAGCAATTTCTCCAGCCCCTATACTGTTGCCTCTTATCTTGCTGAATAGTTACGGAGCACAGCAGAACTCTGGCTGTGGTGCATCATGAACACCAGTCCTTAAGCAAGCTTGTAACAGAGGGGACCAAGATCTAACATAAACTATAAATATATGAATTATCATAGAATTTATGAAGTAGAATTTAAAAAAAAATTTAAAGTTTTTCTAGCTAAAAGCTAAAACTTCTTTTTCAGTGGATAGGATAAACAACCTAAGTTTCTCGGAAAACTTTCAGAGTCAGTATCTCTTGCTCAAAGCATGTGGTGACTGTGTCTGGAATACACATGTGTACACCCATGTGTACAGTTTAAAAGGCAGCATACGTTCTTCTGTATTTCGAAGTCTGAAACCTGTACTCATTCATTTTTATTTCTTGAATCAAAGCAAAGGGAATGATGATGGGTAATTTAAAAAAATAAAAATAATAATAATAAAAAAGCCTGCTAACAGCTCTACTTTGCAGCCCTGTACTAGTGCCATATTCCTGGTGCTAGTAATCAGAGTATCTTCCTTAAAGTGAATGCCATTACTAGATACTGAAAATTATAATGGAAGTATTAGAATATAATTCCCTTTTTAAGTACTTTGTGGAACATAAGTTGCTGAAGATGAGAGTAGCAGCTGAACTTGTATTCCAAAGCTTCTACAGATTTAAAGGTGAGAAGTTACACAAAAGATCTTAAAAGGCAGAAGGGACTCTGGTCATTAACTGCTGTCTGTTGCAGCCCGGGGGCGGGAAGTCTAATTCCTTTTCTTGAATGCACCTCTCCTTGAGTAGCTATAGGGAGTCTGGCAACTTGCTCAAAGTACTCCCTCAGTGCAACTACCCTTAAGCACGCTGAAGGTCAGTAGAAGTTTACAGGAAGGAATGATAATATATAGTGTTGTGTCAGAAACAGCACAGAAGATGGAATACTGTTGTACCTGGGATTTCTTTTGTCTCCAGTCATTGTCAGCTGCAGACGAGCCGTGTTAAGGTAACAGCTCCATCTGCACACAGGCTTCCTTGCTCCCATGCAGTTCCAGGGCTGTTACTTGCCCTGTGAGGAGCTTCTTGTAGTAATGCTAAAAATTACTCCTGTTCTAAAATTCCTTCTTGACCCTTCCAGCATGTTCATTTCTGTATTTTTATCTGGAAGGGGAAGTTTTAATATATAAAATTAGTTGAAGTTCAACCACTTATGTATAATTTTTTTTTTTAAGGTGCAGGTCTGGCTTGCCCTGTATGACTTAAAATACCACCTTTTTCGTAGTTCCTGGGGCTCTTAGTAGAGTCAGAGAGTAGGAACAGTAGTGTTCATAGGCATTCAGAGGACACAGCTGTTCTGATTTGCTATTTTGAGAGAATTCTGATTGACTTTAAGCCCTGGAAACAGAAAACTTTTCTGTAAGATTTGTTTTTACCCTCAAGGTAATTTGGTGTTTTCCAATCTAAAATTAATTATGTTAATTATATGTTTTGAACAGACACTACCTGTATGTACACAATTGCCATCTACATGTGCACCAAAATTTGTTACTAAACATTTTCCTATATTGTCTTGCATCCAACATAACTCTGTGTTTATTAGTTAGCAAGCAAATGGATAAGTGTTTCTGTAACTTAGTGGGTGTGCAAAGAAATATTTCCAGCTTGTGCACTGAGATATCACAGACTCCACATGAACAGGCACGTATTTGTAATATGTCTGTACGATTTGGGTTTAATATTATTGAGCAGTATTTCTTGAATTGGATACCTATAAAAAGTAGTAAAAGAACTTAAAATCTGTAAAGGAATACACGTGGGCTTCAGTGCTGGATCATGAATGTTGGAGAAATGTCCAAAAGTTTACTATGTGTGGGTGCATGTTGTACTCAGTAATCTTGTATTAATTTCCCAGCCCCTTCCAGGTATTTGAATGTGTGTTATAGAGTAGTAGTAACAGTTTCTGGACAATGAATGTCACAGAATTTTGAGCAAAAGATCCCCTTCTTATACCTGGGTGATGCAAAGTTAATTGGTAACATGGCTATAATTTAGAAGACAGTCTAAATATATGAATTGTTTTCTAGTGCATTGTTCATGTTTCAGGGAAACTGGCATGAACATATGAGCAAAATTCATGGTTTAGGCACAATATCTTGACTTGGGGCTCAGGTGTTGTTGCTTCTATTTTTTTAGTGTATAGTTAACATTAGCAGTCACCCTTATAATGATATGACACGTACTGCCTCCAAGTATGGTGCCTGCCTACTCCTGCCATTAAGAAGGGTTGATTTAATCAGTAATGTGGTCTAGCTTCTGTGACATTCTTTGGACTGAAGAAGGGAACCAAATACAGTCCTTTTTTCCCATTCTAGCAAGAACTATTTTAGAAATATTTGACAGAACTTCTTTGGTTGTTATCACACCTGAATTTGGGTCAAGTTTCTAAGTTACTTTATTTAGAAAAATGAATACTTTAAAGCTATTAAGGGAATACTTTCAGTGTGTAGTTATAGTACTGTCAACAAAAGATGTGATTAAATAAATTGAATGTTGAAGACTTTCGGCTTACGGTTAACACCAGGTAATTAAAAGTAAGCGCTGCTGTGGGAGTGCATTATATATCAGCTGTACTCTTTACCTCATTAGCTGGGTTTTTGCATGTTTATGGAGCTAACTTGCAATTAAAAATGCCTTTAACGTATGCTTAACAAGGCCTTTTAGGTATTTGGAATAAAGTACTACAATTTAAATGAAATTGGTAGAGCATAAATAGATGTCTTAGTAACACGTGAGATAAATCTCCATGCCTAACTTGTCACTTTGCATCTTTTCCTCTTGTGTAATCTTTAATGCTGACTGTAAGGCCTGACATTTAACTTGTATAAAAAAATGCAGATTCTTTCTTCAAATAATGTTTTGATTTGTTATGTAAGTAAAACTTGATTGGCATGATATACTCAAATTCATGCCTCAGCCATATTTTTAAGATGTGTGAGTGTTTGTATGTGCACGCAGATACGTGTTAGCAAGTCTTTAGCTATAATATATCCTCCTTCAATTAGTCTTCTGTTCTGCGTTAGAATACCAGTAGTAGTATACTGTCAAGGCAACCTTCAGTGCTGATAATTTATCTTAATGTTTTCAATTTGAATATTGTGATATCTTTTGTAAATAGTTGTCTGAAATGAAAACCAAAATCTTAGGGAAACCAAGGTGAAAAGTAAAACCTATTTGCAGGTCACTTTTCTTGCTGAACTTCTAACTGCGTGCTTGTTTGTCAGGGATTTTGCAGAAGTGGATGAGATATTAAAAAGTACCATAAAAACCAAACAAGGGTGAAGTGTCATTTATGTTAAGGTAGATGGCCAAAGATGATCGAAGAAGAAAATACTGTAGGAACGGTACTTTTGCAGGACATAGAAGTGTATGTGCTAGATATGTAAACAAGGATCATGATGTGTGAACCTTCATACAATATTATTTACTAACTTTTTCTCTTCACCTAGGAGTGTCATTGTACCAACGAAGAAATCAACCGTTTCCTCTTCTGCTGCTGCTATGGGTATTCCTACAAATGCTGTCAGTGTGGTTTCTTCTTTAGATTCAGCCCAAGCCCCAGATTTGTCAGGAGAATCTCCTGGTGAGTAAGGGTAAATTAAACAACTTAAATCCCAACCCATCCTCTCTTGCTTCTCCCTCCCTCACCATTCACTCTGAATAAAAATGAACAAGTTTTTGTTACGTGTTTTTTTGTTATATGCTATGTGAAAGTGAGATGTTTTTCAATAGTTTTCCGTATCTCAGAACACTGTAGATGAGAACAGTTGTTTTTCAGACATTGCCAGCAGTTGCCTTTGGTTGTAATACTGATTAATATATTTTCTGTTTATGTATGAGTCTTGCTTATGCTAAGAATATTGTTACTTATTGCTGGTTGTACTTTCTTAGAGGAAAATGTGCCAATGATCTGGGAAGATGGTGTTTTACCCTTTTTTTTTAACTACTGAGTGTATGCAGTATAACGGGACCTTTGAGGCCTTTGTATCCTGCAGACTACTTTGGCTATAGCTTTGTCATATGCCCTCGCATAGCAGCTTGCAGGCCTGCATTCGGTGTCCACGTCTCTAACAAAGACCAGTATCAGATACTTTACAGGAAAATAGACAAGGCTCTCTAGGTTAAACTGGACCAATAGTCAGTGACATTATATGGGTTCATGAGTATAAGAATTCATTCTTTTTTTATATTTTCTGAGAATTTATCCCCAAAATCATTTTGGGCATTTTTCCTAGTTTTGATGTTGTAGCTACACAAATGTAAAAACCAACCTGTTTATATATTTAAAAAAAAATACAAAAGTAGTGTTGTATTGTAAAAAAAGAAAAGCTTTACTAAACTTTTTGGGGGTCTCCTTTTGCCTTCATCTAGCAGAACAAATGCAAATGACTGAGCAATATTTGTCATAATTTCAAAATTTCTCCCAGTTTTTGTAAAGCGGGCATACTATATGAACTTCTATTATGGTGTATTCTAAAGACTACTTTTAGTTACAGATTTTTTGTTATGTAAAATATAAGCTTATTTATTAATTGTAGGGTATTTGTCCAAGGATAGTGTTAGTGTGTTAGTGCTAAGTAGGACTGAAAATTATATACAAGTGTTTCCAATAGCTTTAGCCTGAGGTCAAAGTCAGTGTTGATGCTGAACTAATTGCTTTAGACAGTTTTTTCAGTGGGGACAAAATTGAGTAGGTTGTTTATAAGCAAGTGGTCCTTTGAACCCTTAGTCTCTCTGGTCGTTCTGTATGAGATAAATGATGTTTAACCTTATATGCTGTGTCAAAGGCATGCTTTTCTACTTAGCCATGTTTAAGTCACAAGGCTGTGTAAGATCTCATAATTGTTTGTGCCCATTAAGCTTAACGTCAAGACTTAGAACTGATTTGCATCTTAATCAAGGAAATCTCAATCTATGCCTGATTATTGGCATTTCTTTTCAGTGTTTGAGTTTCTTACTTCCTGTTTTTGTGAACTTACATCCAAATTGCAAAGACTGAGGAAAAAAGATGTAATCATTGTCATGTCCTCTAGTACTTGTGTGTCTGGAAGATATTTGTTGCCATCTTCAACTGCCTATTGCATTTCTTGGGAAATAAAAAAGGTTTTGTTCCAGCCATGGTAAAGGAAAAAAAAAAAAAAAAAAAGCTATTGAAATCTAGTATGTTCTTATTCTTTGCAAAAGGGAGAATCCATTTTGTCACTGAAATTGCAGGAGGTAGCACTAGTCTAGGAGTATTGTTTGGGCTAGGAAAATAAGCTGTCTTAAAGTGTCACAGTTTGTTGGGGAAGATTGGCTCTGAGCAGCTAATCTGTTTTTAAAATAATAAAACCTCACTTACGTTGAAATGGTTTAAAATAATTGCTAATTTGTTAACTTCTTACTGGTTTACCCAGGTTAGATGCGGGTTTAATTATTACAATTTCTGAAGTCAGTGTTCACTTGGTTTTAATAGAAACAAAACAGATGAAAATTCATTTTCAGATTTAGTCAATGTTTTAAGAATGTATAGAAGGAAAAATAAGTGCTCCTGTGCCTGTAGAATGTATAAGAAATCCAGACAGTAAACAATACTGATGTAGTTTGTAACTGTGTGACTTCCATCATGTCTGGGAGTTTTGGCAAAAATTGGACATGTAATCTGAACTGATATGCATAAAAAGAAACTAATCGGGATTAAAAATAGTAGACATGTTTAGACTGGCTATCTAAATAATTAAAGGAAAAGGTAAAGGGGTAAGTGAAATTGTGCCTCAAACAGATTAAAATGTGAAACTGTTTCTTTTTTCCCCAGCAAAATAATGGCATGGAAACAAAATTTTTGCAGAGTTGGAGTGGTTTACATTTATGTTGTTCATGTAAATTGCACACGTTTAAGTTTGAAATAAAGTTCTATATAAGGCCTTTAACTTTTTTATTTGAGGATACAAGTAGCAATAAGCAAGCTTCCTATAAAACCAAAATATATGTAATTTCCCCTGAATTCAGATCATGTTTTTCACTAATTTTCCCTTCATGCAGCAATCAATACACTGTTCTCATTTTTGTCAGCTAACATTCATTGTAAGTCTGTTCACTTTTGTAATTAAGAAAAAAAAATTAAGAAAATAATTTTTTAAAAGTGCTGAGACTAGGATTTTATGTAGTGAATATAAATTCTGGGCTTTTTGGTATTTTATATGAAGACTATTTATGAAATATAATTGCTATATTTGAAAATACATTTCAGCTGTTTTTTTCTAAAATCAAAGGATTTTTAAAGTGAGTTTTGTATGCATTTGTTTGATATGTGTTAAAAACTGATTAAGCAAAGAACCTCAATATAATAACATAAAACGCTTTACTGTGGAGACTTGTGTCAATTTACTCCAAAACAGAGAAGAACTGGAGATACAGACATTGAAATGGGATTAAACATCAAGTGATAGTGTTTTAGTTGTAATGTGTACATAAGCATGATATGTGTATAAGTTTTATATAGTATGTGGGCATCCTCCACCTGTAGATGTGATGTCAAAATTGCTTGGTCAAGGTAGGATCTGCGTTAAAATATTAGTCAGTCTATGTGGTTCCAGATGCCTCCATTGCCATTTGTGTGTGCTCAGAATTCATCAACCTCCTTCCTAATACTTTTTCCTCAAGTTTGTATCTTGCCTGTAGCTCAAGGTCTGTGAGTATCTCAGATATTTGACCCTTGAGATTGTCCTAAGCTCATATCAAGTGGATGTGACATGTCCTGGCCTACCAAATACAAAGTGTTGACAAGCTGCAAAGATAACCATCTAGGCTCACTCTGTTCCTCTGATACTTTGAAAGAGGGTGAAAACATGTTTTGGCCTTGGACAGCCTGGCGTTTTTGCAGGAGAAGTTTCTTCACCTTTACTCATTCAAGCCACAGAGTATTTCACAGCACAGAAAGCCTTTACTGAAATGCAAATGTTCCCCTTGTAGTCTGAACTTGCCCACTAGTATGTTCCTGATGGATGATATTTGGGTTGTTGGTCTGCTGGAATAGCTACTCCAATTGTTGAAAGATCTTGGAAATGAATGGAGAAAATAAAGCCCCTTCGTGGCCCATGTTGAGCCAGTCATTTTTCTCTTATGGAGGGTGGTATTGAGCAAAAGAGCATATTTACTAGAAATAACCCGAGAAGGAGGAATTTCCTCAAGTTGTTTCTTCCTTGGATTGGCTCATAGGCTGAATGTGAGATTTGACGCAGAGATTTTACACATGATGTGTTGAGGAGGGGCTATTGGAAAGGCAAGACTAACGTTTGGATAGGCAGAACTTGGCAGAGTTATCTGAGCTGCTGAGAATATGCTAGTGGAATGCTTGTACTTCTGTTTGTCACTTCGTTTTCCTTTTAAATGTTTCAATTACAGCTGTAATGTTCCAAAGTGGTGTGAATTTTTTTGAACTGTTTTGCAGTTTGCACTCCCACTGTTTCCTCTGATGCTCTGAGTTTCTCTGTTTATGTACTTGAAGGATTTCACATGTGCTTTATTTGTGTTTCACAGTAAAGATTGTGATTTTGAGGATTTCACTATTCAGTTTGCAAATGGTTCTTCAAACATAATTTATATAAAGAGGGAGTGGAAAAGTCTGTAGGAAGCAGGACTGAATTACATGTTGTCCTTAATGACTCTGAGTATAGAAAACACTGAGAAATTCCACTCAATTTCTGTTGCCTCTTTCTTGAAATTCTTTGAGTTTTACTTGTTTTGCTTCTGAGCCACATGGAGTTGCCCGCAGGATTTCTGCTTCTCCTGAGCAGAGACATGGGCTGTTCCTCAAAGTGTGGAGTCATAAACAAGGCCGTGTCAAAGGCTGCGGTGAAAAAGGAGGTGGATACGTGGAAGAAACCTGGGAGTAAGCAGTAACAGGAGGTACAAAAGGAGTTGTGACCCCTGAATTCTAGACCTACATATAGGAAAATGTAAATTTTCTCCCGCGGTTGGCTTGTTTTGTAAAGAATGGTATTCACTGATTTTTATCCATAGGTGAAAATAACCTTGAAGTCTTGCAATAAAATAAGTTAACGGGGGACAAGCTAAAGAAAAATGAATGCAAAGTGAGTTGCCGTCAGTGCAGGAGGTAGTTTGAGAAATTCACTGGATTATAGTAACTATTTCAAACAGAATTCTGACTTTACAGGGACAGTAGTTGAAGGCTAGTTACGAAAGCAGAGTGACACTTTAAAAAATCTGAAATGCTGACGATATACAATGGAAATAGTTTAATACTCTTTCAGTATTAAAACTGTTTTAAAGCAACTTCTCTTTAGTGAGTGCACCATTGTTTCATGAAATCTGTTTTGGTTTAACCTACAGATGTGTTTATGTAACAGATCCCTTATATTAGCTTGTAAAACCTTTCACTGCAGTCTTGCATTGTACGCTTCCAGCCCCGGAAGTGTATTTTTGAATGAGCTCACTATTTTGCCAGATACTCCTTTCATAAGGGCATCAGTGTATTTATGTATCATAGGTCTGTTGTACAAAATTAAGAGGTATGGTTATTTAATTCAACTCTTCTTTTTTTTTTTTTAATCTCATCTCCATCCCATCCTGCCAGAGTAAAGTATATGATGCACTGCTTGTGTGTTGCCAAGCACACTTTGTAAGTGTATATGCAAAAGCATAAGTATCTTGCACAAGGAGTTTCTTTAACAATATTTTATTACTAGAGACATTATTTGTTTAGACCCTTGGGGACCTTGAGTAAACAATAAGGTTTCACTGTAAGGGTGCTAGACAGATGATCTATTTGCATTTTCTTTTATGTTCTTGCAAATGTCTGTAAAACTGTCAGTTTGAAGGAGCCAGTTTATCAGTGAAAGGATAAGGAAGAGATAAGTAAGTTTAGTTCCACATGTTTGAAGTAGCTACTGCACTTACCCACATGTGTGTTGTGGATGAAAATATGCTACTGAAGTATTTTAATTTTTTTTTCCGAAGGCAGGAAAAATAGTAGAATAAAAAGCCTCTTCTGAGTTAAAGTCAAAAAAGTACTTCCATGAAACAAAATTTAAATGCAAAAATTACTGTGCCTAATCCTACCTAACACACCCCACACCCCCCCGAAATTCTTGGCTGTGATATATCTGAGATTCAGCCCTTTTAGTGAAATATATCTGAGTTTGGAATGTGGATTTCAGTGATGATAAGCATGAAGAAATTCAGGCCATAAATATCCTTACATAATCTTCAAAAAGAATATCAGTTTATATAGGTGCCTGCCTTATGCTGTTGTCAAATTCAAATTATCAGTGCTTTTTCTATTATGTCTATATTTATAAGTTGATTTTATATTAAATTGATTCTATATTTAAAAGTTGATTTTAACTTAAAACTTCATAGAGTTTAACTAATCTGCTATGCACAATTTGTTTTGATTTCTAGAAGAAAAAATTTTGGTTTTGTTTTCTAAAAGAAAAAAATCCATGTCCTATCTGTGTTGTCACTGATTTCCTTTACCTCCCACTGTGTTTTTTTCCCAATGCCTTTGTGTGTAAAACCAGAAAACCAAACAAAAGAAACCCCAACACGTCCCACAAAATAAAGCAACAAAAAATAAATCCAAGTTACCCTGGATTGAGTGTATGTCTCTCTATTAGCCTCATGATGGCTATTATGCCCTTTCATTGTCCTTGCAGATGTTTCCCATGAATTTTTCTAATTTCTCCTTCAGTTATTTTGCTTGTGGCCTAAATATTGCATTGAATTACTTTTGTCTCATTTAACTGTAAAGCTCACGCTCCCATGCTGCACTGTTAAAGTCTTATCTTTTACCGATAAAGTGATCCTTGATTTTGATACACATTTAATATGGTGGGATTTTAGTTGTATATACTTTTGACTTCCTAACATACCCAATAATCAGTGGATTACTGGTCACAGATTTTATATGTGGTAAAAAGAATGCAAGCGCTTACATAACAAGACATTCTGCACGTGCAATCTGCATGTTGAGATGACTTTCTTATTTTGAAGGCTTTGGATGCCATTTCGGTTTTGTGTTCTGTTGAACTACCCAGATCACTGTGCTGATTTCCCTTTATGGACAGCATATGGGCTTGTGGACTGAAGAATATTTTCAAATTAGAGAGACTTGTTTAATGAGAGTAGGGGTGTTGGACTTACGGGAGAAAGCTGGGAATTCTAGTGAAATTTTAATATAAAGGTATTCATGGAAAAGAAATAATTGCTTTTAAGTCATAAGGGGCTTAAGAGTTAACAGGCAGTGTATTGTGCTTACTTAAGTATTAATGCATGGAGGGGGGGAAAGACTGTACGTATTAAATATCCCAGTATCCCACAAACAACTGGAATCTTTAAAACTGTCATATCATGTGGTTTGTTGCCTTCTGTGGGCTTTGTTTTGGTTCTTCTGTACTGGAGGCATCATTCTAATTTTTGGCACATAATTTGACTGCTTTTCCTTTGGGAATACTCAAAATACTTTTTGGTGGTTTCACTATGTAAAACTAGATCATAAAGAAATGGAATTATATCCATGAAAATACTTGAAAATATTTACAGAATCTAGCCATCACCATTGAAATTTTCAGAAATATATCTTTGATTTGCCTTTATTATATAAGTTATTTAGGAAACAATGCCCAGAAGATTTGGATTCCGCCTTGCTTTCAGCTAATGCTTTGTTCCCCACTTGCTTGTCCTTCATTTTGTATGGCCCACCAAAAATTTCTTTCTGACTCCATCATCCCATACAAAAGTCAAAATAAGAGCTTCATGTTGAATTTATGAATTTATTAAGTGTAAGTGAATCACATTCACAAAGGTATCTCCTACCTATGAAGAAAGAAAAAGCAATAAGAGCAAAAGTATTTACCATTTTGATGCATTAGTTTAATTTATTAGTTTCTGTGCTCCCTTTGAAGCAAGATTAGAGAAAAATATCTTCTCCAGACAGAAGCACCCCCCCCCTGGCAAGCCCCAACATTTCTGGGGGAAGCTCTGGGTGCCAGTGTTTTGGAGCAGAAGTTTGAAATTTGACAGGAGATATAAACTTAGTATCTCAGGGCTCTGTCTTTGGCATCTTTTTACAAATCTATTCCACTTCAGTCAAGTAGAAAGACTTTGAAAAGTTGCAGCTGACACATTTTGGTAGACACTTTTAAGATCTTAGCAGCTTATTTCCAGACAGGTTGCATTTAACTGAGCTCGCTCCAGTGTAGGTGGGATGATCAGGAATTTTTCTAGTTATAGTTCTGAGAAGGGTTGTGTCTTTGCTAAGGTAGATGTGAGAACTGAAATGATTAAACTCTTTTCTTTCATGCTTTTTTCTTTCTCTCTCTCTCACCCCCCCTTCTAGCAGCATAAGAATCTGAAACTGGCGAGGTGAGAGGGAAGAGAATAGGACAGGGTCTAAGGTTGGAAAGAGATAGGATTGCAGATGGACCAGAAGCAGTCATGCTCTTGGGAAAGGCACAGCAATCTGTCTGCTAAGATTCATTCCTCTCTATAGTTTGGAATGCAATACAAGATTTGTGAGTCACCATTCCTATCCTGGCAGCAAATATCTGTGAAATCTCTGGCTGTCTTGCTTACCCCCTCTTCATCATTGCTAATACCAATCCATACTGCAGTATGGAGGCTGTATTTCTCTGTATATACTGCACAGCAGAATTCAGTATTTACAGATTCCTACTCTGCTGATGAGAGCTATGTAGTGTCAATTTGACATAACACGATTGCGGTTTTTTTTGTAAGCGTAGGATACATAAATGACCCAGTGTTCCCTATCAACCTTTGAATAATTGATGTGGCAAAGTTAATAACTCATAAATGAGGTTATACCACTGCCATCATGCTAATGATGCTGGCAGTGCAATGGAGAATTTTATCATAGCTGTCTTTGTCAGAATCACAGTGTTGCAAAAATTTAAGCCAAACTGTTGAAAATACCCACTCACTCTGTATTCTGCTTCATTTTGACACAAATGTGTTTTAATTTTAGACAAAAAGTTAAGGGTTTTCTGGGCAAGTCACCTGAAATAGGATGAGCACTTCCAGTAATCAAAAGAGATGCTTTAAAATGTTACCTTTATATTAGTATATACTAGTATTAGTGTATATTAGTACACTACAGGAGTATTAAGGGTATAAGACATTATGTGTAGTCACTGCTTAAGGTTGTAAGTGTTCTTAAATTTGTTCATAGACAATCATGGCTTATACGGGCAGAAGGGATCACTGCAGTCTAGTCTGACATCCTTCACAAAGCAACCTGCAATGCTTGCTTGAACTACTTTCTTTTTCTGCTAGAGCAAAATCTAAAAAGCTCACCATGACATACCTGGTAAATATGCGTGTAAGTAAACAGGAATCTTATAGCAAAAGAAGTTTGAGGTACAAAGAGGTGAACGGGTTTACCTAGTCCTCACACACACTTGAAGACCATGGTTTGTCAAAGGTTGAGCTCGGTGCTTTAGTTTCTGGTCCAGTTGTCTAACCTCTGGCATGTTTTCTTATATAATTTGTTTATTTATTACTTTCTCTTGTAGGAAGGGGATCATCTAATTCAAAATTGCCATCTGTCCCTACAGTTTCTTCAGTGCCTGAGGATTCTGCTTCAAATATGAGGTAACTTC
The DNA here is from genome assembly GCF_963921805.1 of Phalacrocorax carbo. Taxonomy (NCBI): domain Eukaryota; kingdom Metazoa; phylum Chordata; class Aves; order Suliformes; family Phalacrocoracidae; genus Phalacrocorax; species Phalacrocorax carbo. Next base: position 68,139,906 of record NC_087516.1, on the reverse strand, counting down.
TTCACCTGGACAGCTGTGCTGTGACTCGCATTTGTGATAGTACAGTTGATATTCTGATTCCACATCACTTCAGAAGGTTGTTTTGCTGACATTTGATCCCTAATGAAGGTTTGGGAAAATGAGTGTCAGATTACTGATTCTTCTTATACTTGTATATCACTTAAACGTTGCGAAAAACTATATCCCTTTCTACAAAATTTCAGCAACTTTCTTTTTTGTTAACCACATGTATCTCTCTACTAGTATTACAGACAGGCTTGAACATGCTTTGGAAAAAGCTGCCCCACTTTTGAGAGAGATTTTTGTGGATTTTGCTCCCTTTCTTTCTCGGACTCTTTTGGGCAGCCATGGGCAAGAGTTGCTGATAGAAGGTACAAGTAAGTTTCCATTTAAAAAGAGTTTTTTTTATGTGTGCTTATGTGTACTTTTAGCTTGGAGACTCAAAATTTCTGGTTGGTTTTTGGTTTGTGTTTTTTTTTTTCCCCTTCTGCTGGCTCTACCTTAGAAGCTTTCTTCCTGCCTTCCCACACAGTGCTGTCCGCTGGAGTTTGCTGCCTCCTGTTCCTTCTGTCTTTAGCCCTCTGAGGTCATTGTCATTGCCTCCTCATCTTTGCCATCCCTGTACCTCCATCTCTTTGCCTCCATCTCATCTCATAGTTTCCTATATCTCATTACATATATCTCAAATGCTGTTGCCTCTTCCTTCGTTTTCCAACTCTTCCAGAAAATTGTCCCATAGAAGCTGGCATATGTGAAACGTGTTTTGTGGCCTTAAAAAGAAAACTTGGTGTCAGGGATAACATTTGATACAAAGTATAGAGTATAGTGAAGGACGTTAAGTACAAAGACCTTGCATTTTTACTGTGATATTGTAACAGAAGGCTTCTTGGGAGCTCTATCAGCATCTATCATCTATCAGATGAAGATTCAGGTGCATAATGATTATGGCTCTTCCTGGTGTTGGCTTGAGATGGTTGAGTTTTCTACTGGTGGGTTTCTCTCGGTTTAAAAATGAGGCTCAGTTCTGCAATGCAGACATTAATGTTCTCAATTTAAAAAAATGTATTTATTGGATCACCATGAATTTAGTAGTGGACGCCTTTTTTTTTTTTTTTCAGTTTTCTCATAATCTGGTTATAGCATATAAATTTATTTGTCCACTGATTTTTAGAGTGAAAATTGCAGCTTTTGTCCAGTTGAAGTGGTGGGTGAATTGAATTAGGGCTTGAGCTTGTTACAGATTCAAGTAATGAAGCACTCCTATGTTAGAAGCTCATGGTTGCTTTATTTGAGCTGATCGCTTGCACATGAGCTGTATTTGCACTAGTAGATCTAGTTGCTTCCTGGGGAATTAAAGCTCTTTTTATAAAAACGTTTTTGAAACGACTTCTTTTGTGGATTAGGACAGGCATCCTGTATGTAGCGCTGAATATGGTTAACATTGTCAGAAACACAATTAGAGTATCAAATACTGAAAAATGTTTTACTGAAGACTGCTGATCTGAAAAAATTCAGACTTCAGTAAACTTCACTGAAATTAAAGTTATTTACTTTAGGAATTTAGCTTGCCTACCTTTTGGGGTAGGAAGGAGTGGCAGGAAAAAGGGTATGAATTATCTTCTGTAAGACTGAAAAGGATGGGATTCTACTTTTGAATATACATGTGGGTATCGCCTTAGCTGATAAACATTTTAATGGAAGCTGCCCTGTGAACAAGTTTATTTCATTCATATAATAAGAATAACAGGAAAGAGGTTTTTCTCAAAGCTTTATTTGCCATGGAAGTAATTATCCTATTTAGTTACAGGTTTTTTTCTTGTCTGAAGATAAAAGATAATCTGGTTTTAAAGTGTTTTGACTGTAGTATAGATTGTATATACAGAGGGAGATGGGTATTTCATAGATTGGATGACCAAAACAAGGAGGAAAATTATTGGGAGTGTATGAACTGTCTAGACAAAAATCCCGATTTTTGGGCCTAAAAACCAGTTATAGACAAACCCAACCCAAAATGAGAATGCAAATAATAATAATAGTCAAATTAGTTTATAAACAATTGAGAATATATAATAGGTTACTGCTTGCACTTCTGCTAAGGTTTAGTGTGGGGTTAAGGGTCAAAGTACTAATAAGAGTGTTTGGGATGTCTGCTGCCATGAAACAAAATGGAAACTTGATTGATAGCTGGGGGCTGAAAGGAGAACGTGCAATGGAGAAAGCAAAGGTCATAAAGCCATTTCCCTTCTCTGCATATATAATGACCCAATCCTTCAAGAAATAGCAAAATGTAGATACAGTGGATTAATATAACATATGTTAACCACACTTCTGATCATTTTGACATACAAACATTTCTGAAACTGTGAATAATGGAGGCAATGTATTGCTATTAGCTGCATCTTTAGATGAGAGGCAAGGAATTTATGATCTCCCTCTCACGTACATACTTTTATTTTGTGCTGATAAAGTACAAAATTGAACTGGAAGTGGTATGAGAATTTCAGCTTTCTTTTGATTGTCAAAATGCTTCTAATCTATCGCACTTCAAAATAGTTTGTGTTAATGGCTGGTGCCATATGAGGGTGCATTTATATATACTGTTTTCTTCATTTTGTAGGTCTTGTGTGCATGAAATCTAGCAGTTCAGTCGTGGAGCTGGTGATGCTGCTTTGCTCTCAGGTGAGCTTTAAGTAAGAATGTTGTCTGAAATTGCTGCCTGTGAGCACAATGGAAATTACAGTTAAAATTTTACTTTAAATTTGACTTTAAATTTAAAGGCTCTGTGTAATAGGTAAAGATTATGTGCAAGGCCTTTTCATAAAAAAAAAATCATAGTAATTGTGTCTATTCAATTGGAGAGAGAAGATACTAAAGGTTTTATGTTACCATACTATTGAGCATTTACATAACCTTGATGGTGGTGTGTCTCAGTAATTCTATGCTGTCATTTTTGTAAGATAAAATTGGATTAATAAAATATTAAGGTTATAGAAACATGCTGATTTCTGCATCTTGACATGCTGAATCCTCTGCGATTAATAGAGTTTTTCCTTTTGTGTAGAGGTTATAAAATGAGTGATAAATACTTTTGAAACCCTGTCATTCCTAATTGATTTGACAAGTAGTAAGAATTTGAGAAGAATTTAAGAAAGCAACCCAGGTTGTCAGCAGTTTGGAGAATTCTACATTCCTAAAGGGAAAGTGATTTTATATATTTAAAAACCTGAGAATTGCCTGTTCCTGTGGTTAGAAAAGAGCCAGAGCCTAAGGAACCTCCTTAAAATTGTGTATGCTATATTATTGGATTTTCTTTTTGGGTTTCTTGCTTTCTTTTTTGTAATTAAATGGAAGACTGTTTTTATTGAGCCTTTCTTTTGGTGCCTTAAAAATGATACCTTTCTGGTAGTAAATTCCCCTACTTAAAACTTTAAAATAGCCTTTTTTAATGGGAATGGTATTGGTCTAGAGGTCAAGGGTTCTGACCCATTTCAAAACCTCTGACCTTCATTTACAACCCTTATGGTTTGCTTGCCTGACGAATAAGGATAATGCAAAATTAATGTTTCTTCACATCGATTTATTCGTTTTAGTGCCTATATTGCCAAATTTATTTAGAGTGTGCTGATAGACGTTTCATGAATACAAATGAAAGAATCATAGAAGGTGTGAAAAATCGATAGTCTGCATTGTCAATAAAGTGCAATAAGAACAATTACTTCTGGAGATTACACCTAATAGATTTTACAATGAACTAGTGAAGAGTAGTTATGTTTTCTAGTGAGCTTATTATTAATGAATGTATCTAGAACTTTTTTCATCTAGTTTTCCATCTTCCTCAGGAAATAGAATATATTTTTAACCTGAAAGAATTTAATATTCCATATGGAACTTTTGGAATTTAGAGATGGTTATTTTACATACGGCAATACACAAAGTGGTCATTGTTCTCGACTTCTAAAATACGAATTTGCTGCTGATTTAAAATAGAAAAGAATCCTTGCTGTCAAGATATTGATGTACAAGTTTTGCTGTTCATTCATTAATGTGTTAGAGTGAAACCAGTCTGCATTGAAGCGTATTAAATATGTGCCCAAAGCTTGATACTACCATTTTTAAAATTAGTTTTTGGTATCCATGCTGCTTGTATCAATAATTAGTGGTTGACCTTTTCTTCTTCTTTGGTAGGGTAATCTAATCTTTTTTTAAAATCATGTTGTCCTCTGTACTGTACGTCACTTGTTTGGTTTTGGGAAGTGGAAAGGATAAGGAATAAATGACGTGCTCTAATGCATCTATTTGTCATATGTGTCACAATGCCACTTAATGCTAATCTAATCAAATTGAGGATATCGTGATTGCTTAGCAGTGCTAGTTGGAGAGACTGAGGTTGTTCTTTGTGAAATAGTAGAAATAAACCAATAAAGGCAGAAAGACCTCAAAGTCTTTTTAAAGTTACATAGCAGCTGTAATTTTTGGCAGAATATGAAAAATGATGTGAGAAATGAATCTAAAATTAGCTCCAGATGTATACAGATTGTTCTGGGGTGATAATTACATTTTTCACTTTGAATTTTCCTAATTCAGAGAGGTCAGCATGGCAATCACAGAAGTGATTTATTTTGTTAAGAAGTGAACTGTCTTTTGCTACATGAAAGCTTGAGAGATATGAAATTGAATTTCAAGCCGACATTTTACAGATACTGGGAGGAGATGGCGTTGAGCTTGATTGATTTTTTTTCTTTTTTTTTTTTCCCTTTCTCTTTTTTTTTTTTTTTCGTCTGGGCCCAAGATAGGGTGGGAAGTGAATTGATATCCTTTTGCTAAAATTTTAATTAATTTTTAAGAGGAGATGGAGAGGATGAAGTGCCAAAGATCAAAAGATCAGGTCAAAAACTAGTTTTTAATCACATAAATAATGTGGCATAGTTACAAAGTAAGTATCTGCAAATTTGATTTAAAACTTCACAAATTTGTCAGCCATCATTTTATGAAATGGAAAGATTTCTCTGATTAATCTCTGGTGCTTTTTATGGTAACCTCCTGAAAATTTGTTTTAAACACTGTATATGCGATATAAGCACTTGGTTTGTTTTTATGAAACATCTGAAATTTTTCTGATGTTTATTTAGTTTTGTGGCTGGAATGTTCTTCCTTCTCAGAAGTGCAAAATGGAATAATCATATCTCATGAGTAATTTTTTGATAAAATTGTGAAAATAAAGCTCTTTCCCAGGTGAAATGGTTTTAAAAAATTTTGAAAGAGACCATTCTTTGAAACAATTTGTGACACCTGGTTAATTTCTTATTTTGTTTAAGGTTTATATATTTGGCATATGAAAAAAGACCAATGCTTTTGTGTTTTACTTTTGTGTGTATATGTTGATATATTGGTTTATGTCTAAGATAGAAAGATAAACAGGTGGTCTGAGATACAGACAAAAGGCTTTTTCTAAGACAAAAACAGTTGCGTGTTTTGATAGACACGCTGCATTTTGAAGATGTCTCTTTGTGTATACTTATATTTATATAAATCTATCAAAACATAAAGAAATCCTTCATTTAATATTACTGCAAAGTGTTCCCGCTTATTTGACATTAATATCATTTTTGAAAGAATTGACGTTGCATTCAAGGCCACTTTATAAAAGCGTTGTGTTGCTCATCCTAATTCAGTCTGACACACATTCCAATAACACTACCTCCCTTCTAGGGTTTAAAACTAAATTTATGGCTGAGCATTGTGAAGTGCATCATTTAAAAATGGTTTCAACCCAAAACATCTAATAAATAAATAATGTGTATGGCTACTCAGTACCAGACTTTCCAGACTAGAAATCATTCCATCGGATACTCAACAGTCCACTATCGGAGAGGGCTGTCAGATAAATCTTATAGTAGCTGCATTCATGTCCTGTAAATCACATGTTATTGTCTGAGCCTTCTGCCAGGTCATCTATTCTTTTCCCATTTATCAGAAATGCATACAGTACAGTGAACCTAGAAGCACCATCTAGTCTGGCCTGGCATCCTGTCGGGGTAATTAAACTAGCCAAAAGAGAGAAATCCTGTGTCTATTATCCCTTTTAAGTGAGTGACGTCAGGATGTTAAAGGTGCTCATATGCTATTGTGAGACAAGGCTGCTGTGAGGGGAAACTGTGATATCACCCAGGAATAAAGCATTTTCATCTAAAAGGACTCTCCCTCCATGCCTAAAGCGCAAAGGGGCACGTATGAATTGAGTGCACGTTTATCCATAAAACAAATATGCTACTGTGCTTCCTTTCATTTGTCAGATGTTTTCCTGAAATACCTAAGTAGGAGAAACTGTGATCTTCCCTACTCTGTCATGAAGGTATTAAAAACATTTATCTGTTGCTCACATACATAAAGCGTTTGTCCTATTATAGTAGCTCCAAGGTGAAAAGGTACGAAAATAGGTGAAATAGGTTCCATAGTTTTCCGTGATGCCTTTGAATTTACAGAATTTGCAGCACTTGTAAAATGCTTCATTTTGTACTAAATCAACTGAATTGTCAGTGGAATATGTATAAGAGAACTAATTAGGTGGTTCTTGTCAGATCCATCTTTGACTTAAGAGCTTTTTTCTACTGAATCTAAATTTTCTAGACCATAAAATACACTTATATTAACTGACTCAAATACTGTTCAGCCAGCTCTTGTGTAGTTTTCTAAAATTGGTGGAATGCCACCCAACCTTTTTAAAAGTTTGCAATTAAAAATTAATGAATAATGCAGCAACTTTTATGACCCCTCCAGCTCCACTACCTGCACATACACCCTGCTTGCTAGTTCAAGGTATAAAAGCTTCTTGGTTCCTCCTTCCTTTGCCCCCTGTTGTTTTGAAGGGATTAAGGGCACTTTCGTGATAGCTGGTGGCATATATAAAGCCAAGACCAATGTTTTAATACACTTAATCTCTAGGTATTTTATCTTCTAGAAATACTAATAGGATATATTGCAATATAACTACATAGCTGTAGCTATTAGATTTATATTGGAGACCTTGATAAAGTATTTCTTTCATAGAGAGATGGAAAAGGGAGGAATAAACTCTGATACTCCAGGGTTTTTTTGTGTGCAGTGGTAGCATCTGCTCATATGGCCCAATGAAATATTATGGTTGAATGTGTCATGCGCTGTGCTGATAGTTTTTGGAGTTATTTTTTGGAGAGAAAACATGATCCAAGGCAGTGCATGTGCATCTTAAAAAGACAGCAGAGGCTGATTAGTAGTTTTAAAGCAGAAAAAAATTACATTGTGAAAGTTGGTCTTGCTGCCTGTGTAGGCAAACTTATAGGTCTTCAGCTCTCTTTTTTCTTTCTTTTCTAACTCAACTCACCAAACCAATTATCATTGGTTAAACAGTGAAATGTTTGCAAAAGCTTGTTCTTTGGCATCATCTTTCCTTCATATGCTACTAAATTACTTTGCTAACGGATTCTGTTGCCCGTAAAGGAGTCAGTATTCATCTTTTGCATGGGCAGTATCTTGACTGCTTCATATCTCTTACTCTGATATGGAATCTTAATTATTTAAACAGTATCAATGTGTGCCATGCAGTCATGCACCCATGCAAACAATATGATAGCATATTTCCCCTAAGGAAGAGCAATAGGATGGTAGTTAAGATTTTGATTTTTCAGCAGCTTTTTGCACACACCCCCTGTCTTCCACCCCAGTACTTAAATGTTTGTAAAATGCAGTAGGATCTTCAGCCTTTTCTGCGTAGCCTGTGCTCAGAAAAAAAGCCTTGTATCAACAATCAAATTAATTACATCAGGAATGGATTTCTGCAGTGTGTTATAAAATGTGGTAACCCTTTGAATTACTTGGAGATTTTAGTTGATGTGGAAGATGGCTGGTTTGCGGTGTTTGTCACTTGCAGAGAGAACACATTATAGTGATGCTCTGTGTGCACTGGTTCCTAATTTACTTTTAAGTGCAACTTGATGTGATGGATCACTGTAGTGATTGCTGTGTAGTTTTAACTGAATTGGGTGTAGGTTATCTAAAGAACTATATCGCTATGGTACATGGCAGCTGAACTCAACAGAAGGACCAAAACTCTTAACAGTTCCTGGTTTAGATATGAAAATAATAAATGCTGTTTGAATACTTTTTATGTGCCCCAAGTGTTAGATGATGACACTTTAATCAGGATTATAATTTTCTATCTAATAATTTTGTGTTGTAACAGCTGAAAATAAATTTAAAGCAGATCTAATAATCCTTTAGATCCACGATCTAAAAAATGTACATGTTTTGGGTGGGTTTCGTAGGGATTTTGTAAGCTGCTAATTGACTTTCTGTCAATTTTAATGCATGTTCTAATTTTCTTTGAAAAGCCATTTAGCAGGTATCAGGAGTTGGAAGTTTTTCTTTTTTTCCTTTGTTTTCACCAAAGCTGAATGTATTTGAGTAAAAAACCAAACAAACCCCATTTCAGTAATAGATTGCTTTTGTGATAAAATAGTTAGAAACATAACTTTATTAGCAAATGAAAATGATTTAGATCTGAAACAAGTGAAAATAGATAAAAGGACTTCCCAAAGTCTAAATTGTTACGTTCATGGGAAGATGTTGCATGAATCATGCCCATAGGTGTTTGCCTTGTATTGCTAACTTTCATTACAATGTTATGAAATATTCAGTGTTTCTGGTTTAGTATAAAGACACAGAAAAATACTTCACCTGCAGGTGTGCTAGAGACGTCAGTGTACTATTTTTTCTTTTTCTTGTATTCTTTTGCAAAAACTGAAGATTGGAAGAATATCTGCCAGCCTAGCTTTTTTCTAGAGATGAGGTGGCTGTGGAGGGAAGTGAAAGTATTCAAGGTCATCTTACTCTGTTATGGCTTATTTAGATTCTGAAACTGCCTGAGATCTCCTTCATACCAAGTGGAGCTAGGCATATTAATAAAACTGTGTAAATCTTAAAACATCATGAAAACATGGGATTGCCAAGCATGTTATTAGTTGCAATGCAGGCAGTAGTAGGAACATTCCTGGTGCAATTTTTTAGCAAATTTTGCATGGCCCTTGTAACTGGTATATAAAATGGAAGATTCTTATCCTGTTCTTCCTTAAGATGCGATTGGATGGAAAATAGTTGGGAAATGTCTGTTGAGCTTCATGTACAGTGCCACTTCAGGATATTTTCAGTGAAGCAATTTTACATTATGAAAAATTTCCTCTTCAAAACCTCTTGTTGTTATTTTCCCCCAGCAATGTATATTTTCATCTACAATGACTTAGTTTTGCAGGATGGAGACTCTCTATCACTAGAAAGCGGGGAAGGTAGATCCCACAGTAGCCAGGGGCCATGCTATCAAAGTGCTCTCCTGGGACAGAAGAGGCTTAAGCTTCAATTAACGTTTCAGGTAATAGTTATTATTATCACTAAGTGGAATAATCTGTCAGAGGAAGAAATTCAACATATCCTCCCAAAGTAGCTAGTAGTCCAGAAGCTTAGGGCATTTACCAGGCATGTGGAAGGGTCCAGATTTGAAAGAAATTAAGCTCTCTCAATCTGTAAAAGCAACATTGAAATTAATCTATGTTGTCCTCAACAGCAGTTTTCTTCTTTGTTTGTGATATATGAAGATGTCAGTTCTTTTCTATAAGGTCTTGGGGATAAAGTTTAGGGCTTCTGCATTCTCCTGCATTGCAAGGCACTTGATATCAACACAGTGAGCTGTCTGGCTAGTGGTCCATAGGATTAACTCTGGAGAAATTGAATGAAAGGCCTGGAAGGTGCGGGAGGGCACTGGCTGTGGAATCCAAACTCCTTAAATGCAGTTCTTTGGTGCTTGGATTTTAAATACTAGTCTTGTCAGGAAGTTTCCTTCTAATAAAACAGAAGGTTAAATTTTCAAATCTGTTGTGTAGATCACTTGGATTCTCCATTACTCTTGATATATCTGGATATTTTTATGCATAGTGTAGCTTCTTTCCTTCCTGAGTGCGAGTTTTTCCTCCATCTTTGGTGATCTCACTCTGGGTGCTTAAAACGTAATTTGACAACTTTCATGCTTGGTATATGTCACTGAGCAGAGTATTTGGCATAATTGCAAATAGATTACTTGTGCTACGCATATTTTACTGCTTGCTTCATTGAACTATGTTATACATTCTAAGTGTTTGAAACTGGAGATCAGTTTGGTAGATAACTGTCTGAAGTTCAATTCTGGTAAGATTGAATTCAATGGAAACAGCTGGGAAAACCTTTCTTTTCAACTGGAGTATGTTGAAATTACATTTTAAATTAGCGGCGTAAATTTTTTTTTTTCGTTTGACTTAAGCAATACATAGATTTTGTATCTCCAGAACTAGATTACTGTAATATATTCTGTGTGATACTCCAAGATAACGTGAAATTTGTCTGCTGGAACTTCACTCCTATTTTGATTGCCTGTTGCTTTCTAAGTTGTTTGAAAGTTTAATTGCCTATAACTGCCTGCAATATTTAACCTGTTGAATTCCATGGAATTACTTGGAGAGCACTCTAACATGTTCAAACAGAAGTTTCTTTCAAACTCCTATTATTCTTCGTAATAATCACTAAGGTTCACACTTCTCAGATCTTTCTTTAGTTTGTTAAGCTTAAGATCTGTTTGAACTCTGTCTTTTCTCTTAGTGTAGTTGTTGGCTTCAGGAGTAATGTGCTTTGTTTACTGTTAGTATGGCCTGCAGGTAGGGAGTTTAAAACATCTGCTAAATTTACAAAAAAAAGTTCTGATAGGATATTCTTTCTGTGTGAGCCTATGAAGTAGATGTATATTGACAGTTTGCTTAGTAGTAGAAATCAAAGAAGTTTAGAATTTCAACTTTGCTTTTGCCTTAAGTGTGGAAATAGGTTGGAGTGTATTGGGAATGGTTTGCCAATATTGCATGATTAATAAGTGACCTTTTAATGACTTAATGATGCATTAATCACTTTATAGTTATATCCTGACTGGTAGTGGTCACAGTAGTTAAAATGTGTGAGCTAGTACTTTGGCTTTATCTCCTTATGTCTTTCCATTATTCTTAGTCTTGGAGGATATTTTAAAGGTTTTCTCACTCCCCAGTTTGGAGGTGAAATGTATGATGTGGGATTTTAAGATGAGCAAAAACTATGATGCGTTACATTTAGTATGAGAGAAATAGAAGAATATCTGATATGTTATACTTTTATTAAATGGGGTTGGTCTTTCTGCATGTTAGATATAAGTAATTGTCAAAGCACTAGAAATGGCTTCCTAACTAAAACTTGTTTTATCTAGGTCTACTTTTGACCCACTGGAAAATGCCCTCTGTTTTAAAGTGTTCACCAACAGCAGGCTATATCAGCTGCAGCTGCAAGCTGAGAAAAGTAGTGTGAAAGAACCAGGTTTTTTTGGTTTATACTACACAGCTGTTTTCTGGAAAGTAATTGTGAGCTTTGTGGTTTTGAACAACAGCAGCAAAATTATATGTAAAGAAATTGGGATGGGTGCTATTTATCAGAGTAGGAAGGTGTGTAGAGACGTACAAGTGGATAGATGTAGTAAAGCCATGTTATTTTGGTGTGGACTGGTGTGAAGCATTGTTTCTTGGGACAATACACTTGGAGAAGTCAACATGACTTGCAGACTTTGGGTGGAGAAATGAATAAAAGATAGGGTTAAAACCCACAAAACTTTTCTTAGAAATAGTTTGCTACACTGGAGTGGAGAGAAATGACCTTTCCTAAGGTCATCTTATTAAAACATAATTGTTGCCTACAGTAAAGTTCTGGGGAAAAATGAGGATTTTTCCACCCTGGTTTTCTTTTGTTAAAAAGTACAATCTTTAGTGGTTGTTCTGTAAGCTTTTCAGATATTATAGGCTCTTACTGAGAAAAATTCTCTTATGAAATGAAAATTACTTGAATTTGGTCAGGAATCCAGGACATGGTGTTGGTGTGAGTTTAATGGAAAACATCTCTGCTACAGCTAAAAATATTAGCCTTTAGAGCTGTGTTGCTGAGAATTTGTATGATTAATGTATGCATTTTTATGTTTAGGGAGGAGAGTGGATTGTCTAATGTAAATGTGAATCTTGGGGGTGTGATAGGGGAACAGGACAACTTCATTTCCATGAATGTACACTGCTGCAGATGTTCAAAACTAGGGGAACATAATTTAGCTACAGAAGCATGACTTTTCTGAAGAAAAAAGGCATCCTGTTGCTTCACCAGCACACTAGGACTTAAAAAAACACCACCATTTAAGGTGAGTTTTGTGCAGTGAGAGCACACCCTGTGGCTTGGCAGTCTAGTCAGAAGGATGATACCATGCTGACTTTATAACTAGATCTTTGAACAATATTCTCATGGGTGGTAAATGCAAAACAAAGTAATATCAACTGGCACTTAATTCTGTGAGCTCCCTGCTGATGGGGCTCTGCACTGAAATGGAACTCTTCCTGACAGGAAGTCAGCCGCAAAGTGTGGAGACCTCTGAAAATAAAGTGTGCTTTAATTTGACACCCTGCTGTTTTACAGCTAGTCTGTTTAATTTGAGACTATGGAAAGAGGTTTAGTGGAGAGGAGGGGTATGAGATTATGGAAAGTTCAGTGAGCGGCAACGCTTTCACTGACCTTATACTAGTTACAAATATGTGAATATTTTTGGTCATGTTAATAAATCTAAATAATGTGTCTCTGTTTCCAAGCAAAGAAACCAAGTTAAGAAACTCATGATTTGGGGAGCAGTGCTGTTTACGCAAAGTTCTGGCAGGAGAAGCTTTGCATAGTGGTGCTGTTTGGTTTATTGTTTACCCTTAGTCTTGTTTATACTCATCTGTGCCTTTTTACACATCTATGCAACTGGGAAAACATCTGTCTCGTCAAAGGTGGTGATGATGCACTAGTCTTTGAATAAACAAGTTATCTTAAAAACTTTAAGCGAAAAAACTCATAATTCATCTTATGCAGTAATCAATGTGATATTGAGGTGCATGCCTGTCAGGTGTTAGATCCTAGTTCTGAGTCAAATCTGATTCAGAAGAATCAGCTGGATTTTCCAGTACCCTCTGAATATTTGTGAAGACTTTTATTTCTATTTCTACTTAACAAAGAAATAGTTATATTTTTCTCTTTGGAAAATTTGCTTGGTGAGTGCAGGGGAGGATCTGCAGTGAAAGGAGCAGAAAATTATTATTTATTGTGTTTATTGTAGCAACATATAGGAACAGATGAGACTAGAGCCCTGTGTTGCTGGGTGTCATGTAACTGGAATAACTGATACCCAGAATATTTTAGTCTAAATGAAGATGCAGGATGAGGAAGGGAATGTAGTATGCAAGTGGAGTGTAATGGCAGAGATACGTTACTTTTTCTTTTTTAATTATTTTTTAAAAATTTGATTTGATTTAGCTTCCTTTTCTCTAAATCTTTTAAGAAAACATCTGCATTAGGATAGGGTTACCCAAGGGAATGATAAGGGAGAGGTTTGGACATCCTGTCCTTTGGTTGAAGAGGTGAGATTGGTTTACATTCTTTGGTTTTATTCCCTCAAAGGTATGACGATAGCAGGAATCCTGTTCATTGTTTGCATCCATTCATTATGAGAGTTTAAATTGAAACTAAGCTACATATGGGGAAAAGGTTAATATAAAGGGGCTTTTAGTTCCACAATAGTATTCATCGTATATATTGTTGAATTTTTTATTAGTTAAATTTATTTAGTTAATGCTTATCGGACATTGAGCAGGCAGGTTGCTGCTCTTTGGTGGTGGTGACAATGAATGTTGCTATTGGTGGGATCAGTCCATCACTACTAGTGCAACTGTGCAGCAGTGAGTATGCTGTGATTTTCTTGTCCTTATAATTAGTATTCTGCCTTGGAAAACAATTTTTACCATGCAGTGGTTTTACAAAAGCTCAAATTAAAATCGCATTTAAACAAAAAAGCACTGAAATCAAGAGGCATTTGCCTTACTTTCCTGCTATTCCTCGATTTGTTTTCCTTTCTCCATAAAAATTATGCTGGCACCGTAACTTGACTATTTGTATCTCTCCCCTTTGTTTGTCTTACGTTGTCCTTTTTCCTCACTTCTGTTTTTCTGACTCATCCCCTTTGACTTACAGTTTTTGCTTCCCCTGCTGCGTATTTACAGAACTGCTTGGTACTTTGATTTCTCAATTAGTGTTTTAGATTTCTCTTTCTGTTCTTCCTGTCTTTCATCTCAGCACTGAAAATAGCCAATGGTTAAAGAACCTGAAGAGGAAAATGCGGTGGAAAGGTTTGCTGCTAGATGAACTCAAACCTGACCCCTAATTTCATTTCATGAGGAGTCATGGCAACAGCCTGCTAGTGGGAGAGAGAAAGGGGAGGCTGCCCAGGCATATTGCTTGCTCCATCAGAAACTGTGGATCTGAAATCAGTGATCCACTTATCCAGTTTTTCCCCATCCTACAGTTTGTTGTTCTACTGGGCCTGTAGAGGAACCAGAGCTTAACATAGACTTCTCTGTTTTGTTTTAATGTGACATTAGTTCTAGGGGCAAAATTTTATTCATCAAGTCATGAGTTAAATCACTATAAAAGGGATGTAATAAATGTTTTTCATATATATGTTCATACTTTTTTGAAACTAGATACAAAAATGAAGTTTATGAATTTGATGATATGCAGCTTTTATGCTGTGATAGTTATTACTGATAGCACTTTATGCAGACAGTAATATTTTCATAATTTTATATGAAGTTTTGGATTAAGAGGTTTAAGCTTTCTTTTGTTACTAAAATCCTGTTTTAAGAATATTTGGTATCACCATAAATCATGGCAACTGCAAACTGTGTTGAGATTTTTCTGGCTGGATGTAATTGTTAAAGACTATGTGCTGTAAGGGTTTATGTAGTGTATCTTTCATAATACTGTATCTTTTAAGATGGATCTTTTAAGAAGGCAACAGTTGTCACTTCAAGAGTAATCTCATGGCATAAAAGGCATTGTCTGACAAGCTGACGGTTTTTTTATTTAGTATTGTACTGAACAACGTAGTATTAAAGTATGCAAACTACTCCAGCTGTATATGTGTATAATTTATTTCCAGAATATATAAGAACTTCTTGTGACTTGAACTCAAACTTTTAAGTATTGAAATTAAACTCTCATTATAAGGTAGTTTTAGGAATTTACCACTAACAACATAATACCAGTTTATAGGAAGCTCTGTTTACATGGAATATCCCAAATGGTTAAACAGCAGGGGAGTCTTCTGCTTTTAGTTAAAAAACCTGCTGTTTCTGTATGGCTTATTTACTACTTCTTTAATTCTTAATGTAGTGTGCTGTGGAATTGAGCATGCAAAAGTCAGCAGAGAGTTCTGTTTTCTCTGTCTAAGGTTATTACTTGCTGTACAATAATAAAGGCACTATTTTATTGGGTTAGTTGTAATTAACTTCAGCACTAGGCATTGATATAAATCATTCCTAATCTGTTTTCTTTACATTTTCATTCTTTTAAACTGGTTTAACATAGCTACTTTCTGTTGTCCTTTTACATAAGAACTAGGATTGTAATTGCATTTTTTAATTAGGCTGTCGGAAGCTAATGTGCACGTTGATCCAAGAATTGATTAAGGAACACTAGTGAATTTCATATAGCACTTTTAAAAGATTTGTAATAAATACTGTGTAATAAATACTCTATAGCAGTGATCTGTTAGACCATTAGAATTCAATACAGTGTTGTCATGCTGTGCAGCTGGAAAAATATTTCAGTTTAAGAAACTGATTCTGTTTCATAGTTTAAATAGTAAACACTTTTGTGGTTATGAATAAGAAAAGAGTGTTCCAACTCTACCCCAGAGAATTTTTTATGAGAGTAGCTATCGGTATTATAACCTTTGTTTCTGTGTTTTGTCAGAAGAAATATACTGGAACACTTCTGGTTTTCATTTTTTTCTGCTCAGTCTTGGTGTTTGACACCAACTGGGCCATGTGCCTTTTTGACCAATTTATCAATACACTACTGTATGCAGCATTTTCAGTTGTTCATTAACAGCATAGGCTGAAACAAGAATGTTACTTGCTCTTTTCAGTCAGTTTTGCAACACTGAACATGTTTGTTTCTTGAATTTCTTGTCTTTTTCAGAGGTCTGTAGTCACACGCACAATCCCAGCCCACCTTTATAGTTCATTAGTTAGTCTGATATGAGTGTGTTTGGAATATTTTGCCACAACAACGTGCTTGGTGTTATATGTCCACTTGAGAAGCTACCTCATCTACTTAATTTTTACACAACTTTCTCCTAGAAGACTCATTAAAATTTTTAGTACAAAGACTTTAGTTGTGTACTGTCACTAGCTGATTTTTTGACAAAAAACAATGTCTTTTTAATGGAATGCCAGCAGTAAATACTTTTTATTGTAACTGGGTGTGTTTGATAGTTTAAAAGTCTTATAAAAATAATTAGCTCTTTTATATAGTTCTAATGGCAGCCTTGCAAGTTTCCCCTGGAGCAGTCTCTAATGAACAGGCCTTGATTTTTCCAGTTGGGCTTTTAGATTCCCCAAGGACTTGACTTCAGACCTTGAAGGGCAGCAGCTGCCATTTGTCTTAAGACTGGAGTTGCCAAACAGACAGACCATGTACTAATAGGACACATTTGTACAGCTTGAGTATATGGAACCCTGATAGAGGCCTAATGATGATCATCTGTTGAGAGCTTGTAGCTGGCCAGGGTTAGAGTAACTTTTACCACCCTTATTGAAATCAAACCCTCTGTATTGATTAGTGAGATAGCTTGACTTGTTACATAGATGCCACATTAAAGCTTTCATAGAAAAGCCATTGTTTAGTGTGGAATAGTATCCATTGTTTAAATTTCAATAAATTCAAGCCTGTTTGATAAGTTTTCCTCCAACAAGATGTTCTGAATTTTTAGGAGAGTAGTGAATAGTTTTGCAAGCTCTCTTTTCTCTGTGTCAAGGTTCAGCAATAGTGCTGATGTTCTGTGGAGAAAGGACTCTGAATGTAATTATTAAAATTATGGGTTTTTTGTCGATCAATTTCTGATTTCCATTACTGATCTATGTTTTTAAAATTTTATTTGAGCGTCCAGGTATGACTGTATATATACTGAATAATGTTGTCTCCAAATGTATTTTCATGTTACTCATATTAAAATCTGTCACATCCTTTTGTACACTACTTACTGTGTGCTAATTTTGATATTAAATTGCTACATAGAATTTCTAGATATGATTTCCCATAATTCCATGTTGGTTTTAATTTTTTTCAATGGAGCTTTGTAGATTAAAATAATTTAAGCATGCTTCAACTCTTTAATTTATGTTTGCAGATATTCTGCTTAACATGCAGTCTAACTTTTTTTAATTAAGAAGAACCCAGCTGAGATATAATCTACTTTTCACTATATGTTCTTTATTGCTCAGTTCATTCAAGCCTGTAGTGGATGTGGTGCTGAGAGAGTGCTGACACCAAGTGCAAACACTGCTGAAAAGTTCTTGATAGTTTACTTTAGGCACTTAAAGATTAGTATATCTCTCTATGAACAAGTTTTTCATGCAGATTTGACCTTTACTCTAGGATATAATATGTCTCTTAGTCATATGTTAACACATTTTCCCACCCTGCTCCTTAGTGCTCCATTCATAGTCGTCACTACCGAAGTCATCCTTCTCCTTTGTTTCATAACCAAAATAAAATATTAAAACTCCACTGGCTTTATGTAGATTAGCAAAAAATTTGCCTTTTTTTTTTTTTTTGCTTGCTTGCTTATGAGTCTGTATTTCAACTATTAGTTATAATTCTTAATTGTGGAATATGTTAACCTTGTTAGAAGGATATTTTTTTAAGTTGCTGGGATAAATGAATTCTTGAGTATGCATGTGTATGTATATTTGAATGAAAGTAGTAGTATAGATTGCTACAGTTGAAAATAGAACAGTTTTCATCTATTAGAAAATTAGAAACATTTTAAATATTCTGTTAAAGGTGCATGTTTATTTGTTTAGCCATCAGACCAGTTAACAGATTGGTCTTGCAAATGTTTTTATATAGCTTGAAGAATATATATTTTGGGTTAATTATTTGAAACATTATTATATTTTTTTCCTAGACGTGTACAGGTGAGGAGGGATACGTCCATTTGCTGCCTATAGGCAAGCACTTGAAATTACAAACCAACAAATATGCTTATCCACAGAATTTTGTTGGCATTTGTTTGAGTAATTAGAGTTTAGGAACGGCTATATTGAGTTAGATAAAGGCTCCACCTTGCTTATTGTTATATCTCCAGCTATAGACACAAGGAGATGCTCAGGAAGAATAAAACAGGGCAAGCGTGTACGATACTCTTCCACTCCCCAGCTATTTTCAGCTCAGGGTATTTTCTGAATTGGATGTAGTTTCTGTGTAGTTAGTCAATATCCATGAATTTCCTTCTGTGTACTTGTGCAGCCTCCTCTTGATCCTATTGAACTTTTAGTCACCACAACATCCTTTGGCAATAGATTCCACTGATCTGTAGTGCAATGTGTAAAGAACCACCTGCATTTCTCTGCTTTGAAGATGGCACTACTAGCTGCTGCTTGTAGAAAAGGCTTTTGGGCAGGCCTGTTCGGGTAAATAAGCAGCTCATAAGTATTAGATCTGAATGAGGATATTCAGAATGAGTAGGGAGCCAACAACAAATGGAAGAAAATGACTGATCAATAGAATTGATACTGGAACATTCAAGTTCAGTGCAGAAGTTTTAAAGAATTACCTGATGACGCCATACACTTAGAGACATACCTTATTTTAAGAAAGGAAATAGGACGATCAAGTAGTGTAAGAGACTTTTCAATGCATTTGAGGACTGAAATAACTACGCATGCATATGTAGCTGAAATGAAATAAAACAGGACATAGACTTACTAAAGATTGTTTTGCTAGGCCAGTCTCATTGTTGATTATGGTCTAATGCATGTTGTGGTCTTTGGCCAAAATGTATTTCCTAAAGAGAGGAAAGGTGGTAATTTATATGAATTTTATGGTACTGTCATATGACTAATCATTAGTTAGAAATAATTAAAAATAGCCCTGTTAAATAGATTGAAAAACCCCAACCTGACTCAAATGGGACAACAGTAGGTCATGATATAAACCTTGAGGGAGCTTATTAGTTTCTGAAAAAAGGGTTTTAAGACCAGTACTGTTTAATGTTTTCATTTAATGATCTTTGTGCACTCAGTAAGAATGTGTTAATGAAACTTACTGATATAAAATTGGTGCTATAGAGGACTGGGATATAATTTTGCTTATGGCAGAGTTGTGCTGTAGCTATAGGAAATGTAATAAGTTATTCCATACAGAATTATAATTCAGATGACGTTTGAAGCACCATTTCAAGAAAAGATATAGTACGTGCATTTTAGCTAGAGTACTCACAGAAGTGTTTACAGATTCCATTAAGGAAGTAGGTGAAACAATAATGAGCTAGGAAATTTCCACATCAGACACAGTATTTGAATAAAATGTGATTTCTTATTTGTCCCCTTGTAATGGCTGTTTTTCATTGTAGCTATTTGTGATTGTGTTTAGTGCTTCTAGGTTTTTTTCCTGCTTTGCTATTGAGTGTACAGTGACCAAAAGCATTAAAAGTAGATTACGTCTCTTGGTTACTAAACATTTATAGCTGTAGGAAATGATGGTCATTTAAGTACGGCTTAGAACAGGTATGAAATTATTGACTTTGTTGATCTTCCCTTACAGTCCTTCCTTAGGAAAGTGCTGAAATGTGTTTTGTAGTTATTTAGTTGCATTAGTGGTTGAGTTTGAGGCTTTTAACGTGTTTTTTCCCTAATACCTTTGGGAGACGGATAACTAAGATGTTGATATAATAATGCAATATGCGTACTGAGTGTAATTGTTTGAGAGAGAGCATACACTGTGGGGAAATATTGAATGGCTCATGAAAGATGATGACCATTAGTCTTTTCTTTCAGCTATTAAAATTAGCTTTAGGGTGTGTTCAGCTGTGATTTATGAAATTGTTTAGACTAACGCCTTCTTTGATGATGTCTGATATAGAGAAAAATGCTGAAAAGTATAATGATAAATGCACTTTCTTTTCACTTTTGGCACCCTCCATCTTCACCAATTAAATTTTGAAGTATTGTAGTGAGCTCTCTTAAAGAGCAGAGCAACAGATGGACAGTGTCATAAATGGAAGAAAATTTTGCCTTTCTTGAATGTTGACACATTTAAGCTAACAGAATAGCTTCAGTTATCATCATATGAAGCTAAATATTTAGAACTTGATATTACATTTAAAAAAATCTTATGAGGGTTAGTTGCATGTGCTATTTTGTTTAGAATATTAGCAGCTAAGAGGCATTTTTTTCATAAGAATAAATGTTTCTTAAAGCTATTTCAGACAGCTTGCAGGCTAACTTGGAACCGTGTAATGGTGGCATAAGAAGGTGATAGGGGAGAACCGCGGGAAGGGTGGTGGGAGAAATAGTGGTAAAATATATGTAGCAATAAGGGCCAATGATGCTACTTGATGTCACCTCAAAAAAAACCAACCTAACATCCTGAAACCCAAAAAATCCCCATGTGCGATAATATGTAAATGGAACTTAGCTGGCCCTTAGAATGTTGCTTGCCTGTTAATGCGTATAAACTAGTTATATAAAAAGTAATTAAATACATTTATCATTTGTGATGGATAATACATCACAAATTCCAATTATTCTACTCTTAATTTTTACTACTTGAAAATTGTAATACATTGTTGCAACTTAAAAATGACAAAAGAATATGTTGGGCCTGGACAATGTCAAGCCTTGAGAGATCAGAGTTATAATCTCTCCCCTGCATTTGAAATCTGGAATTTTTTTGGGGGGGAGCCAGGGGGTGGCAGGATTTAAACTGTAAAGAAACAACAATGTCCTACTGGCTTTTGTGTATGTCTGATCAAACCTTCATGTCACTGACTGAGAGGTAACTCTGCAACACTGAGCAGCAAAAAATGTACTCTGCTGACACTGAATGTAGGTGATAAAAACTCCTAGATTCAGAAAGATGAAATTTTGTTTGGGATATTTGGAGTTTTGCACTATTTGCCTGTTTTAGAACTGATGAGATTTTTTAAGAAGAACTACAGTGATGATGTGAATACTGATGTGAATAACCATTGGAATTATTATTTTATACAACAAAGACTGAAAAATCATTGAATCTGATGTGGAAAATCATATGAAACTTGGGTATTTTGAGAGTGACAGAGCAGTGGCACAGGCTGCCCAGGGAGGTTGTGGACTCTTCTCCCCTGGAGACATTTAAACGCCTGGATGCATCCCTGTGCCCCCTGCTCAAGCAGGGGGGTTGGACAAGATGATCTCCAGAGGTCCCTTCCAGCCCCTACCGTTCTGTGATTCTGTGATTTATCTGCTGCAGAAACATTCTTTTGTATTAGTTTAGAAGAGTTGTAGAGTTTAAACCAAGTGTTGTACCTGGCCTATTCTATCCAAATGCCTCTACATTTTTTTAAAAAAAGTAAGGTTCACACATTTAATACCCTAATTTTTAGCTGTATCAACTTGTTCCTATTAAGTATAGGATTAAAAATCTTTGCGCCTTTGTTAACCAATTCTCTTATTCTCAGCTTTCAAAGGGGGGAAGCAAGCCCCAGTGGTAGGTCATCTGGGTTGGGTGCTTTCCAATGTGTCTTTTCTGAGGGCCAGGCAAAACCCGCCTACATATTTAAGAAGTGTAGAATTTTGCTGTAATTCAGGGTTCAGTTGGACATAAGAAATGTGCAGTGCATGTGTGTCTGCTGTTACCATCATTTCAGAGTGTTAAAAATGTGTTAAATTTTTTTTTTTTCAAATGTGCTGGGTGTCAATGATGCAATATTTGGATCATTAGCAGATTTTTTTTAGTAGAAATGGCTATGTGGTGCTGAGGTAAGGATTATTATCAGCATATATGTTAACTAGACCTTAAGCTATGAGAGAAATTTGTGTCTAAAGAATGAGCGTTACATTAACATGAAACAGTTTGTTCTAGAATTATCAAGTTTCAATAAGGCAAAAAGCATCTGTGAACCAGAGTAGGTTCAGAATTACTGCGTAACATAGCAAAAGAAAATGATACAGTCGTTTGTGGGATGTTTTTGTATTTTCTTCTCCCCTCCACAGTATGTGACTTTGAGTAAATGATACTGTTCTGTTTCTTCATGCTGGCAATGTTTCCTTCCTGATTAGCACACAATTAATGCTTTATATGTTTGCTGATGGTGGTGTAAGTTGCTAAAATTGAAAAGTGCGTGACTTTGTAGCTGAAAATGTTTTTTCTTAGTTTTGGCTTTATACAATTAGTTTTCTCTTGTTTTCTTCCCAGGAGTGGCAGAACTCTATCCAAAAGAATGCTGGCCTTGCTTTTATTGAGCTTGTCAATGAAGGAAGGTAAGTCACAGTATTTGATAGCACCTCTGCCTTAGCCTTCAAGAAGTTGTGTGGCTTAAAACTTTTGTTAAAGAATTTTTCTCTTGCCTCTCTTTGTGTCATTTCCTTTTAGTTTTACAAGTATGATTTCACATTCTTTACTGCTTTGGTTCAGTTCTAATACTGAATATGGGATTTTGCAGAATCAGTGTGTTTTTTAGTTTGATTAAATATTTCACTTATCAGTGTGTCATGGATTTTCTTCCTGTCCTTGTGCACTGGTTAACATTGAAACTATAATTTGTATTCAACTAATCTCTTGAGGAAAGGAATTGATATTTGGAAGACATTATAGCTAGGAATTGTAAGATAAGCCTCTGTCTCAAGAATTAGATTCCAGTTTGCTCATTTATTTCCTATCTATCTACCTCATAAAATAGAAAGGATGAGAGTCCCTTTAAGGTTAAAAAAAATCTGTTAATATTACCAATTAGTTTAATGTTCTATCCATAACTCTATATGTATATTACTGGGACTTACAGAAAATGACAGAGCGGGTGATGAGGCCATGCTCTTTGACTTGTAGTGACTATTCAGAACCATCAATATTTTCTTGATTAGGAATCGATTGTCGAGGCAGACTAAGAGCAATATTTACTTTTTCTAAAGGATTTTTTTTAAGATGTCTTAATGACTTAGCTAAGGAGTATTTTAAGAAATGCCATTTATCTAATCCTAGATTCTGTTAGTGAGTAACTTGAGCTAGTAAGAATCCCAATAGAAAATACATTTTACAGGATTAGGACAGGTACTGAATTAAAACCAAAGTCATTTATTACATAAATGAAAATGCTATATAAATATCTTTTTATCATTGTAAGAATAGGGGAAATGGCCATTTGAGATTTTTCTTTTAAAATATGTAGATATTCTCAAGATACATAAAAATAGTAACCATTTTAATGGTTGCATTTCAGTTCATGGTGAGGGAAACACCATTCTGAGGCAAAAAAAACCAACCCTGTTTTGCTACTAGTCTTGATCCCAAGGGCCAAGGTAAAGTAACAAGGGTGTTCAGTTACAGTGTTAAGATCTAGCCAGTAGTTGTTTCCTATTATGAGAGGCTGACCTGTCTTGACCTTACTTATAAAGTGCCTGCTATAAATTTGGCCCTTGATTAATGTTTTATTAGCATAGATAACGTAGAGATCCCACACACATGTAAACCACAATGTAAGATTCATCTGTGTAAGATGATTATCGTGGACAAATCAGTTGCTGCGACTGAGTTGTAAGTAGCAGTTACTGAGTAGTTATTCAGCTTGTCCAGGTCAAGCTTTCAGAGAGCATTCTAGCAGTAAACTGTTAGGAATCGACTATTTTCTGTTAAAAACCTGCAGTGCCCATCACAGACAGATGGAATCACTCCCCCACCTCCATAAACAACATCAATAACTTATAGTCTAGCCTCAGCAGAGTGGCTGTCTCAGGGACAAATGATCCCTTGAAGACTGAAAAGTGTGGTTTTGGTTAGCAGAAAATATCTAAGTAATTGTTACTTCATTTCATTTCTGACTCATAGCAGAGTTGTTTTTTTTAAAAAGTGGGAACATAACTTTCATTATGGGGAAGAGGAGAGGGGATTAATTTCTTAAAAATGGCTCCTTTTATCTATCTCCATTTTCCTCCATTGCTGTTTATAGGAGCCTTTAAAGTTATTGCTGAATTGGTCATTGTGGTGGTTTGTGGCTTTTCAGCATTCACTAAAATGGAACTATTATCCCTCATATGACATGAACTGTATTCCAGCACTACTCTTTTATTCTCTTTATGCAGTTTGCACATTATTTTTCTTGCACATATACTAACACTTAAACTGAAACATTTCAGGTCTTGTGTTTTGTTATATTTGTTACTGTTTTATGTATTTTTGCCATAGCATTATAATCTTAAAAACTCCAAAAGCTGAAATCTTTTAATTAAAACTTCAAAAATTAAAATAGCTGCATGATATCTATTTAGACTTTAGCAGCATAATTGTATAATAAAAGTTTGATTTTAAAATTGTTCTATTAGTACTCAAGAAAGGAAGACAAGGTAGTTGTACAAAGGACAGAACTGATTTCAGCAAGGAAGGATGTCTGTGGGGTACCATGACATGTTCAGTGTTAGAATAAAAAAAAAAAAAATTGACTGGAAGAACTGCCTAGAGTTTGTGCCATCACAGAATTGCTATTTTCTGCTGCCTTGGTGGAGAAAGTCTTGGTCACCCTATAACCTTTGTAAATCAGGGTTTTATTCCCAATGCTTGTTACTTATTTTTTTGACTAGTGATACCAGAGGATATTTCAGTTTGTAGTGTGTTCTGCTGGTTTTGTTTATCAGGCAAATAAGACAACTGAAAAATCTTTCTGAAAGAGAAAGAGGTCTATAAGAAGAGATCTAAATCCTTGCTTAAAAAAGTATTTTTTGCTTTTATGTGAAAGGTATGAATGTACCTCTTTCTCACAGCAGTTGAAAGTTTTATGTTTAGGCTTGCCATGTTTTGGCTAGGATTCCCTGGACAGAAATATGTGCAGGAAGTTTGCCTCTGGGACTCATAAGATCTACAGTGTGTGCGCTGCATTCAGAATGTGTTGGTCTGAATTTCATCATGTTCACTAGCAACTAATGTGTTACACATATAGTTGCTCCCAGGCTTTTCAGATATATCAGGTCCACTGCACATGTATAGCAGAATTGATTTGTTTGTGCCCAGTGAAATTTTGAATCTTGAACTGAAAAAAAATCTCTAAACAGGAGACTAGTATGTGAAAACACAGAATTGTAAACCTACCTAAAACTGAAATACACAGCTGAAGTCTTTTGAAGGCCAGGCTACAGGCATAGTGGAAAAAAAAACCCAAACCAAGACTGTAGAAAACCAGGAAGGTACAGAATGTAAGTGAAAAGCTAAAGGAGCCGATATTGGAAAATAACATCTTTCTGTGCATGAAAAGAAATGTCAGTTTCAGTATATTGCTACACTGAACATTAATCTGTTTTTAATAAAAATGGATAAGTATTGTTCACTATTATTGTGATGTCTGGGAACACTATTGACGCTCTTTGAAATCTTGTTAAAAAGGGGCTTGTACCCACTGTTTCTCTATGCAATGAGCCATCTGTGCAGCAGAAGTCTAGATTGCGAAACATTTTCCTTAGCCTGCTGAACTTCTGTCAGTCTAGATTTCAGTCTTTGTTCTTGCCTTTCACCTTTGGGCCCTCCCTTTAGGGAGAGTCTTTTTTGGAGCCTCAATCCGAGAGCTTACTGATGAGGGAATTTGTACACGGGAACCATCCTGTAGGCGCGATTTGGTTCACTGTCATAGCTGGTCCTCTTCTTTGGAGACTTCCAAGGGGTCCAGACAGATTCCTTTTTTTCACTCTGGAACTAATTATGTTTCCTCCTTGTGCAGGAGATGGTCAAGCTGTTATTTCTGAACTGGGGAAAAAAAAAAAAAGCAGCTTTGTTTTACTTCCTTGCATGTACAAATGTCTCTTTTGTTAGATTCTTACTTCCTCTACTTGACTAGTTAGTGAACAACTCATTTACTCTGTGAAGGTTAAAACTCTGTCCTGTCGCTTTGATTCATTAGCACACTTTAGTGTGAAACATCTCTTATGCTAGACCTTGTTTTCTGTATCAGTTAGTGCACTAACAAACGTACTCGAGCTTGAGACTAGGCATGACAGTTATTATCCCCTTTGGGGTGATAATGGGTTTGGCATGGCAGGGGTTGAGGGATCAGTCTCCTAAGCATGCTGCAGCAATTATTCTTTCCAATTTTCAGTTGAAGAGACTCTTGAAGATGCTTAATTTTAATTATCTCAAGCACAGTTTTCTTGGCCATCCGAAGAATTAAGTGCTGTGTTCTATACGTGTATTTTTATACATCTGTAAATGAATGTTCAGGCAGCAGTTGCTTTAAAAAACTGTCACATAAAGTTTGCTTGAAAGATAACCTCTTTGAACTGGCAGAATACATGAATAATTTCCTCTCCTTTGCCTTTGCCCTTTCAAATCCTTAACTAAAACAAACAAACCAAAACTTAAGGATTCGCAAGTGTATCCAGGAGAAGCAGAACTAAGGATGTTTGTTTTTCTATAGCTTTTTCTCATTGCTAGATTCTCTGTGTCTAATGAGGAATGAAATCCAAAATTCTCCTGCCATATCAGAGGATTCTTCTCCTGTACTGGATTTCCTATTATGGCTTTCAGTGCAGTTGAAAACAGCTTTTTTTTTTTTTAAAAGGATCCTTGCAAAGGTTTTTGTCCTCTGTTTGAAATAAAACTTGAATAAAATTAATATTTTTGAGAAACTCAAGCCTTCTCCTAAAAAACCTCTGTTGGAATTATCCAATGAATTCAAAAGTTACTGCGAGAAGGAGGAAGGCAGACAGCATGCAAATCTAATATCCTTAGCAACTAAAAATTCCACCAACCTAACAAAAAAAGGCCCAAACCTCTCCAGGAATAACCAGATGTAACTGGTATTATTCTCCCAGTGAATAACATCCAGTAGTATAAAATCTGGAATGCTGTAATCATCTGTATTTCTATTACATTTTTTTTTAGAAGGAACTGTACTAAGGAAATTCCAGCATATGTCACCTGCTGTTCCTTTTCTTAAATTGTATATATTACTTTTGACTGGCCATAGATGCAAATATTTTTTAATATTGAAATAGCTGGCAATCAAACTAGCTGGCCAATTACTCACTTTCCTAACGGAAAATAGGGGACAGATGTAGGCTGCCCCATTCAATTGTCTTTCACTTGCAATAGTGTGGTCACTCTCAAGGAATGAATGTTAGAGAATGTGTTGCCATAGGAGCAACTACTGTGATGGAAAATAGTTAGAAAAAATACAGCTATTAATGAAAAAATGGATGATAACTGACAGACTTACACTTTGCGCATAATTGACCAGAAAAGGCTCAGGAAAAAAATGATAAATGTAGTCATGTCCAAACTAGAATTGATTACTACCAGTCTGCTCCCCTTATTGCAGCCTCCTTGCCCTGAGATTCTGATAACACAGAACCTGCACCTTAGTCTTGATTTGTAAGAGAAAAAAAGCGTTTCCTACATTTTCTTGCTTAGTATTTTTAGCAACGCATTCCGTGTAGGTGGTGGGGTTTGTAAAAGAGATTTTTGGTGTTTTATTTTCTGAGTTTTTATGTTATTGTTTTGGTTTCATAGGAGAAGCAGCTTTGCTAATGTGTGAATTTGAACTACAGCAGATCATTAAGCTAAACTTTAAACAGCATTTAAATGTGCTGAAAATTAGAAAGTATAGCCTGGATGTGTTTCAGAGACAGATAAGTGACTTGAGGTGGGGTTCTTGACACTACATGATTTTTTGTGCGTGTGTGTGTGCACTAAGGTATAGTGTGACATGCACAACCATTTTTAAAACAGTTTTTTATTTTACTGGGTTTTGTTTGATCATCTGTGCATGGATTTAAATTGCATCATTTTTGTGTAACTGGAAGCATATGATCTTTGCTGCAATTTAATGAGTAACCAGAAGCTTTTTGGGGAGAACTATGTCTTAATGATTAAAAATTAACGTAAGCTTTTATTATTGGAGATACTAGTAACTTTGGAGGGTATGTATGTGGCAAAGGAAGGTTTTGCTTGCAAGAATGTCATTAATTTTCTGGGTCTGTGAAAAAGCAAAATCATAAAACACTTGAGTGCCTGGGAATTCTTAAATGTTTTTTTATGTAGAAAATTTTTAGTAACAGCTGCTTTTAAAAAATAAATTAATGCAAGAGTAACAAGATGATGTTTATACTGCACTCTGAGTGTATACATATATTGTGCTATTGCTCTCTGATTGAAAATTTTCAGACATCATCTGTTGTATTACCACGCAGTCTCTCTCAGAAAGTGGACACAACTTCAGATCAGTTTTCACTAGGCTCTGACATGTCCTAAGTGGCTATCCTAGATAGAAAAGGTTGGATTGGCATGTCCACTCCTAGCTGTCCTTTCTGAGTGCTGCTAAGTTTTATGCTATTGCATGTCAAGTCAGCATAGGATTTTTTTTTTCTTTTTTCGTTTTTTCCTCTCCAATCTTAAGGAGGTAAGTGTGTTCAGGCTTCAGTCTTTAGGACCTTATGGACATGTCTGTATTTTTTTGATGATTGAATAGCGTATCTGTAAAGTATCTGTGTTCCACAAGGCATTTGTAAAACTTCCTTTGCAGCAGTAACTCCAACACTTAGCACATTGAGCGGTCAGAATCCATAAAAGACAGCGTGTATCCATGTAGTACATATCTCCTTTTGAAGTAAGAGAATCTGTTATATGCTTGGTTTATGAGGAGTGCAAGTAGGAAAGCTTACCTTTCTTGGCTGTCTCAGAGTTCTCTGTTGTGGTAGTGTCTGGAACATGCGTAATCTCTCCCTGTAGTACTTTGAGAGATTTATGCCTAAACAGCTGTTGTAAATGTCACCTGTAAAACTTCTTCCGTATTTTGACTAAAATTGATAATTGTTGGATATCAGTAATACTAACCCAGAAGTTATGCATCTCTCAGTTTCTTTGCTTGCGCATATTTTTCTGTTCCATTTTTTCCCTCTTGTACACTCTTCTTTTTGCTTGTTGTAAGGAGAAACTTGACTTTTTACTTGATCATCTAAACCTTCAGCAGCCAGAAATCAGAGTAAGACGATTTCTTGCTTTGTCTCTCATAGTTTTCTCTTCCAGCATAACCATAAAAATCAGAATATCTCATGTATTTGGCTGGAACTCCTCTCAGTGGTTTAGCACTTCATTCCTGACCCAACAAAGTATGCAAGTATATGTTTAAATTCCAGCATGGTATCTGTCCCCTTGCTTGTTTTTACTAGGCTGTTCATCTTTTCAAAGTTAATCACATGTTTTAAAATATTTTAGTCCAGAAGGAAAGTGCTTAGACAAAGGAAGAAAAGTCTGTCTGAGACCTTGAATCTGGTGTGCACTGCAAGCCTTGTATCCAGAGCCTTTAGCCCCATAGGTATTATGGTCGAACTTCTACAGAACATGCCCATCCACACTCCATCCACTCTCTTCTCATGTTAAAGATCAGAAAAAAAATCCTAAATCAATAACTTGTCATAAATAAAGCCAAACCAGAAGGGAATCTGTCAGGGGAGGAGGAGTGTTAACCACCATGTTCAACAGGATTTTGGTTCAACACTTTCAGTAACACTGAAAGGAATAAGCAGATACATGAGATAGTAGTATAAGACAAACATGATCCATGGGTCTGCATACAGGGATTATGAAGCATAGGCAAGAAGGAAGTTATTAGACTTCAGTTTCTCTTTCAGCTTGGGTGTGCATACTTTGAGAAGGAAAACAAATTCAATTAATCTGTTTGTTTAGTCAAAGAAAGGAAAAGATAACCTTTTGCTGTGAGAACAAGTATTTTTAAAGAGATGTTTTAGGTAGACTTTTTATTTAACAGAAAAAGAACTAGTGTGCTCTAGTTGCTGGAATAAAAAGCAGGATAAAACAGACAAGAAGTAGTTGTGGTTGGGTTTTTTGTTTTGTTTTGTTTTTTAATTGATGCTAATGACCTTATTATAAAACTTCTTTCCAGGGGAACATGGTGTAAAATAACCTCAAATCTTAAAAAAATAAGTTGGAATATCTCTGTGAAAGCTATGCTGTAGCTGAAACAGAAGCTAAAACTTGATAGAGCAAATTGAAATTATTTTGGGGAAAACATGCATGATCAAGTCTGTTTAGGAGGCCAGAGCAGGTACCAAAAAGGACCATTATGATCCCTTATATTCATGAAGTGTACTTACTGTCTTAGTGAGGAAAATCAGATTTTTCTGAACATGTTTTCTTTTCTTTAGAAGAAAGCATTTGTGTCTCATAAAGTTACCTGTTCTAGTTAATACTGTTTATAGCCACTCACATATGTACAAAATGTGTTGTATGTACTTTGGAGTTGAGCTAATACTAAGAACTAATACTTCTTCAAGGGTCAGATTCTTGTCCTTGCCTCAGCTGCGGTCTACTCAGCTGAAAACAGTCGTTTCTATTGCAAGCAGCAAGCTAGACTTAACAAATTTCTATTCAACATTTTGTTTGCCTCTAATGGAAAAGTAGCAGCTGCCAAGGTTCCTGAAATTAGTGTTTAGAAGTAGATGATTAAAACTTCATTTTAGACATACAACCCAGAGGTGTGTTCATTTATAGGGGTGCTGAGAGCTGGTATTTGCCTTTGAGTTTTTTAAAGATGGCTGTAGACTCCTCTGTTATATCATGCCATCATTACATTTATGTATAGATATATGTTTAGTTTGCTAACTTCCACACTTAAAGAGGTAAATTGAAAATAGAAATCTGAGTGGCATGCTATGTATGTGGATGCTGTTCTCATAAGGAAAATCCCAACGGACCTAGATAATGATATAACTTGAATTGTTTCTTAGAAGAAAGTTAATCTGAGCATATGCAGTGTTTGGAAAGGATGACTGAAAAGAAGGATTAACATTTTAAGTCCTTGAATGTAAATAATGAACACAGCTGCCATATGGAATAAACCAGTAAATTATTTCATACAGGCTTCATTTGTAATAGTAAATAATATTTATCCTCACCTCCTGAAGACCTTTAGTTGCTGAATTTGGCAATCTGCAAGAAGGGAAGTAATTTTTTAATGATTGATACCTAATAATATGAAGCTTTTACCTTTTCTGAAAACAGCTTGAAGTTACCAGTAGGTGCTTATGCTAAGCTTGGGCAATTCCTTACTTGTTAGCCATAAGAATTTTTGGTGGAAAATGACAAGTTTGGCTGGGATTTATCTGCAAAGCCATGTGTAAGTTTTATTTAGCTGGCCTAGCCCTATATGGACTATCATACAGAAGATGAGAAAAGTGTGAGGGATTAGTAAGGAGAGCTGGGGGTGACAAAAGTGACAACTGATCTGTAGGAGACCAAGCTCTTTCTGATACTCAAAAGCTATTTGTTTTTATTAGGTACACTTCTAGTATGTTTTGAGAATGTTGTTCCTGTGTGAGGGAATGTAGTTCTTTGCTTTGTTTGGAACACATCCATCATCTCTGCAAATGCATAGTAAGTGCCAGTGTACAGCCAGTTATGTACTGGACTGCTTACTGGTTACGCTTAGTAGATAAAAAGGAAGATCCATGTTGTGAATTGTTAAAAACAATTATTATATAGGGTGCTTTCTTGAACAGATGAAGGAAGTGGACCTTTTAGAGAATAACTAGTATTTTTCAAAGTCCAGTCAGGTTAGCAGAAGGTATTGGTATTGACAAACCCAGGGAAAATAATGGCATACTGTCCAACTGTGTTAAAGATAAATTGTAACACACGATATCGTAATATGTGAGTATTTTTTTAGACAGTTCTTAGTTTTAATAAAAAAATGTTTATTTAAATGCTTATGTGACAGATTTGAATGTGCTGCTGGGGATCCTGGAGAAAGAGGGGAATCAAATTCTTGGAATTTGCCCAGACTATGAAATTGGTTATACAAAGTTTCTTGCTGCTGATTTGTAGGCAGGGATTTATTTTTAGCTGAACGTTATAGTAAATTATTAGAGACAGAGATTTGGGGTTTCCTTTTTCAGGGTATGAACAATGCCTTCTTAACTAGTTTATTCTCCCAAATTTTTTTAAGCCATGAAAACTTATGAAATCGAAATTACATTATTGCAGCAATGTTGGTTCTGCAAATTTTTGAAAGTAAAAAAGCCTGTCACTAATGCATGCAGATACATTGGCCAAAATGTATGTTTGTTGATAAACAGCTACTTCCATTCTAAAAGTGAAAAAATAGAAAAAATGGAAAAAATAGAAAAAAAATGGGGGGAAAAAAAAAGTGGTTCTAAAACAGCTGCTTCTCTACAAGCCACCTCAAACAGAAGGTGTAGTCATGCTTCAAATGATGAATTGTGCATATTTCTTTTTTCAAGACTCTATCCATGGGGAGACAAATCCACTGACTTAACTGGTTCATGATCACAAGGCCTCATTTAGCTGTTGTGCTGCAGTTTTCCTAGCCTTGTAGCGAGAGAGGCAAAGAACAAAGAGCTCAGGTGTTGTTCTGCCTCTGGATTTCTTCTCATTGGAGCAGGCCTGTAACCTGCAAGCTTGCTGCAAGTGTGGAATTGTAAAGAGCACAGGAAAAGAGACAGCAGAGCACTGATGATCATACTATCAAACATACAGATGGAGGTAGTTCAGATAAAGAAGCCTAGGGGTTAAAATTAACATTGTAGACATTAGAAAGCATCCTGCATAATAAATCATGTGTTTGTAAAGAAGGGCTCTCGGTAGACTCAGAACTTGTTGAAATGTATGTTAGCTTATATGTGCAAGGCAAACAAGTAATTTTATGTTCTGCTACTCTTTTCTACAATAGCAACTGAAAACCTTTAAAAAAAAAAAAAAAAAAGGCACTTCAGTAACAGATATTTTGAAAACCTAACCAGTATAGCATGTAATGGATTTATCTGGTGTATCTTTGACTGATCCTGTGGAAGTGGGCACCTTCTAAAACAGTGTAGCTCCTGTATAGTCAGCTTTAACTTTATGAATCCCAGTGTAACTAATTAAAAAGGAAATGTTTTTAGTAACAATATGTGAACTCACAGAATAATTGGGTTGTAATTCAATCTGTCAGCTCTGCTGCCATTCATAAACTGGGGTTTATGAAGGCCTCAAATCTCAGATTGAATTACAGCATTATTCTGTACATAACCTGGAAAAATGTCTATCTTAGCATTTCATTTGTGAGACTAAGGATGTTTTATAATCCTGAAAATATTACTTAAATGTATACTTACCATAAAATTCCAATTTTACATTTGGAGAAAAAACTAAACTGCAGTGCAATTCACAATTTTTTTATTTAGACTTTACATCAGCCATTAGGGCTTTCACTGTGGATGTTTATATGCATAAACTGCTTACTTTTCTTTAGCTTGTGTTGTGTGTACGTGGAAGATTTTCCTACATGTCTATGTTTCAGGTAAAACAAATGACTGTCTAGAGTGTTTACATTTTATTTAATACGTTCTTTGGTTTACTGTTGAAATACAATTTCGCTAGTTGCCGGAAAATTACCCTTCAACCTTATTTATACCATTTTCTTAACACAATAAAGTCAGTTATGGTACAGAGCTCAAAATATTTGTATATATACTATATTTACAGATTTCTATTGTAGAATTTCATTCTCTCAAGGCAGTTCTTAAATATTCTTTGTCCTCAGGTTGCTGAGTCAAACCATGAAGGACCATTTGGTAAGAGTGGCTAATGAAGCAGAATTTATCTTGAGCAGACAGAGAGCAGAGGATATTAACCGCCATGCTGAATTTGAGGTAAGAAATTAAATCTTAAAAAAAAACCAAAACCAAACAAAACAAACCCCACCAAAACATAGCAAGCCCACCGTGTGTGAGGATTCCAGTGTGTGATACTGGCTTTCCAGGCACAGGAGGTTCCATCCTGAAAAGCGTTTTGCAGTCATAGGGTGTTTTGATAGTTTGCCACTAACTTTAATGGAAAAACAGGCTGTGCAGAGCAGCTCAGAACTTGCCAGAATCGGCAAACCGTAGTTTGTGGGGGAAGGAATTTTATCATACCAATGCTGCTCTTTTCCATAAAGCAAATATCACTGTATGTGGTAAAGCTGCTTAGTGTCACAATCAAGATATAACTCTGAAAAAAACACCTTACTGAAGAGAAATGATAACAGTCTATTATGTGAGAAATGAGAAATTACTTTTTTTTTCTGTCATTTGCTATTTCACTTAATCCATCTCTAAAACCATTTCCCCTCTGTTTTACACGCCTCAGTGTGGTTTTGTTATGTTTTTGTATTTTCATCCCACTTAAGGGATTCTGAAGTGAAATAATGGTCTTTGTTTTTATAGACTTGTAACAAAAATATAAGCCTTCTTTGTGAATCGCTTTAGTCATACCTCCAAGTTTGCATCTCAGTTACATCACGTATCTCATTTGCCTGTGCTTTAATTATTGGGTTGTTTACATGAAAATGAAGCTAAATCTGACTAAATTCACTAATATTCTGCTTAAAGAGTACTTAGTCTTTCTTCTGACATGTGATACTACTTGTGGTTTTGTTTTTAAAATGAAGCATTAAGAGATTGAAGGCACATTTGTGCTTAACGTATTTCTAAACTGTTTTTCTCTTAAATCTTTACTTGAAAAAATATTCCCCAAAGATGAAAGCATATTTGTCTTAGACAGTGCTTATGTTCTAAAGGTCATCTGTGTTGGCCCCAGGATTCAAGCTGTGCGTTGTTTAATAACATATCTGCACTTCATCTAGAGCTAGTTACCCCCTCCTGCAAACAGAGATGTTGTAAGATATCTACAGTACCATTTTGCAATGGTGAAATAGCAGGCATGTTTCATTTATTACATCAAGGATTTGGCGACAGTCCTGTGGAGATGAAAAGTGCATCTTTTTACTTCATTGCCTGATAATCATTGGAGTGGGACATACTTGACATCTTTTGCTCTGGATTTATGCAGAAGCTCCATGCATGACATGGCATTAGATGAACAGCCCACTTCTTTTCTTCACATGCAAACTATTTGCAAAGGTGCGTGTATGTGGGAAATCTGTGTGAAGGGTTCTGTCATATAAATACGGGCTATCAATGAATACAGTTGTTCAGTGACAACTTCACTATTAGCCTTATTTCAGTCTCAAGACACCTTTTATGATGTCTGGAAGAAATTTACACTGAGCATCAGCTTACATTTTTAATATAGCTCTGAGTTTTGATATGACAACTCTCTAGGATAAGAGTTGGCTGATACTTTTTTAAGTTGATGCTGTTTTGAATCTGTGCTGTCTCTGTATGATGGCTCAAGGGGTTTGACTCACCAGGTTGAACCTAAACAGAAACTAGTGTACTAAAATAGCAGCAGTCTGTTTATCAAGTTTAGTTTTGTTACTGGCTGGAAAAACTTAGATCTAGCATCACTTCTGCAGGGGTGCAAATTGAGGATATACAACAGTTGGATTCTACCAAATGCTTCAGTAACAAACCTGGTGTCTCACAAGTTAGTGCTTGTGATGTCTTGTGGCAGACTTCAGTCGGCATTACATTTCTTTTGTGGAAGGAGGAACCGTTACTCACATCCGTTCGAATCTACAAGTATCACATCAACAATCAGAAATTCCTGTGTACTGTGTTCCATCCATCCATGGCATGGTGTGGTTTTCACATGTCCTGTCAAGTGTGTTTGACTTGTTTTAGCACAATGGTACTTTTGATCCATGGTGTTCCTCATAGCCTTTTTAAGTGGTGCTCCAGGCTATAGAAAACTTGCCATTCTTCTGTTGTGCCCAGAAATGGATCTGTCACTTGATTAGACTGGAGTCATTCCATCACTTAATGGGAATGGATCTTTGCTGTGTTGGGCTGCTGATGTGCTGTGTATTGCAACTGGTAGGTAGGTTCTCATTGCATCAATGGTTGTCGATGTTGATGCCTGTGTTTCAGTCCTAACATTCATGTCATGACACACTTACAGGCATGTGACAGGAAGGACTCGCAAATACGAGAAAAGGGCTTTCAAAACAATTGGTACAGTCTTTGATCTGGTTCATTTCTCCAACCTAAGGACCTGTAAGGAAACAGAGTAGCAGATGATGAGCCCAAAGCTAAAGATTGTTTTGGCTAGCCTGACTGGTGTGGTTTGGTCACCTGCATGCACCTGCTTCCTTCATTTGCTGCTTCATCTTGTATCTGTTCTTGAGAAATGAGTTGGAAGATGGTGTTCTTCCGGTCAGGAAAGAGACTCTGCTTGGTCAGTCTATTGAATGCAATATCCTATCTGCCATGGCATATGTCCAGAAAAGAGCAATTGTACAAGGAAGCAGATGGGCTCTACTTTCATAAATTCTGCCTTATCTTATAGAGATCTACAGCTCAGAGACTTCGCAAACCAGACGCCATGTCTTTAATAAATAATGTTGTGATTTTTCTGCTTGAATTAGTGCTGGTTTTGGCTGGGATAGAGTTGATTTTCTTCTTAGTAGCTGGTATGAGGCTGTGTTTTGGATTTGTGCTGGAAACAGCATTGATAACACAGGGATGTTTTAGTTACTGCTGAGCAGGGCTTACAAGGCTTTTTCTGCCCCTCACCCCATCCCACCAGCGAGCAGTCTGGGGGTGCACAAGGAGCTGGGAGGGGACATGGCTGGGACAGCTGAACCCAACTGACCAATGGGATATTCCATGCCATATGACGTCATGCTCAGCCTATAAAGCTGGGGAGGAGGAAGGAAGGGGGGACATTTGGAGTAATGGCAGTTGTCTTCCCAAATAACCCTTATGCGTGATGGAGCCCTGCTTTCCTGGAGATGGCTGAACACCTGCCTGCCCATGGGAAGGAGTGAATGAATTCCTTGTTTTGCTTGTCTTGCATGCGCAGCTTTTGCTTTACCTTTTAAACTCTCTTTATCTCAACCCGTGAGTTTTTTAACTTCCACTCTTCTGATTCTCTCCCCCATCCCACTCTGAGGGGAGTGAGCGAGCAGCTGTGTGGTGCTTAGCAGCTGGCTGAGGTTAAACCACGACAGAATTTTTCCAATTCGTTTTAAAATTTGATGTAAATATTTTACACCAATAGTGTCCTAAGACAAGGAATTTTCCTGCTGTGATAGTTGAAGAAAGTGAACAGATCCTGCGTACAACAAAAGAGATTAAACAGGTTCTTGGAAAATAGTGTGATCCTATAACATTTAGCCCTTAAGAATGGTATATGCAAATGTGGTTTTGATCATGTTTCAAAGGATTTTGTGATTGTGGTAATTACTAGTTGCAAAACTGCAACTTTTTTTTTTTTTTTTAAATGTTTGAGATGAGCAGGCACGGTTCAGATCAGAAGCAAGCTTGGCCAACTGACCTATGGGGAGAAAGGAGATGAGGCTGGTTGAGTGAAGGATGAAGATCCAGAGACAGGTGAGAAGTGTGGCAAGAACTGTTGCCCATTTCTCATTTTTATTCAGACTTGCATTTCTGGTATTTCAGATCATATATAAAATATTCCATTATAACATTAGGTCAGCAAAAATCCAACCCTCAAATTTCTTTTTAAAGGTATGTAGTATGTTTACTGCTACCTCGTTTTAATTCTCCCATTTCTAAAAGTCATGACAAAAATGAGCCTTGCAATATGTGTGTCAGATTTTGGACAGGTTTGCATCATGGTGCTAAAGTGATATAGTCTTATATAATTTATTGGAGAACACTCTTTTTGGTGTTGTGGTTTGTTGTTTGGTTTTTTTTTAAGGCAATGGCAGTTCTAAAATAAAAAGCAAAATATCTTGTCATCGTTTAAAACTGAAGTCTGGTATTTGGGGTACACAGATGCAGGAGAAAGCAATGGGAAATTTAGAAAAACTTCATAACAAAATTCTGTAGTTATATATTATTGCATAGTATTTGGTTATAAATAGAGTAAGGATGGTCATTGTAAGAGGAAGGAAAAACCTAGGAAAATAGGTAATACTATGAAAGGCATTGCTGAGCTGAACAACTGCCCTTTAGAAATGTGATGCAAGAAAGTATTTGTCATGTAGCATTTTAAAAGTTACACAGGGTTCAGAGGGGAAGGTACCACTCCTATTTGATTCTTAATTCATTGCAAGTACAGGACAGATGTTTTCCTTCCAGAAATGGATTGAGAAGTGTCCACCTATCAATTACACAGAATCACAGAATGGTGGGGGTTGGAAGGGACCTCTAGAGATCATCTTGTCCAACCCCCCTGCTTGAGCAGGCACACCCAGAGCAGGGGGCACAGGAACACATCCAGGCGGGGTTTGGATGTCTCCAGGGAAGGAGACTCCACAGCCTCCCTGGGCAGCCTGTGCCACTGCTCTGGCACCCTCACAGGAAAGAAGTTTTTTCTCATGTTTAGGTTGAACTTCCTGTGTTCCAACTTGAGCCCATTGCCCCTTGTCCTGTCATTGGGCACCACTGAAAACAGCCTAGTCCCATTGTCCTGACACCCACCCTTTAGATACTTCTAAGCATTAATAAGATCCTCCCTCAGTCTTCTCTTCTCCAGGCTGAACAAACCCAAGTCTTTCAGCCTTTCCTCATTAGGGAGATGCTCCAGCCCCCTGATCATCTTCGTAGCTCTCTGCTGGACTTGCTCAAGCAGTTCCACGTCCTTCTTTAACTGGGGGGCCCAAAACTGGACACAATACTCCAGATGTGGATTCACTAGTTTGGAGTAGAGGGGGAGGATAACCTCCCTCATCCTGCTGGCCACTCTTCTTTTAATGCAGCCCAGGATACCGTTGGCCTCCTTGGCCACAGGAGCACATCGCTGGCCTCAGGGTCAGCCTGCTGTCCACCAACACTGCCAGGTCCTTCTCGGCAGAGCCGCTTTCCAGCAGGTGAGCCCCCAACCTGTACTGGTACATGGGGTTGTTCCTCCCCAGGTGCAGGACCTTGCACTTGCTTTTGTTGAATTTCATGAAATTCCCCTCTGCCCAGCCTGTCCAGGTCTTGCTGAATGGCAGCACAGCCTTCTGGTGTATCAGCCACTTCTCCCAGCTTGGTATCATCAGCAGGCTTGCTGAGGGTGTGCTCTGTCCCTTCGTCCGGGTGATTGATGAATTCTTTCACAGGCAGGAGACAGAGAAGCAGCAGCAAATGTGGCACATGTTCACTCACTGCATAAGGTCTGATTGGGCCTTTCTTTGCTGTGTCTCCATGTGGTGGGACCCTGCGTTGGTCAGAACATTGAAAGTGTCTATAGCCTTTCAATAAAGTAGGGTGTCCAAAAGCACAGGAAAAGTCTCTAAAGCAAGGGCGTGGTTTTTTGCATACTGTTCCAGTTTGTGCACTTTAGATATGCAGGAAACTCTGAGTGCCTGGGTGAGATAGATTTAAATTAAAAAGATTTGAAAAGAAATCTTTTCTCTCCTCCCTGTGTCTTCTCAAGGCAATTCTCTCTCTTTCAGAAACTTCAAACAAAATGTGTTGAACACTATTTGTGCAGAAACATCTGCACATCCACTTTTGTGTCTGGTGGCAAGAACGGCATCTGTCATCTTGGCTTGGCTATTTTTGTTTCTTTCTGTCAGGAGTCTCTGTCTCCTTTTGCATTGCAGACCCCTCCTTTGCCTCTGCAGTCCTGCACTCTGGAAGCTTCTTCAAACTGGAGGTGCCCAGCTTCCCTCAGGGAAGATGCAACCTCCCACCCTCTCCAGAGGGCTCTTCCTTACAACTCAGCAGCCTGGACAAAGACAAGTCTTCCTCTTTGGTGCCTGACCACTCCTTTTTTTAAGAGGAGATGGTATAAGTAACAGAACAAATCACGAGCAAATCAGTGATGCTGTCTTTCTTCTAAGCTGGTATTGTAAAAACGACAGAAAAAAATTGCTTTGGAGGTGAAGGATTGGTTGTGAGAGGTTTTTCTATGGCTGAATACAAAGGTCAACCTTTTTATTTCTTTTTTTTTCTGATCCTTTCTTCGCCTGTGTTTTCACTGTTACCTCTATAAGTAGTTACATGTATGAATGTAGACGTATGGGGTCGTCACAGGGAGACCTGAGACATACTTACCCATTTTACAATGTGATTAAGCCTCAAAGAAGCCTCATGAAGCAATATTCTGCTGATTTCTCTAATGAGGTGGCAGTGAAGCACGTGTTTTTACAGTGAATGTGGAAATGTAAGCATTCCTAGTGTAACTTAAAACCCTTATAACCTTAAATTTTGCCCAGTGTCCCTGAGATTTATATGCACAGGTCTCTTAGGCGTTTTTCAAAATCTCACCCTGAGTGTTTGATAGAGCTGAAAATCCTGAAGAGAAACCTCTTTATGTCTGAATTCCAACCACTAGTTTCATGCTACCACCTAGCCTGCTTTCTAGAAATGACCTTGAAAAATGTGGTGATTCGCACTGGCTTAGATTATGTGTGCAGACTGCTGCGGAGTCAGGCCTACGAGAATAATTGGATTTGGTGTGAGGAGGGGGAGGGAATTTTGTACTCTAATTGACTTTATTTTATAATTTATGACAGGAGTGCCCATTGCCTCGGATATGCATCCTGTCTTATATAAATCTCTTCAAGTATTTGTGTGTGAATATACATATTTATAGAATTCTAAATATGTAAACCTGCAAGTGTGTTATGCCTGGACTGTTCAAGCATCAGAGTGTCTCATCTTTCTGGTGAAGGTTTAGCTTGATATTGGATGGCACTACTGGTTTTTGTCCAGAATGGGTTTTTTTTTTTTTCTTCTTTTTCTGGAAAAGTCGCATGAAGGACTAGGAAAATGAGTGAAAAGGTACTATACAGAACCATTAATAATGTTGCACATCATGAGCTTGTGTAGAGGAGCGATGGACAGTGCCACACAAGAATTTTCAGAAAACCTCCTAGAATGGATGGTCAAGAATTTTTCATTATGAGTCTGTGAGGAAAATGGACACCTTGGTAATTTTTTCAGTAACATGTAACTGCTGCTGTAATTTACAAACTAACCTGACTCCTCAAAGTGTCTTTTTTTTAAAAGGTTTTGTGGTGTCATTCCCTTGAATTTTTGGTCTTTTTTCAAATTCTTGTCATCCATAGAAATATAAAGTGCTGGCATTCTTGTTATTGGCCGTTTCTGTTGATTAACTGGGAATTTCACATGACTTTCCCTTTGCATTTGTTATAAATCATGCTAGGCAGCTAACTTCTCTGCATGATTTCTCTTCAATAATTAAATCTAGCATTTCCAGCTGCTGTAAAATTTGTTGCCCATTTCTGTTCAGTTATGTTTTTTCATGCGGAAGACTTGGACTTCCTCACAGTTTTAATTCTTATTCAGTATCAATTTATAGGCAATAAACTGAATGTTTTACTTCATGGCTTATGCTGAGAAATGAATCTTAATGTTAATACAAGTATTGCCTTAACAGAGATAAGATGCAAGGCTAGGCAAACGTTCCAATAGTGACTTGGATGTAGGTATTTCCTTTTTGTTTCCTTGGCAGAAAACAAAATTCAGTGGTTCCGTTGATTGATAATCATGTGTATTCTGCACCTTTTCCCCTTCGATGTACTAAATATTAAATGTTAGAAGATGTTATTAGTATTAGAGGAAGTAACTAAAAAGTACCGCAAATCAATTATGGCAGAATACCCATAAGTCAAAGAGAATGTTTGAGAGCCCTTGAAAGAATTATGAAAAGGTATTTGGTTTCTTTGTAGTTTCTGTAGATGGTTGTTACTTCTACATGTAACAAACAGTTACTGCGGCAAAGAAAGTTTTAATCCTTGACTAAGTCCCTTGTCTCCATATACTTTTCCAGTGTTTTTAATAAAAGCTGCTTTGTTATAGAACTCATGCATCAAATAATCTTTCTGTGGCTCTTACAATATCCTTTTGTAGGAAGTGTTATTCAACACACTTGATGGGAGTGACCTTATTTATTAGAACAAAAGATTTTGGGATGCTTTCAGTGGGTATTCTCTCTAGTAGTGTGGGTCATCAGCAATGAATCTTTACAGAACATATGAAGATAATGGATAGTGCAAGTTGTAGGCATCCTGTAGCAATGTAACCAAAAGTTATAGTCCATAAGATTGCAAAAACCGTAATGTCGCAACACAAAGGAGGTTAGATGTACCTGCACAGAAAAATAAGGCTTCACACATTTTGTTATGAATGGGCTTAACTCTCAAATTCAGATTTTTAAATAACTGCTGCCCTTTGCATTGGCAGGTCAGGAATTACAGCACCATCTGTCGGTAGAAGGAAGAAAAATGTTGACTTTGGTTTCTAAACACTTTGAGGGCTTTTCAACAGAGTGCTGAGCATGGAAGAATTTTATTTTTTCCATTGGAGGATTAACCAGTTTTGTGCTGCTGCAGTATGTTGACAAGTACCAAACTGGAAAATTGAATTTCTAATATTCCTGAGATAGCAGTTTTTAGGATTCATTGTCTCATGTAAATCAAAGGATACTGAAATGAGAACTCCATTTTCCATTTGAACATGGAAACATTTTCCCTGTGGTCTGGGAAGTGTGGGGATAGAGCATTGCCTGATTATGAAAGAAGGAGTGAAAAATTGTGGTTTCTTTTTCACTGTGCTTTAATAAGCAATGGGAGGATGCTGAATGCTGAGACACCTTTTTTGTTATATTTTGATTTTAAATCAAAATACATTACAGAAATATGTCTAAGAGCTATCAAATATATAATAATATTATTTCTGAAACCGCTTGAAAGAAAATTCATTATAGAACTACTCTCTCCTATAGACTTTTCTGATGAAACAAGAAGTGATGCTGTCTTCATTACTGTTTTTGGATTTTTGGCAAATTATGAGAAAAACTATGTGAAGAGTTAAATCTAATAAGTATCAACGTATTATTGGGCTTTTCAAATCATGTTGAATACAGAAATGAAATAGATTGATAACCGTAGATATTTCATATACAAAAAAACTATTCTCCTTTTTCGGATGCTAATGAAATTTATTACTTTATAAATAATGTGTAGTATTTAGCAGTATCTTGGGGAAACTTTTCCACATTTTATAATCTATGCTATGTTTCATTTACATACTAAGTGTAATTTGAAAAAAAAAATTCCAGGAATGTCACGAAGATAGGATTCTTTTCTGCACAGCGTTTTACAATATTAGCTGTATGAGGTTTTAACTTCTTATGGCCTTTTTTTCTCTTCTTTTGCATCTACTTATATTTCACTTGCTGTGAATTATAAACTTTCCTTTGTTCTAAAAACTTTTTACCCCCTCTTGTAAGTACTGTTACAGCTGATTATTTTCACTAGAGATTATCAGTGGTCTTAATTAACCTACTCTCCATGGCTCTGGAAGTCTTAGCAGAACATGCTCTGGAATTCTTGTTATTTTAGCATTTGTAGACCCTGGAAACCTAAAAAACTCTGCCAGAAGGAGCCAAAGTCTCAATTCCTGTAACCACTTACATCTTATAATTCTGCCCTGCTACTTTAATGGCTGAATTGAAACAGCATAGGCATGAGGAAGATGGGGTGATTAGAAGAAGGGAGAGCAGCATTGATGCTTCTGTTGTGATCTTTCTTCTGCTAGACTGGGAAAAGACATTCCTTTTTGAACTTATCTTTTGCTGTGGCAGTGCCTTAACTGTGATTTTTTTGTGTGTGTGTGAGATCCGTAATCGTAAGGTTGACAGGGTGGTTTGCTTTTGGTGTTTTGTGATTTTTTAAAAATTTATTTAGCTTGCTAGCTAGCTAAGTACCACACAAAATCTAGAATATAAGTTAGTGCATTCTTACAAGATTCATCAACATAAATAAGTTAATGTCTAAACAGCGCTTTATAATGAGCGGTTTCTGTTTGTTCTTTCTTCTTTTTAATTACAAATGTGGTTTCAAAGTTGTTACTTAAGTTCTTTGGAAGAATAACTCTTAAAGTAAAATTATACACTGTAAGAAGTGAGTAAAATATAATTATACTGTGGAATATCTCCTCCAGAGCAATGACTTTAATGAGTTACTTCTAAGCGGTCATGTGTTAGGAAAAAAAAAAGTACAGGAATATGAATGTCTGGTCTTATATTAATATGTGCCAGGTTTATATAGGTAAGTTCTACTTATCGCAGTTAATTCTTTGTGAGTACTGACTTGTGATGGGAATTGCTCAAATACTCAGATGAACACCTCTTAGT
Organism: Phalacrocorax carbo; assembly: GCF_963921805.1. Classification (NCBI taxonomy): domain Eukaryota; kingdom Metazoa; phylum Chordata; class Aves; order Suliformes; family Phalacrocoracidae; genus Phalacrocorax; species Phalacrocorax carbo. The sequence goes on along the minus strand of NC_087516.1, from coordinate 68,095,725 downwards.
TATTAGGGTATTATAGAGCCATGGGTTCTGCCAGTTTTCTGGAATAGGAAACAATTTGGCAGTAAACTTGAATAACTTGAACTTTGTTTAAAGCATTCAAAATCCAAAGTCATTTAGGATGTTAACGCAATCCTCTTGGAAATTCCATTCCCTTTTTTATTGGTCTACATTAATAATGCTGTTCTTTTATTTCACAGAATAAATTTGCCAAAACTCAAGAAAAGCTGTACTGGGTTAGACCAAAAATCCATCAGACTTTGTATTCTGTTTCTAACAGAGTTGAATAGTACATGCCTAGGGACAAGTGTAAGAATGATGCAGGTATGCAGGGCTGCTTCCTTGTTTCTACCCAGGTGGCAGGGATCGCAATTTGGACAAAGATTTGCAGTTCTCTCTATGAATTTCACCTATTGTTTTATCTCCCAGTCATTGTATTAGCGCTTTTCACGTTTGATTGTTGTTTTTATTACCTTGAATTACTTACAGCTATCAGCAAGATTTTACACCTCTTCCACTCCCCAGTCGTTTCTGAATACATTTAATAACACAGTGGGATTCAATTAATGATTTCCCTTCACTTTGAAAACTAGCTATTCTTTTTGAAACCTGTTTCCTTTGTTTTAATCCATTTTTATCAACATAAGGATGCACCTATATGCCCTACACCATCCTGCCTTTCTTTAAATATCTTTTTGGCATTCAGACAGTGGACCTTATGAACTGGATCTTTCTTGTCTGTGTCTCCAGTGGCTTGTAGAAAGAAATCTAATGAAGCATGACTTTCCTTTACAAAACCAATGATGACTCTTGCCAATGTGTTTATTCCATTGTTTGCTTTTTGCTTTAAACATAGCTGCCAATTTGCCTTTTATAAATTTCAGACTTATTGCCCTGTAGTTCCCTGCTGTCCTCCAGACTCCATTGGCACTGAGGCAGTTTGAACAACAACACTGTAGCTAATGGCTCAGCTGCATTCATCCCCAAATTCTTCTAAATCACCTGAGTGAATACCGTCTGGTCCTAGCAGTTGGTCGCTTGTCAGTTTTCTTTTGTAACTTCTCTGCTAGCACTTCTCTGTGGTGGTCTTGTATTCCAAGAGCTCTTTTAATTCTTTGATCTTCTATTAGCTCTACAGAGATACCGTAATGGCTTACAGCTCCTGATTTATTTGAAAAATAGTTTATTACTGCCTTTTATGCCTGTATGCAAGTGTTCCTCAAACTCTTTTGGCTTGTTAATTCAGTTTTAAAAACTAACATACCATAGTTGACATAGTTTTCTGTTTTCCTTCTTTGAATGGACTTCTTGAAGAATGCTATTCTCTTACAGCCGTCTTTCTCTGTAGTTAAACCATTCCAACTTTTTTTTGTCTCTTAAAAAGCCTTTTGATGGATGGTGTATGTTTCCTTTGAACCCCTAATATTGTATCTTTTTATACAGTTTTTGTGTTGTGTATAAAAACATTTTCCATGTTTTGCTGCATCTTTTTATGCTCGTAATATGAAAACTAAGCTAGCTAGCTAAGAATTTCTTGCTTCAAATTAGATGTTCCCATCAGAAATGTTGTTGTTCTCACCTATTCAAGAAAAATAAATCAGTAGTGTTTACCTTGTTTATTATTCAGGTACCGACTTTTATAGTAGCTCATGCCAGGCAGTGATTCTAAAATACTCTTGACTGAAGTAATACAGTGTTCTACAGTGTAAATTTGTAGCATTGACAAAGCAAATATCCTATTGTGCTTGACCGGAGATTTTTTCTAAAATTTCAGTCCAAAGGTAGCTCGTATTACTTTTGTACCTTTTTAACAACAGTGCTAGGAGTTGTTCAACTTTGAAGAAAAAACACTGGTGACAGCACACATCTCTCCTATGTGCTTTATTATAGATTAGTTTGATGTAAATGAGAAAGACATTGTATTAAAACAGTTCTGATATTGGTGCTGACAAGGTCAGAAAAGGTCTTCAGGGTCTGAATACCCAAAGGTGTTTTTTCTCAGTATTCCAGCTGGTAGGTTGGACTTAAATATTCTGCTCAATTGTTAATTTTTTGGAATTTATTTTAAATTTTATTTTGTGTTCAGCATATATTTCTTTGGTATTATGTGATTATTGTCTTTTGGCTTCACTGGTCTTTTTTCTTTAGTTTTTCTTATTTTTGCCTTTTTTATCTATTATTTATCACATCTCCTCACTTCAGTTTACTAGGCTATATGAGTTTTATTCATCCAAAATTTTTCTTTAAGGTGATGTCTGCAAATTCTAGATCATCCTAGTAGTTTTAATCTGTGTCTGTTCTTGGAAGATTGATTCCTACTGGAATGTGATGAGCCCTCCCACCATTCTGATATTTGAAGTTCGGGGACTTCTGATTCTTGCTTGGATGTAGTCTGAGTCATACAACCTGCTGGTGGTACTGGCATGTGCTAGTGGTGGTGTACAGATTCAGCAGATCTGTGGTATTCTGAATTGATAATATTCTGCAGGTTCAACAAGTCTGCCAGTCCCTAGAGTTTACCAGCTCTTGGGAAACTTTCACACATGAGCTTCTCAGCATGCACTCACTATCTCTTTAGCCTGTTTTTTCCTGTTGACTCTCTCCATCTAATGTTGTAAGAATCTATATAATCCATTCACGCAAAGTCACCTAGAAAGGGTCCTTTATAGCACATGATTTTGCAGAAATCTCCTATCCCTCCCGGGTTGACTGTTTTTTTCCCCACCTTAAAGAAACCTACTGTTACTTAGTTATTTCTTCTATGGCAGTGATTCCAATTCTGAATCCTTCCGTACTACTTCTCAGTTCTATCATATTTTCTCATGGAAGATCCAAAACTGCACCCAGCATTCCAGATATGGACACACCGGGAATTTGTAAATACACAATGTTTTCTGTGTTGCTCTCTTCACAGTGATTCCTAATTCTTTACTTGATTCCTGCATGCTTGTTGATTATCCTGTACCGAGCTGATGATTTCATAGATCTGTCATTGATAATACCAACTCATTATGGCAAAAAGAAGTTAAGATAAAGGTGAACTGAGTCCATTATTTTATATCTAAAATGAGATTCTTTCCTACATTTCTTTTATCTACACTGAAGTTCCTGTGCTATTTTATTACCGTGATGACTTGGTCTTCCAAGCTCCCCCTCCAGTTCCTCACAGCTCCTTCATGATTATACAGCTCTGAATAGCTTAGTATCAGCAACGAACTTTGTCACTGCATTATTCAGTCATTCTTCAGACTTTTTTTTACCTCTATGTTGAACAGCCTGAAACCATCACAAACTGACAGGAATTGTACAGGTAATGTTAGTTTGACCAGAACCTTATCTAGTATTTTCTCGCATCTCCTTCAGGAAGTAGCTTTTCTGATTCTTGTCATTTACCCTTCCTTTGGCTGCTTTATGTTTTGCTTTTCTTTTGTGACGTTGGTCTAGATAAGTCATTTTACCTTCCTAAAATGTGACTTTCAAAATCAAAGTAGTTTGCTCACATGAGTGGAGAATTTGTTCTTACTGATATTTTAAGAGCTTTAAGGAAATTAAAAGTTAGAATATATCTCTGTTGATATTATTTGTACAGTTAACACTTCAATTGAAGGTGAAAATATAAATGTCAAAACCATTCTAAAAAATGGCAATTACAGCATGAGAAGATAGGTTTAGTTTTTGTATACCTACAGGAACCTGAAACTGCTGTAACACTTTTTTTTTTTGTGTGTGTTTCTGCTAAAACAGAATAATGCATCAAACAGTTTATAATAGCATTAACTTCCAGATAAAATATTTTCAACCAGTCTTTATAATTCCAGAATTAGTGGAAACATTTATGTCTTTAGATTCTTCCATCAAGGCACAGGGAAGTGAATTATTGAAAAGATAAAAATAAATTTGTTTGCTTTCTGTCAGAGTTCATATCCACAGCCAACCTTGATAGAAGACCAGAATGATTTAGACAAGTTTGCTTTGGAGATTCATAACATATGCTTGCTGGACAGAATTGAGTTATCTCTGCTCTGGAGAGTAAGTTATTGTAGCAGGAGCTGACAGAGATGAAGATAACTGAGGGAAATTCAATTACCTTTTAGTGTTTTCCTTCTAATAGGATTCTTAATGTGAAAAAGATCCTTAGATGATGCGCTTATGTTGCTTTGTGAGATCTGCTTTGATACCTGCATCCAGAATAAAGTGAACTCTTCTTTTCAGGCCTTCATTAAGGGTGAAATATGCATCCGATTACTAAATGGGTGTTAACTTTTGATCCCACATATTGTAATTTGTAGCCCAGATGTATTTGACAGTCTTTTGGTAGTAGTCTTGAATATTCTCTCAAATGCAATTTCATTTTGAAAAATATTCTTTTCCTGTGAGAAGCTTGTTTATAACAGGAATTGAAGAAAGAGGTAACAAAACTGTAAAATATTTCCCTACATTCTAGTTCTGTTTCTGCATGTTTGTTTTCTCATTTGACTTTTCCTGGCAAAAGTACCTGAGTCACAAATACAGCTTATGATTGACCTGAGGTCAGGCTGTTGGGTTAAAGCCCAGCCCACTTGACTATAGCTGGGTTTCATGTGAAACCTCTGAAGTTACCAGGGTAGACTGGTGCATACAGGTATTAGGATGTTGTTATTTGCGTTACCTGTAAAATTTCAGGTTTTTTATAATGGCTTATGGTTGAAATGAAAATTTAGAAGTGACTGTGTGAAGCTAGCTCATTGTGCAGTTCTGTGCATGAAAACATAGTGTACAAGTTTGCGTACCTACAATATGCTTTCTTTTACTGACCCATTAAACTACTGTCTGTAGCTGAATGTTGTTATATGTATATCCTTGAAAAGATTTTATTTTTAAAACTCTGACCCTTATCAGCTTTGGAAAGTAAAGCCCACTTTTTATCTGGAGGATTTGTTCAAGCACCTGCATACTGATATTTCTGTAAAAGAAACAAGTATCTTCATGTGAGATTTATTTGCAAACCCAAAATAGGTTTGGATGCGCCTAAAAGCTGTAGCAAACCTGACCTACAGAGGTCTATATTGAAAATCTAGTCCATAGTTTGAGTAGTTACTTGTCTCAACCTATGGCTGCTTGATTATATAAGCTTCAGACACACTTGTCATTAGCTTGTTTGTACTCAAATTGTAGTATGCATAGTCTCATCTTGTAGTTAATGCAGTCTCCTCATTTAGGCATGGCAAAGTTTGATTCATGCAGGTTTATTTTTTGATTTTCATAAGCCACCTTCATGAACATCAACTTTGGGGCAATATGGGAAATAAAACATTAAAGCATATGCATTAGGAGACTGGGATCTTTAGAAAAGTTCATCAATAGAGCCCGAAGGCATTTGCAGTTAAGTTTTTTCAATGTTACCTATATTTCTTAGTCACATGGAGTATTTTTCATTTTCATTTATTAGAATGTTATTGAGATGGAAGTTGTGCAAAATATTGCATCTAGTATAATAGTTTATCCTGAATGGGTATTTCTCATTCCAGTGAAAGCTTCAGACTTTCATTGAGAATGCTCTGTTCTGAATACAAAATATAGTTACTGTGCTGAAATAAATACCTTCATGAGTGATGGTTAAAAAGAGACAGTAATTGTTTAAATAAGGATTTTACAATTAAAATGCTAAAATGATCTTTATTTTGTAGTAGATGGGGCTTGAAGTCTGTTTGGGATCCAGGGAGGGAAACGGTGGAGAACTGGAAAGCCACACCCAATCAAGGGTGACATTCCTGTTAATCTTTTATAAAGGTAGCCTTTTATTTCTGAGTATACAGCTTGCCAGGAAAAGGAACAAGACTGCACTAATCAGAATTCTTAACAGGAACTGAAAGGTCCTTTCACATTGCAAAGCAGTGAGATAGAAGTGGCAGTCCAGCTTTTAATCTTAACTTTCCTATATTAGCTTTTAAATGGAAACATTATAATAGATTATTTTGAATATTTTTCTTCCTGCTTCATATGATTCTTTTATAGAAATGTTTACAGAATTAGTCCATCTACTGATTTTTCTCTTTGACCTAAACAGGAGAAAACTGAGCCAATCCCTTTGAGATGGTCTTAGATCATGAAAAGGAACATCTGTCAGGCAGATAAGTTGCTCTTCAGATGTTCACTGTGTCGGGGAAGGTGCCAAGTGACTTAGAGACCTCTGGAGTTCACTGTTAATCTGAAGTCCTACTGGAAGTGGCATAGTCAATCCTTAAAAAGTCTTACAATTCAGAAAACCAAATTGTCCTCACTGTTCTGTTTCACACGAGGAGGAAGATACTTTTTCTGATACCTTCCTCACCACTCCTCTTCTCCCTCCCATCTTTTTCCTGCTCACATTTCTAGGTCCCTGTTGTTAATTCACTTTTTTAGAAAATGCATATTCAAAGATTTCTAGCCATCTTAAAAGATTTTAGATATCTCTTGGAAGGCAATTACAGTTACTGTAATGATGAACAGTGTGCAAGAGCTTTGGTCATTGTCACACTTTTTTTTTTTTTCTTTGTGTCCTAATGAGAAGATACTGTGGGGTTTGGTTGTGGTTGTTTTTTTGTTGGTTTGGGTTTTTTTTTTGTTGCTGTTGTTGTTTGTTTGTCAAAAATTTGTTGGAACAACTTCAGGGTCTAAGTAGTAATGCCAAGGTTATGGCATAATGGATTTTACAATGTTTGTGCTTCTTCCATCCTCCTCCCTGCCTGTCCTTGTGGAAGCTTGGGATTTAAATATCATCAAACTACCCTGAATTTTGTGTTGCCTTTAAAGCAATTTGAGATTCCATCTTTTGTGACCGATGCTAATTCTTGCCTCAGAAATACTTGAGGAAGGTGACAGGCAAAGCAAGCGAAATGCTCAGTTATTGGATGGGTTACTATATTGTAGAGAACATATGGCAGTTGTGAAGCAGATTTTGTCATAACTTGGAACTAGAGACTTAAAATACGCGGTCAGGATGCCACGAGGGCCGGCAGTGCCCCGCAGGGTCTAAGTTGGGCACCCACTGCAGTACCACAGCCTCCTGGCAGGACCTCACCAAGCATCTCCAACCTGTCACCCACCATGAGAACAGCAGGATAGCTCTGGGGGAGGGTGACCAGGGCCAGGCCAGACCCCCCATGATAGGGCAGGGCCACGGGGTCAGGGCCAGCCTGAGGCTAGGAAGCCCGCTTGCCCCATGGCTGGGGGCCTGGGGAGAATCAGGGACCCCACAGCAAAGCAGTGGGTGTCGCTAGGATGGGGGGCTGGCCCTGGCCTCTGGCCAGGCTGTGGGGCAGCCTCTCTCCACTGCCACCAGCAGGAGAGGGCCATCCTCAGCTGCACTGGCTCTATGCTGGCCCTCAGCCCTGGGAGGACCTTCTGCCACTTACAGACATCTCTAAGTTATCCTACCATTAGTCCTGAATGTGTTAAATATTTACAGAAGAAAAAGTCAGGTATTCTGACTTCTGAAATATTGTTGCTTATTTTTCCTATGCCACCTGTTATAAAGCCCAAATATCTCCTTTCTAAGCAGTTGTTGATAGCCTTGAAGCCAGCATCACCCGAATTGGCATTGGACCAACACTGTTTTGCAAGGCAATTTCATACAGTTGGCAGCAGAGGAGGGAGGAATGTTTCTCAGGTTATTTTTGAATGGCAGTTGTTTGAATCTACTTAGAAATTCGGAATATTAGAAGTAGAAAAAGGTAGATTATTGGCTTGAGTGTAATTGAAACTGTTAAAGTGTGTGAGAAATGTTACAGGGAGCTTTGGTATGTCTAATTGTCATATGCATTTTATATAATGTTTTATATCATTTCAGTAGTTTGTTTCCTTTTTGTGCATCCTTGTGGAAGCTGGTGATTTTGATTAGTTGCTGTACTTTCTTTCAATACCTATAATGTTAATGAGTGAACTGTAATTCACACCAAATCCTGGATTCTTGTTTTCAAATTCCCCAGAATTTGTGTTGCTTTTTTACCCTATGTGGCTATTGTGCTCTAAATATAACAAGCTTAAGTACTGTATTTTTTATTTTACATTGAATTAAAGTCAATTAGTGAAATCCAGTTAAGCAGGATTTGTGCACTTGTACTGTCTAATCTGTTTTGTGCCATTACACTGACATCCATGAGTTCAGCTGTTTGTAACAAATGCGGATAACTGTTATCAGGGGGTAGTATGAAAAAACCCTCATACCATTTAAAACAAAACAAAACAGAAACAACCAGACAGAAAAACCTTGCACAATGAGCTGGGACAAAGCCAAAAGTAAAACTCAGCAAGAACATCAGAGCCTTGGAATAGGAGGTTTCACAGGTTCTGGTATTTAATTTTGAAATTAGAAATAATCAGAAAACTCATGAAATGGATCTTATACATTCTTCTTACATAAACGAGTTTGTCTATGAAGTGTTCTTTTCTTTTTCTTTTTAATATTGACAACAAGAAGGATGATTCCAGTAGAAACTGCTTGTTGCTACATAGTACTTCATTTCTCTGAAGGTAGCATCTGTGGTAGTTGCAACAGTGACTCTTGCATCATTGCAGTCTTTTCATTTAAACCAAGTGAGCGGGAAAATATAAATTTTAAAGTAATTGTTATGGAGTATTTTCAGTCCTTGCTCCATATTGCTCAGTATAAGTATCTAGAGTTACATGAATGAGTGTTTTTAAGTTAGATAGCTGTAAATTAAAGCAGAGACTGTTGTCTTATCACACTTTGAATAGTCAGAATATTTCAAATGCTGTCATTATATGGATAATAAAATCACACAGCTTTAAAAAGAAGTTAAATTATCCTCCCCCAACAATTTTTAGAGCCAAATGTCAGTGTTTCAAGTGTGTTAGAACTTTTTCAGAATAAAAAATGTTAATTAAAACCCAAACATATTCATACCTATCTCGTGCTGTTCTGAAATTCCAAAACTGTGTTACATAAATGCACGAGAACCAATCACAAAGGAAGAAGCCTCATACACTAGTTGGAATGAAATACAAAACGTAGGCTACTGAAAAAAGGAAAGGGAAGGAATAAAGTTAAAATAATTTGCCTCTGATAGTTTGATGCTGTAGGAATTCTGACAGGAGGCTTTAAGTTAAGGCAGAGGTTAAGCTAAAGCTGGGATTAATGTTTGGAAACATTAACATGTTTCCAAAGTAAGTGGCTAGGAATGATTTTAAAGAATAACTGCTATAAGAGGCCATATTGTAATAATCATTCCCATTTGTTTCTGGATTTTTTAATTAATTTTTGCCATTTCATCATCATCTTATTCAAAATATCCTGCTTTTAAAATACTTGGTCCTCCAAAGAATAAGCCTCTTGAGAATCTTAGTTTACCAAAAGGTGAAGAGCAGGTTTGGAGTGTAAGTTAGAAACTTGTGAATCAGCAGCACTGAGTATATTATTTTTGAGTAGGTTTTTAAATAAAATTCCATGTAATACTACTTTTTTTTCACAGATTCTCTGATAGTGATTTGAAATTCCTGTGACAAAAGAAGCAGCCCTTAATACTTTCAATTAATAATGAATTAAAATGTTTCTGCAGATAGAGATGAAGGTACAGTGACTTAATGGCGGAAAGTAAAGGTTTTCTTCTGTGTGTGGGAAGGAAATGCTTTGCCAGCAATCATGTTTGTCCTATTTAGCAGTGTTGCTCAAGGATATGTGGCAGTCAAGGTGATCACTCTCCATTTTGAGAGGCTGAAAAGGTCCTGAACTGTCAGAGATCAAATCCACTAAATTAGCTCTTGGAGCAAGCATGATACAAGCTGGTGAAGGACAGATGGCTTACCTTTTGGGGTGTGTGTTTATGTTCATGTCTGAATGTTTCTTAGCTGAGGTTTCACAAAAGGTTTACCAAATATGGCACAGAACACTTTTAAAGTGCCTTCTGTTGCTGGGGCAGAATAAGTGATTTGTTCCTACATCTACCTTAATTACCATTAAGTATCCCTCTGTATACATTGATTTTATTGTGTGCTGATGGTATTTCTCCCTTTGTTTGTTCTTAACGTCTCATGAGTACTAGACTACTATACAGAGAATACTTTCAAAACATGCCTTTGATTCTGTTATCAGAGTACAGAACAAAGTTATAGAAAGGCAAACTACGATTTTTTTTTTTTTTAAGTGACATCTTAAGGAGTCCAGTCATGTCTGAAACCAGTGTGGTATCCAAAGTACTGAAGCTTATTAGAGATGTGCTTGTCATTGGTGTGCAACCAGTCATGGCAAGATAGGAAACCATTACGCCTAAGTGTCTTGTTATCTCAAACTAATGTGATTTCTCTGTTCTTTGTTCATGAGTTGGTATATTTTGATACATTCTGAAGCTCCTGGATTAAAATCAGAGTTGTGTTCTCCAACTAAGACACTAAACAGGGAAAGCTGAAAAGTGCTTGAGGGGAACTATGTAGAAAATAGAAATAGAAACACAGACCCCAGGCTGGAGGGATATCTCAAGGGGCTAATCTTTCCTTCTTTTCCAAATCTGGAACTTCACATAATCTTGGAAACTGTTTATGTAGAGATTTTGGCTGGAAATGAATTTGCTTGGCATGTGTTTTGTGAATTTGTAAGGAGATTTAGTGAGTGTGATGTACCAGCAATATCAAACAATACATAACAAAATCAACAGAGGTATGTTGATTATTTTTGCATTGTATTCTCCATATAATATAAATGTGAGTTCTTATGTGATAATAAAAATGAGCCCTATATGAGAATAAACATTCCTGTAAGGTAGGTGTTGAGACAATTAGCACGGGTCATGTGTTAAATACTAATATACCTAAGTATTTATAGCTGTGTCTTTGATAGCTATACAAATTAAAGAATTTTAACTCATGCAAATGCCTTTCACTTCGTTATAGCCAGAGACTGAAGCCACACTTTTACCTGTAAGTGACACAAGATATTTTGTAATGAGGTTCCAAATTATCTTTTGGTTTACCTGCTTATAATCTAAATCATTCTGGCTAATTTTTTCTATTCTATGTGCTCTTGAAGGTTGAATTATTTTAAGGTTTAGATTTTTTTTTTCTTGGCTTGGAAAAGAAGATTGGTAAAATGTTTCCAAATTAAAACATTAAAAAAAATAACTACTTTTTATTTAATTGAGAATATCCATTTTTCCATGTTTTGAGGTATTATTTTTTCCCCACTGTCAGAAATGTACCTTTTGCCCCTATTATGAAAAATTATTCAGAATTCATCTGACACAAAACTTGTAAAAAATTGCTGTTTATGTAGTACCTCTAAGGGCTTATTAATTAGTAAGTTGCATTGTTCAAAAATACTCAACAGTGTGTGTTACCTGCTCTTAGAGATTTAATTTACTGTTTATCCGTGCTGTCTGAACTGCATGTGACTCTCAATCTGTTCAAGTGTCACTCCCATGCCAAGTCTTGGTGCTGTAAGTTGTAAAAGAACTATGCTGGCAGTAGGGTGTCTGGAAGTCTGAATCCTAGGGAGGTTATTATTTGGCCGCTGGGGCCAAAGCTGCTGGACTACTTCCTACTTACCTTACAGGTAACAGAGGCCCTCACTGTGCCTCACTGGAACAAGACAGTGGGAGAGGTGGTGGTCACAGTTAGTGAATGAGAATATTTCAGACCTTTAGTTTGTTGGGGTTTACTGGAAATGTGCCATCTGGCCCCTGGTCACACAAAGATTTTCAGAAGATCTTGAAGAATGGATTGAAAGTCACAGCAAGAGTTATTTGGCAAATGATTCTGAACTGACAGTGCCACATTACAGTGGATGATAACTATTTCCACTACTCCCCTGGGCTGCATTAAAATGAGAGTGGCCAGCAGATCGAGAGAGGTTATCCTCCCCCTCTACTCTACCCTAGTGAGGCCACATTTGGAGTACTGTGTCCAGTTCTGGGCCTACCCCCCCGTTCAAGAAGGACGTGGAACTGCTTGAGCAAGTCCAGCAGAGAGCTACCAGGATGATCAGGGGACTGGAGCATCTCCCTAATGAGGAAAGGCTGAGAGACTTGGGTTTGTTCAGCCTGGAGAAGAGAAGACTGAGGGGGGATCTTATTAATGCTTAGAAGTATCTAAAGGGTGGGTGTCAGGACAATGGGACTAGGCTGTTTTCAGTGGTGCCCAATGACAGGACAAGGGGCAATGGGCTCAAGTTGGAACACAGGAAGTTCAACCTAAACATGAGAAAAAACTTCTTTCCTGTGAGGGTGCCAGAGCAGTGGCACAGGCTGCCCAGGGAGGCTGTGGAGTCCCTTCCCTGGAGACATTCAAACCCTGCCTGGATGTGTTCCTGTGCCCCCTGCTCTGGGTGTGCCTGCTCAAGCAGGGGGGTTGGACAAGATGATCTCCAGAGGTCCCTTCCAACCCCACCATTCTATGATTCCACTTAGTACTCTGTACAGAGCACTGTACTGTACAGAGCACTGTACTGTACAGAGGGGAGGAAGTGTCCTGATGCTATTGCTAGAATAAGGTACTAATAGCAAGAACAAAAGGTGAAGTTTTGGCAGGTAATATGGGAAAGAATCTGCAGATAAAAGAGAAGAACAAAAGGAAAAGCTGGGGAGCATTGGAAGTAGAACTGGAACAGTTCCATAGGCCAGTTGCCACAGCACCTTTGGAGATTGGAATTAAATATTGTATTTCTCTTCTGGCAGTAACAAGTTGCTTACACATCTTTAACTTCTGGTTACAGATAAGGTAATAATCAAATACTGCTTTGCATTCGTTGAAGTGATAGAAATCTTCATAATTGGCCCACTTTGAGACTGCTATATATGTTTTCACATGATTAAAAGGTATTTTCCCCTTTTTAAAATTTAAGTTGCATAGACTGCAAATTACAATATGAAAAGATTCCAAAACTGAATATCTAACAGTTAAGAAAATCAGAGCAGTGCAACCTTAATTTGGCCCTCACTAAGCATGCGCAGTGAGTCCTTAGGTTATGTGAGTGTAAGTCTCATTTGCTGGACGGAGTGGATGTTCCTTATTTTATAAGTGAATTTGTCAATTCCAGAAGTTTTTCATCTATCTGATTCATTTGTTGCATTGGACTAGGAGTTCTTTAGTGAATATGGTACTAATCTCTATTGTGGTGTTGAAGCAGTTGAAAGTCACAAGGTTGATGCAGTGTAGTTGGGAAATGGCTTAAAAGATCATCACTGGCTCCTTCTTTGCTTAATACCTAATATGAGAGCACAGAGCCACCTATGTAGAAGTCCTGAGCTTTACCGTTTCTAGAGCATAAGGGAATTGTACTTTGATTATTTCTAGCTTGAAAAATGCCTTGTGGTGGAAGACATGGACCAAAGGGTCTCAAATTTAATGCCCAAGTGTAATGGTTTTAGGCTCTTAGTCTGTTTTAAAACAGAAAAGTATGAAGAGACTGCGGACGTAAACTGTATTTGCAAAAGAGAGAGGGGGGAAGGTGTCTATCTTAGTGCCTGCTTTGAATGCAAAGCATCTGGGCATAGGTACAGTAAGAGCTGGCTTCTTGAGGTTCAAAAAGAACATTTGTCTCTGCGTATTGTTTATGCCTGTGGTTAGCAGTGATGCTAGCCCAGTTTCTAGCAAGGAGTAAGAGCTCTTACTTGTCTGTGTAAAGCTTTGTCTTTGATTGTGATCCAAGGGTGCTACTGTAACACAATGTCAATTAGATAAGCATCAAAGAAGAAGGTTAAAAAAAAAGTCTATGGTACTAGTGGACACTGCAGAATAAATCTGATGTTATTTGTCCCTACTTTTTGCTATTTATTTATTCTGTCAGTTATATCCAGTTGAACTCTTGTTAGTCTCATTTACCTACTCTGCTAAACTGGGTTCATTTGAAAGATGCGATCTCAGTAAAAGTGCTGTTGCCTAGTGTTTATTTGGGTTTACTAAAACTTAATACTGTGAGACTTAAAGGTAAAAAATTAAGCTGTTGACTCAGCACAGATTAAAACCAGATGTCTCTTGAGATCCTTGCATTTCTCTCTAATCACTAACCCAAATTGACTGTGGTAGGTTTTTTTATGGTCATGACCATAGTTTTACCAGTCTGTGTTTGGTGTGATCTAAGTCAACTGTGGGTTTTTTTCCCCCTCTTGTGATTTTAAATGCATGGGTTTTTTTACACAGGACTGTCTGGCTACAAAACCACTGTGTGTTCTCTCCCCCCCCCCATCCCCCCATTTGTATTACGAACAGTTGATTTAGATGCAGATTCTTTTTAATCTTCAAATCAGATAAAAGGCTGGAAAAGTGGATAAATGAGGTTTGGAAAACTATAGGTTGCAGAGATGAGAAGCCATTGCATTGTATTCAGTCCATTAAAACAAGAAGAAATAGAAGAGATACTTTGATAAGTGTTCTGCTGGTGTTAACCTTGATGGCTATTATCGGGGGGATGATGCTATATCTATTTCATTGGCTTAAGCTTTTTTCATGCTGAGAGAAATCAATACTTTGAGTCGTTGGATGACAGAGGCATCACTTCAGAATTGACGGTGGCTGTCAGATGTTGTCATTGGTTGACTTTTGTTCGCTGTTGAGGTTTTAAGCTTTCATTTTTCTAAGTCTTATTCAGGAGTCTTTGTAAGATTTCCCTGGGTAGCATTTTTAGTCCAGACTTTAAACCTCAGGTCAGAGGTCAAGTGCAAAGATCTGTGAAAGCAGAGGATTGAGGAGCTCCTTCATTTACTGAAATATCCCTATTTGTAGGGAATTTGCATTAGTGGCAAGACTATGCGTTATCTTATGGATGACTTTTCCTCTTAAATGATACCCTCTGAGGCAGGTTGCTCACAAAGCAAGTAACTTTTAGCCAAATTAGACAAAGGAAGTGGCATATGTAAAAGTGTTCAGTGATCTCTGAATTGAAGAATAACAGTAAAAAGGTAGAATATTGCTTTTAAAAACCCTACACTATTAAGCTTTTTCATAGTTTGCAGAAAACATTACATTGTAATTTTGGGATTGCAAAGGTACACATGCAGATGGTACTGTGCAGAGGAAATATTTTACCTGACATTTTCATAAAGATCAAAGATAAAATAGTTCTGAAAACACTAGATTAATCCTCCTCTTCACTGAAATATAGACAGGCAGAATAGACTAATTCACCTTGTCAGTATTTTGCAATAATTTTTCTGGAATCTTTCCTGCATACAGAATGTATTGTATTTTCATATCTATAACTTGCCTTTTGTATGACCTTGAGCTCCTTTAGAATTACTGTTCCTTAAAAATAAATCTATGTGTTCAAATAGACTGCAGTCTTGTCCAAACCAGGAACGAAGAAGAGGAAAAAACCAGTTCCGTGCTGTGATAATGGCAGAGAAGATTTCTGTTCCATCCTGTACAAAGGGGTAGAGAACAAGGTTTTTTGCTCTGCTCTGTGCTGTGTCAAAGGATTTTGCTTAATACAGTTCCCCTTTGTAAAACTTTTAACAGCCGCTGAATTTAAGACTTCTTGTAGATAACTTGTGGAGTGTATATATGAAAATGCATTTTCCTCCTTTCAACATTTTTTGTTTCGTCATGAGTGTGACTCCAGTACTTTTGTGAATTATACTTTCAGTACACACTTTCCCAAACAGGTAAAAAAATTACGTAGGCCAAAGCACTAGTGGAAGGAAGGTTTTACAAATTTGTTTGCATGCAACTCTGTATCTACTTGTAAACCCATATTCAAGCATGACAGGGTGCATATTGCAAGTGCAAGAGATGAAACAATAAAGAATAAAGAAATAAAGCTGTAAAAGTATATTTTTGAGTTTGTGCACAAACAGAAAACAAGCTGAATTTTTATTTTGCGTGAATGGGATGATCAGGATTTACTGTGAAGTATTAACATATGCCACTCTATATCCTGGTATTGCATTTCTGGAAGTAGTGCATCAGGTGAACCTGAAGGCATCTGGAAAATGAAAAAATACAGTAGAGAAATAGAGACTTTTTTGTGCTTTCAGAGCAGTCTAGTGGTGACCGGCTACTTTGGGATGGGTCTCTTTCTTCTTTCACTCCTGTATTAAAAATTATTTAAGAGAGGGAGGGGGAGAAATAGCTTCCTTTTTTTCTGAATAATTGGCATATAATGTGGGTAGCAACCACTGAACAATTGACAAGTCACCTGTATGATGAAAGAGAATATTATTCTTGCAAAACTTTCTTAATGTTAGCAACTATACACACGTGTGCCAGATATTTGGCAGAACTGTGGTTTCTTCCTGTTCTTGTTTGTAAAATGTGTATTGCAAAGAGTGCGCTATGGTTGAGAGTCCCTCCTGGAGTGATGTTATAATTTTATGGGACTGCTGCATGTGGGAGTCTCTCAGTTTTGGTGGGTAATTGCAAATTTCTATTCATATTAAATGCTATATTTGCTGAAAAGTGGAGTCCTATACATTTCCATTTTGTAACAGGCTGATTCTGTTTTCATGGAAGTTGTCAGGACGATAAAATACCATTTTTTTTCCTTCATTTGAATGTCACAGCTACACTTTGAAAATCCTTGTTGGTATTTAATGAAGGATGCATTCAAAATTACATCATAAAGACCCTTTTTTTTAAAGAGGTACAAGTTCATTATATCTTTTACAAAACATTCTAGTTTGATTTCCATTTTATCATGTTTTAAGGTCAAATGTGACTTTAATGTTCCATAAGGAGACAGAGATTGATAATGGGGAAAGAATAACACTCTAATGTGATTTATATCTATGGATTTTATGTCAGATATGAAAAGTTGCTGTTCAAATTGTAAAGGAGGATCCATTAAAGAGCACTTTAAAACATTTTACTACTTAGCTTACCTTGTACAGTTGTTTTTAGAATTTTGCCCTTTCAGGCAACTTAAAAATAACAGCTTATGAAACATTTACAAAGTGCTGAAAAGAACTCAGAATCATCATGGGTGCGGAATAGATTAATGTGTTGGAAAAGACAGCTGTATTTAAAAGAGCTAGAAACATCTTGTTTAGTGTGGTTATGATTTAGCCATCTTATATTTTTGTGACGAGGGGTGGCAAATGCTTCATGTACGAGTACAAAAGCTAATTTTTGATGTCTCATTGACTTGGAAAGTCAGCTGCTCATTCTTCACTCCTTCTGGATGCCTGTTCATCAGGTGAGCATTGCTCTAAGGTGTGGGAAAAATTATGAGGAAATCTGTGAATATTTTAAAATTGTTAAAATATTTCTTTAAAATTTAATAATCTGTTGGTACATTTTTGTTATCCAGCGTCCATGAAAATCTACACAGCCCCAAATTTTGTTTTACTTGTTTTTTTTCCACATTCTTCCTATCTTTCTCTCACTCTATATGACATAGATATTTGTACATACACATATGTAGGTAACGTTCATAGCCTGCCTGTTTTTTATTTGCAGCAGTTTTCTAATGTTTGTATGTATAGATAGATGTATATAGAAAAAGCATTGCTACTGTTTTGAACATAAAAGGCATTATGATATTGTGCTGGTATCTAAGCTCTAAGAAATAATTGTACTAGTATCTGCATCAGCTGTGCTTCACAAAGAAAAAGCAATTTTTTTGTTGTTAGGCAGACATTTGTGTCCATTCTACTAACTAGATCATAGAATAATCCAATCATTGACAAAGGCTGAAATGCTTTGTCTGGTATATGCAATCTGTGGAATTGCCAGATGAAAACTGAAATTAGAAACAGGGAGTGCTGAAGCGGGGAAAAGCCTTTATTGTTTCTACAATATTTGAATTTGTTGTGAGTCTTCACATACAGTGGTTTGATGATGGGGTGATCTGAATTTGGTGCCCGCTTTTGAGTTCTGTATTAACAGACAAATTTTCAGAAGATCACCAAACTCAAAATGATAAGAAAACATTGTAACAAAGAACCTCTTTCAGTGTTGAGCTCTGTTTGTAGGTGTGACTTTCATTTCATATTTGCTAGTATTTGGTTTTGACTACCTTGGCAAACAGAAGACGTGTGTACAACAGGTGTAGTACAGCTAGGAAAATTATTAACTTCCCAATGCTGGCCTACAAATGTGCTCAACCTCAAGAAGCCATCTGGTAAAGATCGATTCAGTCTTCATATGCATTTTGTCTTCTGTCTCTCTGAAGATATGTAGATTTTCTCCTTCGTTTTTATAGTTACATATTTATGCAAACAGTTGGCTACCCAACTCTAATGGAGAGTCACGGGTGTGGAGTGGTCAGCTAGCTGGCATTCATTATTCTGAAACTTGCCTCTTTGTTTTTATAATGCTGCTCATTTTCTTTGTTATAAAATAGAAGTGGTTGTGCGTGTATGTTTTATTATGCAATCCAGCCACTAATGTGTTGGTGTTTGCCAAAGCTTGAGTGTGTATGCTGTGTGCTTGAAGAATTCACAACCACCCAAGATCCTCTGTTTGGCCCTCTGGACAGATTTACTGTGGGCAGCTGTGCAATGCCTCAATTCTCAAACCTGTAAAATGGGGTTAATTCTTATTTCTCAAGGATTTTGTATAAGTAATGAAGTACTTCAAAGTTCCATTGGATGGTGTAATTAAAATGGAAAGTAATAAAGTCTTTATTTTCTTCCTAGTCACTGTGTGCCCAGTATTCTGCAGACAAACGGGAAGAAGAAAAAATGTGTCATCATTTGATAATGGCAGCTAAGTACCGAGACCAAATGACTGCAACTCAACTAATACAGAAAATTATCAACATTCTGACAGACAAGCATGGAGCCTGGGGAAGCTCTGCACCAAGGTAAAGCATTTTTGGGGTGTTTTAAAATATTTTTGAGAATTGGGCAGTGCTCAGCTATGCTCAGGTGATTTGAATTAATATCTTATGGTCAAATTTTAAGGTAAACAGGGTTTTTCAGTTGTTGGTTTTTTTTTAAACAAAGTAACGTAAAAAAGGTTAAATGAATGTGTCAGTGTTTAGTATGGGTGAACATCAGAGAACCAGTGTTTTGATAGAGCAATAAAGAACCGGGTGATTCTCTTGTGACTTTAAACTTCGCTATAAAAATTAGATGGAATTTATTTGGAAGGTCCAGTTCTACTCCTATCCTTAATTTGAAAAATAATTTTAAAAAGTAAATATTTTCTTTCAACTAGCTTTCTTCATGGTGCAATATATACTTAAAGATCGAACCACTATTTAGTAACTTGTTTTCTGACAAACTTTGAAAAAACAAACCAACATCTTTTTGAGTTAGAGGGAAATGAAGAATTTTGTATTAGTAACTTCAAGGTGGAAACAGTACCACCAAAGTAAGTCTCCTTTTGGAATTCTCAGTATGTACCTTTATTACAATGACACTTGTCTAACTTCAGCACAAGTCACAGCTAAAGTTTCACTTGCAAGTCTAAAATACAAGTTCAAGTCCTTG